>NC_083708.1:8750000-9375000 GCF_033118175.1 Dama dama | reverse complement strand
CATTGTAGACAGATTCTTTACATGCTGAGTCACCAGGAAAACCTGTTTCTGGAGCCACCCTTGAGATTTGAGGGTGCCCAGGCTGCTATAACACAACACCACCAACCAAGTGCCTTGTAAACAATCAGCATTTCTTCCTTAAAGCTCTGGAGGCTGAACATCCTAGATCAGGGTGCTATCACGGTAAGGTGAGGCCCCTTCTGGGTGGAAGACTTCCTGAACCCCCACGGGGCGGAAGGGACTGGGGAACTCGGTGGGGTCTATTTTTTATGTAAAACCTTTTGATTTTTTCCTCTTTTATAGAGAAATAGTTGACATACATCACAAAAGTTTAAGGCATACAATATGATGGTTCAATTTATATATATATATATATATATATATATATATTGTGAAATGATCATTGCGATAGGTTCTGCCGATATCCGTCAGCTCATACAGATACAGCAAGAAGAAAAGAAAGGAGAAAAGAAAAAAAGAATAAAAATGTTTTCTCTGTGGTGAGAACTCCTAGGATTTAGTCTTTTGATGAAAGGTTGTTGCTGAACGATAAGACGCGGGATTCTTGGCCTCCAGAGGAGACGAATTCAATCCGGGGCCAGAGACGAAGCTGGATCGCTCAGAGCTTTTGTGTAATAAAGTTTTATTAAAGTATAAAGGAGATAGAGAAAGCTTCTGACATAGGCATCAGAAGGGGGCAGAGAGAGTACCCCCCTTCTAGTCTTTAGCTGTATGTTATATAGTCACTCACAGTCTGTTAATGAAAAGAAAGGAATGTCTTAGAATTAAGAATGGCACCAGATAATTCATCCCTGGCCATAAAACGATTGACTTGAATCTTGTAGAAGGGAAGATTACCAAACAAATAGTTTCATTTACATAGATTAGGGGAACAATATCTGAGTAAGTAGGTTGGGCCATTTGGCGGAACCAACTTGAAGACAGAGTCTGGGGTACATTAACATAGCTTAAGACAAATATTTCCATAAGAAAAAAGAAATGTATTGGTTAACTCAAGGTTTGAGAATAGTTAGCTTCAGGTGAAACCAGATGTCATGGCAACACAACATTTTAAGAGAAACCTCCTTTTAAATTTGTATAGAGAAGAAAAAAAATATCGCTGGTTTGTTTCCTCCTGCCACTTAAGAGAGATAAAAAAAATGTCTGGCGCTTGCAGCCTATTTCCTCTGTTTGGAGACCTCTGGCCTTCCTGCCTGTTACCCTCTCGTTAACTTACCTATGTATTATATACCACTATTAACTACAGTCATCATATTATACCTTTCCATCTTAGCTCTTAATTATCTCATAACTGGAAATTTGTGCCTTTTACAACCTCCCTTCAGCTCTCCCTCCCTCGCCCTCTGCTTTTGGTAATCTGTCTGATTTCTTCTTCTATTAGTTTATTTCTTCAAGATTCCACATATAAGTGAAATCATACCATATTTGCCTTTTTCTATCTTATTTCACTTTGTATTATAGAATTTCCTCACTTTATGGCTGAATACTATTCCATTTTTTCCATTTGTGTGTGTGTGTCTGTGTGTGTATAATCTCACAACTTCTTTATCCATTCATCTATCAATGAACACTTAGATTGCTTCCATGTCTTGTGTGTGTTAGTTGCTCAGTCGTGTCCAACTTTTGGCAACCCCATGGACTGTAGCCTACTTGTCTATGGAATTCTCCAGGCAAGAATACTAGAATGGGTTGCCATTCCCTTGTCCAGGGAATCTTCCTGACTGAAGGACCAGACACAGGTCTCCTGCACTGGCAGGCGGATTCTTTACCATCTTAGCAACCAGGAATTCCCTTCCATGTCTTAGCTACTATGAATAAGGCTGCTATGAACATGAGGGTGCAGATGTCTCTTTGAGTTGGTGTTCTTTCCTTTTTATTTGTTCGCAGAAGTGGAACTGCTGGGTTATGTGGTACTGAGGATCATTTTCTGAGGATCCTCTGCACTATATCCCTTAGTGGCTGCACCAATTTATAATCCCACCAACAGTGCACAAGGGTTCTTTCTGTGGGATCACTTTCATAATATCCGTATTCCATTCTTGAGGGCTCCATCATCAGGACTTAATCACCTCCCAAAGGCAACCTCCTCCTAACAGTACCACATTGGGCATTAAGTTTTCAATATGTGCACGGTGCAGAGACACAGCTCTTCAGACCATAACTGGCAGAAAGTGGGATGATTCCCAAGTACTGCTGGCTCAGGGAAACCATCATGGACAAGTACTTGTCCTTGAACTTCTGTTTGGATGGACAGGATCCCAGAGAAATACAATATATTTTTTCTGTTAATCATCTTTGATATAGAGAGACTTGTCATTTCTTCCAGGTAGGTAAATGGACAAGCAAAATGCTACTAAAGTATATAATCAGGGTCAGTTTCATGGGAATGTAATCATATGGATGAACTCATGCTTGGTTTAAAGATCTATTGTCATTATCTTGAAATTATTCACAATACTTTCAATCTGTTTGAAGTTCAACTCAAAAATTGTATTTTTGAATTTTTAAAGTAACATCCAATGGGAAAATGAAAGCATATGAATTAGGAGAGGAGAGAAGTGGGAGAAACAAAAAATCTTCATATTTTGGTATCTTTAACTGTACTTTTATCCTGCTTTTAGAACAAGGAATTCTTTCTTTTCATTTTTCCCTGGGTCCTGAAAATTATGCAACCAGTCCAAAGTATAATGGTAATAAGGAACTTACTACCTCGAAAATGATTGAAATATACATTTAATGTATGTGTTAAAACTGATATCAGTAATTAGGAGTTGAAGGGGTGTGGTC
Organism: Dama dama; assembly: GCF_033118175.1. Lineage (NCBI taxonomy): Eukaryota > Metazoa > Chordata > Mammalia > Artiodactyla > Cervidae > Dama > Dama dama. The sequence goes on along the minus strand of NC_083708.1, from coordinate 9,372,192 downwards.
AATATGGTAGAGCAGGAAGATTCTGAGCTCACCTCCCCCCACAGGCACATGGAAATTACAGCTACTACAGAATAATTCTTGATGAGAATGGTTTGAAGATAAGCAGAAAAAATTTTTTACAACTAAAAATGTAAAGAAGGAGATGGGGCAAAGACGTGGTCTAGTCAGGACCCACACTCTGGGTTGTGTGTGCATCTGTGTTCTGTCTTGACCGACTCTTTGCTACCCCATGGACTGTAGCCGCCAGGCTCCTCTACCCACGGAATTTTCCAGGCAAGAATACTGAAGTGGGTTGCCATTTCCTACTCCAGGGAATCTCCCCGACCCAGGGATCGAACCCACATTTCTTGCATCTCCTGAATTGGCAGGTGGATTCTTTACCTCTGCACCACCTGGCAAGGCCTCACCCCTGGATTGGGGAACCACAAATAGGAAGAATATCACAAATGCAGAGGTTCTCCTCAAGAAGGGGGAGGTCCGAGCCCCATATCACTCTCACCAGTCCAAGGTCCTGACTGGGAGATGAGCCGCTTGAACATCTGGCCTTGAAAACCAGCAGAGCTTGTGTTCAGGAGAGTCAGAGGGCTGTAGGAAACAGATTTTCCACTCTTAAAGGACTCATGCAAAATCTCACAAGCTCCAAGTCCCAGTGCAGACCCAGTAATTTGAAAGGAGCCTAGGTCAGACCCACTTGCTCAGAGAGCCTCCTGAAGAGTCATGAGACAGCTAGAACTCCCTCTGGGGACAGAGACACTGGCAGCAGCCACTGTTGGGAGCTCATTCTACCACAATAAAAGCAGTACTGGCAAGCATTATTTTCGAATTCTCACTCTAAAAGCACCAGGGCTTACCCTCCCCACTACTGGGACAGCACCACTCCATTCAGGAAGCCACATGGAGACCAGGTCCCAACCACTTAAAGGCAGGCAAGAGCCCTATGTACCCAAAGCGCATGCAACCAGCCATGCTGGGATTGAGTCCCACACTCTAGCAAGCCCAAGGTCATGGAATGTGGCATAACCTTGTAGGTAACCAAGCCACAGGCCAGCCCCACCTACGACCTGCTATCTACAGTAGTCAGCACTGCCACAGCATAAGGGGAGACACAGCCCAGGTAGGGGCACCCCTAGAACTTCTGGTGACCTCTGGTGACCAGAGGGGAGTGAGCTGACTGGGCCCCATGGGACCTCACCTACATAACGCCCATTTCTCCAAGGTGGGAAAAGTAGCAGATCTTACCTAGTAAATAGAAATAAACACAGAGAATTAGACAAAATGAGAAGATAGATGAATATGTTCCAAATGAAGGAACAAGAAAAAACCTCAGAAAACAAACCAACAAACAAAGTGGAGATGAGCAATCTACCTGATAAAGAGTTCAAGATAATGACCATTGGGAGTTCCCTGGCAGTCTAGTGGTTAAGACTTGGCACTTTCATTGCCATGGTCCTTTGTTCAAATCCTGGTCAGGAAAATAATATCCCACAAGTTGTGTGGCACAACCAAAAAAAAAAAAAACAGTCATGACCGTAATGATGATCAGCAAACATGTGAGAAGAATCAATGAACATAGTGAGAATTTCAACAAAGGGAAAATATTAAGAGCCAAACAGAGCTGAAAAACACAACAACTAAAATAAAAAGTGTACCATGAGGAACTGAGAGTAGATTAGAAAATAACAGAGGAACTGATCAATGAACCAGAAGACAGAGTAGTGGAAAGCATCCAAGTTGAACAGAAAAAAAAAAAGGAAATGAGTATAATTTACAAATCACTTTATTTTAGGGGGCTCCAAAATCACTGCAGATGGTGACTGCAGCCTTGAAATTAAAAGACCCTTGCTCCTGTGACCAACCTCTCAGGTCAGTTCAATTCAGTTCAGTCACTCAGTCGTGTCCGACTCTTTGCAACCCCATGAATTGCAGCATACCAGGCCTCCCTGTCCATCACCAACTCCTGGACTTTACCCAAACTCATGTCCATTGAGTCAGTGATGCCATCCAGCCATCTCATCCTCTGTCGTCCCCTTCTCCTCCTGCCCCCAATCCCTCCCAGCATCAGGGACTTTTCCAATGAGTCCACTCTTCACATGAGGTGGCCAAAGTATTGGAGTTTCAGCTTCAGAATCAGTCCTTCCAATGAACACCCAGGACTGATCTCCTTCAGGATGGACTGGTTGGATCTCTTTGCAGTCCAAGGGACCCTCAGGAGTCTTCTCCAACACCACAGTTCAAAAGCATCAATTCTTCATCAGTCAGCTTTCTTTATAGTCTAACTCTCACATCCATACATGACTACTGGAAAAACCACAGCCTTGACTGGACAGACCTTTGTTGGCAAAGTAATGTCTCTGCTTTTTAATATGCTATCTAGGTTGGTCATAACTTTCCTTCCAAGGAGTAAGTGTCTTTTAATTTCATGGCTGCAGTCACCATCTGCAGTGCTATTGGAACCCAAAAAAAATAAAGTCTGACACTATTTCCACTGTTTCCCCATCTATTTCCAATGAAGTGATGGGACCAGATGCCATGATCTTAGCTTTCTGAATGTTGAGCTTTAAGCCAACTTTTTCACTCTCCTCTTTCACTTTCATCAGGAGGCTTTTTAGTTCCTCTTCACTTTCTGCCATAAGGGTGGTGTCATCCGCATATCTGAGGTTAATGATATTTCTCCCGGCAATCTTGATTCCAGCTTGTGCTTTTTCCAGCCCAGCGTTTCTCATGATGTTCTCTGCATATAAGTTAAATAAGCAGGGTGACAATACACAGCCTTGACATACTCCTTTTCCTATTTGGAACCAGTCTGTTGTTCCATGTCCAGTTCTAACTGTTGCTTCCTGAACTGCATACAGGTTTCTCAAGAGGCAGGTCAGGTAGTCTGGTATTCCCATCTCCTTCAGAATTTCCCACAGTTTATTGTGATCCACACAGTCAAAGGCTTTGGCATAGTCAATAAACCAGAAATAGATGTTTTTCTGGAACCCTCTTGCTTTTTTGATGATCCAGAGGATGTTGGCAATTTGATCTCTGGTTCCTCTGCCTTTCCTAAAACCAGCTTGAACATCTGGAAGTTCACAGTTCATGTATTGCTGAAGCCTGGCTTGGAGAATTTTGAGCATTACTTTACTAGTGTGTGAGATGAGTACAATTGTGCGGTAGTTTGAGCATTCTTTGGCATTGCCTTTCTTTGGGATTGGAATGAAAACGGACCTTTTCCAGTCCTGTGGCCACTGCTGAGTTTTCCAAATTTGCTGACATATTGAGTGCAGCACTTTCACAGCATCATCTTTCAGGATTTGAAATAGCTCAACTGGAATTCCATCACCTCCACTAGCTTTGTTGTAGTGATGCTTTCTAAGGCCTACCTGACTTCACATTCCAGGATGTCTGGCTCTAGGTGATTGATCACACCATTGTGATTATCAGGAAGATCTTTTTTGTACAGTTCTTCTGTGTAGTCTTGTCACCTCTTCTTAATATCTTCTGCTTCTGTTAGATCCACACCATTTCTGTCCTTTATCGAGCTCGTCTTTGCATGAAATGTTCCCTTGGTGTCTCTAATTTTCTTGACGAGATCTCTAGTCTTTCCCATTCTGTTGTTTTCCTCTATTTCTTGGCATTGATCGCTGAGGAAGGCTTTCTTATCTCTCCTTGCTATTCTTTGGAACTCTGCATTCAAATGGCAATATCTTTCCTTTTCTCCTTGTTTTTCACTTCTCTTCATTTCACAGCTATCTGTAAGGCCTCCTCAGCAACCATTTTGCCTTTTTGCATTTCTTTTCCATGGGGATGGTCTTGACCCCTGTCCCCTGTTCAATGTCACGAACCTCCGTCCATAGTTTGTCAGGCTCTCTGTCTATCAGATCTAGTCCACCCTCTACAGCATATTAAAAAGCAGAGACATTACTTTGCCAACAAAGATCCATCTAGTCAAAGCTATGGTTTTTCCAGTAGTCATGTATGGATTTGAGAGTTGGACTATAAAGAAAGCTGAGCGCCAAAAAACTGATGCTATTGAACTGTGGTGTTGGAGAAGACTCTTGAGAGCCCCTTGGACTGCAAGGAGATCCAACCAGTCCATCCTAAAGGGAATCAGTCCTGAATATTCATTGGAAGGACTGATTCTGAAGCTGAAACTCCAATACTTTGGCCACCTCATGTGAAGAACTGACTCATTGGAAAAGACTCTGATGCTGGGAAAGATTGAAGGAGGGAGGAGAAGGGGATGACAGAGGATGAGATAGTTGGATGGTATCACCAACATAATGGATATGAGTTTGAGTAAGCTCTGGGAATTGGTGATGGACAGGGCAGTCTGGCGTGCTGCAGTCCATGGCATTGCAAAGAGTCAGACACGACTGAGCGACTGAACTGACCTGAACTGAAGTGAGACAATATCAACATTACTAATATCCCCATTCTAGGGGTCCCAAAAGGAGAAGAGAGAGAGAAAGGGTCACAGAATTCATTTGAGGAAATAATGGCTAAAAACATCCCTAATCTGGGAAAGGAAAAAAAGATACATCTAGGAAGAACAGAGAGTCTCAAAAGAGATGAACTCAAAAAGGTCCACACCAAGAAACATCACAACTAATGGCAAAAATTAAAGAAACTCTTAAAAGTAGAAAGAGAAAAGAAACTAGTTATGTATAAGGGAATTTCCACAGACTATTGGATTATTTTCAGCAGAAATTTTTCAGTAGCGAAGGGAGTGATATATTCAAAGTGATAAAAGGAAAACAGCTACAACTAAGAATATTTATTTATTAAAATATTTTAAGGAAAGAGAGTTTTATAGAAAAGCAAAAGCTAAAAGAATTCAATACGACTAAACCAGCTTTGCACAAAATGTTAAAGGGAATTCTCTAAGCAGAAAAGAAAAGGGCATAAAAATTATGACAGAAAAACATCTCACTGGTAACGGAAACCATCCAGTAAAGCTTAATGAAATATGTATAAAGCTACTAGAAAGTTTGAAAGGCAAAAATAGTTAAATTGTCTATATCCACAATAGAGTGTTAAGGATACATTAAACAAAACATATATTTTGTAATATATGATATCTAAAACATTAAACTTTGAAGGATTAAAGTGAAGAATTGTTAGAATGCTTTCAAACTTAAGAGATCATCAACTTAAAATAATTACATGCATACAGCTGTCCCTAGGTACCATGAGGGTGTAGGTTCCAGGACCCACAGTATTACCAAGATCCACAGATAATCAAGTTCCTTACAACTGGTCCTCAGTACCCACAGGTTCTGCATCTGCAAATACAGAAGTTCGGCTGTATGTTTATTGTAAAACAAACAAACAAACAAACTATGTATATGTGAACCTGTGCAGTTGAAACCAATCTTGTTCAAGGGTCAACTGTTGACAGGTTCCCATATAAGAATATCACGATAGTTTCAAACCAAAAACCTGTAATAGATACACAAACAAAAAGAAGAATCCAAACCTACCATTAAAATAGTCACCCAATTACAAGCAAAGAAAGCAAAAGAAGAAAGAAAGAAACAAACAAAAAAATATATATCAGTATCACTGGTGACCTTAGATACAAACATCTTCTGCAAAATATTAGCAAATCAAATTCAATAATACATTAAAACAACCATACTCCATAATCAAGTGGCATTTATCCCAGGATGCAAGGATTGTTCAATATCTGCAAATCAGTGTAATATACTACATTAATAAATTGAAGAATGAAGATTATATGATTATCTCAACTGATACAGGAAAAATTTTTTTAAAATTCAACATTCATATTATAAAAACTCTCAGCAACTTGCCTGTAGTGACAAAAAACCTCAACATAATAAAGGCCATATACAAGCCCATAGTCACATCATACGTGATGGTGAAAGCTGAGAGCATTTCCTCTAGAATCAGGAACAAGATAAGGAGGCCCACTCTCACCACTTTCATTCAACATAATTTTGGAACTTCTAGTCACAGCAATCAGAGAAGAAACATAAATAAAAGGAATCCAAATCATAAAGGAAGAAGTAAAACTGGTAGTGTTTGCAGATACATGACACTATACATAGAAAATCCTAACTGTGCCATCAAAAAACTGTTAGAACTAATAAATGAATTCAGTAAAATTGTAGGATGGTAAATTAATATAACCAAGGCATACCTAAGCTCTGATGGAACAAGTGTGTTTTATTCAACATAGTGTGGGAATATATACTGTCTTACAAGGTAGTTTTTTTCAGCAAAGATAAAGATCAAAAGTCCAGACTTACAAATTATCAAGGAAACATAAGGCAATCCATATCAAAGAGAGAGGGTTGTAAATAATCACTTTTACCGTATGGTTCATAAAAAGGAAGAGGGTCGTAAGTAGTTACTTATCACCATATGGAGAAACAAATGAAGGAAATGCATGCATTCCTCAGTCCCGGGAGCAGCGTGCCACTCCTCTAAATTCCTGAATATTCAGAAATTAATAAGGAACAGAGGACTCATGACAGATCCAAAACAGCACACCAGAAGCCTCCTGTTAAACGCTTCCTGATGGGGGGTGGTGGTGATACAGTTCATGGGGTTGCACAGAGTCCGATACGACTGAGCCACTCAGTATGCAGGCACACACAGCAGAATCTAACACAAAGTTGTAAAACAATTACACTCCAATTAAACTGTGTTTAAAGACACAGGCAAACTTATTTACAAAACAGAAATAGACTCACAGACTTAGTGGACTAACTTACTGTTACTAGGGGGGAAGGTTGAGGAGAAGGGGTAATTAGGGAGTTTTGGATGGAAATGTTCACACTCCTGTATTTAAAGTGGATAACCAACAGGGACCTACTGTATAGCCTAGGAACTCTGCTCAATATTACGTAACAACCTAAAGGGGGAAAGAATTTGAAAACAAATAGATACACGTATGTGTACAACTGAATCTCTTTGTTGTACACTTGAAACTAACACAACATTGTTCACCAACTATACTCCAGTACAAAATAAAAAGTTTTTAAAAATCAAATTACTGTGTAATACACCTGAAACTAACGTAATAGTGTATGTCAATGGTATTTTGATGAAAATAGTTGTTGAAGAGATCATGCTGTCATGAAGCAGGAAGTGTCTTTAATTTATAAAAAATGCTGTTGAACTACAAAATAATATTTTTAATTACTATATATTTAAACTCTGAAAAGTAGTGTTAAATCTAATGTTAAGTTTACTTGGTGATAGTAAACCTCTCCTGTGGCAAAAAACCCACAGCACTAGAGACTATTATTACATATTATTAAGGAAAACCTGAATATTTGATGTGAAGCAGTTGCTTGTGGACATGTTTGGAAGCAAACATCACTTGTGCCGTGCTCAGAAGTAGAATGATTTGATAAAATATCCAAATAAAAGGCAATGATTGGAACACCCTGGAGTTTGGAATCTGGACACTCCCAACCAATTCCTTAGGGCCAATGGATAAAAACATGGAGGTCAGGCAAATGTGCCTGAAAGTTATGACTCCAAGTATATGGCTCAGAGAATTAAAAAAAAAAAAAAAAAGTGGCAGCTGGGGTATTCCCAGAAAAGGCAAAACGGAGCAGATGGGCGTGTGACTGAAGTAGGGTCGTTCACTGGGATCTGGCAGCACAGGGCCGGCGGCCCCGCCCAGCTGCATGGGCAGGATGAGCTGGCCCTGAGCCCGCGAGAGAGACAGTATTCTCTTCCACAAATAGGTTCTGAAACAAAAGAGCAGAAGCAAAAGAGACTGTGGGGGAAATGAAGGACCAGTGTATTCATAAATAGACAAAAACCGTACAAAGAAATACATCATGGCCTTCACAAAATTGGGGTACAATACAGTCACGTGTCTTTACTGTTAAAAATGAATGACTAAAACTCCAGAGGACTAACAGGAGGTTTAGTCTCACCCTCTGAGGCATTCCCCGTCCACCCTCACCCCACTCACTGTCATCCAGTACCCACTGGGGGGAGACCCGTTTTGAGAGCGGTCATACTTGTGACCTGGCACGTCAGGTGCAGGATTGGAGATGGTCCATGACCATGTGGCTTGCCCCTGTCGGGCGGTGCTGCCCTTGGACTCTGATTTGGTGCTGCTCCGGAGTCCTGCCAGATGCCTCAAGGATGCTTTTCTGGTCCAAGTTTGTGCATAGGGTCACAACGATGCTCATGGGGATCCACAGCAGCTTCTCTTTATTAACTTTCCTTGATCAGCCTTTATTCTCCAAAGGGCACCCACTGCGGCAGAGTCAGGAGATACTTTTCCCATCTAGTCAACATAAATCCTCACATATAGCTTGGGGACCTATTTAGGTTATGTTTTTTCAGGGGCCATATTTTCCCAAAATGATTTTATTTCCAAAGTTTCTTGCTTCTCCTGGAACCCCCAGATCAAATGGAAACCACAGTTGAGTTTCCCAACATCATGTCTCAGCAGGTAAGTGTGGGTTTGATTTGCTTGCCTTCTAGAAGGCTTTGGGTGCTTTCCCCCAGTAACCAAGCCTTCAGGGACGGGCAATACTGAAGAAATGATGTAAGTTTCCGGGACACCTTTCCCATGGCCCATCACTAGTGAGTCTCTCGTCTCTGTTGCATACGTGAGGGAGAGGCTCAGTGACTCTCATGGGACAAACATCTGCTTTCTGTCCTGACTTTCTGAAGTTGCCGGAAGCAGCACTACTCCTCTTGTTAAAATGTGTGTCTGTTTATATGCATGTGTCATGTAGCTGCCATATCATCACTGTATTTTGCACAAATAAAAGGGACAATACATAGAGGTGATTAAAGACTAGTTTATGTGTTTGTCCTTATTGAGAGTGGCTGTTTCATTCACTCATTTGGTAAGAATTTATGGATGACTTTCTACATGCCAACGCTGAGCATGTTGATAACAAGGCCCCAGGCCTAGCGACTCAAGTGGGGGAAACTGATAAATAAATAGATCATTTTAAGTAAGTAAGTGCACATGTGGCTAATGAGTACAGTGTTGTGCAATTATAAAAAGGTTGCATTCATTAGGCATCTTTGTTGTTGCAAAGACAGAAGTTTCCTCAGAATGTCTTATGTCATGTGGAATTTATTAAAAGTCTCCATGTGGAAAAAAGAAATAGAGAAATCTCCATCATGTGTCCTGATCTCCTGGGAATCCAGGAAGTGCTCCAAACCAGGCCTCACAGGAAGAACTGAAATCTTCCTTCGTAGGGCTGTTTTTCATGGACTTCAGGAGTATAGATAATTATTCAGTATCCAGCCAGTTCCTAGCATCAGTTCCCCTGCTATGGAAGTTTTTGATCCTTTACCTTACTTGCCACTGCTGATAATAAATTTTCTCTTATCTCCTTTCTGAGATAAAGGCTGTGTTTCTACCTTCTGAGTTTTGGTAATTCGTTGCTTCTATCTTGTAACTGATATTGCCAGGTAATGGCTCCTGCCTTCTTTCCGTGTTCCTTTCTCCTCCTGCTCTCTGCTAACTGGCCAGCTCTCTGATTTCAAAACTTTCTAAGTTTACATTTATTTTATCCCACTGTCATTGTTGGGCATTTACCTAGCCCACCCCTCTTATTTTCTTCTCTCTAGTTTACAGACAGATGGCTGCCTTCCCTCCCTCTTCTCCAGTGTCATCAACTGACCACAGAACCAGAATCACACAGCACGTGGAACAGATGCTAACGTGTTCTGAGCTTCCCTGTGGGTAGGGCTTGTGGGCATGATGGGTGCTTTGAGGCTAGATTTGCACAAGACAAAGATCAATTTCAATATTTATAAGAATTTATGAACAACTTACACAACATTCAAATTACCAATCACAAAACCCTGGGGAAATATAATTTTTACAAGGGTGTCAAGATACCCTCAGAAAGTAATGCCTAAAAAGCGTTGAGACTTCTGTGTTGCAGATTCCAAGATCTTGACTTGAAGCCATAGATTTCTGTGAGATTCCAGAGTTATAATTTTTGGTTGATCAGGCACTCTCGTCTGCCATATGGTTTTAGGTACAGACCACACATACTTAATATATAAATAATTGTCTGGGGAGTCTATAAGATAGTTAAGTGTAACTGTTACAACAGACTAAACTGATAGTCACAATTTTAGTAATAAACCTTCAAAATATTGTAATAATTATTTTATTAGTAAGACAAAATTACAATTACAGATTGAGACCTCTCTAGGTCCATTATTTTCATTCTGTGCTTATATTTTCATGAAATCTTACAAAAGCAATTTGAGTATATGCTGGACTATCCTGTCACCAGCAGATTGGTGATTTCCTCAATTCTTGCTCTTCTCAAGGGAAAGAATTCAGACAAGAGGCATAGAGCAGTTTAAAGTAGCAAGAATTTTATTTAGCAAAGTAAAAGTATACTCCTGAAAAAGGATGGGAATGGGTTGTCTGGAAACCAGAAACAACAGCCCCATAGTGGGGTAGGATTGGGTTTTTACAGTGGTGGAAAGTGCCCCCCTGTATCCTGAATCATTTAACAAGCTGATTGACAGCTTTAGGTTACAAAACTTTTCTCTTTGTGTGCAGGTGCTTACTCACAAGCACCCCAGCGAAACCATTAGGGGCCAAAAATCCAAATGCTGATTTATTGCAAATGCAGCATAGTGAATCCTGAGTTACCTTGAGTCAGCTTTTACATCTTGGTGTACCTGCACCCACCTGTTTTGGCAGTTTTATCTTGTTTGGTCCTAACGTGGCTGGAAACCTAGGAGTGGTCCTTGACCACAAGAGGGAGGGTCTCCGGGCATGTTTTGCTCAGCAGTATCCAGGTAGGGGTTGTTGTTGAAAGTGTTAGTCACTCAGTCGTGCCCGACTCTTTGTGACCCCATCGACTGCAGCCCACCAGGCTCCTCTCTTCATGGAACTCTCCAGGCAAGAATACTGGAGTAGATGGCCATTCTTTGCTCCAGGGGATCTTCCTAACCCAGGGATCGATCCCAGATCTCCTGCACTGAAGTAGGAGAGGGAAAGACAAACCATTCAGGATGGGGTGGTACCCACTCATGTCAGACTAGCTAACTTACAATCCAAATCACTTGAAGCCCCTCATAACTGAATACTTTTTGCGGTTTATATTTACTGCCCCATTTGTACCCAGTGAAGCTCCAATGACACATGAACCTGAATGTATTAATGTGGTGCATTGGTTGGGATAAGAATGTGATGATAGGAGGAGTAGAAGAAGATGGCAGAGGAGTAAGATGGGGAGATCGCCAGCCTCCCCACAAACACATCAACAACTCATCAAGACATGGATCAACTCCTACAAAGCATCCCCTAGGCGACAGCAGAAGACGCCAGGCCTCCAGGGGGACAGGCTAAGCTCCATGAAATGAGGTAGCAAAAAGGATGGAGACATAAAAAGGGAAAAGATGGAGAACTTCTGAGCAGGAGCTTATGCCAGAAGGGAGGGAGTTCCGAAACAGGAGTTCCCCATGCGCAGAGAAGCTCTCTCACACTGGGCCCAAAAAGGAGCTGCAGAATCTCAGAAAGCAGGGCAAAACAGGGACTCAGAGGGCAGAAAACAGACAAAGCTGCACTTCTCAGCCATGGTCTGTGACTCGGACCAGACAGTGGGCTCGGGGAACAGAAAGAAGCCATAGAAGCCCTGCAGCTCGGAGGGCTGTCACAAGGTGCCAAGAGAGGGGCGGCATACAAGCCTCTCCAGGGCACACAAACCATGGGGTACAGAGGAGCTGGGGAGCCAGAAAAAGAACACACAAGCCCCTCGACGCAGAGGGCGGACTCAGGGAGCCGAGGCAAGTGCGCCCAAGCCCCGCGACACAGACAGTGAGCCCAGGGGGCTGAGGGAAGCCCACACGTCTCCATGACGAAGAAGGCAGGGTTGGGGAGCCAAGAAAAGATCCACGCAAGACCGTACTAGCGCGCTTTGGCCTTCAGTGCAGGGTGGGACTGGGGAACAGAAGCTCAAGCAATGATTCCAGGGATAGGTAGGGGGCTGGTGGCAGTGAAGATAGACTGAGAGCGCCATTTTGAAGCGGCTGAGGAAACAGACGTGGCTAACACTGCCAGGGCCAGAAGGATTTCCCAAATACAGACAGACAACCCAAAACCTACTACTGGACTCTCCATTGCCCTTCAGACAGCTGAGATCCAGCTCCCCCAACCAGAACACAGGAACAAGCTCCCCCAACCAGGAAAACATCACAGGACGCCAAGCCAACCCCATCCACAGGGGCAGACTCCACAACCAAGAACTATGACCTTGAGAATCTTTTTTTTCCCTTATAAATCACACTGTTCACTCTCTCTACATACTTCTACCACATTAGCCTTCTGCGGTGCTATAGAGTTTTCCTCTTTGTTTTTCTTATCCAAAAAAAAAAAAAAAATTATTTTAAGATTTTTTTTTTCATTCTTTTCACCTTTATTGGGGGTGATTTTTCTGATTTTGTTTTTGGCATATTCAACTGCTTTTCTTATACTTCTTGACTAGCTACATCTATTCCTGAATATATATATATATATATATATATATATATATATATATATATATATATATATATGCCTTTTCACGTACATCTATTTATCTTTGCTTTTCTATCTTTTCTTCTCTCTCTTACTTTTTTACCCTCTTTTCCACCCCTTCCTTTTCTCTTTTCCCTCCCTTCTCCTCTTTATTTTTTACTCTTTTTTCTCCTCCCCTTTTCCCAATTTTCCAGATTGAGCATTAGCTAAATCTGCTTTTAACTGGTCGATATCACTTATGATATCCCTTGTTCCCAAATCAATTTTTTTATTCTTTTCTTTACAATACTTTGGTTATAACTGTGGGTGTGGAAGTGTGTGTATCTCTCCCATTATTTCTGTAATTATCTGCTTGATCTCCTCTGACTAGAACACAGGCAAAAGTCACCCCTAACAGGACGTCAACACAAACCACTCAACCAATATTTCCCTCCAAGGACAAAAACCAAAATGAAGAAAGAATACAACCCTAAAATCTGGGAAAAGGAGATCTCAAGTGGAGCAAGTGAAAAGACAGAGAACTACAGCACAAATGAAAGAACAAGGTTGAAACTCACAAGACTAAATAAACCAAGAGGAAATAAGTAATCTACCTGAAAGAGGTAGATTCAGATAGATAATTTAGAATAATGATAGTAAAGATGCTCCAAAGACTTGAAAATAGAATGGAGAAAATGCAAGAAACATCTAATACAGTTAAATACAATCACCAAGGACATAGAAGAAATAAAGAATAAGTAAATAGAGATGATGGAGAAGGAAATGGCAACCCACTCCAGTATTCTTGCCTGGAGAATTTCATGGACAAAGGAGCCTGGCAGGCTACAGTTGATGGGGGTCACAAAGAGTTGGACATGACTGATTAACGCTACTACAGTAAACAGATATGAATAGCAAAATTACTGAAATTAAAAATACTCTAGAAGGAACCAATAGCAGAATAAGTGAGGCAGAAGATTGGATAGGTAAGCTGGAAGAAAAAATGGTGGAAATAACTGCTAAAAAGCAGAATAAAGGGAAAGGAATGAAAAGAATTGAGGATAGCCTCAGAGACTGTTGGGACAACAGTCCCAACATTTGCACCAACATTTAATGTATTAAATGCACCAACATTTGTTTTATAGGGGTCTGAGAGGAAGAAGAAAAAAAGAAAGGCACAGACAAAATTTTTGAAGAAAATATAGTTGAAAGCTTCCCCAACATGTGAAAGAAAATAGTCAATCAAGTCCAAGAAGCACAGAGAGTCCCTTACAGGATAAACCCAAGGAGAATCACATCAGGATGTATATTAATCAAGTTGACAGAGATTAAGCACAAAGAAAGAATATTAAAAGCAACAAGGAAAAGAAACAAGTAATGTACAAGGGAAAACCCATACAGTTAACAGTGGATCTTTCAGCCAAAACTCTGCAGGCCAGAAGGGAATGGCAGGATATATTTAAAGTACTAAAAGAGAAAAATCTACAACCAAGATTACTATACCCTGAAAAGATTATATTCAAAACTGATGGAGAAATCAAAATCTTTACAGACAAGCAAAAGTTAAGGGAATTTAGCACCACCAAACCAGTCCTACAACAAATAGTAAAGGGATTTACATAGCCAATAAACACAAGAGAAAGGAAAGACCTACAAAAACAAACCCAAAACAATTAAGAAAATTCCAATACAAACATATATCTAAATAATTACCTTAAATGTAAAAGGATTAAATGCACCAATCAAAAGATACAGCCTGACACAGATTGACTAAATGGATACAAAAACAAGGCCCATATATATGCTGCCTAAAAGAGACCCACTTCAGACCTAGAGTGCATACAGACTGAAAGTGAAAGGGTGGAAAAAGATACTCCATGCAAATGGAAACCAAAAGAAAGCCAGAGTGACAAGCCTTATTTCAGACAAGATAGACTTTAAAATAAAGAATATTAAAAGAGACAAAGAAGGACACTATATAATGATCAAGGGATCAATCCAAGAAGGAAATATAAATTGTAAATATTTATGCACCCAGCATAGGAGTACCTCAATACATAAGGCAAACAGGCATAAGAGGGGAAATCTACAGTAACACTATAACCATAAAGGACTTTAACCCCAGTTACACCAGTAGATCATCAACTCAGAGAATCAATAAGGAAACACAAACCTTAAATGAAACATTAGAACAAATGGACCTAATTGGTATCTTCAGGACTTTCCATCCAAATACCGAAGACTACACTGTCTTCTCAGGTGCATGTGGAACACTCTTCAGTATAGACCATATTTTGGGTCACAAATCAAGACTCAATAAATTTAAGAAAATGGAAATCATATCAAGTATCTTCTCTGATCACAATGCTATGAGACCAGATATCAACTACAGGAAAAGAGCTGCAAAAAACACAAATGCATGGAGATTAAATAATACTAAATAACAAAAAGGTTACTGAAGAAATAAGGAAAATGAAAAGATTCCTACAAACAAATGACAATGAAAATATGATGACCAAAAACTTATGGGATTCAGCAAAAGCAGTTCTAAGAGAGAAATTTATAGCAATGCAATCCAACATCAAGAAACAAGAAAAGCATCAAATAGACAATCTAACACTACTTCTAAAGCAGCTGGAAAAAGAACAAAAAACCCAAAAGTCAACAGAAGGAAAGACATCATAAAGCTCAGAGCAGAAATAAATGAAAAGCAAATGAAGGAAACAATAGTTAGGATTAATGAAACTAAAAGCTGGTTCTTTGAGAAGATAAACAAAATTGACAAACTACTAGCCAGACTCATCAAGAAAAAAGAGGACAAAATCAAATCAATGAAATTAGAAATGAAAAGGGAGAGGTTACAATAGACAACACAGAAATACAAAGGATCATAAGAGAATATTATAAACAACCATATGGCAATAAAATGGATAATCTAGAGGAAATGGACAGATTCTTAGAAAAGTTCAACCTCCCAAGACTGAACCAGGAAAAAATAGAAATTATGAACAAGACAATTACAAATACTGAAATCGAAACTCTGATCAAAAATCTCCCGAAAAAACAAAAGCCCAGGGCTAGATGGCTTCACAGGGGAATTCTATCAAACATTTAGAGAAGAGCTAATGCCCATTTTTCTGAAGTTCTTCCCAAAAATTGCAGAGGAAAGAACACGTCCAAACTCATTTTATGAGGCCATAATCACCCTGATACCAAAACCAGGTAAAGACAAAACAAAACCAAAAAAAAAAAAAAAAAAAAGAAAGAAAGAAAGAAAAAGAAAGAAAATTACAGGCCAGTATCACTAACATAGACGCAAAAATCCTCACAATTCAACAACATATTAATAAGCTCATATGCCATGATCAAGTTGGGTTTATTCCAGGGAGGCAAGGATTCCTCAATATGCGCAAATGAATCAATGTGATACACCTTATTAACAAACTGAAAGATAAAAATAAAAATCATATGGTACTCTCAATGGATGCAGAAAAAAACCTATGACAAAATTCAGCACCCATTGATTATAAAAATTCTTTGAAAAAGAAAGAACTTACTTCAACATAGTAAAAGCCATGTATGATAAGCCCACAGCAAACTTTACTCTCAATATTGAAAAACTAAAAGCATTAGTTCCCTCTAAGATCAGGAACAAGACAAGTTTGTCCACTCTCACCACTATTATTAAACATAGTTTTGGAGGTCCTAGCTATGGCAATTAGAGAAGTAAAAGAAATAAAAGTAATCCAGATCAGAAAAGAAGTAAAACTCTCTCTGTTTGCAGATGACATGATACTATACATAGAATACCCTAAAGATACTATCAGAAAATGACTAGAGGTAATCAGTGAATTCAGCACAGTTGCGGGACACAAGGTCAATACATTTGCACTTGCATTCCTATATACTAATGGTGAAAAATCAGAAACAGAAAATAAGGAATCCATCCCACTCACCATTGCAACAAAAAGAATAAAATATCTAGGAATAAATCTATCTAGGGAGACAAAAGAACTGTATATGGAAAATTATAATACACTGTTGAAAGAAATCAAAGATGACATAAACAGATGAAGAGATATTCCATGTTCCTGGGTAGGAAGAATCAATATCATGAAAATGATTATACTACCAAATGCAGTGTATAGATTCAATGCAATCCCTATCAAATTACCAATGGCATTTTTCACAGAACTAGGAAAAAAAATTTTCACATTTCATGTGGAAACACATTAAGACCCCAAACAGCCAAAGCAGTCATGAGAAAGCAGAATGGAGCTGAATGTACTTCAAAGCTACACTAATTAAGACAGTATGGTACCAGCACAAAAACAGAAATATAGATCAATGGAAGAAGATAGAGAGCCCAGAGATAAACCCATGTGCTTATGGGTACTTTATTTTTGGTAAAGGCACAAGAATATACAGTGGGCCAAAGATAGGCTCTTCAATAATTGTTGCTGGGGAAACTGGACAGCTATATGCAGCAGAATGAAATTAGAACACTTCCTAACCTTACACACAAAGATAAACTCAAAATAGGTTAAAGACATAAATATAAGACCAGAAACTATTAAACTCTTAGAGGAAAACATAGGCAGAACACTTGGTGATATGAATCAAAACAAGATGATCCACCTCCTAGAATAAAGGAAAGAAAAACAACAACAAAAGAAAATAAGTGGGACCTAAATAAACTTAAAAGTTTTTATACAGCAAAGGAAATTACAAACAAGGTAAAAAGATAACCCTCAGAATAGGAAAAAATAACAGCAAAGGAAACAACTGACAAAGGATTAATTTCCAAAATATACAAGCAGCTCATACAATTCAATACCAGAAAAAGAAACAATCCAATCAAAAAGTGGGGAAAGACCAAAATAGACATTTCCCCAAGGAAGACGTACAGATGGTTAACAAACACATGAAAAGATGCTCAAGATCACTCATTATTAGAGAAATACAAATAAAAACTACAATGAGATACCACCTCACACCCATCAGAGTGGTCATCATCAAAAACTACAGACAATAAATTCTGGAGAGGATATGGAGAAAAGGGAACAATCTTGCTGGTAAAAATGTCAATTGATACATGCCAGTATGGAAGACAACATGGAGAGTTCTTTAAAAACTAGGAATAAAACCAACATATGAACCAGCAATCCCACTAGTAGGCATATACTCAGGAAACTAAAACCGAAGCTCCAGTACTTTGGCCACATGTTGTGAAGAGCTGACTCATTAGTAAAGACCCTGATGCTGGGAAAGATTGAAGGCAGGAGGAGAAGGGAATGATAGAGAATGAGATGGTTGGATGGCATCACTGCCTCAATGGACATGAGTTTGAGTGAGCTCTGGGAGTTTGTAATGGACAGGGAAACCTGGTGTGCTGCAGTCCATGAGGTGGCTAAGAGTTGGACATGACTGAGCGATTGAACTGAACTAAAATTTTTCTATTCCCAATTCCAGTAATAATTGGATTACAAAACCATCTAATGTGTACTTAATTGGTCCCAAAACTCGCATTATTTGCAAGTGAAGAAGAAAATTCATAAAATTATCAAGTGACTTAACTCTAAATTGCTCACTAGCAGGGATTTTCATTAAGCATGAAGCTAGATTATATTTAATTAGCAAACAAAGACTTTAATTAATACCATTAATACCATTTTGTACTAAATAGTTCTGGATGTAAATATTTTCTAGATTTGAATACTGAAATCAAAATGCAAAAATAGGTTAATTATATACACCAGACAGCATTTTCTTACTATTAAGCTCAGGACTAGGTGATTTTGTTTCAGGAAAACTCTACTGAGTCTCACATAAATATGCTATTAACATGGATTTCATTTTCTTCATAAGTTTTGCTTGATTTTTATTTCTAGATTTGTTTTAAAAGCTATATACCTTCTATAAGTTCAAGCATATATGTATATAGTTCTGTATTTTTACTTATTAAATAGCATCATGAAAATAACTCGTTGACATTGGGTCTCCCTAAGAAATTTCCCTTTAAAAAAAAATCTGTCCATTTATTATTCAAGTTTGGAAAACATGGCTTAATCATGTAAAAGATGGGTAATTTTATTTACATTTAATTTCAAAGCAGACATCTACTTCTCAAGAAAAGAGCAGTCAGAAGAGAGGAGGCGGGGAACAAACCCAGATATTTTGCAGTTTAGTGAAGTGGAACCAGTGCACATAGAAATACAGTATGGAGATGGGAGATGTGGGGAAGAGGCACCATAAAAGAGGCGGTGGGACTTAGCACAGAAAGCCAGCCTGTATGGGTGTCAGGTGGCTTTTCTGGGGAGGAGACAGAGAGAGAGGAAGAGAATGAAACTGAGAAGGACCCTGTGGGGCTCCTGGGCATGGAAGCCATTCTGTGTCCTCTGTTCCTTGTTTGTAGGGAACACATTTCAGTCTCCTCTTTCCTGAGTCCCAAAAGGCAGGTTCAAATAGTTGCTAATCAGGGAAGGGATGCAAAGACGCGTAGGCACAGCCAAGAAACAATAGTGCAGCCTTGGGGCAGCATCCAGGTTCTGCTCAAGAGATGCACAGGACAATAGAATTAAAGCTCATAAAATGGAAAATGTCAGCATACTTCATACCAGAGAAGACCCCCTGTAGTCAGACTAAAGGAACCAGAGAAACACATCAGGGTAACCTGAGGTGAGATTAAAGGTTGTGGGGGTGGGACGTGTGTGTGTGTGTGTTAAGTTGCCTTAGTCATGTCCAACTCTTTGCAACCCTGTGGACTCCCACCAGGCTCCTCTATCCATGGGATTCTCCAAGCAAGAATACTAGAGTAGGTCCTCCAGGGGATCTTTCTTACCCAGGGATCGAACCTGTATCTTGTATATCTCCTGAATTGGCAGGTGGGTTCTTTACCACTAGTACCACCTGGGAAGCCCATTAAAGTTCTCTGCACATAATCTAATCTTATAAGCAACTCCACCCCTAAACCATTGCTATAAAACACCTCATCAAATCCTGCTGGGTCAGGAACACAATTTTGAGAGGCACAAGCCCACTATGTCTTTCTTTGCCTGGCAAAGGAATAAAGCTATTTTCTTCGACCTCACCCAAAATTCTGTCTCCAAGATTTGCTTTGACCCCAGTGTACAGAGGCTGAGCTTTTGGAATCCAGAGGAGAAATCTTTTCTTACCTGCAAGGCAGATCCAGGAAGATGAAACTTTCAACTCTGGAGGAGAGGGTCTTTTTAAAGAATACAAAATTATGAATACAAAGTTAGACTTGCCAAGGAGGAAGGAACTTTTCTCTACCATTCTAGGTTCTTCTAACTGGTCTAAAACTTAAATTGACATTAGACAGATTAACAGTATAAAATCAAACAACAGACTAATACCATGGGAGTTCCCTGTGGGTCTTCAGTTCAGTTGTGTTCAGTCACTCACTTGTGCCTGACTCTTTGTGACCCCATGGACTGCAGCACACCAGTCCTCCCTGTCCATCATCAACTCCTGGAGCTTGCTCAAACTTATGTCCACTGAGTCAGTGATGCCATCCAGCCATCTCATCCTCTGCTGTCCCCTTCTCCTTCTGCCTTCAATCTTTCCCAGCATCTGGGTTTTTTTCTAATGAGTCAGCTCTCCACATCAGTAGCGAAAGTATTGGAGTTTCAGCTTCAGCTTCAGTCCTTTCAATGAATATTCAGGACTGATTTCCTTTAGGATGGACTGGTTGGATCTCCTTGCTGTCCAAGGGACTCTCAAGAGTGTTCTCCAACACCACAGTTTAAAAGCATCAATTCTTAAGCACTCAGTTTTATTTATAGTCCAACTCACATCCATACATGGCTACTGGAAAAACCATAGCTTTGACTAGATGGACCTTTGTTGGCAAAGTAATATCTCAGCTTTTTAATGTGTTGTCTAGGTTGGTCATAGCCTTTCTTCCAAGGGGGAAGTGTCTTTTAATTTCATGGCTACAGTCACCAGCTGCAGTGATTTTGGAGTCCAAAAAAATAAAGTCTGTCACTGTTTCCATTGTTTCCCCATCTTTTGCCATGAAGTGATGAGACTAGATGCCATGATCTTAGTTTTCTGAATGTTGAGTTTTATGCCAACTTTTTCACTCTCTTTCACTTTCATCAAGAGGCTCTTTAGTTCTTCTTTGTTTTCTGCCATAAGGGTGGTGTCATCTATATCTGAGGTTATTGATATTTCTCCTGGCAATCTTGATTCCAGCTTGTGCTTCATCCAGCCCAGCATTTCTCATGATGTATTCTGCATATGAGTTAAATAAGCAGGGTGACAATAATATTCAGCCTTGACATACTCTCTTCCTGATTTGGAACCAGTCTGTTGTTCCATTCCCAGTTCTAACTACTGATTCTTGACATGCATACAGATTTCTGAGGAGGCAGGTAAGTTGGTCTGGTATTCCCATCTCTTTCAGAATTTTCCACAGTTTGTTATGATCGATACAGTCAAAGGCTTTGACATAGTCAATAAAGCAGAAGTCAATGTTTTTATGGAACTCTCTTGCTTTTTCGATGATCCAACGGATATTGGCAATTTGATCTCTGGTTCCTCTGTCTTTCCTAAATTCAGCTTGAACATCTGGAAGTTCATGGTTCATGTACTGTTGAAACCTGGCTTGGAGAATTTTGAGCATTACTTTGCTAGTGTGTGAGATGAGTGCAATTGTGAGGTAGTTTGAACATTCCTTATCATTGCCTTTCTGTGGGATTGGAGTGAAAACTGACCTTTTCCAGTCCTGTGGCCACTGCTGAGTTTTCCAAATTTGCTGGCATATTGAGTGCAGCACTTTCACAGCATCATCTTTTAGGACTTGAAATAGCTCAACTGGAATTCCATCACCTCCACTAGCTTTGTTTGAAGTGATGCTTCCTAAGCCCCACTTAACTTTGCATTCCAAGATGTCTGACTCTAGGTGAGTGATCACACCATCGTGGTTATCTGGGTCATTAAGATCTCTTTTGTAAAGTTCGTCTGTGTATTCTTGCCACCTCTTCTTAATATCTTCTGCTTCTGTTATGTCCATACCATTTGTGTCCTTTATTGTGCCTATCTTTGAATGAAATGTTCCCTAGGTATCTCTGATTTCCTTGAAAATATCTCTAGTCTTTCCCATTCTATTGTTTTCCTCTTTCTTTGCATTGATCACTGAAGAAGGCTTTCTGATCTTTCCTTCCTATTCTTTGGAACTCTGCATTCAAATGGGTATATCTTTCCTTTCCATCTTTGACTTTTGCTTCTCTTCTTTTCTCAGCTATTTGTAAGGCCTCCTCAGACAACCATTTTGCCTTTTTGCATTTCTTTTTCTTGGGATGTTGTTGATCCCTGTCTCCTGTACAATGTCACAAACCTCCATCCACAGTTTTTCAGACACTCTATCAGACCTAATCTCTTGAATCTATTTGTCCCTTCCACCCTTCCATAATTGCAAGGGATTTGATTTAGGTCATCCCTGAGTGGTCAAATGGTTTTCCCTACTTTCCTCAATTTAAGTCTGAATTTGGCAATAAGGAGTTCATGATCTGAGCCACAGTCAGCTCCCAGTCTTCTTTTTGCTGACTGTATAGAGTTTCTCCATCTTTGGCTGAAAAAATATGATCAACTTGATTTCAATATTGAGCATCTGGTCTTGTCCATGTGTAGAGTCTTCTCTTGTGTTGTTGGAAGAGGGTGTTTGGTATGACCAGTGCGTTCTCTTGGGAAAACTCTGTTAGCCTTTGCCCTGCTTAATTCTGTACTCCAAGGCCAAATTTGCCTATTACTCCAGGTGTTTCTTGACTTCCTTCTTTTGGATTCCAGTCCCTTATGATGAAAAGGACATCTTTTTCAGGTGTTCATTCTCGAAGGTCATGTAGGTCTTCATAGAACTGTTCAATTTCAGCTTCTTCAGCATTAGCGGTTGGGGCATAGACTTAGATTACTGTGATATTGAATGGTTTGTCTTGGAGATGAACAGAGATGATTCTTTCATTTTTGAGATTGCCTCTAAGTACTGCATTTCAGACTCTTTGGTTGATTATGATGGCTACTCCATTTCTTCTAAGGGATTCTTGCCACAGTAGTAGATATAATGGTCATCTGAATTAAATTAGCTCATTCCCATTTATTTTAGTTCCCTGATTCCTAAAATGTCGATGTTTACTTTTGCCATCTCCTGTTTGACCACTTGCAATTTGCCTCGATTCATGAACCTAACATTCCAGGTTACTATGCAATATTGCTCTTTACAGCATCAGACTTTACTTTGGTGCTTTCATTCCCATGGCCCTGGTTCAGTCCCTGGTGGAGGAACTGAGATCTAGCAAGCCGCATGGAACAGCCAAAAAAAGGAAAAGTTTAATAACACAAAGATATGGGAGAGACCCAGGGAAACTAAGTTTATGAAATGGCTTTAACCTTCTTTTTTATATTATTTTACTAAGTAATTATTTATTTTTGGCCGTGTTTGTCTTGGTTGGTGTGTGGCCTTTCTCTAGTTGCAGTAAGTGGGGACAACTTTCCAGTTGTAAACTGGTTTCTCATTGCAGTGGTTTATCTTGTTGCAGAGTATGGGCCTTAGGGCTCTTGGGCTTCACCAGTTGCAATACACAGGCTCAGCAACTGTGGCTCTTAGGCTTCAGAGCACAGGCTCAATTGTTGTGGCACACAGGCTTAGTTGCTCCCTAGAATGTGGGATCCTCCTGGACCAGGGGTTGAACCCAAGTCTCCTGCATTGGCAGGTGGAGTCTTTACTGAGCCACCAGTGAGGCCCCCAAAGCCCTTTTCTTAAACACCATCTTCAGTTAAAGATAAAGGAGAATGTTGTAGGGCATGGGAGTTCACTTTGGGACTTCAAAGGAGAAGAAGGCAGTTCTCACATGCAGATGGGAAAGCACATGTTCAGTAAACAAGTGCTTTTTCTGAGCCACCATGGACAATGGGTAACAGAGTGGACTCTGGTCTTGGAGTCCAGCCCATAGTTTTTGCAGAGATCTCTGGTGACAGCTCTACTTAAGAAGAGGCCCTCTATCCAAATTCTTTTAGGCCATTAGGGGGGAGGTCACAGATTCCTACTGAGTGTTTTGAGCCTGGATTGTTTTCAGCTCTGCTTGCCAAAGAGATAGATTTTGGGTTGGCAAATTTTGCTCCCTAAAAACTCAAATATTAATTTTCATTAAAATGAGGAGAAAAGGAAAAGAAAATGTAATAGCTGACAAATGTCACAGTTCAATAAATCCCAAAGCAAACACATCCCAGACTTAATTCTGGCTTCATACTTTCATGTGTCTCCCCCACCACGCACAAACTTCTGGTGCTAGGCAGAAGTTTTTTCCTATCGCAACACAGAAATCTGGTCTTTGCCTTTGTGTGTTTGTGTCATTAAGTTGTGTGGTACTTACTAACACCTGCAACCAACTCTCCAGTCCTCCTGACTCCAACCGGGTGTCCAACAATTCAGTTCGACTTTGACACCATCTACCTGGAATTGGCATCAGATCTCATCAATTAAGGGGCTCAGTCCCACTTCAGTGCCAGCGGGCCCCCTGTACTTCTGAGTGACTGACTCTAAGTCTGGGTTTCTGACAACTCCCTTGATAATTTGCTAGGCTCCATAATTTGCTAGAATGGCTCATAGAACTCAGACTAGCACTTGACTTATGTTTGCCAGTTGATAATAATGAACACTACTCAGCAACAGCTGAATGGAAGAGTTGCGTGGGACAAGTGTGGGGTAGGTGAGTCCATGGTACTTCCACACCCTCTCTGGCCATGGCATCCTCCCAGCAACTGGATGTGTTCACCAACCGGGAAGCTCAAAAATATGCTTTAAGAACTTTTTTCAGAACTTATTCCAATCCCGTCTGACCTTCCAGAAATCTATAAATGGGGCTGAAAGTTCTAACCCTCCAATCTCAGGGTCTTTCTGTGACCAATCCCATTCTGGGGCTATCTAGGAACCCTACCCAAAGTTACTTCATTATGAAGTATCAACTTAAGAGTGATGAAAAGGAGCTCATTATGAATAACAAAAGACAGTCCTATTACTCAGAAAATTCCAGTGGTTTTAAAAGGAGCACTGTGCCAGAAATCAGGGACCAAAAAAATGTATTTATCACATCACAATTGGAATAGTATGCAGAGAGGGTTCCTGGAAGCCATTGCTACACTTGTATGCCTAGCTATAATTTGATGATGTGCAAGGATAGCTATGAACCACACAAATACATTCTGTTAAACCCAAACTAAATGGAACCCTAACCCCACTCACCCAGAACTGGATCCTCAGAACGCCTTTGACCAGCGCTCATGTAAGGTGAGTGCGATGGAGAGAAAGACTAGATGGAAAGAGATAGTGGTGTCAAAAGATGACAGTGAAAGCACATTATTTTTCAAAAATTTTACTGAAAAACCGATATCATATGAACCATTACCAAGGCTTCTTTAAGGGACTGTGGGACATGCCTGTGCAAGGGGGTCATTGAAGTTTAAACTTCATAAGCACTGCTGTAACTCTCTCCCTGCTGACCTGTGATTGAAAATGAGAGTAAGGTCTAAAGAGGACATTAAAGAATTAGGATTATCCTAATTATCCTTTGGTGATTTGTCAAGGGACTGAGTAAACATTTCACTTGCTTCTAATTAGACTTTTATGCCCAACTGGTAATTCTTTAAAAGTGAGTAGTCCTGGAATCACAGAGGTTCTAATGCTGAAAACTCGGCCTCTGTCCACTGGTGCTGGATTGAATCTTGGAAACAGAGTTTTGGATGAAGCAGAAAAGAATAACTTTATTGTTTTGCAGGCAAAGGGGGACACAGTGGGCTCATGCCCCTCAAAATGGTGTGTCCCAACCAGGGAGAATTTGGTGAGGAGTTTTACAGCAATGCTTCAAGGGTGGGGTTGCTGTAAGGATCAGGATGTCTGCAGGGCATGCAATCCTACAACCTGACCTCTCCAGAAAGGCTTCCAGGCCTAGGAGCCCCACAGTGTCCTGTTCAGCTTCAGTTACAAGATAATTAGATAAGAATAAACAGACTTTGGTAGATAAATAAAGGTAAAGACTCAACGATTCTCAAAAAAAGTTGTGAGAATTTGAATTTTCAATCTGACTTGAGGAAAAAAATAGTTGTAAATGGGAAATGTGACAATTCTTTATCTTCTACAAGCCTCCTATATTCCCTTCAAAACTAAGCATATTCTTTAATTGGCCAGAAGTTGGTTGTTTTTTAAGGTTTAGCAAAGAAAGAGTAGTGAGGTTTTTTTGTTTTAGTTTTGTTATGTAGTTAGAATAGGAAAAAGGAGTCCAAAATGGCGGTGGCTAAAAGACAAAGAAAAGAAAAAGTCCGCGAAAATGGAACAAAAGAAAATTCATGGACTGGAGTGAGAACTTAGGGCGAAACAAACTTGCTCCCTTCTTGGCTAGCCCAATTTGCACAGGGCAGGCTTAGTGGGGAGGAGACAAAAATGTATAAAAAGAGGAAGCCAAGGCCTTTCCTTGGGGTCACACACCCTCCCACCTTGAGGGTGTACCTTCCTTTGCTTGCCAAATAAAACTCTGAGCTGTAACCCAGCTGTAACACTAGCCCACCATTACAAATCTTTGCAATGGTGAGACAGTCCCCTAACATATCATTTGAAAGTTATGAAAGGAAAATTTCCTGAGGATTATCTACAAATTTATTACCAACTCTGCCTTCCACATTAATATGAGAAAAATCTTCTCTGAATAATAATGAGTTATTGATCCAGAAAGTGTGCATGTGTACATGTATGTTGATGAAAGTAATTTTAAGAATCAAAATTTGAACTCTGTTAGTTTTAAGTACAGTTTCTCTAAGGTCTCATATATGTAGAAATTGCATTGGCTTTTTATCTGATAAAATCCTTAAATTATCTGCTAGTTAAAGTTGTCTATAATGATACCAAAAATGAAACAGATATGGAATCAACATTATTGAAGTCACTTGGTCTGCAAGACCTACAGAAAATTTTAACACTGAATTTTTTTTTTCAGGGCTAAATCTAACCAGTTTCAGCAATTTTTTTTAAAACATAAATTCGTTCAGATTTTTGAAAGGAGAAGCATTCTCTTAATGGAAAGCTGTATTTTTATATAAAGATAAAACATTATATCAGTAATTTATTTCCTTTGCAGAGAATCAGAATCTTTTTAAAACCATATGTTACTGGTTGTTTTCATTATATACAATACCACATGAGCAATGGAATTGAATTAAGACAAGGATATCGGGGCTGATACAAACTGATACAAATATCAGTTTCTCATTAACTAGGCAAAAATTAATATAGCACGTTTTGTCACTACTGCTAGAAAACATCACAGAATCTCTTTGTCTTCATGGGGAGTAACATTGTCCCAGGGTGTCTCCCATTCAGAAACAGCTCTCTTCTGCTGAGTGCCTTCCATTTGCTCCATGAAATCCACTCATCACCCTTCTCTACTCTGCTCTGTGCTTCAGGAGGCTGATTATTACGCTCTTCATCAAATAGACCATCGTCTGTCTTCCTGCTAAATTCATTCAAAAGGAGGCCCCGTGAGAGGTAAGAGAGCAGAAGGAGGGGAGGTCAGAGGATTCTCACCCACAGCTCTCTCCCCAGGGAACTGTGGCGGCTCTCTCCAAAGCTTACCGGTCTTCCCAGATTCCAGGAACTTCTTGTCCTTGTTCTTGGAGGAGTCACTGCTTCTGCCAACCTTAGGGTTAGTTTCCCTGTGCTCCCATCTTTGTAAATAGCCCAGTCATTAAACTATTGAATCACGTCTCTGGGTGAGCTGTGCCTAACTGATTGGTTTCCTCCCTCTCACCTGATGAGCACACTTTGTTAGAGTTCAAGCTGTCAGTCAAATGATCTGATAACCAAACTTAGCTTGATGTGTTAGCCAAGGCCCACATTCTTACTATTGATCTAGAAACAGGTTAAAGTCTGGGTCACTTCCAAGGAAACCGCCTTTGACATTGTCCCCTCCATTTGTTTCTTTTATTAGTTCTTTCCTCCTTAGTTAAGTTTCTTTACTAAAGAATGATGAGTTTCTTGGGGTTATCAAAGTGCCCTTCTTTGAAATGAAGAATGCTAACACCTTTCATTTGTTTGGGGTTTTATTTCTATCAAACAGCTCAAAGATATTGTTGTGTGTATCCCTTGAGGCACTATTGTATCCCCAGTGCTGCACCACTGTTTCTTGGCTGCTCCTTCCTTGTCGCTGCATCCTCTCCATTTCCTGATTAGCAACTGCTGCTACAGTACGCTGATCAGCAGCAGCGTCTGTGACCCCTGGCTTCCTACTTCTCTGTCACTCCTCAATCCAGGGCACCTGACTTCCTTCTCCCCACCCCATGAAGTCATCCTGGAAGTCGTTAGTTACATGCTCAGTGGGTACTTACCGGTCCTCTCATTACATTTGACATGATCAACAGCGCACTATTGTTAAAATTGTGTGCTCCCTCTGCTTCTGTGACTTTCCTTTTCTTTTTCTCTCATGTCCTTCCCTTTGTTCCTCCTTTAAGGTTGGGTGTTCTTTAGGATTGACTGTTCCACCAACTATTCTCATTCTCCCTGCTTTCCCTAAGGATTTTATCTATTTCCATTGCTTCAATATTCATCTGAGTATAGGTGACTTTAAAAACTCTATCCCCATGGCAAGCCTCCTAGCTCAGTTTCAGTAAGTTTTCAACCCTTATGTTCTTTTTTTTTTTATTATTATTATTATTATTTTTTTCCAGTGGGTTTTGTCATACATTGATATGAATCAGCCATGGATTTACATGTATTCCCAATCCCGATCCCCCCTCCCACCTCCCTCTCCACCCGATTCCTCTGGGTCTTCCCAGTGCACCAGGCCGGAGCACTTGTCTCGTGCATCCCACCTGGGCTGGTGATCTGTTTCACCATAGATAGTATACATGCTGTTCTTTTGAAATATCCCACCCTCACATTCTCCCACAAAGTTCAAAAGTCTGTTCTGTATTTCTGTGTCTCTTTTTCTGTTCTGCATATAGGATTATCGTTATCACCTTTCTAAATTCCATATATATGTGTCAGTATGCTGTAATGTTCTTTATCTTTCTGGCTTACTTCACTCTGTATAAGGGGCTCCAGCTTCATCCATCTCATTAGGACTGGTTCAAATGAATTCTTTTTAATGGCTGAGTAATATTCCATGGTGTATATGTACCACAGCTTCCTTATCCATTCATCTGCTGATGGGCATCTAGGTTGCTTCCATGTCCTGGCTATTATAAACAGTGTTGCGATGAACATTGGGGTGCACGTGTCTCTTTCAGATCTGGTTTCCTCAGTGTGTATGCCCAGAAGTGGGATTGCTGGGTCATATGGCAGTTCTATTTCCAGTTTTTTAAGAAATCTCCACACTGCTTTCCATAGCGGCTGTACTAGTTTGCATTCCCACCAACAGTGTAAGAGGGTTCCCTTTTCTCCACACCCTCTCCAGCATTTATTGCTTGTAGACTTTTGGATAGCAGCCATCCTGACTGGCGTGTAATGGTACCTCATTGTGGTTTTGATTTGCATTTCTCTAATAATGAGTGATGTTGAGCATCTTTTCATGTGTTTGTTAGCCATCTGTATGTCTTCTTTGGAGAAATGTCTGTTTAGTTCTTTGGCCCATTTTTTGATTGGGTCATTTATTTTTCTGGAATTGAGCTGCAGGAGTTGCTTGAATATTTTTGAGATTAATCCTTTGTCTGTTTCTTCATTTGCTATTATTTTCTCCCAATCTGAGGGCTACCTAAAGAAACAAAGGACCTATACATAGAAAACTATAAAACACTGATGAAAGAAATCAAAGAGGACACAAACAGATGGAAAAACATACCGTGTTCATGGATTGGAAGAATTAATATTGTCAAAATGGCTATTCTACCCAAAGCAGTCTATAGATTCAATGCAATCCCTATCAAGCTACCAACGGTATTTTTCACAGAACTAGACCAAAGAATTTCACAATTTGTATGGAAATACAAAAAACCTCGAATAGCCAAAGTAATCTTGAGAAAGAATAATGGAGCTGGAGGAATCAACCTGCCTGACTTCAGACTCTACTACAAAGCCACAGTCATCAAGACAGTATGGTACTGGCACAAAGACAGAAATATAGATCAATGGAACAGAATAGAAAGCCCAGAGATAAATCCACGAACCTATGGACACCTTATCTTTGACAAAGGAGGCAAGGATATACAATGGAAAAAAGACAACCTCTTTAACAAGTGGTGCTGGGAAAACTGGTCAACCACTTGTAAAAGAATGAAACTAGAACACTTTCTAACACCATACACCAAAATAAACTCAAAATGGATTAAAGATCTAAATGTAAGACCAGAAACTATAAAACTCCTAGGGGAGAACATAGGCAAAACACTCTCCGACATAAATCAAAGCAAAATCCTCTATGACCCACCTCCCAGAATATTGGAAATAAAAGCAAAACTAAACAAATGGGACCTAATGAAACTTAAAAGCTTTTGCACTACAAAGGAAACTATAAGTAAGGTGAAAAAAAGTCAACCCTTATGTTCTATGAACTAGCACTATCCATGTGCCTCAGGCATCTCAAATTAAAGAAACCAAACCAAACCACTGCAGTGTTTCCTTTAATCTAAGGTGTCATTGACTGAGAAAGAGTCTATTCTTAGTCAGGTTGATAGGAAGCCTGAGGTCCCTGAGGAGGAGAAAGGGTCTGAGGCTCTCAAGGAGGAGATCGGGGTCTGCAATTCTCAAGGAGGAGGAAAGGACTTTTTCTATATTCCTTAGTTTTAGTCACATAAAAGGTTTTTTCTTTAAGACTGGAGCTGATGATTACACAACACAAGAGCTCAGTTTAAACTCTGTACTAAGGATTATAGAACAATAATGTATCCTGCTTGAGCACAGTTTCTCCTTCTGGAAACCCTTCTGACTAATCCTGTTATCTTAATATGTATTTTATGGGAGTGCCTGGTAAGATCTTTTTATTGGTAGTTCTATTCCTGTTATCTTAAAATGTAAATTGCGGGAGTTGGTCTAGTAAGATATTTACAACCTTGAGACATTCTTTTTTTTAAATTAATATATTTTTTATTGAAGGATAATTGCTTTACAGAATTTTGCTGTTTTCTGTCAAACCTTAAAATTCTTTTGATTTATTGTAATAACCAATTAAAAAAGTATATAGCTCACTTGCTAAGATGAGCTGTCAACCATAAGCTATCAACTGTAAAACACACCATCAAACTATAAATTATAACAAAAAAGTCAATTATAGTGGTAAAGGTTCATCCATTATGAAACATATCCTAATTTCAGAAACATTAAATGTAAAGAGAAAAAGTGCATCTTAAAATCTATGAAACACTGTCAATTTTCCTATCATTGTTATTTCCAGTGGGCTTCTCCTCATGTGTTCTGCATCTCAATTAGTGTCACAGCCACCCCCCACATCTGTTAACTCAGAATTCTAAAAAAAAAAAAAAAAAAAAAAGGACATATAATGGTCAGTTTTATGAGTCAACTTATCTAGGCTAGAGTCCTTAATTATTCAATCAAATATTAACTAGATGTTGCTGTGGAGGCATTTTGTATTTGTGATTAATATCTACAATCAGTTGACTAAGTAGAGGTGATTATTTTCTATAATCTGGATAGGTCTGACCCAGTCAGCTGAAAGGCCCTAATGTAAGCAGATAAATTAGGGGATCCCTGGAGAAGGAGAATCAGGAATGATTTTCTTCACAAACAGAAGTCATTTTGGCCTAAACCATTTTGTGATCTAAGCCTGGCTACAGTGCTTGCCTTTGAACAAATCTCAATTGTTTAATGATCTTAAGGAATACAGAAATAACAAAGGAGGAGGAGCCAAGATGGTGGAGGAGTAGGACGGGGAGACCACTTTCTCTCCTACAAATTCATCAAAAGAATAACTGAACGCTGAGCAAACTTCACAAAACAACTTCTGATCGCTAGCTGAGGTCATCAGGTGCCCAGAAAAGCAGCCCATTGTCTTCGAAAGATAAAAAGTGAGACAAAAGAGCTAAGGACGGAGATCCGTCCTGGGAAGGGAGTCTTTAGAGGACGTTTCCAGACACTGGGAAACCCTTGCACTGGCGGGCCTGGGGGAAGTGTTTGAATCTCAGAGGGCAACCTGACTGGGAGGGAAACAATAAATAAAACCCACAGATTACAGCCTAAAAGCAACTCCCAGCAGAAAAGTACCCCAGACATCCGCATCCGCCGCCAGCAAGTGGGGGCGGCACGGAGAGGAGCGGGCGGCATTGCTTGGGGTAGGGTCTGGGCCTGAGTGCCCTGAGGACAATCGGAGGGAGCTTTTGTGAGTTGCCAACTTGAACTGTGGGAGAGCAAAAGAGAGAGAGAAAATTAACCGGCCGAACACACTGCCGGCCGTTCACAGAACAAAGGGACCGAGAAAGTCCAGAGAAGAGCTCTCAGGCTGCGGACCCGCCGGAGGCGGGAGCAGGTCACGGCGAGACACAGAGCGCAGGCACCGGACCGGCGCGGGCCGGGACTGGGGCTGGGGACGAGGAGGGCAGAAGGCGCACGAACCCAACTGGCGCCGGCAGAAACTGAGACTGGGACCGCGGAAGGGAACGGGTGCGCCGCACCCCGGGGAAGTGCGCCCGTTAAGCTCCTGACTGCCTGGACCGCTCTGACGGGGAAGGCACAAAGAGCAGACGCAGCTTTCTTTTCCGCGCTTTTGTGGAACACCCAAGGGATGGAACCTCGCGCAGCGCGGGGCGCGCTCCATATAGAGCAGCCGGCAGGCTGAGCAGCGCAGACGGAGAAAGCAGCGCCAGCCCCTCCCCGCAGCGCCAGCCCATCCCCGCGGCGCAAGCCTGTCCCGGCAGCGCCAGCCCCTCCCCGCAGAGCGACGGAACTAGCTACCTGAATAAGAGTCCACCTCCGCCCGCCTGTGTCAGGGCGGAAATGAGACTCTGAAGAGACCGGCAAACAGAAGCCAAATAAACTAAGGGAACCGCTTCAGAAGGGACCAGGGCAACAGATTAAAATCCCTGTAGAAAACACCGACTACACCGGAAGGGGCCTGTAGATATCGAGAAGTGTAAGCTGGAACGAGGAGCTATCTGAAACTGAGCCGAACCCACACTGACCGCAACAGCTCCAGAGAAACTCCTAGATATATTTTTACTTTTTTTTTTTTAAGTAAGAAAAAAAAATATTTTTTTATTTTATTTTTTTTTATTTTTTCTCTTTTATTTTCCTTTAAAATTCCCTATTACTCCCCCATTACTCCTTAACTTTCATTTTCATAGATTTTTATGATTTTTTTTTAATTAGGAAAAAATTTTTTTTCTTTCTTTTTTTTCTTTTTCTTTTTTTTTTCTTTTTCTCTTCTATTTTCTATTTTTCTTTTTCTCTTATTTCTTTTAAAGTCCTCTAGTACTCCTCTACTACTCCTTAATTTTCATTTTCAATACACTATAACCTTAAAAAAAAAAAGAAGAGAAGCCCTATTTTTAAACTGAACTTCATATATATTTCTAAAAAATTTTTTGTGTGTGTTTTGGTTTTTGTTTTTAATATAGTATTTTTAAGAGTCTAACCTCTACTCTAGATTTTTAATTTTTGTTTTTCAGTATATGATATAAATTGTGAACATTTAAGAATCCAATATTCAGTACCCATTTTTATTCAGGAGTGTGTTGATTATTCTCTCCCAATCCTGACTCTCAGTTTTCTACCTCAGAATACCTCTATTTCCTCCTTTCCCCTTCTCTTCCCAATCCAATTCTGTGAATCTTTGTGGGTGTCTGGGCTACAGAGAACACTCTGGGAACAGACAACTGCGTAGATCTCTCTCTCTCCTCTTGAGTCCCCCTTTTTCTCCTCCTGCTCATCTCTGTCTCCCTCCTCCCTCTCCTCTTCTTCATGTAACTCTGTGAACCTCTCTGGGTGTCCCTAATGGGGGAGAATCTTTTCGCCATTAACCTAGAAGTTTTCTTATCAGTGCTGTATAGTTGGAGAAGTCCTGAGACTACAGGAAGAATAAAACTGAAATCCAGAGGCAGGAGACTTAAGCCCAAAACCTGAGAACACCAGAAAACTCCTGCCTACATGGAACTTTAAGTAATAAGTGACCGTCCAAAAGCCTTCATACCTACACTGAAACCAACCACCACCCAAGAGCCAATAAGTTTTAGAGCAAGACATACCATGCAAATTCTCCAGCAATGCAGAAACATAGCCCTGAATGTCAACATACAGGCTGCCCAAGGTCACACCTAACACATAGACCCATCTCAAAACTCATTACTGGGCACTCCATTGCTCTCCAAAGAGAAGAAATCAAGTTCCATGCACCAGAACACTGACACAAACTTCCCTAACCAGGAAACCTTGACAGGCCAATCGTCTAACCCCACCCACTGGGTAAAACCTCCCCAATAAAAAGGAACCACAGACTTCCAGAATACAGAAAGCCCACTCCAGACACAGCAATCTAAATAAGATGAAAAGGCAGAGAAATACCCAACAGGTAAAGGAACATGAAAAATGCCCACCAAGTCAAACAAAAGAGGAGGAGATAGGGAATCTACCTGAAAAAGAATTTAGAATAATGATAATAAAAATGATCCAAAATCTTGAAAACAAAATGGAGTTACAGATAAATAGCCTGGAGACAAAGATTGAAAAGATGCAAGAAATGTTTAATAAAGACCTAGAAGAAATAAAAAAGAGTCAATTAAAAATGAATAATGCAATGAATGAGATCAAAAACACTCTGGAGGGAACCAAGAGTAGAATAACAGAGACAGAAGATAGGATAAGTGAGGTAGAAGATAAAATGGTGGAAATAAACGAAGCAGAGAGGAAAAAAGAAAAAAGGATCAAAAGAAATGAGGACAACCTCAGGGACCTCTGGGACACTGTGAAATGCCCCAACGTTCGAATCATAGGAGTCCCAGAAGAAGAAGACAAAAAGAAAGGCCATGAGAAGATACTCGAGGCGATAATAGCTGAAAACTTCCCTAAAATGGGGAAGGAAGTAGCCACCCAAGTCCAAGAAACCCAGAGAGTCCCAAACAGAATAAACCCAAGACGAAACACCCCAAGACACATATTAATCAAATTAACGAAGATCAAACACAAAGAACAAATACTAAAAGCAGCAAGGGAGAAACAACATATAACACACAAAGGGATTCCCATAAGGATAACAGCTGATCTATCAATAGAAACCCTCCAGGCTAGAAGGGAATGGCAAGACATACTGAAAGTAATGAAAGAGAATAACCTACAACCTAGATTACTATACCCAGCAAGGATCTCATTCAGATATGAAGGAGAATTCAAAAGCTTTACAGAGAAGCAAAAGCTGAGAGAATTCAGCACCACCAAACCAGCTCTTCAACAAATGCTAAAGGATCTTCTCTAGACAGGAAACACAGAAAGGTTGTATAAACGTGAACCCAAAACAATAAAGTAAATGGCAACGGGACCATACCTATCAATAATTACCTTAAATGTAAAAGGGTTGAATACCCCAACCAAAAGACAAAGATTGGCTGAATGGATACAAAAACAAGACCCCTATATATGCTGTCTACAAGAGACTCACCTCAAAACAAGAGACACATACAGACTAAAAGTGAAGGGCTGGAAAAAAATATTTCACGCAAACGGAGACCAAAAGAAAGCAGGAGTCGCAATACTCATATCAGATAAAATAGACTTTCAAATAAAGGATGTGAAAAGAGACAAAGAATGACACTACATAATGATCAAAGGATCAATCCAAGAAGAAGATATAACAATTATAAATATATATGCACCCAACATAAGAGCACCACAATATGTACGGCAAACACTAACGAGTATGAAAGAGGAAATTAATAGTAACACAATAATAGTGGGAGACTTTAATACCCCACTCACAACTATGGATAGATCAACTAAACAGAAAATTAACAAGGAAACACAAACCTTAAATGACACAATGGACCAGCTAGACCTAATTGATATCTATAGGACATTTCACCCCAAAACAATCAACTTCACCTTTTTCTCAAGTGCACACGGAACCTTCTCCAGAATAGATCACATCCTGGGCCATAAATCTGGTCTTGGAAAATTAAAAAAAAATTGAAATCATTCCAGTCATCTTTTCTGACCACAGTGCAGTAAGATTAGACCTCAATTACAGGAAAAAAATTGTTAAAAATTCAAACATATGGAGGCTAAATAACATGCTTCTGAATAACCAACAAATCATAGAAGAAATAAAAAAAGAAATCAAAATATGCATAGAAATGAATGAAAATGAAAACACATCAACCCAAAACCTATGGGACACTGTAAAAACAGTGCTAAGGGGAAGGTTCATAGCATTACAGGCTTACATCAAGAAACAAGAAAAAAGCCAAATAAATAACCTAACTCTACACCTAAAGCAACTAGAGAAGGAAGAAATGAAGAACCCCAGGGTTAGCAGAAGGAAAGAAATCTTAAAAATTAGGGCAGAAATAAATGCAAAAGAAACTAAAGAGACCATAGCAAAAATCAACAAAGCTAAAGCTGGTTTTTTGAAAAAATAAACAAAATTGACAAACCATTAGCAAGACTCATTAAGAAACAAAGAGAGAAGAACCAAATGAACAAAATTAGAAATGAAAATGGAGAGATCACAACAGACATCACTGAAATACAAAGGATCATGAGAGACTACTACCAGCAGCTCTATGCCAATAAAATGGACAACTTGGATGAAATGGACAAATTCTTAGAAAAGTATAACTTTCCAAAACTGAACCAGGAAGAAATAGAAGATCTTAACAGACCCATCACAAGCAAGGAAATCAAAACTGTAATAAAAAATCTTCCAGCAAACAAAAGCCCAGGACCAGATGGCTTCACAGCTGAATTCTACCAAAAATTTAGAGAAGAGCTAACACCTATCTTACTCAAACTCTTCCAGAAAATTGCAGATGAAGGTAAACTTGCAATCTCATTCTATGAGGCCACCATCACCCTAATTCCAAAACCAGACAAAGATGCCACAAAAAAAGAAAACTACAGGCCAATATCACTGATGAACACAGATGCAAAAATCCTTAACAAAATTCTAGCAAACAGAATCCAACAACATATTAAAAATATCATACACCATGACCAAGTGGGCTTTATCCCAGGAATGCAAGGATTCTTTAATATCCACAAATCAATCAATGTAATACACTACATTAACAAATTGAAAGATAAAAACCATATGATTATCTCAATAGATGCAGAGAAAGCCTTTGACAAAATTCAACACCCATTTATGATTAAAACTCTCCAGAAAGCAGGAATAGAAGGAACATACCTCAACATAATAAAAGCTATATATGACAAACCCACAGCAAGCATCACCCTCAATGGTGAAAAATTGAAAGCATTTCCCCTGAAATCAGGAACAAGACAAGGGTGCCCACTCTCACCACTACTATTCAACATAGTGTTGGAAGTTCTGGCCACAGCAATCAGAGCAGAAAAAG
This sequence comes from Dama dama, assembly GCF_033118175.1. Taxonomy (NCBI): domain Eukaryota; kingdom Metazoa; phylum Chordata; class Mammalia; order Artiodactyla; family Cervidae; genus Dama; species Dama dama. The sequence goes on along the minus strand of NC_083708.1, from coordinate 9,335,213 downwards.
AAGTAAAAGGAATCCAGATAGGAAAAGAAGAAGTGAAACTCTCACTGTTTGCAGATGACATGATCCTCTACATAAAGCCTCTTCCAGAAAATTACTAGAGCTAATCAGCAAATATAGTAAAGTTGCAGGATATAAAATTAACACACAGAAATCCCTTGCATTCCTATATACTAACAATGAAAAAACAGAAAGAAAAATTAAGGAAACAATACCATTCACCATTGCAACAAAAAGAATAAAATACTTAGGAGTATATCTACCTAAAGAAACAAAAGACCTATACATAGAAAACTATAAAACACTGATGAAAGAAATCAAAGAGGACACAAACAGATGGAGAAACATACCGTGTTCATGGATTGGAAGAATCAATATTGTCAAAATGGCTATTCTACCCAAAGCAATCTATAGATTCAGTGCAATCCCTATCAAGCTACCAACAGTATTTTTCACAGAACTAGACCAAAGAATTTCACAATTTGTATGGAAATACAAAAAACCTCGAATAGCCAAAGTAATCTTGAGAAAGAAGAATGGAGCTGGAGGAATCAACCTGCCTGACTTCAGACTCTACTACAAAGCCACAGTCATCAAGACAGTATGGTACTGGCACAAAGACAGAAATATAGATCAATGGAACAGAATAGAAAGCCCAGAGATAAATCCACGAACCTATGGACACCTTATCTTTGACAAAGGAGGCAAGGATATACAATGGAAAAAAGACAACCTCTTTAACAAGTGGTGCTGGGAAAACTGGTCAACCACTTGTAAAAGAATGAAACTAGAACACTTTCTAACACCATACACAAAAATAAACTCAAAATGGATTAAAGATCTAAATGTAAGACCAGAAACTATAAAACTCCTAGGGGAGAACATAGGCAAAACACTCTCCGACATGAATCACAGCAGGATCCTCTATGACCCACCTCCCAGAATATTGGAAATAAAAGCAAAAATAAGCAAATGGGACCTAATGAAACTTAAAAGCTTTTGCACTACAAAGGAAACTATAAGTAAGGTGAAAAGAGAGCCCTCAGATTGGGAGAAAATAATAGCAAATGAAGAAACACACAAAGGATTAATCTCAAAAATATACAAGCAACTCCTGCAGCTCAATTCCAGAAAAATAAATGACCCAATCAAAAAATGGGCCAAAGAACTAAACAGACATTTCTCCAAAGAAGACATACAGATGGCTAACAAACACATGAAAAGATGCTCAACATCACTCATTATTAGAGAAATGCAAATCAAAACCACAATGAGGTACCATTACACGCCAGTCAGGATGGCTGCTATCCAAAAGTCTACAAGCAATAAATGCTGGAGAGGGTGTGGAGAAAAGGGAACCCTCTTACACTGTTGGTGGGAATGCAAACTAGTACAGCCGCTATGGAAAGCAGTGTGGAGATTTCTTAAAAAACTGGAAATAGAACTGCCATATGACCCAGCAACCCCACTGCTGGGCATACACACCAAGGAAACCAGATCTGAAAGAGAGACGTGCACCCCAATGTTCATCGCAGCACTGTTTATAATAGCCAGGACATGGAAGCAACCTAGATGCCCATCAGTAGATGAATGGATAAGGAAGCTGTGGTACATATACACCATGGAATATTACTCAGCCATTAAAAAGAATTCATTTGAACCAGTTCTAATGAGATGGATGAAACTGGAGCCCATTATACAGAATGAAGTAAGCCAGAAAGATAAAGAACATTACAGCATACTGACACATATATATGGAATTTAGAAAGATGGTAACGATAACCCTATATGCAAAACAGAAAAAGAGACACAGAAATACAGAACAGACTTTTGAACTCTGTGGGAGAAGGTGAGTGTGGGATGTTTTGAAAGAACAGCATGTATATTATCTATGGTGAAACAGATCACCAGCCCAGGTTGGATGCATGAGACAAGTGCTCAGGCCTGATGCACTGGGAAGACCCAGAGGAATCGGGTGGAGAGGGAGGTGGGAGCGGGGATCGGAATGGGGAATCCGTGTAAATCTATGGCTGACTCATATCAATGTATGACAAAACCCACTGAAAAAAAAAAATAAATAAAGGAGAAATTAAAAAAAAAAAGAAATAAAGCTTCCTCAAAAAAATGCAAAAAAAAAAAAAAAAGAAAGAAATAACAAAGGAATACAGGAACAGAGAAAAGGAAGGCAAACAAGAGTACAGTCATAAAGCAGAGTCCTAGTTCCTCCTCAAGGAAGATAGTACATAATAACATATCTTTGACTTCTGCAGGAACTAAGACTCCCATCCAGGTGGAGGATGGGGGGATGATATTGACCCTCCTGACTTCAGTCAAGTCAAACTTGGACTCTGTCAATCTTTGCCACAATCCTATGCTGAATTCTCTTTCTGCTCAAGCCCCTTTATGAATATGCATGTACCCTTCACTTAAAACACCCCCAATTTTGCAGTTCAGGGAGACACTGCTTTGGGGAATATCCTCAGTGTTCTCCTTACTTGGTGCAAGTAATAAACCTTTCCTTCTCCCAATCACTGGCTTGATAGTGTCTGTTAGCTCAGAACCCAACAAGATGTGAAGCCAGTTTTTGGGTAACACTAATAGTAGAATTGAGGTTTCCCTGAGAAAGAAGAAATTCTCTCTGTAGATTGTCAATGTCAGTTCCTGCCTGAGAGTTTCCAGTCTGCCTTCTGAAGGCCTGCTCCATGGCATTTCAGACTTGCCTGGCCAGCTCTCACAATTGCATAAACCAATGCCTTGCAATAAATCTTCCCCTTTCCCTCTCACTCTACACCCTCTACACTTAGACATCACATTTGAAAATGAATCTTTACTCATAAATTTAACTCCTCCTTTCAAGCTGACAACCTTAGTTAGCTTTCATCATCTCTTGCTTTGACTGTAGCAACAGCATCTTAACTGAAATAAATCCCTGCTTCAAGTTTTCCCCCTCCAACCTGAGCATTCAGATTTTCCTAAAGGGAACTTTTTAAAATTCAAGATTTATTCTATTTCTCTTCTGCTTATAATACTTCACTGTTCTCACCAGGAACAGGATGAAGCCCAAGCTTCCCAGTAGGAAACATATATCCACTCAAGACCTAGTCTCTAAATAGGCTAATTCCTCTCACTCTCATCCCTATTGCTTAAGCAACCTGAACAGGGTACCTCATGCTCTTGCCTTTATGCCTTCTGGCCCCTTGATGGAATGTTTGCCCACTCTTCTTGTAAGCTGTTTGAAAAATTCTTCTTCATTCTTTAAATCCTAGCCTGGAGAACAAGATGGCAGAGGAGTAGGTGGATGTGGAGTGCACCTCTCTCCACGGATACATTAGGAATACACCTTCTGACACAGAAGTCCAGACAGAGCACCATCTGAGAGCAGACAGGAGTACCTGATCAACAGAAAAGAATACGTAGAACCACGCAAAACTCAAGATCAAACCCTGAGGCTTTGGAGTGGGAGCACTGACTCCCTGACCCTAGACTACCAGAGAACTAACCCTGTGAAAGTGAAAGAATGTAAAGTTGCTCAGTCGTGTCCGACTCTTTGCAACCCCATGGACTGTAGCCTACCACGCTCTCCTCTCCATGGGATTCTCCAAGTAAGAGTACTGGAGTGGATTGCCATTTCCTTCTCCAGGGGATCTTCCCAACTCAGGGATCGAATCGGTGTCTCCCACATTCCAGGCACACAGTTTAACCTCTAGTATCAAATAGTGAGAACTCACACAAAGGAAACCACTTGAATACAAGACCCGGCATCACCCAACTGCCAGTAGCACCCTGTGCAGGAAGCCTTATCCAAACAACTAACAAAACAAAAATACAAACCCAATTATCAGCAGACAGGATTGCCAACTCACTCAGCCTTGCCAATCAGAGGAAAAACAAACAAACAAACAAAAAGCTCAGCACAATCTCACCCTATACAAAGCTAACACAAACCACTGCACCAAACTTAGGAGGGCAGAAACCAAAAAGAAGGAAGAATACAATCTTGAAGCCTGAGAAAAGGAGATCTCAAACATAATAAGTTAAAAAATAATAATGAAAAGAAGAGAAATACTGCACAAATGAAGGAACAAACTAGAAACACAGAAGTCAAAATAAATTAAGAGAAAATAGGCAAACTACATGAAAAAGAATTGAGAAAAATGATAGTAAAGATGACCAAAAACTTTGAAAACAGAATGGAGAAAATGCAAGAATCAATTAACACAGATTTGAAAGAAGTAAAGAATAAACATACAGAGATAAACAACACAATTACTGAAATTAAAAATACTCTAGAAGGAATCAATAGCAGAATATCTGAGGTAGAAGAATGAATCAGTGAGCTGGAAGATAAAATGGTGGAAATAACTGCTGAAGAGAATAATAAAGTAAAAAAAAAAAAAAGAATGGAGGATAGCCTCAGAGACATCTGGAGCAATACAAAATGCACAAATATATGAATTATAGGGGTCTCAGAAGAAGAAGAAAGAAAGGGTATGAGAAAAATTTTGAAGAGGTTATAGTTCAAAATTTCCCCAATGTGGAAAAGGAAATGGTCAGTCAAGTCCAAGAGGCACAAAGAGTTCCATACAGGATAAACCCAAGGAGAAACACACCAAGACGCAGACTAATCAAACTAACAAAGATTAAACACAGAGGAAAAATATTAAAAGCAGCAAGGGAAAATAGACAAGTAACATACAAGGGAAACTCCATACATTTAATAGCTGATCTTTCAGCAGAAATTCTGCAGGCCAGAAAGGAATGCCAGGATATATTTAAAGTGGAAAAAGGGAAAAATCTACATCCAAGATATTCTACCTGGCAAGGATCTCATTCAAAACCAATGGAGAGATCAAAAGCTTTAGAGACAAGCAAAAGTTAAGAGAATTCAGTACCACCAAACCAGCTTTACAACAAATATGAAGGGGCTTATAAAGGTAGGAAAAATCAATGTTGTGAAAATGACTATACTACCAAATGCAATCTACAGATTCAGTGTGATCCCTATTAAATTACCAATGGCAATTTTCACAGAATTAGAACAACAAACTTCACAATTCATATGGAAACACAAAAGACCCTGAATAGCCAAAGCAGTCTTGAGAAAGAAGAATGGAGCTGGAGGAATCAACCTTCTTGACTTCAGATTATACTACAAAGCTATAGTCCTCAGGACAATATGGTACTGGCACAAAAACAGAAATATAGATTAATGGAACAAGATAGAAAGCCCAGAAATAAACCCACGCACCTATGGGCACCTTATTTTTGACAAAGAAGACAAGAATATACAATGGGGCAAAATTATCCTTCAATTAAAAAATTAATTAATTAAAAAAATACTAGCCCAACATCACCACCTTCTGGAATCCTTACCAAACTTCAATGAATACTTTTCTTTTAAAAAATTATTTATTTTTTAATTGAAGGACAATTGCTTTATAGAATCCTGTTGTTTTCAGTGAAACCTAAACGTGAATCAGCCATAGACATACATATGTCCCCTGTGTCTTGAAACTCCCTCCCATCTCTCTCCCCATCCCACCCCTCTAGCTTGATACAGAGCCCCTCTTTGAGTTACATGAGACATACAGCAAATTCCCATTGGCTATCTATTTTACCTATGGTAATGTAAGTTTCCATGTTACTCACTCCATACAGCTCACCCTCTCCTCCCCTCTCCCCATGTCCATGTCATTTCTCTATGTCTGTTTCTCCATTGCTGCCCTGCAAATAAATTCTTCAGTACCATTTTTCTAGATTCCTTATATATGCATTCATATATGATATTTATCTTTCTCTTTCTGACTTACTTCACTTTGTATAATGGGCTCTAGGTTCATCCACCTCATTAGAACTGACTCAAATGCATTCCTTTTTATGGCTGAGTAGTACTCCATTGTATACCTGTACCACAGCTTCTTTATCCATTCATCTGTCAGTGGACATCAGGTTGCTTCCATGTTCTAGCTATTGTAAATAGTGCTGCAATGAACAATGGAGTACATGTGTCTTTTTCAATTTTGCTTTGCAAAGGGCATATGCCTAGGAGTGGGATTGCTGGGTCATACAGTGGTTTTATTCCTAGTTTTATATGGAATATCTCCATACCATCTTCCACAGTGGCTGTATCAATTTACATTCCCACAACAGTGCAAGAGCATTCCCTTTTCTCCACAACCTCTCCAGGATTTATTGTTCATAGACATTTTGATGATGGCCATTCTGACCAGTACAGACTTCCTTGTAGCTCAAATGGTAAAGAATCTGCCTGCAATGCAGGAGACCAGGGTTCAATCCCTGGGTTGGGAAGTTCCTCTGGAGAAGGGAATGGCAATCCACTCCAGTATTCTTGCCTGGAGAATTCTATGGACAGAGACGTCTGGTGGGCTACAGTCTGTGGAGTCACAAAGAGCTGGACACAACTGAGCAACTAATGTACATACAACACATTCTGACTGGTGTGAGGTGATATCTCACTGTAGTTTTGATTTGCATTTCTCTAATAATGAGTAATGTTGATTATCTTTTCATGTGTTTGTTAGCCATCTGTGTGTCTTCTTTGGAGAAATGTCTGTTTAGGTCTTTTTCCTACTTTTTGATTTGGTTTATTGTTTTTCAGGTATTGAGTTGTATGAACTGCATGTATATTTTGGAAATTAATCTTTTGTCAGTTGTTTCCTTTGCTATTATTTCCTCCCATTCTGAGGGTTGTCTTTTCACCTTGCTTATAGTTTCCATTGCTGTGCAAAAGCTTTTAAGTTTAATCAGGTCCCAGTCGTTTACTTTGAAGGACAATTGCTTTATAGAATCCTGTTGTTTTCAGTGAAACCTAAACGTGGGCCATAGAGGATCTTGCTTTGATTAATGTCACCGAGTGTTCTGCCTATGTTTTCCTCTATGAGCTTTATAGTTTCCAGACTTATATTTAGGTCATTAATCCATTTGGAGTTTATCTTTGTGTATGGTGTTAAGTAGTGATTTAATTTCATTCTTCTACATGTAACTGTCCAGTTTTCCCAGCACCACTTATCAAAGAAGATGTCTTTGCCCCATTGTATGTTCTTGCCTCCTTTGTCAAAAATAAGGTACCCATAGGTGTGTGGGTTTATCTCCAGGTTGTCTATCTTGGTCCATTAGTCTACATTTCTGTTTATGTGCCAGCTCCATACTGTCTTGAGGACTGTAGCTTTGTAGTATAATCTGAAGTCAAGAAGGTTGATTCCTCCAGCTCCATTCTTCTTTCTCAAGACTGCTTTGGCTATTTGGGGCCTTTTTGTTTCCATATGAATTGTGATTGTTCTAATTCTGTGAAAAATGCCATTGGTAATTTGAAAGGGATTGCATTGAATCCATAGATTGCATTTGGTAGTACAGTCATTTTCACAATATTGATTCTTCCTACCCAGGAACATGGAATATCTCTCCATCTGTTTAAGTCGCCTTTGATTTCTTTTATCACTGTCTTATAATTTTCCATATACAGTTCTTTTGTCTCCTTGGGTAGGTTTATTCCTAGATATTTTATTCTTTTTATTGCAATGGTGAATTGGATTGATTCCTTAATTTCTCTTTCTGATTTTTCATTGTTATTATATAGGAATGCAAGTGATTTCTGTGTATTAATTTTATATCCTGTGACTTTGCTAAATTCACTATTAGCTCTAGTAGGCTTCTCAGAGTATCTTTAGGGTTTTCTATGTATAGTAACATGTCATCTGCAGACATTGAGAGCTTTACATTTTCTTTTCCCATCTGAATTCGTTTTATATCTTTTTCTTCTCTAATTGCCATAGCTAGGACTTCCAAAACTATGTTGAATAATAGAAGTGAGAGTAGACACCTTTGTCTTGTTCCTTATCTTAAGGAGAAATGTTTTCAGTTTTTCACCACTGAGAATAATGTTTGTTTTTCTTTTATTATATATGGCCTTTTTTATGTTGAATTAGGTTCTTTCTATGCCTGTTTTTTTTGAAGAGTTTTGATCATCAATGAGTGCTGAATTTTGTCAAAGACTTTTTCTTCATCTATTGAGATTATCACATGTTTTTATCATTCAATTTGCTAATCTGGTGTATCACATTGATTGATTTGCATATATTAAAGAATCCTTGCATCCCTGGAATAAACCTAAGTTGATCGTGGTGTATGAGCTTTTTTAATGTGTTGTTGAATTCTTTTACTAGAATTTTGTTGAGGATTTTTTTCATTTCTAATTTTGTTGATTTGATTCTCCCCCCCACCCCTTTTTAATTTGATGAGTCTGGCTAAAGGGTCAATTTTGCTTATTTTCTCAAAGAACCAGGTTTAGTTTTATTTATCTTTACTATTATTTCTTTCATTTCTTTTCCATTTATTTCTGCTCTGATGTATATGATTTATTTCCTTCTGCTAATTTTAGGGGTTTTTATGTTCTTCTTTTTCCAGTTGTTTTAGGTGTAAATTTACATTGTCTATTTGATGTTCTTCTTGTTTCTTGAGGTAGGATTGTATTGCTATAAACTATCCTCTTATATTTCTGTTTCTCTTAGAACTGCTTTTGCTGCATTCCATAGGTTTTGAGTTGTTGTGTTTTCATTGTCATTTGTTTCTAGGATTTTTTTAATTTCTTCAGTAACCTATTGGTTATTTAGAAATGTATTGTTTAATCTCCATGTGTTTGTGTTCTTCACAGTTTTTTTTCTTGTAATTGATATGTAGTCTCATAGCATTGTGGTCAGAAAAGATGCTTGATATGATTTTGATTTTCTTAAATTTACTTAGGTTTGATTTGTGACCCAACCTGTGGCCTATCCTGGAGAATGTTGCATGTGCACTTGAGAAGAAGCTGTATTCTTCCGCATTTCATGGAATGTCCTAATTATATCAGTGAGATCCATCTCATCTAATGCATCATTTAAGACTCATGCTTCCTTATGAATTTTCTGTTTTGATGATCTGTCCATTGGTGTGAGTGGGGTGTTAAAGTCTCCTACTATTACTGTGTCCTTTTATGTCTGTTAGTGTCTGTCTTATATATCGAGGTGCTCCTATGTTGGGTGCATAGATATTTACAATTGTCAGGTCTTCCTCTTGGATTGATCCCTTGATTGTTATGTAGTGTCCTTCCTTATCTCCTGTAATCTTCTTTATTTTAAGGTCTATTTTGTCTGATATGGGGGTTGATAGTCCAGCTTTCTTTTGCTTCCCATTTGCGTGGAATATATTTTTCTATCCTCTCACTTTCAGTTTATGTGTGTCTTTAGGTCTGAAGTGGGTTTCTTGTAGACAGCATATATATGGATCTTGTTTTTGTATCCATTCAGCCAGTCTGTGCCTTTTGGTTGGAGCAATTAATCCATTTACATTTAAAGTAATTATTGATACATATATATTCCTATTTTCATTTTCTTAATTGTTTGGGTTTATTTTTGTAGATCTTTCTCTTCTGTTGTATTTCCTGACTGTATAATTCACTTTAACATTTGTTGTAAAGCTGGTTTGATGGTATTAATTCTCTTAACTTTGGCTTGTCTGTAAAGCTTTTTATCTTTCCATCAATTTTGAATATGATCCTTGCTGTGTAATGTAATCTTGGTTGTAGATTTTTCCTTTTTGGTACTTTAAATATATCCTGTCATTCCCTTCTGGCCTACAGAGTTTCTGCTGAAAGATCAGCTATTAAACATATGGGGTTTCCCTTGTATGTTACTTGTTTATTTTCCCTTGCTGCTTTTAGTAGTCTTTGTGTTCAATCTTTGTCAGTTTGATTAGTCTGTGTCTTGGGGTGTTTCTCCTTGGGTTTATCCTGTATGGGACTCTTTGTACCTCTTGGACTTGATTGACCATTTCCTTTTCCATATTGGGGAGATTTTCAACTATAATCTCTTCAAAAATTTTTTCATGCCCTTTATTTTTCTCTTCTTCTTCAGGGACCCTTTTGGTTTCTGCTCTCATAATGTTGGTCTAGTGCTTTGTGTAATCCTCGTGTAGGGTGAGATTTGTGCTTGCACTCTAGTGGGAGGAGTTGAGGTTGGGTTTTTTTTCCTCCGATGGGCAAGGCTGAGTGAGGTGGTAATCCCGTCTGCTGATGACTGGGTTTGTACTTTGCCTTCTTGTTGTTTGGATGAAGCATCCTGCACAGAGTGCTGCTGGAGGTTGGGTGATGCTGCGTCTTGAGCACTACTGGCTGCCTTTGTGGGAGTTCTCACTATTCGGGTACTCCCAGGCATTAGAAGTTCTCTGATGGTCTAGGGCCTTGGAGTCAGCACTCCCACTTCAAAGGCTTGGGGCTTGATCTCTGGTCAGGAAAGAGATTCCACAGGTGGTTTATTATGGCATTAAATGGCATTAAAACAAATACCCAAAAATGAGAAATCAAAGACAAAGCCAAGACAAATGGCAGACAAAATCAAGCAAATAATAATTAAAATAATGGAATATACACATGTACTCCCATAAGCATAATCAAAATAGTCCAACAAAAATAAAGTACAATAGATTGACCCAGCAAACCAAGGAAACCAAAAATGATATCCACCAGTTAAGAACAAAACTAACAAAAGCACAAAGTGGAAAACAAAACTAAAGCAAGGTGCCAACTGCGGAATAAAGCAAGGAAAACAAAACTAACAAATATTGTGAGAAAAAGGAAGGAAAGAAAGAAAAGAAAGAATGGAATTGCAAAGTTAAACAGAGGTAGATGAAGATTTATATATAATACAGATTTAACTGCAAGGGGAGAAGAAAAGTAGGAAAGGAAACAAAAGAATAAATGTAGTAAAAGTAATAGTAAGTTTAAAAAATTTAAAAACTAAAATTAAAAAAGAGGAGGGAAACAAAGGAAAACTCTACAGACCTGCAAAAGGCCAATATAGAGGCAGAGGTTTATAATAGCCATAAAATGTGTGTCTGAGAAAAAAATCTCAAAAGTTTAAATAGATTTCATAGTGCTAATAAAATAGATTACTACAACAGAGGGGCGGGAAAAAAGGAGAAAAAGAAAAAAGAAAAATATCCAAAAGAAACTGCAGAACAAGTCAAAACATAACAGTAATAAATGTTTTTTCTTGAGACTCTGCTCTCAGAGTCCTGTCCCTCACTGGGAATCACAGTCCACCTCACCTCCCTAGGATGCCCTCCAACCCTGCGCGGGTCTCTGAACCTGCTGTGGGGCTAATCTGGTCCTACTCCTGTGTGTTCTTGCCTCCATTGTCCACAGCTGTCAGAGCTAGTGCGTTTTCTTTTGTGGGAGCTCTCAATGACCTTTTGTATAGTCCATAGACACAAAGTCTGCCTAGTCAATCATGTGGATTTAAGCTGCAGCTTGTATGGCTGGTGGGAAGGGTTTGGGTCTTCTTCCTTAGCCCCACTGCCCCTGGGTTTCAATTGTGGCTTTATCTCCACTTTTGCATGTGGGTCATCCCCTGGGGCTTCCTCCTGAGGCTGCCCTGGAGGGCTTGGGTTTGCCCCTGTGAGGGCCAGGTGTAGAGGCAGTGTAGCTGCTTGAGTCGCAGGGGTTCTGGCAGCACCAGGTACTCAGGGGGGTTGGCAGCTAGGGCAGCAGGAAATATAGTGCTCTAGAAGGGTAAGGCAATCCACTCCAGTTTTCTTGCCTGGAAAGCCCCACTGACAGAGAAGGCTGACAGGCCACAGGCCACAGGGTCGCAAACAAGTGATCCTGCGTGCATAGATACAAGACCTTTTTATCGCCTGTGGCAGCTCTGCCCCAGTGAGGGTTGAGAGTGAAGGCGGTGCTGCTGCTTGGGTCACGGGGACATGGACTGCCTCCGCCACAGGAGTTACGGGCCTATCAGAGGCTTTTTTTGAGCCTTTGGCAGCTGGTGATCAGAGGTCTCTTTGGCTTGTCTTTCTCTGTTATTCCACCTGGTCAGGAATTCAGAGGGCTCCCCTGGCTGGGGTCCTACTCCGTTCTTCAGTGCGTCAGGTACTTATAGGGGCACCCTGGGTGGGGTCCTACTCTGCTGTTCTGAGCGTCAGGCGCTTGATGGGCCAGCCTCTCTATTGTTCAGCTGCCAATGCTGGCTTGTGGGGAAAGAGAGGCTGTGGTGATGGCTCCACCCCCTACACATGACTCAGCACTATCGCCTTGCTTCCACGGCTGCCTGGCCTTTCCCACAGGCATTTTCCTCAGGCGTTTCCCACCACAATCTCCTCCCGCCCGTCCCCTCGGTCCATCTCTCTGCCGTCAACAGCAGCCCTCTCCCTGAGATTGCTCCACAAACGCTACACTCCAGCTCCCGGCTGCTGCGTCTTCTAGGGAACCAGCATCCCTGTCTGGGGTATGTAATCAGCAAGGACTGTCTGATTTTGATTCCATTTAGGCTGTCAAAGATCAGCTGCTCCATTTTCAGCCTCAAGTGTTTCTCCTCTGGCCCAGACAATTGTACCAATGTGGCAATCAGACCCATGCTTCAGTTCCCCCACCCAGCGAGCTCAGGTCCAGTCCTACGAACACTCCTGTTCCCCCCACCAGTTCCTTTGTCCTACCGAGTTTTGCCTGGTTCTATATATTCTTTTTCTGGTGGTCAGGTTCTCCTGTCCACTTTGCGTCTCCAGGTACTCCTCCTCCTACTTCGGTGTCTGAAGGTGTATTCCTGATGTATCCATGGAGAGAGATGTACTCCACGTCCACCTGCTCCTCTGCCATCTTGTCCCCCTTTCTTATTTTTAATCACAATATTTTTAAAAGGAGAATTTTATTATAATGGTTGAAATTCCCTATATCATTAAAAAGACAATAGAAAAGATATTATATATATCTGGAAACAAATGAAAATATAAAGATAAATCTCTTTAGTCTATTAAATGTTTAAAAACTTAAAGATCAGTTTTAAATTGTTTCACATTATATTTCAGATGACCTTCCCAGATGGCTCAGCCATAAAGAATTTGCCTGAAATGCAGGAGATGTGGGTTCAGTCCCTGTCAGGTAGATCCCCTGGAGGAGGGCATTGTAACCCACTCCAGTATTCTTGCCTGGAGAATCCTGTGAATAGAGGAGTCTAGTGGGCTACAGTCCATAAAGTCGCAAAGAGTTGGACACAACTGAAGCAGCTGGGCGCACATGCAGACTTCAGGTATGGTTAGATCCAGACCTACTTTATGATCTAGATCTGTGTTAGAGCAGGCTACTTTAGCCCCATAGACACTACGAGGACCAACTGGCCTTACAAAAGCCTATAACCAATAAATCATTAACATGTGGGAGCTAAACACTAACAGTTATACTTTCGTTTCAAATATAATCTGAGAATCTCTGCCCAGAAATGAAGCAAATGGACTCCCATGATGAAAAAGAATAGCTACTGGAGTCAGGAAAGGAGCTCTATTGTTAGCAAAAAGAGAAATACATATGTTACAAATGAAAAAAAGAAAATCTTGCTTTGTTAAAATTATTGAGAGTGTTCTGGATCATTTTTAAATATCATACATTTAAAATCAGTTTCTATTGTAATTTCTACTCATAAAGTGACTTTGACATTACTTTATGTTTAAGTTCTATAATCACATTTATTTTTTATACCTTGAAGTGCATAAACACCAGATTTAGGAACTGACACAATGAAAAACACTTGAAGGTTTTAAATGATATTTTAACATGTCTAGACTATGAATAAATCATTTCTTGCATAACCAGAAGAAAAAGCTTAAGAAGAAAACTAACTTGTGTCACCAGCTCATGTGGGAAATTTGTCCCGTTAGGAGAATTATATAAACAGTATCCATTAAGAGTTTATAATTGCAAGAATATGGAAATGCAAATTTTACAACTCACATGATGATACTGAGTGCAGTTTAATTTTAGGATGAGAAACTGGAAAATTGCTTCTTTGTCTGCAAGTCAAAAACACTTAGATGTTAACATTTCAGTGTCATTTTATTGTCAGTTTTCTACACAACAAAATAGGTGACCTACATTTTTTAATGTAACTTATATTTTGGGACTCAGATAAAAGCTATTTTGATTTTAAATGAAAAAACGGAGTGCTTAGACATTTAGTTTTTCACGGATTGGCTCTTGTGCAAAAACTTCTGGCCTCTCGACTGAGTTCCATACAAATGAGCAAACGTGCTAGCAGAACCAAATGGGCTCTCAACCATATGTGCCAATTACCTTATAAACACACTGTAAGCTCTTCCACAAAGAGAACTTCTTAGGGTTGTGAAGACCCATTAGGTTGGTTGACAGTGGAAGGATTGGTGCGTGTGTGGGGGGTGGAAGTGGGGGTGGGGTGTGGGGTGATGATGGAGTTTTCAGAAGAAAAGGCTTGCTCAACACTGCCTCAGGCACATGGTAATGTTCACCACGGATCATTGTTAAATCCTTTGGACAGAAGATTAAGTGTAAGCAGAACACGGAGCACAACAGACAGAGAAATTCTAAATCAACACATAATGGAGCAGGACAGACCCTAGGAACTGAGGCCAACAAGGCTTAACTGTAACCTGACTGAAGGTATTAAAATTGCTAAAGAAGAATTTGCAAAATCTGAAGGAGGATTATCAGTTGGCGAGGGAAGCACAAACAAAATGACAGAAAGACACATTTTGAGGCTTTTCTGGTGTCTTATTTTGGGGCTTCCCAGGTGGCCCAGTGGTAATGAATCTGCCTGCCAATACAGGAGGTGCAAGAGACACGGGTTTGATCCCTGGGTTGGAAAGAGCCCCTGTAGTAGGAAATGGCTAATCCACTCTGGTTTTCTTGCCTGGAAAATTCCATGGACAAAGCAGCCTGGCAGGCTACAGTCCAAAGGGTCACACAGAGTCGGACACAACTGAGCACATAGAAAGTGCCTTATTTGGAAGGGCAATCTGATATTTTAAATTTCTGTCAAGGTAAAAAAAAAAAAAAAAAAATTAAGTGATGTATAAAAGTCAGTTATTTCTGAAACATAGCATGCTAAAATCCAGTGGTATAATGCATACAGTTAATCTGGATCGATAATTAGATTTTGCTATTATCTAAATGTAATTTCAGGGTGCAAGCCGTAGCAACCTGTGCAGTTACCATTTTACAGGTCGATTGACTGTTTTCTGGGCCTCATTTCTGAAGTTATTGCTATGGGGCTCTTTTAGATGGCTGACTCCTCTATGGCCCTGAGCCTCCCATGTTTCTGACTCATCCACCTTTTGCTCTCCAGTCCTAGGCCCACTTAAACCTCTATATCCTACTTTTTTTGTTATGTATCATTGACATAAATTTTTCTTCTAGCTTGTTCTTTCCTTTTAATCAAAACTTTCAATTTTCTTTTTCCTTTCTACCAGTTCCTATGTAAGACTATTTTTGTAAAATTTACATCACAGTACTTGTTTTTGTTTTGTTCTTACCATTAATTTTTTTTAAATTGAAATATGGGTTTCCCAGGTGACTCTACCGGTAAAGAATCCACCTGCCAATGCAGAAGACACAGAGATATAGGTTCGATCTCCGGGGAAGAAAATGGCAACCCACTCCAGTAGTCTTGTCTGGAAGATTCCATGGACAGAGCAGCCTGGTGGGCTACAGTCCAAAGGGTCACAAAGAGTCGGACGCGACTGAGCAACTGAGCATGCACAAAGTGCCTTATTTGGAAGGGCTTGTTTTTGTTTTGTTTTTACCATTAAAATTTTTTAAATTTAAATATAGTTGATTTACAATGCAGTGCTAGTTTCTGGTGTACAGCAAAGTGATTCCTTTGTACATACATTCATACATATATATATATTTATATTCAGATTCTTTTGTTATGGTTTATTATACGGCATTGACTATCCTTTCCTGTGCTGTACAGTAGGACCTTGTTGTTCACAGTACTTGTCACTTGACCCTCATCCTACCTTTGGTTTTCTGAAAGGACTTCATAAAGGGAATGAATGAGAAACCATTCTTATGTCCCCCTGTTTCACAAACGTCCCCTGTCCCACCACTGCCAGCTCCTGGAGGGGAGCCTCTTGAGTGCTGGTGGGATTGGCGGAGAGGAGTGATAGTCTTTGCTTCATGAACTCTTTTGCTGAGAGTTTTGGTTTCTATATCCACTGTACTTTTCTTCTTTCCTTCTGTCTGTCTGGTTTTGCTGTCAAGACCACCTTTCTACAGGTCATCACTGCCAGTCTGGTTTCTCACCTGAGCCACACCCCAAATTCCCATTGGCCACATGTTCCTGGTCAAACCAAGAGAATCATCTGGAAGGCCTTCTCCAAGGGAGGTTATTGCATCGCTCTTCAGCCCTTCACAGGAATAAGCACATGGAAAGGGTAGATCTCAAGGGCATCCATTAAAACCTTCAGGGTGAGTTTAAGGAACTAGTGTGTGTGTGTTTGGGGGGGGGGGGTGCTGGGAGGAGCTAAATCATGCTCTTTCTTCACTGAGATAGTACTTAGCGAGCATTTATGCCAGCTCAGCACCAGGCACTCTGTGAATCAGCCACCCTCCACACCTGCAGCCATGCTGGGCCTTTCCCCAAATTTAGGTCACACCCTCCAACCTGATGGGTGACTCTCTTGCATAACCTCCTCCCATTGGCTTTAGGGGAAGACTACTCAAAAGCTGAGAGACAGGGGAATGAGGGGAAGAGAGTTGCTCGCTTACACACATTGCCTTCCTCCAAAGGCCCCTGCCCCTCTTCATTTAGTCAAGAGGATCCAGGTTTGGATAGGCCCACAGTTTTCTGCAACAACTCCTCTTATTAGACCCTTTGGGAGTGGTCTGTACATGGCCATTTTGCTGACCTCAAAATGGAACAGAGTCCACTGAAATCCTGGTTCCTTCTCATGACTTGCAGGATGTCGGGCAAGGGCTTCTATGGTAACTCCAGGTGTCTAGTCCGTTTGGCCTGCTTTAACAAAAAATACCATGCAACAGGTGGTTTAGAGACAGCAGAATTTTTTTTCTCACAGTACCGGAGGCTGGAAAGTCCAAGTTCAAACAGCTGACAGACCCAATGTCTGAATAGACACTCATGAATATGTTCTCACTGAACTTCATGCAGCAGATGGGGATTAAGAGCTCTCTGGCATCGGGCATTAACCATCTTGAGGTCTCAGCCCTTATCACTGGAGCACCTCTCACAAGCCCTACTTCCAAATGCCATCACCTTGGGCTTTAGAATTTAATATATGGAATTGGGAACACACTTCAAATATTCAATCTATAGCCTCAGTAAAGGACTATCTATTGGGCTTTTACATCCTCATGGAATACATTAGAATGAGCACACAAAAAGCCTTTAAACTCTTAAAAATAAGAATCTCGGGGTGATGAAGATTTATCAGGAGATTTTCAGTTTCTAAGTTATTCATGTGTGGAAATTTATTAATGAGCATGTATTCCTTCTGTGTGCCTGTATGCTAAGTCACTTCACTCGAGTCCGATTCTTTGTGACCCTGTGGACTATAGCCTGCTAGGCTCCTCTGTCCAAGAGATTCTCCAAGCAAGAATACTGGAGTGTGTCGCTGTGCCCTTCTCCAGGGGGTCTTCCCGACCCCGGGATCAAACCTGAGTCTCTTACATCTCCTTCATCTGCAGACAGGTTCTTTATCACTAGTGCTACCTGGGAAGCCCTATTCCTTCTATAATTTTCAGTAATCAATAAAGATGATTATTATTTTAAAAGAACTCTGGTATGTAGTGAAAGGCTCCCTAGATTTAAGAACAGCACTCAGGAGACTGTTTTCAGTCCTTAATGGTCTGGTCGTATGAATCAACAGTACACCCCCACCAGGTAGATGAATGTAGAGAGGGTTGATGTGCATATTTCTATCTGCTTATGTGTCACTTTCTCTTTTTCCTCTCTCCCAATCTTCCTGATTCAAACAACTACTATCCTTGTACCTAATCACTCTCTCATCAGCATCACAAGTCCATAAGGCTTTTCTAATTTGAAAATCAAACAACTGCCCAATACAACTCCAATACCTAGACGTTCAGAGTCAGCAAAAGAGTGAACCCAGTTCATTAAATAAGCTTCATTCAATCTTAAGGTACATCAGCTATTTAAAAAGATTTATTCCAGGATTGAAAAACTCACCAATTTCACATAAAGTGGTGGTGAGATTACAATATTCAATTCTTTGATTCCCTCCTAACCATAAATTCTCCTTTATATGTAGAATTAAAAAGAGATGTAAGAAGAATTTATTCTAAATTCTTGGGCCTTTCAGCCAAATAAAATATTGACAAATAGACTGGAGTAGGAGAACAGAAATTGAAGAGAATTCTTCTGTGAGAATTGGTGCTATGAGTTCCCACCTCTAACACCAAGAAATGATGTGTGTTTGTGCATGGAAAGATAGGGTGAGATGTTGCCATCTAGTCCCTAGCCTTGCAGGGGAGGCCTCAACGAACCTACTTGGAAAATCTGAAGTATGGTCCTTGCATCTGAAAGCGGACTGGTACCCAACTCAGGCATGGGGAAACTTCAGCAGACTCTCAAGTGTATGCTGACTCCCTCCAGGATATCCAAGAAGGGCTGATTGTTTTAGTAGTAGAACTAGGACAATGCAGCTACACTGGGAATGGCTTGAGTTCTCAAAGGCTATTGGTGGAAGTCATGTGTAGAGGGGATGTGGGCTGTGTGGTGAAACCATTTGGTGTAGTTTCAAGGGTTCCAAAGAGCTCTGGTACCACAGTCCTTTATGTCTCAGTGCAGAAAAGAATTCAGTAAGAGGCAAACTGATAGATAAGAAATGATTCAATAGGATGCTTGTGAGGCTTACACACAGGTGGGTGAGAAATGCCATGCCCCCAAAACTTACTGGGCTACAGTGTTACAATCAAAGGAAAAATAGGGAGGGGAGAAGAATATTTTGGTCTCTCTTCAGTAGATGTCATGCTTGCATCATCAGCTCCTCCTCCAAGTTGGGCAGGGGAATTTTCTTGCCCCTACATGGTCAAGGTAGGTCCACAAACTACCTTTTTTTAATGTGTGCAGACAGCATGTCCTAAGGATCATTAACTTACTGATCATTTACTCACTGAGGAAGATATAGGTCTCATGTTACCACTGTTTTTGTGGTATGGTTTCAGTGGTTACCACTGTTTGTTTGTTTGTTTTGGGGCATGTCTCATGCTTTTGTTGCATGATTTTGTTGCTAAGCAAACCTGCTTTCTTGAGCAACCATTAACTTACAGTGTTCAGAGCTCAGATGCTTCAGTCATGTCCAACTCTTTGTGACCCCATGGACTAGAGCCCACCAGGCTCCTCTGTCCATGGGATTCTCCAGGCAAGAAAACTGGAGTGGGTTGCCATGCCCTCCTCCAGGGGATCTTCCTGACCCAGTGACAGAATTCTCATCTCTTATGCTTCCTGCATTGGCAAGGCAGGTTCTTTACCACTAGCACTGCCTAGGAATCAGCTGTACATATCATACATCTCCTCCTTCTTGAAACTCCATCCCACATCCCACCCTTCCATTCCAGATCTCTAGGTCATCATAGAGCATTGAGCTGAACTCCCTGTGCTACACAGCAGCTTCCCACCAGCTGTCTATTTTCTACATGGTAAAAGAGTTGGACACAACTGAACACACAGTGTATATATGTCAATGCTACTCTCTCAATTTGTCACATGTAAGATTCCACATGTAAGCAATACCAGAATGATATTTTTCTTTCTCTGCCTTACTTCATTCAGTATGACAAGTTTCATCCATATTGCTACAACTGGCATTGTTTCATTGTCTTTAATGGCTGAGTAATATTCCATTGTATATATGTACTACATCTTTATCCATTTCTCTGTCAATGGACATTTAGGTATGCCTTGGTTATTTTAAATAATGCTGAAATGAACACATGAAAAGATGATCAACATCACTAATTATTAGAAAAATAATTGTAGCAAATCAAAACTACAATGAGCTATCATCTCACACCAGTCAGAATAGCTATCATCAAAAAATTCACAAATTTTAAATGTTGGAGAGTGTATGGAGAGAAGGGAACCCTCCTAGACTATTGGTGGGAAGGTAAATTGGATAGCCACTATGGAGAACAGTATGGAGCTTCCTTAAAAAAATCATTTTTAAATGCATTTCTCATGATGTACTCTGCATATAAGTTAAATAGCAGGGTGGCAATATACAGCCTTGATGTACTCCTTTCCCAATTTGAACCAGTCTGTGGTTCCATGTCCAGTTCTAACAATAGCTTCTTGACCTGCATACAGATTTCTCAGGAGGCAGGTAAGGTGGTCTGGTATTCCCATCTCTTTCAGAATTTTCCACAGTTTATTATGATCCACACAGCCAAACAAAGGTTTTGGCATAGTCAATAAAGCAGAAGTAGATGTTTTTCTGAAATTCTCTTGCTTTTTTGATGATCCAACGGATGTTGCCAATCTGATCTCTGATACCTCTGCCTTTTCTAAATCCAGCTTGAACATCTGGAAATTCATGGTTCACACACTGTTGATGCCTGGCTTGGAGAATTTTGAGCATTATTTTGCTAGTATGTGAAATGAGTGCAATTGTGTGGTAGTTTGAACATTCTTTGGTCTTTCTTTGGGATTGGAATGAAAACTGACTTTTTCCAGTCCTGTGGCCACTGCTGAGTTTTCCAAATTTGCTGGCATGTTGAGTGCAGCACTTTCACAGCATCATCTTTTATGATTTGAAAGAGCTCAACTGGAATTCCCTCACTCCCAATAGGTTTGTTCGTAATGATGCTTCCTAAGGCCCACTTGACTTCACATTCCAGGATGTCTGGCTCTAGGTGAGTGATCACACCATTGTGGTTATCTGGGTCATGAAGATCGTTTTTGTATAGCTCTTCTGCGTATTGTTGCCACCTCTTATTAATATCTTCTGCTTCTGTTATGCCCATACTATTTCTGTCTTTTATTGTGCCCATCTTTGCATGAAATATTCCCTTGGTATCTCTAATTTTATTGACGAGATCTGGCCTGGCATTGTCTTAAATCTCCCCTCCAAGCTAGTGGGCCTTTAGTAGAGTAATAGGAGAGCTTAGCACGGAGAGGCAAAAGTTTAAGTGACCGTAGTGTTTCCTGCAGCTGGTGGGGGGATTTCCAAGTGGCCTCCTAGAGCAGAGATGTCTCTACAATTCACTTTCAGTAAACCGTGGGGGCGGTCTCCGGAAAAGTGAATGGCCTGCAGGAGAGTCACATTCAAACATGGGCAAGTTCAGAGAGCAGGAAGCCACCTTTGATGTTACATGTCACAGTAAAACTATCTTCTCTGTTTTCTTCTTCCTTCATATCGTGCAGGAAGGGAGATGCCGCACTCCTTCCATTCAGCAGGATTCCAGCCTAAAACAGATCTTGGGTAGGGGATAGCATCACCACATAATGCATTGTAAAGAGATGTGAGATTCATACATAAAGTTGTGGTTTAATTACAAGTACGTTTTGTTAATTTCACTGGTTAACAATGTACCCACACTCCAGTGGACCTAGGCAGGCCATCTTAGGACCATTCCCTGTGCTTCACTTTGGGTCTATGTGGATTATCTCGTTCACTTACAAACATCACTAGAAGCTGTGATTTCATATAATATGTTCAGAAAGTCAAGTATCATTAGGGTATAAAGTTATCACGGAAATTCACAGGCATGTAGAGACTGAGAGATGCTTAGTCACTCGGTCATCCGACTTTTTGCGACCCCATGGACTGTATAGCCTGCCAGGTTTCTCTGTCCATTGGCTTAGACCAATGTCCAGGTTAGAACACTGGAGTGGGTTGCCATGCCCTCCTTCAGGGGATCTTACCAACCCAGAGATGGAACCCAGGTCTCCCAAATTGCAGACAGATTTTTTACCATCTGAGCCACCATACAAAGGCCATAACATCCCATGATAAGGCAGTGTCCACCTCAGCAGTTACTCAGGCTGGGCCCAGGTGCCAGCAAATCAGAAAGTCATTTGGGCAGCTGGGAAAGCCTGCCATTCCTACAACCTGAGGAGGCCTTCTGGTAATTGAGGGGCTCTTATGCCAAGGAGACTAGGGCGCTTCTTCCTTTAAAATGGCAGTGGAAGATCCTGAGGCGACTTGCCTCTGTTGACACACCTGCTGCTTAGCCTAAGGGCGCCTGGGCGTTTCCGGTCAGCAGCCAGTTACGTGACGTCGCCGGGAGACTACGCCCTTCAGAGCCCAGCACCGCCCCGCTGCCGGCCGTGCGTGACGTCACGGCGCCCAGCCGCGCCCCGCCCCCGGCCGCTGTCGCCAGGGACCTCTCCCAGCGGGTCTCCTAGGCAACCGGCGCTCCGCCCCCTCCGCCCCTTTAACCTTTAGGGTGCGCGAGCGCCGCGTCCTGCGCCGGTTCCTCCCTCCCGTCTCTGTCCCCCCTTCACCGGGGCTGTCCCGGCCGGAAGCGAAGATGGCGGCGGCGGCGGCGGGCGCAGCGTCCGCCGAGCTGGTGATCGGCTGGTGCATCTTCGGCCTCCTCCTCCTGGTAGGGGAGGCGCTTGGCGTGACCCGGGGCCCGGCCGGGGGACGGGGGCGGCCCCGCCGCTGGCCGCCCGGGCCCCGACTTCCTCATCCCGCCCCTCCGGCTGCGGCGACCGCCGCGGAGGCGCCGGGTTGGGGCGGGCTGCTGGAGGGGTGTTCTGGCCGCTGGTTGACGGCGCGGGGTGGTCCCCGGGGCTCAGGCAGTGCCGCGGACCCGGGCCCGGACGGAGGCCCCTGCGGTCGGGGGAGCGGGGCGTCCAGACGGGCCCCGGGGGCAGGCAGCTCCCGCCTGCGCGCGTCCCGCGGGCGCCGTGTCTTCGGCCCGCGAGCCGGCTCTGCGCTGGCAGCGGCTGCCCTGTGTCCCCGCATTTAGGGCTGTGGGGTTCGCAGCCTTCTCTCCCCCATTGTACGGTATTGCCTTGGTGACGTGCGTTCTGACGCTGGTTTTCGCCTTCCTTCCTGGTCTTTGATGTCTGAGACACCTGTGCCGCGGAGGTGGGGTCCTAGTTACTTCCAGGGTCAGGGTCTGTGTGCCCACCTTTTTGACCTCAGGTGCCTGCATCCCAGCCTCCTGACTCCTGCTTATCCTGGCAGCAAAACGTGGGCCAGATGGCCTAGCTTTATTTCCCTAACCCATGTTAAAACCCTTTTAATTGGGAGTTCAGTTTATTTCTCTTCCTTCCCCTCCCCCGTCTCGCTCTTCCCGGTAGTCTTCAGCCCAACCTGTTGTTGCTTCAGTGTCCCGAAGTATTAATGCCACTTGGCAGTAGGAAAACAACAAAATCAAACCAAAAAGGAAAAAAAAAAAAAAATCCAGTTTACTTGTTGAAATAACAAGTGCCTCATTTTACATTACTTTCAAGATTCTGTTACCGTGTCTGCAATCTGTATAGTATGTTTTTTCTTGTAGATGGTGGAACAGAAACTACCTCCTTCCTACAGTGTGTGAAAACTTGAAAAGGCTTCTTTTGTAGCCTTTACCACCTGCCCAGAAAGTAATAATGCCTTTACCTTGGAACGTGCTTTATTCTGCTTGGAGAAAGTGAAAGACCTGGTTTGGCTTTGGTTTCCACAGCCTGTACTTGGGCTTTTCCAGACTATTGTATTCACTTGACTTTGTAGGGGAACGAAATTTGGCACCCCAAAGTGTCTCTCTGCAATGGGGATTAGCTTAGACTGGTTATTTGTAAGAAATGGAAGACTCAGGAAATATTTCTTTTTACATCTGCCTTAGCCGCTGGAAGAATTTAGATCAGGGCCCTGTCTCCAAAATAAGTTTAATCACCAGAGATACCTGCAAAGAATATGGGCTAGGTGTGGTGGGCCTAGAGCTCAGAGAGTCCCTCTGTGTCCTTTTCTCCCTGTCTGGCCCAGCAAAAGTTTGTTTACCCAACTTTAGCTTTCTACTTGCATGAAAAGTGCCTTCCTCCCAGTTCAGGTCCCAAGCTGTCACTTCCGGCGTCCTCTGTCTATAGCTGAAGGTGGCATTGAAGGTGAGGGCTTTGGCCATTTTGTTAAGTTCTCTTGGGTATCTCCCCTGTACAGTATACATGTTATAAAACATTTGATTTTCTCCTGTTGATCTGGCTCATGTCAATTTAATCGTTAGACCAGGCAAAAGAACTTAAGAAGGAAAAGTAAATTTCTTTCTTCCTGACAGTTTAGAGGAAAACAAGGAGCGCATAACCTGTATCAAAGTCCAGGGAGAATAACTTGGCAATTATCAACGAATAAGCATTTCAGATATAGCAGTTATGCTATAAATTGTAGGAGGATGCAAATAAAACAAAATGTGGCCTTTAAGAGGGCCTGGAGATAGGTGGGAAAATAAGAATTCTTGAAACAGGTCTATTAAGTACTGAAAACTGATGTATGATTTTATAAATCAAATAGGACTTGAGAGAATAGAGAACAATTTTGGGAGAAAGTGGAATAGAGGCAAACTTTGGATAGAAAAGGAAGGGAAAGCATTTAAGTTGGTGATATTAACAGGAACAAAATAAAATGAAAATAGAATTAAAGGTTTGAAATTAGATGTTAGAATAGGACTAAATTAGTAATGAGGGTCATTGTTTAATTTTCTGCAAATATCTTTAATTAGTGGATTATTAGAAGAGAACTGGATTCTCGTGTCTGCTTCTGGATCCAAGCTTTTGAGAGGTTACTTTGGTTGACGTACATGAGGTTTTAGTGATATGTAGTTGGAAGCAGAGTATCTTTTAGGTCACTGTGACTTTGTTCTATATAATATCACATCAAAACTCAGTAAATAGAAGCTTCTTAGTATGAAATATGAGATTGAAACTCTATCAGTGAACTTTTGTTCTTTCCCCTATGGGTGGTTTTATAACATGATGCATTTGGTCATTTAGAAAATAACCGGTTCTACAAGCTAAGCAGATCTTCAAAATATGGATATATTTCTTTACATAAATCAAATATCCATCAGTACCACCACTGATCTTGTCAGAAGAAATGTCTCAGAAATAAGTATTGAGAAATTGCCAAGCTCACTGTCATTGATACATAATCACTTGTGCTTTCAAGTGAAACTTTGTTTCCTGGAAATAGTGCCTCCTTTGGATTTCAGCTCTTAATACAGGGTGCTTTTTCCTGAAGACAGCCATCACTATTTGAGCACATTCACGTTTTCCTCCACGGAATAGTAAAGAAGTCAGGGGTTGAAGTTTAATGAAGTTGATATTTACTGCTTTGTTGATTGTAGTTTGAAGTTAGTCATTCTTTGCTTCTGTGAGTGTGTGGTGGTTAAAAAAATAGTCACTACTGGCCTGTTTGGTTCTGGTTGTTTTGATTTGTGTTTAATTGGTCAGCAGTTTCCCCACCATTGGGCTTCCCTGTTGGCTCTGCTGGTAAAGAATTCACCTGCAGTGTGGGAGACCTGGGTTTGGGAATGGCTGGAGAAGGGAACAGCTGCCCACTCCAGTATTCTGGCTTGGAGAATTCCATGAACTATATATGGTCCATGGGGTGGTGAAGAGTTTGACAGGACTGAGCAACTTTCACTTTCCCCACCATAACTTATGCACCACAAGTGCAAATATCAATGTGGAAAGGGCAAATGATACTTTAGTAGTATTGTGAGAACAGTTTTCAATTTGCAGATCCCCAGAAAGAGTTGTGGGACTGCCGGGCGTCTGGGGACTTAACACTGAGAACTGCTAATCACCTGTTAAAGATTCAGAACACTGAAATTGACAGCTTTGTAACCTTGGGCAAATAGGATAGACTTCATTTTCATCTGTCACATAAGGAAAGGTTAGACTTGGCTCCTCCAAGCCTCTAATTTAACTGTCCATATTTACTATGTCCCATCTGAGCCCTTTGCCCTAGTCCCCACCCCCACAGGATTGTCAATAATTTGGCTTACACCATCTCTCAAATTGCATTTCCCATTACTATATACGACTAAGTCTCGGTTTCTGTAAAGCAAGTTTACTTTTGTTACTCCCAAGTGAGGGGATCATCTGGGAACTTGTTAGAAATACAGATATGGGACGCCAGCCCTGTGAATCAGAATCTGCAGTTTGACAAGATTCCAGGCAGTATGTGTTCCTTGATTCCGTGATTCTCTCTCCTGCCTCTGCCCAGGTACTTCTCCACCTAGACTGCTCATTACAGACACTTGGGGAGTATTAAAAGCCCTAATGCCCAAACCAGTTAAGTCAGAATCACTGCTCTAAATCTTTCCTTATGACTGTTAGCAGAATTATATATTAGTTTCTTTCATAAAATTCTCTAAAATGTTATTTCATATGACGTTTAATAATAATATCTACTCTTTGTTGAGCAATTACTAGCCTAGGCACTGTGCTGAATTACATTCAATTCCCATAACCTGCTATGAAAGAAATATTCTTATCTTACAGATGAAGACATTTGGTTTATTTTATAATGTAGTAACTATTGATAGATTTAACCTGAAAACAAAAAGCTCTTTGGGGTCTGTTTTAGTAAAGTTTCCCCAAACCCCTAAAAGTTTGGGAATCTCTGGCTGAACTGTTTTGCCTAGGTTGCCCTTTTTCTGCTTGTCTGCCTGTTACTGGCAAGCTCCTTCCTCTGCAGTAATACCTACCACTTCAAACTTTGTGTAGGTGCAGAGCTTCTTCAGGTCCAACAAAGAGTTTATTCGGTTTTTTGTCTTAGCTGCTGCTAAGGATAGAAAGGCTCATCTCCCAGTGACTTCCAAAATAATTTGGGGAAAGCTATATTTGTCAATTTAGAAACAAACACATTAAATATTAATATAAGTAACATTTTTAAAAAGTGTTTTCCAAAACAAAGTGAAATTAGTAAATTGTTAAGAATTTGAATAAAGGTCTTTTTCCTTCCTTTTTTCTCCTTCCCTCCCTACATTTCCTTTCATTTCTTTCTGTCCAACATCCATATTCCGAAGTGCACAGTTTTCTTTTCATTTTATTTTTTCCTGATGTTCTGACACCAGCTGAAACGTTAGTAATGTAAAGAAATTACATGCAACAAGTTGGATGGATTTCAGGTTCATTAAGTTAAATAAAAGAAGCCAGACTCAAAAGACATACTATGTAAGTACACTGACATTCTAGAAGAAGCAGAAGCAGTGGGCGCAGAAGATAGATAGTGGTTGTCAAGGGCTAGCGAGTGGTGCGCTTAGTCACTCAGTCATGTCTGATTCTTTGTGACCCCATGGACTATGGCCCACCGGGCTCCTCTGTCCAAGGGGGTTCTCCAAGCAAGAATACTGGAGTGGGTTGCCGTGACCTCCTTTAGGGAATCTTCCCAACCCAGGGATCAAACCCAGATCTTCTGTTTTGGAGACAGATTCTTTACCAACTGAGCCACCAACTGAGCCACCAGGGAAGTGGAGAGAGGAGTTAATTACGGAGGGGCAAAGGAGGTTTTTCTGCAGTGATGGAACTGTTCTTTTCTCTTGATTATGGTAGGAGAATTTGGAAACTGTAACTAGTTAGGTGGTGTTCTTAGTTTGTTTTTGGCTCCTGAAGTATGATACCCAAAAAGGAAATAATGTTACATGAAAAACTAAGTTTGCCTGTTGATGAGTGTTGAGCCAGCAGACACAACCAAGCCAAAGATCAGGAGAAGGGAGAAAACGGGGGGGCTTTCCTAACCCAGTCCTCCTCGGCAAGGTTGGGGAAGTTTAAAGCTGCCATATGACCCAGCAATCTCACTCCTGGGCATACGCACTGAGGAAACCAGATCTGAAAGAGACATGTGTACCCCAATGTTCATCACAGCACTGTTTATAGCAGCCAGGACATGAAAGCAACCTAGATGCCCATCAGCCGACGAATGGATAAGGAAGCTGTGGTACATATACACCATGGAATATTACTCAGCCATTAAAAAGAATTCATTTGAATCAGTTCTAATGAGGTGGATGAAACTGAAATCCATTATACAGAGTGAAGTAAGCCAGAAAGAAAAACACCAATACAGTGTACTAACGCATATATATGGAATTTAGAAAGATGGTAACGATAACCCCATATGCAAGACAGTAAAAGAGACACAGACGTATAGAACAGACTTTTGGACTCTATGGGAGAAGGCGAGGGTGGGATGATCTGAGAGAACAGCATCAAAACATGAATATTATCAAGTGTGAAACAGATCGCCAGTCCAGGCTGGAAGCATGAGACAAGTGCTCGGGGCTGGTGCACTGGGATGACCCAGAGGGATGACATGGGGAGGGAGGATGGAGGGGGGTTCAGGATGGGAGCACATGTAAATCCATGGCTGATTCATGTCAATGTATGGCAAAAACCACTACAATATTGTAAAGTAATTAGCCTCCAACTAATAAAAATAATTGGGGGAAAAAAAAGAAATATATTACTTTTAGATTCAGAAAACATGTTAAGGATGTATAGGATTTCTTTAAATAAACATGTCTTTTGCCAGGAAAAAAAAATAAAGCTAAAGGTCATACATATTCATGAAGGGGCTTGAGTGATAGACAGAATCCAAGGAGGGTCAGGACAGATCAGTGTCATCCCTCAGGTTCTGGTTGAGCTTGTAGCTGAACACTGCAGGACCGTCTTCAAAACAGACCTGGGAGTGCTGACAGCTGAGGTACTGTCTGCTGTAGTTTCTTCTCTTGCCTGATAGAGTCATTTGTTTCTGCATTGTTTTATTCCCTCTAGATCTTTAATTACTGAAATCTGTCCAAGGGCGAGCATTGTGGCCAGGCTTAGATCACAAAGTAGCTTGTGCCAAAAATGGCTTCTCATATGTCAAGAAAGCCATGCCTGGATCTCTTTCTCTAGGGAACCCGTACCTTGTCTACACTGAAAGTTAAATCTTTTGAACAGCATGAAAGGAGAGAACAAAGCTTGTGTCCCAGAGCTTTTATAGAGCTGACTTAAAACCTTGGTTCTCAAGTTTGCCTCAGATTGGCGTCCTCCATGCTGATGCCTAGAGAAGCCTCATTCTCTGATGGAAGTGATTTGGGGAAGGCCGTAAAGGGATTTTGAGTTTTTACCCAGGGGATTCTAACATAGCCAAGGTTGAGAATCACCCATTTAGGATCTGCCTGCCATCCCCTATGACTGAGCAAAGCAGAGATTCTTGAAGTGTAGCCTCTGGACCAGCATCAGCCTTCCTGGGAACTTGTTACAAATACAGGTTTTCTGGACCCTTTCCAGACCTGTTGAATTTGAAACTGCTGTAGCGGCCCTCCAGGGAATTCTGATGCCAGAATTTGAATTCTGATGCTAGAATTGCAAGAGTAAAGTTCTTTACTTGTGTTAATTTCTAGAGAGATGTTGGCGACTATTAAAAAGACCTGATGGGTTACAGATGTCAACCTCCGTACCTCTGAGTGTACTTTTTTCCCTGGAAAGTTCCTTGTAATGCACATGCATCCATTTTTCAGTATTCATTCTTCTTTGTTTAATACCCTTTAAAATGTGAATTACAGTATAATATGTTGATTGCATGGTGACTGTTGACAGTTAATCTTTAGCTGAATGATAAACTCTTAAGCTGTCACAAAGGAACAGAAGTTAATTTCCGTTTGGGTGGTGTTTTGTGATGCTTCTGTAGTAAGAACAGGATAGAACAACTTTTGTTTTTAATTAATTTTTTTTATTGAAGACTAATTTCTTTACAGAATTTTGTTGTCTTCTGTCAAACCTCAACATGAATCAGCCATAGGTACACATATATCCGCTCCCTTTTGAATCTCCCCCTATCTCCCTCCCCATCCCACCCCACTAGGTTGATACAGAGCCCCTGTTTGAGTTTCCTGAGACATACAGCAAATTCCCGTTGGCCATCTATTTTACATATGATAATGTTCCATGTTACTCTTTCCATACATCTCACCCTCTCCTCCCCTCTCTTCATGCCCATAAGTCTATTCTCTATGTCTCTTTCTCCATTGCTGCCCTGTAAGTAAATTCTTCAGTACCATTTTTCTAGATTCCGTATATGTGCGTTAGAATATGATATTTATCTTTCTCTTTCTGACTCACTTCACTCTGTATAATAAATAGGTTCTAGGTTCATCCACTTCATTAGAACTGACTCAAAGGTGTTCCTTTTTCTGGCTGAGTAATATTCCATTGTGTATATGTACCACAGTTTCTTTTATCTATTCATCAGTTGATGGACATCTAGGTTGTTTCCATGTTCTGGCTATTGTACATAGTGCTGCAATGAACAATGGGAAACAGCTTTTAGTTACATCCCCTTTAGCTTGGGAAAATGTATAGGGAAAAGTATTAAGAGCTAGTTATAACTGTAATGTGTCAACCATTAATGGTCATACTGTGTTCACGAGGAAATATGTAACTGAGCACTGTTATCAACAACCTTTGCTTGTTTTTTTTTTTTGATGTCTTGGCACCCCAGTGATAATGTACTGCTTTAATGAACTTGGCCTTGTAAATGATAAATCCTGACTAAGTTTATAAGGGGTAGGGGACTTCTCCATGTACATCTGAAAGCATCTTTACTTGACATGAAGTTTCCAACCAGAAACTTTAAAACACATTCTAAAATCAGTATTAGAGCATAGATAAGGCAGTAACAAAACATTTCTTTCTGTCTGTTTCAGGCTATTTTGGCGTTCTGCTGGATATATGTTCGCAAATATCAGAGTCAGCGGGAAAGTGAAGTTGTCTCCACCATAACTGCCATTTTTTCTCTGGCCATTGCACTGATCACTTCAGCACTTCTTCCAGTGGATATATTTTTGGTTTCTTACATGAAAAATCAAAATGGTACATTTAAGGTAATTATTTGTCCTTTCATGTTCTTTGCAATTAAGTATTTAATTAAATGTGTAGCAGTGCATTGTGTGTTGTGTTTTATTATTGTCACTGGGAATAAGCGAGAATGGAAATGGACACAGGCTGAAGATGTGACAGCTAATGTGGAACAGACTTCTCACTGATTTTCAGCCATCCAAGAAGTCCTTTTGTTAATCAGAAAATTTGCCGGGTGATCACAGTAGGTTTTATTTTTGTGCCTTTTGTAGCTCCCTTGAAGTCTGACTTGATTTGCATTATCTAATTAAGACAACTTAGAAGGACCTCTGTTAGTGGCAGATTATGGTCTTCATCTCTATGTGACATTGAAGACCCTGAGTCACTGCGATGCAGGCTGCAGACGATCAGACCCGAGTTCTAGTCTTGGCTTCTCACTACTTAGCTTGTGTCTTTGGCCAAACTGAGCTTTTCTAGACTTCATGTTCCTTATATTTAAAATGCATGGTATTAGATTGGAAGGCTTCTGAGTTCCTTTTCAGTTATGCAGATTACTTTTACATTTCTTAATAGTGTAAGCTTTATGAGATAGGAAGTGTGTCTTGTTTGTTTCTAGGTGCCCAGCGTCTGACACATAGTAGGTACTTAAATATTTGAATGAAATATTATTTTAATTATCTCAGTAATGCATGATTCCCAAATAACTTCCTGAATTGGGCCAACTGGACTTAAATGATTTGGTAATTTTTTTGCGTTAGGTTTGGCTAGATTCCAATTGCTGTGAAAACTGCAGTTCTTTTCTATAGGTTAGACATTCATTTAGCAAGTATTAATTGAGCTCTTAGTATGTGTGGAATGCTGTGGAGAGATAGTAACTAATGTCCATAGAGTACTTAGTGTGTGTCAGACCCTCTCCTAAATGGTTTACATATCTTAATGTCCCAACCACCCAATGAGGTAGATAGTGTTGTCTCGGTTTTCATGGGCAGGAAGCCAAGGTTCAGAGAGGTGACATAACCTGTCTCAGGTATGGCGTTTGTATATGCTTTTACTGGGATTTCCTATATGCAGTGTATAATTATTGTTCGAGCAGGAGAGTTTTTTTAATTTTTAAATTTAGAATATTTGATTTGTTTAGATTTTGTGGAATTACATTTTCATCTGGAAATTTCTAAAGTATTTTAATGAAATTATGAGCTTTCCCTTAGATCATGTAGTTGTTCTAGGACCATGCTTAGTTTAGTAATCAATCCCTTTTTGGATACTAGTTTTTTGTTTCATTTATTTATTTTTAATTTGTGAGGTTACATTATATTTGTTTCAGTAAGACTTTAGGAATTCACCTGTGTAAAGAAACAAAAGTATTTCCCATTAAGACTTGTGGCATTTATTCTATTAAACGCTCCATTAGAGAAGAAAATGTATAGCTGTAGTTAGTGTGCTTATTTTATGTTTGTTAAATCTACTTGTCTCCGAGAAACCTGCATGCAGATCAAGAAACAATAGTTAAGAACAGACATGGAACAACGGACTGGTTCAGAGTTGGGAAAAGAGTATGACAAGGCCGTACGTATATTGTCACCCTACTTATTTAACTTCTCTGCAGAATACATCATGTGAAATGCTGGGCTGGGTGAACTGCAAGCTGGAATAAAGATTGCCAGAAGAAATATCAACAACCTCAGATAATGCAGATGATACCACTCTAATGGCAGAAAGTGAAGAGGAACTAAAGAGCCTCTTATGAGGGTGAAAGAAGAAAGTGAACAGAATGGCTTAAAACTCAACATTCAAAAAAACTAAGATCATGGCATCTAGGCCCATCACTTCTTGGCAAATAGATGCGGAAAAAGTGAAAATAGTGACAGATTTTATTTTCTTGGACTCTAAAATCAATTTGGATGGTGACTGCAGCCATAAAATTAAGACGCTTGCTCCTTGGAAGGACAAACCTAGACAGCATATTAAAAAGCAGAGCTATCACTGTTGACAAAGGTCTATAGTCAAAGCTATCGTTTTTCCAGTAGTCATGTATAGATGTGAGAGTTGGACCATGAAGAAATCAGAGCACTAAATAAGTGATAGTTTCAAATTGTGCTGTTGGAGAAGACTCTTTGGGAGTCCCTTGGACAGCAAGGAGATCAAACTAGTCCATCCTAAAGAAAATCAACCCTGAATATTCATTGGAAGGACTGATGCTGATACTGAATCCCCAGTACTTTGGCCAGTTGATGTGAAGAGTCAACTCGTTGGAAAAGACCCTGATACTGGAAAAGATTGAAGGCAAAAGAAGGGGGTGACAGAGGATGAGATGGTTAGACAGTATCACTGACCTCAATGGACATGAGTTTGAGCAAACTCTGGGAGATAGTGAAGGACAGGGTAGCCAGTACTGCAGTTCATGGAGTTGCAAAGAGTCAGACATGACTTAGTGACTAAACAACAACAAAAATCTAAATGTGGCACCAATAATTAGAAGGGAAAAATTCCATGTTAAGGTTTTTCCTCTCTTTTTAAAATTTTTCATTATTGAGGGATTCATTCAGCTATTGTATGGCCTTTGTGGTAGCTTACGGTGAACGGTGTTGGATTTGTGATCTCCAAGGAAGATTTAACTTTGGGACCAGGAACCAGGCTTGATCACTCAAGAGCTTTTGTATAGCAGAGTTTTATTAAAGTATAAAAAGGGAGAGAGAAAGCTTCTGACACAGACATCAGAAGGGGGATGGTGAGTGTCCCCCTGGCTAGTGTTAGCAAGGAAGTTATATACTTTTTTAATTGGTTATTACAATAGAAAGAATGTTTCAAGGTTGTAAAGATCTTACTAGACCCACTCCTATAACTTACATTTTAAGATAACCAGATTAGCCAGAAGGTTTTCAGGAAGGAGAAACTATCCTCAAGCAGGATACATTGTTGTTTTATAATCCTTGGTACAGAGTTTAAACTGAGTTGTTTGTTGTTTAATCATCAGTTCTGGGCTTAAAGAAAAAAACATTTTATGTGACTAAGGAATGTAGACAAAAAAAAGATCTTTGTCCTTTCCTCCTTGAGAATTCCAGACCCCTATTTGCACTTTGAGACCCCTAGACTCCTTTCTCCCCGGGGACCCCAGACTTCTTATCAGCCTGCCCAGGAATTGACTCTTTCATTCCCTCCTTGTCTTTTAAGAGAATTCTGTTGCCAAGGGAAAGGGGCATTGTTTTCGTTGCATAACTGCTTCCTGCTGTTGAGGAGCCTAGTCCCTAAATTATTGAAGCAACATATTCTGCTAACCCTCATAAGGAGGGTCTCTGATCCGGGGGCCTCAAGTAATAGTTGGGCATTCATAGGAGCCTGGACAACCATTTGTAACTTAAAAGCCTTCAGATGGTTAGAAGCAAACCCCATTTTACAGCTACAGATGCAAGGCAAAATAGTCATTAAACCAAGTTAAAACCTAATCAAAATTAAAAGTTACATTATGTCCATAGTTAAGGTACAATATGTTATACCAGTCCATCTTAGGATTGTTGGATGTCATCACAGAGTTGAAGAAAGTCTTTTCCTTGAAGTGGAGAAACCCACCATGGGAAGTCTTTAATTGATGAGAAGGGGGAGTGCTCCACAGACCCAGCAATTATGATTCCAGAATTATGGAATGTGGTGTAGGAATGAGCCCAGGACAGGAAGGTGTTGTCTTGAGGGTCAGATGGCAGACTCAGGACTTTTGGAGTCAGCAGAAGCAAGCCCACATAGATTCTCAGACCCATGTCCATTCTTGGCTCAAACACTGGCTTGTTTGACTCAAAGTCTGGGTCAGGAGTTAACCTCCCGGTAATGTCTATTGA
Organism: Dama dama; assembly: GCF_033118175.1. Lineage (NCBI taxonomy): Eukaryota > Metazoa > Chordata > Mammalia > Artiodactyla > Cervidae > Dama > Dama dama. The sequence goes on along the minus strand of NC_083708.1, from coordinate 9,300,778 downwards.
AAAAGCTGAAAGTTCAGTCATATAGTTATAAGGCTTTAGGATCTATGACAATATCTGTGTGCAAAACTAGTCTGTCATTGAGGTAATCCCATTTTGGGGGGGCAGTTCATACCCTCATTATTAAAGGTATGGGTAAAACTAAACCAACTATCTTGTGTTTCCTGAGTTAGCTTACCAAGATGCCTATTAATAATGTCATTAGTCTTTTCAACCTTTCCTGAAGATTGGGGTCTCCAGGAACCCTGAATGATACTCTATTCTAGAGGTTTCAACACTCCTTGAGTTATAGCAGCTTTAAAGATGGAGCCATTGTTGCTCTGAACTTTAGAGTTTAAGATCCCACTTACATCATGAGAAGTCAGTATGTTAAGATTTTGCCCAGTAGTAAATTTATGAGCTTTAGGCATTAGCAAGACAGTAATAGCAACTACCCTTAAGCAATGTGGCCATAGCCTTTTTTCAGTAACAAACAAACTAAACTCTGATTCTGTGGGCAAGCTCAAAGCGGGATCCTGCAAGAGAGCAGTTTGAAGAGCCTTAAAAGCCCTTTGAGTATCTGGGGACCAAACTAGCTTGTTGATTTGGGCCTGCTGAGTCTCAGTTAGAAGTTTATATAAAGGCCAGGCAAGTTCCCCAGAATCCAAATGAGGCAATAGCCTATAATGCCCAAGAATCCTCTCAGTCATCTTAAAGTCGTAGGTAGAAGATGATTTAGTATAGATTCAACTCTAAAAAGCAAACTTCAAATCAATGACTGAAAAATATTTGATTCAGTCAGAAATTTCAGACAATGAAGTATCAGGATTAGGCACTTAACATTTGTGTAGCTTGAACAGGTCTCCATTTATCATTTGACTTTTTTTTTACACCAAAAATAGGAGTGCTGCATGAACTGTTACAGGGAATTAATAATCCTTGTTCCTTTAAATTTTCAGTGATGGGTTTTAACCCTTCCTTAACCTCAGGTTTTAATGGATACTGCTTTTGATGTGGAAATAGGTGAGGGTCTTTGAGTTTGATAACGACAGGAACAGCATTTTGTGCTTGACCCATAGTTTTTCCATCAGCCTACATTTGAGGATTTACATTTTCTTCAGTTATAAGAGCAGGTTCCATATTCATGAAAACAGAGGCCTGGGCCTTGTTCAGTATATCCCTCCCCAGAAGGGGTGGGGGAAGCTCTGGCGTGATCAGAAACATGTGAGAAAACAGCACAGAGTCCCAGTTGCAGCCTAAAGGACGACTGAAATAATAGCGTTTGGCTCGTCCAGACAGCCCCATTACGGCAGTGGATCGGGAGGAAAGTGGACCAGGGGCTTTGGTGAGCAGAAAGTTGCCCCAGTGTCCAAAAGAGATTGACGGATTGGCCCCCACAGTTACTAATACCCTGGGTTCCTCAGGTGTAATTAGGACGGGAACTTGTGTGGGGACCCCGGGGCACCTTCAGTCCTGATTGTCTTGAGAGTCTGACCCCTGAAACCTATGCCTCTGGGGCAGTCTCTCCTCCAGTGTGGTCCCTTGCAGACTGGACATGGAGCTGGGGCAGCTTAGAGGCCTGAGGGCAATCCTGCTTGAGGTGCCCCTTCTTTCCACAGTAATAGCAAGCCCATCCCTTTTCACCTGGGTCCCTCTGGGCATTCTTCTCAAGCTGTTTCAGAGCAGGTCTAACAGTCATGCTGGGGCTTCAGCCTTTTCCTGGTCTTTTTTTTTACCTCATATTTTCCTCATATTCTCTACCATAATATACCATCTGAGCCAGCTGCAACAGTTTAAAATTTTTAAAGACTGATTTGGTCCAAACGCCTATTTTTGTAACTTATGGTGGATATCTGGAGCTGAATGAGTGATAAATCTTCTAAGATCATTCCTCCCTCTGCACTTTCAGGATCAATGTCAGAAAACTTGTGGAGAGCCTCCCGTAGTCTATCTAGGAATTTACTAGGAGTTTCCTTCTCTCTCTGTTCTATGTCAGCCAACTTAGCATAGTTTAGAGTCTTGGTGGTATTCCCTTGAGTCCTTGAAGGTTACCTCTTGCAAAGACTCTGATCCTACCTTCCTTCAACCATGTTTTAGCCTCATTCTGGCACAGTTACGGGAAGTGCTTGACTCCCAGTAGGGAGGAGGGCTATTTCATGTTCCCTTTTTCCCCTTGTCTCATGTTCAAGCCATTTATCTCCAGAAGGAGTAGCTTCCCCCAGAACTCGAGCTGTCAAGTCAGGAGTCAACGTCTATCCTAAGACATACCCTCTAAATAGTCTTGAGTGCTTTGGGACTGTTTGAATTTCTATGTAGACTGAGGCAACTCCTCCTGGAAGGGTGCCCTGATTCTCAGCCTGTTCAGCTGGGAACCCCAGATACAGGGGCAAAGTAAAGAGGACAGGAGGGAGCTGAAGGTTTCATACCCAAATCTGTACCCTTAGGACATAAATCTGGCATGTCTTGCAGAGAGAAAAAGAGCAACACATATCCCATGTCTACCCATTTCTCTTGTTTTCTACGGAACCAGTCTAGTTGTAAAACAGTATCTTGATTAAGAGACCTTTTAACAGGCCAGTGTTTCCCCATCTTCTAAAGGATACTATGGCCATTCAGTATCACAGAAGAAGATCAGGCATGTTTTTTTAAACTCTGGGTATCAAACTTGTCCCAGTTTTTTTAAAAAATACATTGTAAAGGAGTGGTTCTGGAACTGTTAGCTCCCATCTGTAAGAGAGAAAAAAGCGGCATCCACAGCCACGGCTTCTTTCCACCAAAAGCATCCTTCCCTGCTGTAGATGGGGGTGTAGACAGACTCTCCACCAAAGCTTTCCTTCCCTGGTCGGAATTAGTCTGTCCTTTACCGATGCAGGCATCTTACTTGTCCCTCCCGGTTCTATCACCGAGGTGGGGTGGCGGTGCCCCAGGGGCCGGCCTCATGCATCCCAGACTGGTTTCCAGTTCCTTACCACTGAGACATTTGTTTGACTTGCCAGAGTAGCTTCCGGGAATGTTTCCCAAGCTAGTACTGCCAGGGGAAGCCTCCGTCTCACGTGTGCCCGTGCACACTCCTGAGTACAGTGCTGACCGCACTAGAAGCGGTGAGTCATAAAGGGGTGAACAGCAACCACGATGTCCCTTCTGAGCGTCAGCACGCCAGCATATGTGACAGCAAAAGGGTCAGCCAGCGAGGACAAGGCAGTGTTTGTCCTCAAGCCACTAGGGCCAGTCCTTCCAGTTCACGTCCACAGATTCCACAGAAGGAGCACCTAGGGAGCTGAGACAAAAGCCATCCGAGAGCCTTCTCTGGTCTGCTAAGAGCTGACACCACCAAAAGGAGCCCACTGTAATCCTGATCGAACCACATCTTGCAGTTCCCGATCTGTGTCCTCAAAAGCCTCACGGTCACCAGCAGTGCTTCAGTCCACATGGATAGGAGAAACAGCCGTGACAAAGACTTACCTTCAGGTCGCCGGCCCTGAGGCCTGCAGCCAAGAGCGTGCCCTCTAGCCTGAGAGACGCTCCTGCAGCTAGAGCTCCGCCATGCTCCCAAACATGCTCTTGGAACTTCCGGCTCCTAGCAAGGTTAGGCGCTTCCATACTTGGGGTCTACATAAAAGTACATAATAGCAGCATGGATTACAAGTCCCTTGAAAGCCCGTGATCCAGCAGACTATGTTAGTAGTTCTGATTCCCCACGCAGTTATGAAGTGGTCAGAGAGACCAGGACAAGGTGACCCGAGAAGGGAAAGTTCCGTCCACGTGCTTCGCCCTTTTCTGGCTGCTCCCCTAGCAGGGACGTTGGCTGTCTCTTGACAGTGGCAGGTCAGTATAAACCCCCCAAAAGATTCCCCATTTTGGGGCTGCCTTCAGTCATTTTGAGGCATTGTGAAACCGCAGAGCAGGGCTCAGTGCTTGCTTCACGCAGGGCGTGTCATCCATTCACACAAGCACACAGTAGAGTTAGTAAAGCAGAACATCTGTGTACTGAGAAAGCAGAGAGACAGCTCTGAGTATTATTACTTTGGCCTGAAGATCCTGGACGAGCCCCCAAGGTGATAGCTTATGGTGAACGGTGTCGGATTCATGATCTCTGAAGAAGATTTAACTTCGAGACCAGGGACTAGGCTTGATTACTCAAGAGCTTTTGTGTAGCAGAGTTTTATTAAAGTATAAAAAGGGACAGAGAAAGGTTCTGACATAGACATCGGAAGGGGGATGGAGCATGCCCCCCTCACTGGTGTTAGCAAGGGAGTTATATATGTTTTTAATTGGTTATTACAATATATCGAAAGAATGTTCAAGGTTGTAAAGATCTTACTAGACCCACTCCCACAATTTACATTTTAAGATAAAAAGATTAGCCAGAAGGATTTCAGGAAGGAGAACCTGTCCTCAAGCAGGATACATTGTTGTTCTATAATCCTTAGTACAGAGTTTAAACTGAGCTGTTTGTTGCTTAATCATCAGTTCTGGGCTTAAAGGAAAAAAAACGTTTTATGTGACTAAGACTAAGGAATGTAGAGGAAAAAGAAAGATGTTTGTCCTTTCTTCCTCCTCAAGAATTCCAGACCCCTATTTCCACTTGTAGAGCCCTAGACCCCTTTCTCCTCCTCAGGGACCACAGACTTCTTATCAACCTGCCTAGGAATTGACTCATTTGTTTCTACTTTTCATTTACTTATTAATAGGTGTCTCTGTCTAGTTATGTCTATTTTTAGCCAGCTGAAAGCTTTGATAATATACCAGTTTTTCCCCAATACTTTGATGTATATAAATTGATGTTTTAAAATATTCTTAGTTCCCCTTTTTGTCTTTTCTCTTTTTTGGAGCACTGGCTGGGGGACTAGTGAACTTCCTAAGAGTTCCCATTTGAAGCTGGCCTGTGCTAATAGTTAAATGAGAACTGAAGCGACTTTCAAAAACTACATCTGGTAAACTGTAAAGAGTATTTTCTCCAAAAAATTATTAACGAATTCTCTTGAGATGCTTAGTAAAAGACAAGAGTATTTAAATATTAGTATTTAAGAACTAGTTTCAGACTTCATGCCGTAGCTGTAGGTGTCTCAGGGTAAAAGTGTGCCACAGCATCTTTAATCTCTTTCATCTGTATTAAAGTGTGCAGGTGGTTGTTTTCCATGATGAATTATGTTGTGGCCTAAGTTTTACAAACTGCATTGCTTATTCCTGAATGAATATGTCTGTCATCTGAGTTTCTCAGTTTCCACCTCGGATGTTGAAGCCTCTAAACCGATTAGGAACCTGCTTATCAGGTACAGTTGTTTGGAAACTCGAGACATCAAGGACTGCTGACGTTGAGCTTAGGAGCTGAGGACACCAGGCAGGCAGTCAACAGTACTTTCTCTGTTTTGTCTACTTTACCTTCCTAGTTATTTCTGCCTGCCTTTGGTCAAGGGTATATTGTGATAATGTCTGAAGTGTTTCCATTGACCTCTTTTTCAGCTCCTGGCACTATGGATATTTTTCGCCAGATAATTTCATTGCTTCTAGTTTTCCTGTGTAATAATTAACTTCACATTAAAAAAAAACAACACACAAAACCATAAAGAAAGTGTTCTATTACGGTGCCTTGTGTAGTTAGCCAATAACTTTGGCTCATGAAACATACAAAGTGTGCATGTTCAGTCACGGCCGACTCTTTATGACCCCATGGTCTTGGTCCTCTGGGTTCCTCTGTGCGTGGACTTCTCCAGGCAAGAATACTAGAGTGATTGCCATTTCCTCCTCTTGCTTCCCAACTCAGGGATCAAACCCACATCTCCTGTGTCTCCTGCATTGCAGGCAGATTCTTTACCACTGACCTAAAGTGTACTAAAAAAAAAAAATCAGAAATAGCCACTAACATGAACAGATATTTTTATTTTATACAGTATATAAAATTAGTTAGGATGTGGCATGAAAATATTTGTTTTGGTAGCTAAAATATTCATTTCTTCTTTCTGTCCATCAGTGATAATCTCTTTATGTCCTGAGATTATCAGGTGTTTGGGTTGAACGCTCTCATATTGCCTCATTCCTGCTCTCAGATGCAGATAACTGTACCTTAGAACTTTGTGTTCTTACTACACCTTAAATGTATTCTTGCACTTAGTATTTACTAAGTATCTAATAAGAGAGTTCCAGAAAAACATCTATTTCTGCTTTATTGACTATGCCAAAGCCTTTGACTGTGTGGATCACAATAGACTGTGGACAATTCTGAAAGAGATGGGAATACCAGACCACCTGACCTGCCTCTTAAGAAACCTGTATGCAGGTCAGGAAACAACAGTTAGAACTGGACATGGAACAACAGACTGGTTCCAAATAGGAAAAGGAGTACGTCAAGCCTGTATATTGTCACCGTGCTTATTTAACTTATACGCAGAGTACATCATGAGAAACGCTGGGCTGGAAGAAGCACAAGCTGGAATCAAGATTGCTGGGAAAAATATTAATAACCTCAGATATGCAGATGACATCACCCTTATGGGAGAAAGTGAAGAGGAACTAAAAAGACTCTTGATGAAAGTGAAAGAAGAGAGTGAAAAAGTTGGCTTAAAGCTTAGCATTCAGAAAACTAAGATCATGGCATCTGGTCCCATCACCTCATGGGAAATAGATGGGGAGACAGTGGAAACAGTGTCAGACTTCATTTTTTTGGGGCTCCAAAATCACTGTGGATGGTGACTGCAGCCATGAAATTAAAAGACACTTACTCCTTGGAAGGAAAGTGATGACCAACCTAGATAGCATATTAAAAAGCAGAGACATTACTTTGCCAACAAAGATCTGTCTGGTCAAGGCTATGGTTTTTCCAGTGGTCATGTATGGATGTGAGAGTTGGACTTTGAAGAAAGCTGAGCACCAAAAAAGTGATGCTTTTGAACTGTGGTGTTGGAGAAGACTCTTGAGAGTCCGTTGGACTGCAAGGAGATCCAACCAGTCCATCCTAAAGGAGATCAGTACTGGGTGTTCATTGGAAGGACTGATTCTGAAGCTGAAACTCCAGTACTTTGGCCACCTCATGGGAAGAGTTGACTCATTGGAAAAGACCATGATGCTGGGAGGGATTGGGGGCAGGAGGAGAAGGGGACGACAGAGGATGAGATGGCTGGATGGCATCACCGACTCGATGGGCATGAGTTAGAGTAAACTCCGGGAGTTGGTGATGGACAGGGAGGCCTGGCGTGCTGCGATTCATGGGGTCACAAAGAGTCGGACATGAATGAGTGACTGAACTGAACTGAACTGAATGCAGACCTGACAGCTGTGGGCGCTGGAGACTGATGCTGAAAATCTAGTGAGGCCACCGCTTTCAGGCCGCATACGTTCTCTGAGGCCAGACCAGCTCGCTTTCTCATGCTCAGTTCTGTGAGGACACAGAGCAGACCGATGTGAGCGTCTGCTCAGTGGTGGGTACTCAGGTGGGAGGAGGGGAAGGCCAGACTTCTGTGGAGGGTCCTTAAGGTGAGACCCGAGTGAGGCCGCCTTCACGAAGACGCCACAGCAGGCCAGTGCCCCTCAGAGACAGGCATCTGGCCTGCTGGACTGAGGGGTGGCATGGGGGTTGTGCTGTGGTACCAGCTGAGGTCAAGAGGAAGGGGGGGACCCAGTGTTTTTGTCTTTTAGGTCATGTTGATGGGTTTAGATTTTCTTCTAAGTGCAGGGGGAGTTAGGGTTTTAAAAAATAAATTTTACTTGGGATTAGGGTGGTGCTGGTGGAGAAAAGTGGTTAAAGTCAGCATGTATTTTGAAGGTAGACTGCGTGGCTTTGCTGATGGATTAGATATGGAGGTGGAAGGAAAAAGAAAACTGAACCAGTGATGCCTAGGACTCTTTAGAGAAATAGGGATGCCCAGGGAATAAGAAGTCCTGTGTGTGCACGTGGGCAAGTGAGTTCAGTTCAATTCAGTCACTAAGTTGTGTCTGACTCCTTGAGACACTGAGGACTGCAACACACCAGGCCTCCCTGTCCATCAACAAATCCTGGAGCTTGCTCAAACTAATAACCATTGAATCAGTGATGCCATCCAACCATCTCATCCTCTGTCGTCCCCTTCTCCTCCCACCTTCAATTTTTCCCAGCATCAGGGTCTTTTCAAATGAGTCAGTCCTTCACATCAGGTGGCCAAAGTATTGGAGTTTCAACTTTAGCATCAGTCCTTCCAATGAATATTCAGGACTGATTTCCTTTAGGATGGACTGGTTGGATCTCCTTGCAGTCCAAGGGACTCTCAAGAGTCTCCTCCAACACCACAGTTCAAAAGCATCAATTCTTTGGCGCTCAGCTTTCTTCACAGTCCAACTCTCACATCCATACATGACCACTGGAAAAACCACAGCTTTGACTAGACGTACCTTTGTTGGCAAAGTAATGTCTCTGCTGAGTGGATATAGAATAAAGAGCTGTGTTCTAGACAGGTTACCTTCCAAGTGCCTGTCATATATATTTAGGTGGTGCAGTCAAGTGGCGAGTTAAGCTCCAGGGAAACCTTAGTGGATCTGGAAGTCATCAGCATGTGGATGGTATTTAGAGCTGTGGCCAGACCCGTAGCTGGGGAGAGCGAGTGGCCGGAGAAGGCTTGACACCAGGGCCGGGCCAGGGATGGCAGAGCTGTATTATTATGTGGAGGCCACCCATGGGTGGGGCTGCAGCCTGGGAGGGGGGAAGGACAATGGAAGAGGGGCGCTTCTCAGAGGATGTGCTTCAAGTGATGAGAAGTGGAGGGAGAGCGGCAGGGTTGTGACCCCTCGCCTTTGGTGAAGAGTAATCTCTAGAAGAAGCACAAGCTGGAATCAAGATTGCCAGGAGAAATATCAATAACCTCAGATATGCAGATGACACTACCCTTATGGCAGAAAGTGAAGAGGAACAAAAAAGACTCTTGATGAAAGTGGAGGAGAGTGAAAAAGTTGGCTTAAAGCTTAACATTCAGAAAACTAAGATCATGGCATCTGGTCCCATTACCTCATGGGAAATAGATGGGGAGACAGTGGAAACAGTGTCAGACTTTATATTTTGGGACTCCAAAATCACTGCAGATGGTGACTGCAGCCATGAAATTAAAAGACACTTACTCCTTGGAAGGAAAGTTATGACCAACCTAGATAGCATATTAAAAAGCAGAGATATTACTTTGCCAACAAAGGTCTGTCTAGTCAAGGCTATGGTTTTTCCAGTGGTCATGTATGGATGTGAGAGTTGGACTGTGAAGAAAGCTGAGCACAGGAGAATTGATGCTTTTGAACTGTGGTGTTGGAGAAAACTCTTGAGGGTCCCTTGGACTGCAAGGATATCCAACCAGTCCATCCTAAAGGAGATCAGTCCTGGGTGTTCATTGGAAGGACTGATGCTGAAGCTGAAACTCCAGTACTTTGGCCACCTCATGGGAAGAGCTGACTCATTGGAAAAGACCCTGATTCCGGGAGGGATTGGGGGGCAGGAGGAGAAGGGGACGACATAGGATGAGACGGCTGGATGGCATCACTGACTCGATGGGCATGAGTTAGAGTAAACTCCGGAAGTTGGTGATGGACAGGGAGGCCTGGCGTGCTGCGATTCATGGGGTCACAAAGAGTCGGACACGACTGAGCAACTGAACTGAACTGAACTGAATCTCTATGGAGCCGTGGGTGGTCAGGTGGGAGTGAGCTCAGTGTGGGCAGGAAGGTGAGTTAGCAGCGACGGCATCCTGGCCGCTTTTCAGGAGCTTCGTCCTCTAGGGCAGTAGGAGGTGGGCTGAGGGAGGGGTGTTTTATTTGTGGTGACTGTGGTGTTTGATGGAAGCTCCTGGAGTGCGTACACTGTAGGATTCAGTAGAGTGGGAAAGATGTTTGTCAGGGAGGGGTATTGTTGCAGGCCCAGTGTTGTGTCCTTGCAGAAACAGAGGGGTGCGGGCCTCAGTGTGAAAGGCGTGGCTGTGAATAGCGCATGCACTCATTAGAAGGAAGGGCTAGTCTCTGAGTACAGGTGGAGTGGGGTCTCGATTTGGGAATGAGTTAAGTAACTCTTGTTTTTGGTCCTCAGATTATTTTAGAGACCTTCAAGTCCGGGCTTCTTAATCACTGGCTTGTGTCCTGAGTGCCTCTTTCCTGTGAGGGGTGGTCCTGTGTGTTGCAGATGTTTAGCAGACCCTAACTTCCTTCAGATGCCAGTAGCATGCCATCCCTTCCCCCAGCCCCATTGTCTCCAAGACGTTGCCAGATGTCCTCCCGGGGAAGAGAGAGTCATCTGTGAGTGAGAGCCATAGGTCTAAAGTGAGGTTATCTGGTAAAGTTAAGGGGGCTTAAGTGTAGCTTTGGGTTGGACTGAGCATTTCAAAAGGCCTCCTGGAAGGATGGAAAAGGGAGCTTTATGTATACAAATCACTACCTTTTCATCATGGACTTTATCTCCTTTTCCTTTTTTCTAAAATATTCCTCTTGCGTATTCTCTACTTAGTATTAGTTCTTATTTCTCTCACATTCCTTTGGGTCTCCTGAATTTTTTTTTGGTCTCTACTTTGGGAGGCAGAAGTTTATAAAACGTATTAAGGGCATAACTAGCAATTTTCAAAATATAGAAGGAAGTTTCATAAACTGAGCTCTTTTGACAGTGAATCAGATACCTTGAAGGCAAGGTTGTATATAAAAGCCAAATACACAAATAGTACTTGAGTGATGTTGTATATTTTACACATATTTTTGCTTTAAAATAGTAACAGTAATATTCTCTAACTGCTGCAAGATTTGGTTAAACAAAAGAACACTTGAGGGTAAAAGACACTAAATGTCAGTGAACCTTTGAGTTTAAATAGTTGTTGTTTAGTGCTAAGTTGTTTGACTCTTACAACCCCATGGACTGTAGCCCACCCAGTCCCTCTGTCCATGGGATTTCCCAGGTAAGAATACTGGTGTGGGTTGCCATTTCCTTCTCCAGGGGATCTTCCCAACCCAGGGATCCAACCTGCGTCTCCTGCATTAGCAGGCGGATTCTTTACCAGGGAAGCCCATTGATTTTAAATTACCTTCAGTCTTTCTACTTGTCTTTTTCTGAGGTTATTGTCGTCTTCAGTTTTTAAGTTTAACTTTTATGTGACTGTCCGTGGGTACATTAATACCTCGTTGGTTGGAATCTTGCAGAGAAATAGCTATAATTATCCTCTGTTTCAAAAAATCTTCACATTTCAAAAATCTTTAAAAATTTGTTCTGCTATATAAACAATCACTTATGAAACACAGCTTTTGGGAGCTGAAGTTTTGGTTGTATTCATTCATTTGGATACCTGAAGAAAAAGTTTCTCGTCATTGGTTAGAATTTACCACAGTGCTTTTTCTAGTCTTGTGCGGTGAGCACTGCTTAACTTTATTTTTATTTTTCTGTAGAATATATTTGGTGTTTCTTTGATTACATTTTTTAGTCAAGGATTGTGAGTGTTAAAGTTATTGATTGCAACTTGTTCTGTTTACCCCCATTCAGAAGTACTTCATGGATATCCATATATACCAGTTTATATACATTTTAGAGATTTTAATGTCCATATGGTATTCCACATTGTAAATGTACAATAATACATTTTATCATTTCTCCCCAGGTGATTCGGTTGTCTCATTTTTTGTTGTTTCTTACTGTTTTTCAGCATTTTAAATGACATTATCCTGTTGTTTACTGATCTTTCTGTCGGGGTGCACAGACTGTCTAGTTGTGGCGCATGGCCTTACTTACCTGGAGGCGTGTCGGATCCTAGTTCCCTGATCAGGGAGTGAACCCGTGTCCCCTGCATGGCAAAGCAGATTCTTAACCACTGGACTACCCTGAATATTGTCGGGTGAAGAAAGATCAGTCAACATTGATTGGTGGAGGCTGTAATTTATGGGAATAAGGGTCAGCAGGTTCCCACGTTCTTACATGCTTCCTGCTCTGTGAAGTGGTGAGCTTCCCAAAGTGTGGGTGCTTCAGCAGAGGCACCTCTGCCTGCGGGGCAGGCGGAAGAGTGGCCTTAGGTAGATCGACACCCTGGACATGGGTGCCCAGCCACGCAAGCCGGAATACCCGCTGTCTTCGGACCCCAGACACCGCAGGGGCTGAGCACCCGGTCAGCCTCTGGGCCCCGTGGTCCCGTGAGTGACTGAGGTGGAGGACAGCCCTCCTGCTGTGGGCCGGAGGGTCTGGGCTTGAGAGCTGCCAGGCATTCCTCTGGAGGTCTTGAGTTTATTCAATGGGCAGGACTACTTGTTTAACAACATCCCTGTGCATGATATCTGTCCTGATTTGTGTGAATCTTTTTAGGACAGATTCCAGCAAAGATGGTCTGTGTCACGGACTGTCTTCCTTACTATTACTGTGTGTAGATGGCTTTTCCTCCACGTTTGCCATTGCTGGATATTTTTTAATGATTTCAATCTTGTCATTTAGGTGAATGGAAGGTCACTATGATATTAATAATAGATTTTCATGCTTTATTAATAAGATTTGGTAATTGGCTAAATCCCTCCTTGTTGGTCTTTTACAAAAAATTTCTTAGCTCTTTGCCTGTGTGTTTTCCAGATGACTTTTAGAATCACCATGTTAGAGCATTGTCCCTGCTGTTGGGATTTTGATTGGCAGTGTATGGTTTCATGGAGTTGGTATTTACAGCCTTTTCATGTGGAAATGCTGACTTTTCATTTGGATCTTCTTAATATTCTGTAGTTACTTGTTTCTTTATACAGGTAACATAATTTTAAAGTTTAGCCTGTTCTTGTTTTTCAGTCTTCATTGCTATTGGAGAAATAGCATTTTTATTGTGCACTGTGTGTCACGGTTTGCGTCTGTAGTGCTAAATTTGAGTTTTCCACACTTTTGTTCTTTTAGGCATTTTTCAATTAGAAATTCATAGATCCTTGTTGTAGGTGTTTATAAGTGAAAAAGGGGGAAAAAAAACCTAAATTATTTTAGGATAATTAAATGTTACTCTTCTGCCTTAAAAGACTTGTAAGTGGGATTCTTAAAGTGTTGATGGAATAGAATTGACCTGAATACTAAAATGAGCCTTGTTACTTAATAGCAAGTCACATAGATTCTCCAGGTTTAATTTTTTATATGTGTAAAATTAGGGTATTCAAAAAGACTTGGTATTATACCTCAGTTATAATTAATGTCGTTTTTTTAAAATTTGAGATTAATTTGAACTAATTTTCTAAAATTGCTAATTAAAAAGTAATTGGGTTGAATGCAAAGGAGTTTAATTTTCCTTCTTTTAGGTATTTTTTAAATGTATATTATGCTGAATATCTTGTTTCTAAGTTGCAAATCATACCGGTCCCTCTGCAACGCAGTATTCCGCTGCTTCCTGTTGCCCTCCGGCCAGAGACCAGAGTGCTTCAGCGGACTCACACGTCCTCATGCCTGCCCCTCCCCTCCCTCACTCCCGCTTCCTCGTCCCCTTCCAGGAGCTCCAGGGAGTCTGGATTTTGCTTCTTGTGGGTTTTCACTCCCCATGTATGTGCCTTCCCTCTCTTCCTGCCTTCCCACGGTGTTTTTCAGACCCTGTTTAGTTGCCCTGGGACGCCACCCCTGACGGTCAGTCGACTTCCATCTCCTGAACTTCCTCAGAACCACCTGCTCACACTTGCTCACATTTACCTGCTAATGCAGTTGTCTTTTTACTCATCTGTCCCTCACTTCTTGAAGGCACAGACCATACCTGTCGATGTTGATGATACATTTTAAAGTGATATGTGATCATATTAAGACAAGTATAACTGTTAAGCAGTTAGATGTTTCATTAATATTTCTGTTGTTTCCTTTTTGTCCTAGGACTGGGCCAATGCGAACGTCAGCAGACAGATCGAGGACACTGTACTGTATGGTTACTATAGTGAGTAAATTTCCATTTCATTTCCTGTCTGGGCTGCTCACCAAAGTGTAGAATAAAGCTGCATATAAACTTTAAATTTTGATATTGCATTTGAAATGACTGTTTCAGCACCAGAAATAAGTAGTATAGGATTCACCTAGTCATCTTGAAGCTTCTGTAAGATACTTTGCTTCATTAAGGTTCACCTGCTACCCTTCTCTAGAGGTTTAGTTATGTTAAGCCTCAGCTCTCTGCCTCTGATAGCATTGTTTGTTAACCTTCCTTTCCATTTTCCCACTTGAAGTGTTGATTTTGAGTATCTGTGTTCCAGAAATTTCTTCTAAGTATTGGCAGTAGTAGAGTGTACTGTCTGGGAGTTTGCAGCATCACCTTTTTTATACTCTACAGAGCCTGTTAATCTGGGAGTCATGGGGGGTTGGGGGCTTCCCTGGTAGCTCAGCTGGTTAAGAATCCACCTGTGATGAAGGGGACCCCAGTCTGATTTCTTGGTCGGGAAGATCCCCTGGAGAAGGGATTTCGGCTGCCCACTCCAGGATTCTTGCCTGGAGAATCCCCATGGACAGAGGAGCCTGGCGGACTGCAGTCCTCGGGGTTGCAAAGAGTCCTATGCGACTGAGTGACTCAGCCCAGCACAGCATGGTGGTCTGGGCCCTTCCTCCTCTGTTCCTTTCTTCCTTCCGTAGTGTTGGATTAGGGAAACTATTTATAACCACTTAAATGTTTCCCAAGTTTTTTCTTTGAAAACGTAAGTGTGCTTTTTAAAAATGTTTAAGTGCTGAATTAGAAAAGGGATGTCCTGTTTTTTTGGTCAGTGGTGAGTCAAGAGGTTGAAAAATATTTTTGTAGGACACTGGAAAAACATCTCTAGAAGTTTCTGTTGATAGGATGAGTTTTTCAAGGATGTCATTGGATTTTAATTTAGCTGCTTTGGCTCTAACTTTGTCTCTTACCTGTCTACAATCTGCAGGACCTATGAAATTCTGTTTCTTTGGTATAGGTTTTAGAAGTATTTTTATCGTGTTTTAATAAAGAATTCATTATTTCTAATGAATACATTAAATATGTATCATAAAATTTATATTTGACCTGTTAAGTGAAAACTTTTGAAATGGTGGTATATTAAGCAGACTGTTGCTTTTCGTTACAGATTTACTGCATGCATGTTGAGTCACTCAGTTGTGTCTGACTCTTTGTGACCCCATGGACTGCAGCAGGCCAGGCTTCCCTGTCCTTTACCGTCTCCCAGAGTTTGCTCAAACTCATGTCCATTGAGTCGGTGATGCCATCCAACCCTCTCATCCTCTGTCGCCCCCTCCTCCTCCTCCTGCATTCAGTCTTTCTCAGCATCAGGGTCTTTTTCAGTGAGTCAGCTCTTCACATCAAGTGGCCAAAGTATTGGAGCTTCAGCTTCAGCATCAATCCTTCTAGTGAATATTCAGGGTTGATTTCCTTTAAGATGGACTGGTTTGATCTCCTTGCAGTCCAAGGGAGTCTCAAGAGTCCTCTAGCACCACAATCCTAAAGCATCAATTTTTTGGCACTCAGCCTTCTTTATGGTCCAACTCTCACATCCATATGTGACTACTGGAAAAACTTTGACTATATGGACCTTTGTCAGCAAAGCGATATCTCTGTTTTTTAATACATAGTCTAGGTTTGTCATGGCTTTTCTTTCAAGAAGCAAGTGTCTTTTAATTTCATGGCTGCAGTCACCATCTGCAGTGATTTTGGAGCCCAAGAAAATAAAGTCAGCCACTGTTTCCACTGTTTCCCCATGTATTTGCCATGAAGTAATGGGACTGGATGACCATGCTCTTAGTTTTTTGGATGTTGAGTTTTAAGCCAGCTTTTTTCACTCTCCTCTTTTACCTTCATCAAGAGGCTTTTTAGTTCCTCTTTGCTTTCTGTAATTAAGGGTGGTGTCATCTGAATATCTGAGGTTGTTGAGATTTCTCCTGGCAATCTTGATTATAGTTTGACAGGATATAAATCCCATCATCAAAACAGTTCTGTGGGGGGGCCTGTCTCTTTGTGACACTGAACTGCATTTGTGCTGCAAAACGTGACAAGATAAGCCTGATTTTATCTAGGTGCAGTCCAGGTTTACGAACCCTGTCTTATCATTGAACCTAGAGGCTACTGGATTGATCCATCATAGTCAAGGGTACAAAGACTTCTACACTGGAGTGTTAATTCATCAGTCTTTCCAGTTTGTTTTATAGAGAGAATTAAGTCTACAGAAAATGATTTGTGATAATTTTTCTTAATCCTCCTAAGGATAGTATGTCTCTAGTGTCATTTTAAATGCATGGGGAAAAATTAATCTTTATAAACAAGATTACTTAGGGATTTAGGATTTGATTCTTTGTATAATTTGGATTGTAGTGAGAGACTACTTTGGGATAGGGTAGTTGAGTCACTGATGTAGGAAAAAATTTTGCATGAGAAGCCAAATTATGAAAAAAAAGATTTCCTGATGACTGTGGAATCAAAGCAAGAGGATTTAATTTAATAATATTAATGGTTGTTGTCATAAAGTTACTTAACTGCATTTTAGCTATGACGGGTAGGTCTTTGACTCGGATGATGACCTATAGCTAAGTATCATGGCTTCTGAGATGGTAACTGTCCTCAAGTCCAGCTGTCTCCTAGAAATGCTCGATAGTACCTAACTGCCCATTGCTTCTCTTCTTCTGCATCCTGAGCGCCACACAGATTCCAGAGAATCCAGAGTGCTGTTTTACCCGTTCCCTTCTGTGAGATTCTGTAGTTCATCTAATCTCTCCTAACATACCAACACATTTGTGTTGCCTGACCTTGCCAGGTACTGTGCAAGGCTTTCACATCCAACGTTTTCTTTGATCTTTGGGAATGACGTTTTGTGGAGGTATTTTCTACATTTTACAGGTGAACAAATTAATACCTCACGATGTTACTGATCACCTTATTAGTGAATGATTAGTCCAGAATGGGCATTATTATAATATTATTATAATGTTTCATAAGCTGGAGCTTACCATTTAGTGAGCTGTCTTTTAATAAACTCCTCTGGGGATGTTTGTTACCTATGGGAATGCTTAGCATGGAACCTCTGGGGCAGCTTCAAACATCACCTGGAGGCCTTTTAAATAATACGGAATAGTAGATTACATCCAGAGAGACTGATTTATGTTGGCATTCTGTTAACATCACCACTCTTCCTATCAGAGAAGCACTTATATATGGGAAGAGTAGAAGGCTCGAGGTGCTGGATTCCAGTTTCCCCAAAATTTCTGATTCTCTCTTGAAACCTCAAGTTTTACCACTAGTAACAAACACTGTCACTTCCTTTGAAGTGACAGGTTCACTTTGTCCATTTCTGAGAGAGTCTGCCTAATACTCCAATCTGGGTTACTATTGCCTTTCTGTCCTTTGTTCTTTCAAGCAGAAATGATACTATTTGAGAAAAAGTGCCTAGGGTAGCTCACAACTGAAATAGCACAAGTGGTTCTCACAAGAATGCTATATGTGTACTTCCTCAAACAGAACTTTAAACAGATGAGCACTGATGGGTGGACATCTCAGAATCATTTCTGCTTAAGGGTACTTTCCTGATTACACGTGCCCCATGCTGGGGAGTGCTAGGGGGTGAAGAATGTAGTAACTGCTAGTGGAAAGGGAAATAGCATCTTAACATTGTCATGAAGATGATTTCATGTGCAGATACCTTGCTGATCTGTGCTGATACTGAGGTCCTGAAACCACAGTTTTAAAGTAACTTCTGTTTTATTAATAAAACTTTGGGTGTTTTTTTCTGTAAACTTTGTGGAAGTGAATCCTGCTGTGGATACCTCAGCTGCTGATTGGTTATTACCAGGCTGTGTTAACTGAAGCTGCCTACAAAGACACAGCTTTCTGGAGCTCACAGACGGCTGAGAGGGTAGAATAGCTTGTGTGTGTGTGTGTGTGCATGCACACGTGTGCATGCTAAGTCACTTCAGTCGTGTCTCATTCTTTGCAGCCCCGTGGACTGCAACCCGCCAGGCTCCTCTGTCATGGAGTTCTCCAGGCAAGGGTACTGGAGTGGGTTGCCATGCCCTCCTCCAGGGGATCTTCCCGATCCAGGGCTTGAACCTGCGTCTCTTAGCGTCCTGATTGTCAGGCGGGTTATTTACCATTAGTGCCCCCTGGGAAGCTGGTGAATCGCCTACTTGTGCCCCTTTAACTTGTACTCGCGATGACCCTGCACTCAGAAGACTGTCTCATCAGAGGATGCTGTGCCCACCCCAGAATCATTGACTCGTTTTTCTTTTCCTTTGGGATATTTTTGTTTATTCACCTTTGCCTTCAAATCTCTGTGACATTTTCTTTTAAAGCTTCTCTTGCCTGAGTCTTTGGCTCTCAGTTCTGTTTTAGTTTCACATTTCAGCCTCTTATAACTCCTCTATATATGTTTAGCCTTTTATCTGAGTTCTGTTTTGGCCTCAAATTAATTTTTATCTTTAAATTCTTTCTTTTTACTTATTATAATTTATTGTAAATGTTTTTCTCTCTTCTCTGACTGTTCTTGAAATTTTTAGTTTTAATTCTTTCACCATCTACTTTCCTTTAGTTTCTTTTAAGTGAATTTTCCTTTTACTTAATCATTTTTCTTTACGCGTGTTTTGATTTTGCTGTGAGTGCAGGGCAGTTTAGACACAGGGAAAGCCCAAACCAAGAGCAGGGGTGTTCACGGCTGCTGTGCTGCCTCGTCTGTAGTTTTCCTGTCACTTGCTTCTAGCAAACCTGTCTCTTGACACTGTTTTTTGTTTTTTCCATTTATTTTTATTAGTTGGAGGCTAATTACTTTACAATATTGTAGTGGTTTTTGCCATACATTGACATGAATCAGCCGTGGATTTACATGTGTTCCCCATCCCGATCCCCACTCCCGCTTCCCTCCCCATCCCACCCCTCTGGGTCTTCCCAGTGCACCAGCCCTGAGCCTTGTCTCATGCATCCAACCTGGGCTGGTGATCTGTTTCACCCTTGATAGTATACTTGTTTCACTGCTATTCTCTCAGAACATCCCACCCTCACCTTCTCCCACAGAGTCTAAAAGTCTGTTCTGTACATCTGTGTCTCTTTTTCTGTTTTGCATATAGGGTTATCGTTACCATCTTTTTAAATTCCATATATATGCATTAGTATACTGTATTGGTCTTTATCTTTCTGGCTTACTTCATTCTGTATAATGGGCTCCAGTTTCATCCATGTCATTAGAACTGATTCAAATGAATTCTTCCTGCAAGAGAGAGAGAAAATTGACGCTGATTTTTGGGCTGTCTTTTTTGTGTTCATAAAAATTGAGTCATATCCTGTGTGTTGTTTCCTGTTTGGCCTCTTTAGGCCTCTTTAGCCTCTTTAGCACTCAGTTACATTTGAAAATCATCCCTATTGTTGCAGGTAACAGTACTTTGTTGATTCTCATTGCTGTATAATACTTTATTGTAACAACATATCATGGTTTATCCATGCTCCTGTTGGTGATCAACTGGCTTGTTTAGCATTTGGCTATTTCCAATACTGCTATATATATGTGTGGGGGGTGTGGGTGTATATATACTGCATTGTTTTCCATTTTATGGATGCTCTTTTTCAAACAACCCCACATAGGTATTTAATAAATTCTCACCTTTTGCTGTTAAGGAATTCTATAGTGAAAATAGAGTTTGCCAAGTGTGTGTGTATTTAGGTGAGTTAAATTATGGAACTGGGATGAATGAGATTGACCAAGAAGTTTTCAAACTGAAACCATGCACCTCAGATTTGAACTTGAACCCACACATCCAGGCTAGAACCCAACCAAGACCCAGACGGGGGTTTGTACCCATGATCTTCTAGTTGAGATCACGATATACATGGTCTCAGGACCATGTTTTCATTAAGGGTCTTGATGTCTCGTCATGGAACTCAGGGTCTTGATGTCTCGTCATGGAAAGAACTCAGTGAGGGACACAGTGACAGGTAAGAAGTGGATTTATTTAGAGAGAAACACACTCCACAGACAGAATGTGTGCCATCTCAGCAGGTGAGAACAGCCCCGGGGCATGGGGTGGTGTTTTTATGGGGTGGGTAATTTCCTAGGATAGTGAGTAGTGGGAGGGGTGGTTTAGCTATTTGGGGAAGGGCCAGAGATTTCCAGGATTGAGCCAGCACCCAATTTGTTAATGCTGTGGTCAGCCTTGGAGCTGTCATGGTGCCCGTGGGTATTACACTTGGTCTGCTGATGTGTTACAGTGAGCATACACTGAGGCTCAGGGTCTAGTGAAAGTGGACTCATCTGCCATCTTGGACCCGTTCAGTGCTAATCGTTTTATGTTGTATTCTCAGGCTGTGTCATTCTTTTAAAGGTTGTGCCCTGTTCTCTTCCATTCTGTTTCAAAACTGTTCCTGTGCCAGGCATTCTGGAGCACCTAAGAGAGTTTCCCATGTGGCACTAGTGGTAAAGACCCCACCTCTCAGTGCAGGAGACGTAAGAGACACGGGTTCGATCCCTGGGTCAGGATGATCCCTTGGAGGAGGGCATGGGAACCCATTCCAGTATTCTTGCCTGGAGAGTCAGAGGAGCCTGGTGGGACACAGTCCACAGGGTTGCAAAGAGTCGGATATGACCCAAGTGACTTAGCACATGCACAAGAGAGTTTTTAGGACATTGGTTAGTTAGTTGCTGAAAACTTGTAGCTAAAGTTTATACAGTTATTCTGAACTTGCTGTCTAATTGGTGAATCGTGCCGTGGTACCTTGAGGTCCCTTCACTTCTCTCTGACTTGTCCACGTGTGTGATGATGCTGGAGCAGTGCCTCTGCACCATGGTAGGAGTGTGACACGCGTGAGTGCTGAGCAGGTGTCACTGCCCTGCAGACCTCTCTTGAACTTCATATCCATGTCCAGTGGTCACTTGACAGTTTCTACCAAAAAGTTCACATCTCAAACTTAACATTTCTAGAGCAGCTGATCCTCAAGCTGTTAATATTCTGTAAATTTCCTGATGGTCAGTGAATCGCAGCAGATTTCAATCAGTTCAGTCGCTCAGTCATGAAAGGTCTGCCTAGGACTGTTGCCATTCAGCTCAGTTCAGTTGCTCAGTCGGGTCTGACTCTTTGCGACCCCGTGAACCGCAGCACGCCAGGCCTCCCTGTCCATCACCAACTCCTGGAGTCCACCCAAACCCATGTGCATTGAGTCGGTGATGCCATCCAACCACCTCATCCTCTGTTGTCCCCTTCTCCTCCTGCCCTCAATCTTTCCC
The DNA here is from genome assembly GCF_033118175.1 of Dama dama. NCBI lineage: Eukaryota > Metazoa > Chordata > Mammalia > Artiodactyla > Cervidae > Dama > Dama dama. The sequence continues at coordinate 9,279,691 of NC_083708.1, read as the reverse complement.
AGCATCAGGATCTTTTCAAATGAGTCAGCTCTTTGCATCAGGTGGCCAAAGTATTGGAGTTTCTGCTTCAGCATCAGTCCTTCCATTGAACACCCAGGACTGATATCCTTTAGGATGGACTGGTTGGATCTCTTTGCAGTCCAAAGGACCCTCAGGAGTCATCTCCAACACCACAGTTCAAAAGCATCAATTCTTTGGCACTCAGCTTTCTTTATAGTCCAACTCTCACATCCATACATGACTACTGGAAAAACCATAGCCTTGACTACTGAGTTACCTCAGTCCAGAAACCATCTTTGATTTTATTTTTTCACAAGTTGTATCAAATATGTATAATGTTCTCTTGTGCTTGGCTTTCAAAATTTATCCAGAATCTGGGAGTTCCCTGGTGGCCTAGTGGTTATGATTCCAGGCTGTCACTACCGTGGCCCTGGGTTTGATCCCGTCGGGGAACTGAGATCCTACTAGTCTCAGGCGTGGCAAAAAAAAAAAAAAAAAGAAAAACAATTATCCAGAATCTGACCACTTTTTAGTACTGTCTTAATCAACTGGGGCTGCTATAACAAAAGCATTGCAGACTAGGTGGCTTAGCAGCAGACATTTATTTCTGTGTGTTCTGGAAGCTTGGAAACCTAAGATCGGGGTGCTGACAGTGTGGAGTCTGGTGAGGACTTGCTCCCTGGTTGCAGATGGCAGCCTTCCTGTTGTGTCCTGACACAGCAGAGACAGCGGGCTCTCTTCTGTGCCTTCCGTCACGTGCCGATCCCGTTCACGAGGGCGCCATTCTCATGACCTAATTACCTCCCACCCTCAAACACCAACACACCGGGGTTAGATTCAGTGCATGAGCTTCAGGAGACAGAAATAGTCCATAACACTGTGTATATGAGAAGGGATAATTCGTACTTTCATGTTGTTAAGAGTGAATGATCTGGTTGGGATGTGACTTCACATATGGCCAAGTAAGAAGGTTGACAGAGCCTCTTCCCAAAAAGCAATACAGAATTGACAAAAGAACAACTTCAGTGCTTTGGAAATCAGCCAGACAGAGGACTATTTACACTTGCAGACTGGTAAGGACAGTGGTTAGTGTGTAATATTTTAGACTAGGTCTGTTGCCTTCCTACTAACCACTTCTTCCCTCCTCAGCTTGAACTGAATGAGAATAAAAATACTACATCTCACAATTTACGAGGTGCCAGTAAGAGAAAACTTGATAAATTCTACTTTATCAAAATTAAAAATGTGGCCTTTGAAAAGACAGTTTAAAAAAATGAAGTCACAGACACAGTATTTGCAAATCGTATATGTTGTATAAGGCTTGTATACAGAATATAATAACAATTCTTACCAATCACTAATTAGAAAAATGGTTAAAAATGAGCAAAGTATTGCTGGGAGCCGTTGTGGGAGATTCCCACCCATGACGAGGTCATGAAGAAAATACCTGACACGCAAGGCCGTTCAGGATACAAGGGACCCTCCAGGTTGGCCCCTGTCTCTACCCCACCCTGTATCCTCCCCCCTTTTCTGCGGTTGTTCTTGTTTGCCCTGCTGCAGATTCTTGTGTTGCCTGCCGAGAGCTCTCCTGCTCCTCTTTCATTGAATAAAGACCAACTTAAAACCCTAATTAACAAATCTCTTAGATGCTGGTGCCCTATGAAGGGGCCAGGGATGAAGGAAATGCTTCAATTCAAACCCTTTTGCTGGTACTCTGGCTTGTTTGATAAATGTGTGCTCTCATCGCAAAAAATGCTCATGATTGTTCTAAACATCCTAAGCACAGTACGCTAACAAAAGAAACTATTAAGCATAGGTCCCTCCACGGGGTGAGAAAAGCTCCACAAATAATAGTCACAAATGTGCCTAATAGAAAATATTTTAGATAGAGATTAGCTGGTGACTTCTTGCGGGTAGTTAACTTTTAGACTAAGAGCCTGTTTTGTGCTATATCTGCTGTTTTTGCAGTCCTTTGCATTTCTGTTCTGTAAAAATGTAATCCTATCTAGTTCCCATGGAGATGACACCTAATAGAAAGAAAATATATTAACCACAAAAAAGACAGGGTCGGCTACTGAAGTTGCTTAAAGTTACACCAGGTGCAAGCCATAAGTTGTCAACAGGCCTAAAGGCCAAAAGATATTATACATAGAGATTAACCATAAAAAAGGCCCTAATAGGCACAGAGCACTTTGGGGGGTGAGGAAGCCCTATTAGAGAATACAAAAAATATTGTTTTAAAAGGGGTTATTGGATCAACGTTTGATTGATGTTAATGTGCTGAGGTTGTGCAGTGGAAACTATTGTTAATATAGTTAGAGATCTAGTAAAATAAGAGTTTAGCCCTGGTGTAAAAACAATAAGATAATTGTTAATTTTAACCAGGAGTGCTAAACAGGGGCTGCCTCACCAGAGCTGCAGAGTCTTTGTGTGTTAAACTTTTTAGATAAATTTAGTTGAGAACTTCTGCAAAAAGACTGACTTCTATGTTAACAGGATTGTATTTCTATTATGTTGGAACCTGCTGTATCATGAGACTGCCACTTTTTCTGTTTTCTGCTAAGCTCAAGGCCAGAAGATAATGTACAAAAAATCTATGGGAAAAGACTCTCATAAACAAAAATATACAGAGCACACCTGGTTTCATGACGGACAAGCTGATGGAATGTTAAACTAAGTCTGTGTGCTTATCTCCCCCTTAGAAATGTACCAACTTAGGGTATAAAGAATGAAAAATAAAGCAACTGCCAGACTCTGCTGCACATCCCGGTCTGGTCTCTTTCTTTCTCTCTCTCTCTCATTCGCCGATGCCATTCATCCTGAGGGTTCCCCTGGATCCTGCTGGGCTGGACCCCTACAAAGTATTTGAGCATACTTTCATCAATAATGATTTCTAAATTGCTTATAAGCACATAAAAAGATATTCAACATTGTTAATCATTATGGAAATGCAGATTAAATCCCCAATGAGATATTGCTGCACACCCACTAGAATGATTATCTCAACTCAGGCTCTGTAACAAAATACTGCAGACTGGGTGACTTAAACATGTATTTCTCACTGTCATAGAGGCTGGGAGGCATAAGATCATGGTGCCATCAGATTCAGTTCCTCTCTTGACTTGCAGAGGGCTACCTTCTTGCTGTGTCCTCACATGGGGGCCATGGGAAGGAGAGGGAGACAGAGACTGGCCCTATCTTCCTTTTACCCTAAACACTCAGATCATGTCATGGAGTCCCCCTCGTGACTTGATCTAATCCTGATTGTTTGTCAAAGGTCCCACCTCCAGATACCATCACAGTGGAGGTTAGGGCTTCAACCTGTGCATTTGAGGGCAAACCTACATTCAGTTCATAATGGCTGTAATAAAAACCAGACACTATCCAAGTATTGACAGATCCAGAGAAACTAGAAAGTTCAAGTGCTGCTGTTAGAAATGTCACATGGTGTGTTGGGTTGAAAAGCAGTTTTCAACTTTCATAAAAAGTTAAGATGGAATCAAGATTGCAGTGAGAAATATCAGTAACCTCAGATATGCAGATGACACCACCTTTATGGCAGAAAATGAAGAGGAACTAAAGAGCCTCTTGATGAAATTGAAAAAGGAGAGTGAAAAAGCTGGCTTAAAACTCAACATTCAAAGAAGTAAGATCATCGTATCTGGTCCCATCACTTCATGGCAGATAGATGGAGAAACAATGAGAACAGTGATAGACTTTGTTTTCTTGGGCTCCAAAATCACTGCAGATGGTGACTGCAGCCATGAAATTAAAAGATGCTCCTTGGAAAAAAAGCTATGACTAACCTAGACAGCATATTAAAAAGCAGAGACATTACTTTGCTGACAAAGTCCATACAGTGAAAACTGTGATTTTTCTAGTAGTCATGTTTGGTTGTGAGAGTTGGACTATAAAGAAAGCTGAGCGCAGAAGAATTGATGCTTTTGAACTGTAGTGTTGGAGAAGACTCTTAAGAGTCTCTTGGACTGCAAGGAGATCCAATCAGTCCATCCTAAAGGAAATCAGTCCTGAATATTCATTGGAAAGACTGATGCTGAAGCTGAAATTCCAATACTTTGGCCACCTCATGAGAAGAACTGACTCATTTGAAAAGACCCTGATGCTGGGAAAGATTGAAGGCAGGAGGATGAGATGGTTGGATGGCATCACCAACTCAATGGACATGAGTTTGAGCAAGCTCCGGGAGTTGGTGATGGACAGGGAAGCCTGGCGTCCTGCAGACTTTGTGACCATGGGGTCGCAAAGAGTCAGACACGACTGAGTGCCTGAATTGAACTGAACTGAAAATGTTAAATTTTTTAGTTTAATCTATGTGATCCAGCAGTTACACTTTAAGGAATATGCTCAAGAAATGGATATAATGTCCACATGAAGATATGTATGCAAATTCCATAGCAGCTTTTTTCATAATAGCACAGAACTGGAAAGAATCCACATGTCCAGCAATCATTGAGTGTTTAAGTGAAATGTGTTCTGTGTGTGCAGTCTAAGTCAGAGGTCAGAGTTCAGCAAACTGGCATTCCTGTTTTCTGTGGCCATTTTCATGCTCTAACATCAGAGTTGAGTGGGTGTGACAGAGATGTACAGGCTGCAGAGTTAGAATAAGATCTGACTCTTCACAGAAAGAAAGAAGAAAACTCTCTCAGCCCCATGCTTAGTAAAGAAGCCAGATGCAAAGACTACGTCTTGTTTAATTACCTCAATATGAAATGTCCAGAAAAGGCAAATCTCTGGAGACAGAAAGCAGATCAGTCCTTGCCTCAAACTAGGAGTTGAGTGGGGTTAATTGCAAAATGGCACAGAGCAGCTTGTTTGAGGTAATGGAACTGCTCTAAAAATGGATCCTGGTGATAGTTACTCAACTGTATACATTTACTAAAAATCATTGAATTGTGAACTTAAAATTGGTGCATTTTGTGGTATGTCAATCTTATTACAAAGTCTTTGGGGAAATATTTAATGAGCAGATATAAGTGAGGAGTATAGCACAGTGCTGGATATATGATAGGCTGTCAGTGCAGGACAGCTGCTATTATTATGACCTAAAACTTGAGGGGACTTGCATTTTTATGATTTCTTTTTATTTTCTAAAGTTAGAATCTTATGTGAAAAATGCAGCTGAAAAGTTATGAATCACCAAGGTTTATAAACTGGAATGTGGTTCTTTGTGTATCACACAACATGGCTTCCAAGAATTGTCAGTTAGTAACGCTAATGTGCATTATGTCTGTTTATGTACCGTTTATGTGTATTTTATGTACCGGTATTTCAGCTAATGTTTCTAAGTAGCTTTGGCGTCAACAGTCTAGTCATCATTAGTTTCTACACAATTGTGTGTTACACTGTAAATTGCTTAGCCTTTTCCCTGACTGTGTAATTTAACAATTTAACAGTTTCTTGTTATAAAAATAGCATTGCAGCATAAACCTTGCAATTAATTGGAAAGAGAGGAACAACCAGCCAAAGTAGTCCTTAAGAGAAATGATTGTACCTCAGATGACGTATTCTAAGTCAGAACCTATAGATGATTTTCTCCTGAAAGTTCTGTACTGTCAGATCATGCATCGGAATGTTAACCACTTTGCTCTATTACCAGCAATGGTGCTGATCATCTCTTGTCATGTAACGAATTGCCCCCAAACTTCTCAGTTTAAGACCGCAGACGGACGTTATCTTACGTTCCTGTGGGTTAAGAGTCCAGATGCAGCTCTCAGCAGGGACTGCGGTGTCCTGGGGCGTGGGCAGAGGCGGCCTTAGGCCTGGGCTGTCTGTGTTCAGCCAAGTCAGCTTTTGCCGCATGTACTTTGCATAGGGCGGCTCATAACATGGGAGCAAGCAAGATGGAAACCAGAGTTTCTTAGTCACTCATCCCCCGCTTTGGTCATACTCTGTTGTCAGCAGTGAGGCTAGTCCAGCCCACATCCAGAAGCAGGGCATGAGTATCAGAGATGTTGGCCTCTTCAGAAGCTGCCTGCCACAGCTGTTTTGCAAATGTTGACAGCTTTGGTATTTACTCAACACGTAATACTTTCATACTTGCAGAGTATTTATTAAGCAGACAAGGTATGAGGTTTGAAGCCAGCATTTTGCAGTCCCCTATGTGCCTTTCCCCAGTGCCATCTCCTCCCCAACCCCTTAGAAATAAACACTGTTTAAATTCAGTCTGTGTTAATTCTTCACTTGCCTTATAGTATGGACTATATCCTGAAGTGTCTATGAAATTATTTGCTTGTTTTCATTCAAGTCACGTGTTCCTAGGGTTCATCCATGCTATTGCATAAGGTGTACTTTATTATCATTATGTGTGACTGTGTACTGCATGCTGATCGTTCTGGACATTTGGGCAAACAGTGAACGTGTTTGTACATGTTTCCTGTTGCATGTGTGCAAAAATACATACACACAGTGGAATCGATGGGTCATAGGTCATGTGCAGCTTCAACACCCTAAACAGTGCACTATCATTTTTCTAAATGTACCAATTTAAGTCCTCTTAGGAGGCTGTACTCTTTCTAGTTGTTCTGTACCCAGAACTTTGATATCACCATGTATTTGTAGTTTTTGCCAGTTTGGCAAACGTGAGGTGATCATTCACTAATCTGCATTTATTTGGAAATGAAGTTGCATATCTTTTAAGATTTATTGGCTTTTTTAGCTTTCTGCTTCAAGTGCCTTTTGGCAGTTGGGATGTGTTTTTGCTACTGATTTAAGATTTTTTTTTAATGTACTCTGAGTAGTTTAATTTAGTGATTCTAAATGTTTTTTTTTTCCCCACTAGAAGTAAGCCGTGTGAGAGGAGGGAAGATGTGAGCTTTGGTCCTTGACCCCTAGAATGATGCCTGGAACATACTCAGTAGATGTTTGTTGAACTGAATGCATTTGTCGGGGGAGATAATCATGTGAAGTTTGTTTCATATTTTCACTCTTCTGAGTGATGTGTTGCAGGAATAGATTGTTCTCAAACCATCTTTGCATTCCTTGGATAATCCTAGATTGGTCATGGTGGTAGCTTTTTGGGTTTGTTTTTAATTTTTTTGGCTAAATTTCATTTGCTGCCATCTTGTTTAGGTTTCTTTTAAAGCTTGATTTAGAGGTGAAACTGGCCTGTGATTTTCCGTTATCTTTTCCTCATCAGGTTGGAATATGAAGACTGCTAGTTTGCTAAAATGAATCGACAGGTGCCCTTTGCGTGTGTTAGAGAGTGCTGGGAACCACCTCGCCCCACCGTGTGGTTCCTTTCTCCCGTGACCTGTTCACGTGTTACTGGCAGCCAGGGAATGGATGTGAGCATGGCGCTTTGTGCGAGTGCTCCTTGCGGCCCTTTACTCTTCAAACCCTGCAGCTGAACTCTGCTGTCTCTAGAATTCTTTATAGCCATATGGGAATACTTCCAGCAAGGATGAGAACACTGGTTTCATCGAATTGTTGATGTTGTTACTCACTAAGCTGGTAAGTTGTGTCCAACTCTTTTGAGACCTCATGGACCGTAGCCTGCCAAACTCTTTCTGTCCATGGGATTTCCCAGGCAAGGATACTCCAGTGGGTTGCCATTTTCTTCTCTAGAGGATCTTCCTGACCTTTGGATCAAAGCTGCTGCTTCTGCATTGGCACACAGGTTGTTTACCACTGAGCTGCCATAGAAGCCCTTTCATCAAATGAGGAGGCATGATTTATGTGTGACCATAACAGGCAAGTTTGGCCTTGGAGTACTATGAAGCAGGGCTGAGGCCAACAGTTTGCCGTGAGAAGGCAGGGGCACACACCCTCACAGCAGACACCCTCTTCCAACAGCACAAGACATGGCTCTACACGTGGACGTCACCGAATGGGCAGCGCCAACTCAGACTGATCATACTCTCTGCAGCTGAAGACAGAGAAGCTCTCTATAGGAGCAAGAACAAGACCGGGAGCTGACTGTGGCTCACATCATGAACTCCTTATTGCCAAATTCAGACTTAAATTTGGGAAAACCACTAGGCCATTCATGTATGACCTAAATAAAATCCCTAACGGTTACACAGTGGAAATGACAAATAGATTCAAGGAATTAGAACTGATAGACAGAGTGCCTGAAGGACTATGGACAGAGGTTCTTGACATTGTACAGGAGACAGGGATCAAGACCATCCCCAAGAAAAAGAGATGCAAAAAGGCAAAATGGTTGTCTGAGGAGGACTTACAAATAGCTGAGAAAAGAGAAGTGAAAGACAAAGGAGAAAACTAAGATGTACCCATCTGAATGCAGAGTTCCAAAGAATAATAAGGAGAGATCAGAAAGCCTTCCTCAGTGAACAATGCGAAGAAATAGAGGAAAACAATAGAATGGGCAAGGCTAGAGATCTCCTCAAGAAAATTAGAGATACCTAGGGAACATTTCATGCAAAGATGGGCACAATAAAGGACACAAATGGTATGGACATAACAGAAGCAGAAGTTATTAAGAAGAGGTGGCAAGAATACACAGATGAACTTTACAAAAGAGATCTTCATGACCCAGATAACCACCATGGTGTGATCACTCACCTAGGGCCAAACATGCTACAGTGCGAAGTCAAGTGGGCCTTAGGAAGCATCACTGCAAACAAAGCTAGTGGAGGTGATGGAATTCCAGGTGAGCTATTTCAGATCCTAAAAGATGATGCTGTGAAAGTGCTGCACTCAATATGCCAGCAAATTTAGAAACTCAACAGTGACCTTAGGACTGGAAAAGGTCAGTTTTCATTCCAATCCTAATGAAAGGCAGTGCCAAAGAATGTTCAAACTACTGCACAATTGCACTCATGTCATATGCTAGCAAAGTTATGCTCAAACTTCTTCAAGCGAGGCTTCAACAGTATGTGAACTGAGAACTTCCAGATGTTCAAGCTGGATTTAGAAAAGGCAGAGAAACCAGAGTTAAATTGCCAACATCTGTTGGATCATAGAAGAAACAACAGAATTCCAGAAAAACTAATTCTGCTACATTGACTATACCAAAACCTTTAACTGTATGGATCACAACAAACTGTGGAAAATTCTTAAAGAGATGGGAATGCCAGACCACCTGACCTGCCTCTTGAGAAATCTACATGCAGGTCAAGAAGGAACAGTTAGAACTGGACACGGAACAACGGACTGGTTCAAAATTGGGAAAGGAATATATCAAGGTTGTATATTGTCACCCTGCTTATTTAACTTCTATGCAGAGTACATCATGAGAAATGCCATGCTTAATGAAGCTCAAGCTGGAGTTAAGATTGCTGGGAGAAGTAGCAATAGCCTTAGATACGAAGATGACACCAACCTTATGGCAGAAAGCAAAGAGGAACTAAAGAGCCTCTTGATGAAGGTGAAAGAGGAGAGTGAAAAAGCTGGCTTAAAACTCAGCTTTCAGAAAACTAAGATCATGGCATCCAGTCCCATCACTTAATGGGAAATAGATGGGGAAACAATGGAAACAGTGAGAGACTTTATTTTCTTGGGCTCCCAAATCACTAGATTGTGACTGCAGCCATGAAATTAAAAAACGCTTGCTCCTTGGAAGAAAAGCTATGACCAACCTAGACAGCATATTAAGAAGCAGAGGCATTACTTTGCCAGCAAAGGTCCATCTAGTCAAAGCTATGGTTTTTCCAGTTGACATGTATGAATGTGAGAACTGGATCATAAAGAAGGCTGAGCGCTGAAGATTTGACACTTTTGAACTGTAGTATTGGAGAAAACAACAGTTGTGGTGTTGAGAGTCCCTTGGACTGCAAGGGGATCAAACCAGTCAATCCTAAAGGAAATCAGTCCTGAATATTCATTGGAAGGACTGATGCTGAAGCTGAAACTCCAATACTTCGGCGACCTTATGTGAAGAACTGACTCATTGGAAAAGACCCTGACGGAGGATGAGATGGTTGGATGGCATCACCAACTCAATGGACATGAGTTTGAGCAAGCTGCGAGAGATGGTGAAGGACAGGGTGGCCTGGCGTGCTGCAGTCCATGGGGTTGCAAAGAGTTGCACACCTCTGTGTTACTGAACAACAATAACAGATTTTGGTCTCTTTATTCCATTGAGTAATCAGGCAACAATACCTCCCATTTCAGCTGGAGGGCCTGGTGTTTATTAGAGGACTGCTGGTTATCAGGGCAAGTATGTTTTGAACCTGGACTAGGTGGCCCATCACGATACTGCCGTGTTCAGGGGCACAGACTAATTGAGCTTCATCTACTGACCACTCCCAGACAGGACCAGCAAGGACATGGCTCAGGGGTGAATGTTTGTGTTACCCCATTTCTCCTGCAGCGTGCTGTGAACGGATTGGAAATAAATGGCTGGAATGGTTTTTCAGTCTCAGTTAAAGTAAGACTGGAGAGAGGTACCCGGGCTGGTGTAGCAGCATTCTGCCGGGCCTCCTCTCGCTTGCCTCTGCTCTCCCTCCTTAGTACCTGATTGCCACCTTAAGGTCACCACAGAGTCCAGAGGTGTGGCTGGAGTTTAAGCTGTTGTGTGTACATTTGAAGCAGAAAGTTGAAGGAAAAAAGACAAAAAGGAGAGTGAGCTGAAAGGAAAATGGGTGGTGTGTGTGCCGCTGGCGGTCTTGACCCCAGATTGCTTCAGCTGGGCCAGTGGGGTAATTTTAGAAGGCTTTTAGAATTCCCAGAATATCTTAATTCTTTGACCCTCTAAAACAAAAAGCTTTGTAATGATTAATTATACTATTACAATATTGACTGAGCTATTCTATGTCTCAGATTTCTCATTGGTAGTCGGGAGGAATAAAGAATGTCTAGAAATTCTGAAGCCTGATTTGTCCAAGTTAATTCTTATGTGAGTTATAGTTTAAAAATGCAGTTTTCAAAAGATATGTTGTTTGTGTGTATTTAAAAAATCGTAAGAATTATCATGTATTCTTTGCCACAGTTTTTGTCTGGCTTTTTAAGAGTTGACGGCTTTCTGTTCTCTTGTTTTTGCTAGTTCTGTTTTAAAAAAATAACTTGTTTTATGAGTCTAATTTCTGCCAACTTCCATAGGCATGAGGTTTAAAATTTCATTTTTAGTGTGTTTTCTTTGATATTAGTGGGACTATTAAACCAAAAAGTCTGTTTATCTTTTACTTGTTAGTAGTAATCTTTTAACAAAAGCTATTACAAGTAAAATGTATTTTATAAAGATGTCAGGATTTGAGAGTGTCATTCCTGTTGGAGTTAAGAATAAGTTTCCTTTGAAAATAGCTATCAGTTTGAAGTATAACTTTAAAAGAATCAGTTTCTCTGTTTCATGATAGCATTTTTAAAATTTATAGATATATAGTACCAACTTGGCATTAGAACTGATCTGAAACACATGAAAATGTTAATGTATTTTTAGTTTCTTTCTTTACAGTTTAACATTTACATGGTAAAGGAAGAGCTCTTTTTGAAGGACACTGAAAAAGAGCAGTCCGATTACAATAAATGGCTGACGATGTGGTGTCAGGGCAGCCCTGGACAGACCAATATCCCAGAGTCTCTTCAGAACCGCGTGTCGTCCCCACTAAACTTTTTCTGGATATTCTTAGAGCAACGTATGAGATTTTTGGTTGCTGTATATCTTCATGTCTCTTTATAGTCAGTGAAAGTGAAGTGAAATCACTCAGTCATGTCCGACTCTTTGCAACCCCTTGGACTGTAGCCCACCAGGCTCCTCCGTTCATGGGATTTTCCAGGCAAGAATACTGGAGTGGGTTGCCATTTCCTTCTCCAGGAGATCTTCCCGACCCAGGGATTGAACCCGGGTCTCCCTCATTGTAGCCAGACGCTTTACCATCTGAGCCACCAGGGAAGTCAGTAACTGCCCCCAAATACTTTTTTGACTTGGGTCATGATAAGCCAGTTTTGCTAGTTCTGTAACTTCTTTAAGCTGTACTAGAAGGTACTAGAAGGTGTAGGCTTCCCTGTGGCTCAGCTGGTAAAGAATCTACCTTCAATGCAGGAGATCTGGGTTTGATCTCTGGGTTGGGAAGATCCCCTGGAGAAGGGAAAGGCTAACCACTCCAGTATTCTGACCTGGAGAATCCCATGGACTATATCCATGGAGTCACAAAGAGTCGGATGCGACTGAGCGACTTTCAGAAAGTGTACATCTTCCAGTGTCTGTGCTACTTTTATTCGGCCTGAGGTCTGTGAGGTCCATCCTTATCACAGGTATTCATAGTTTTTTCTTTCTCATTGCCATTTGTATGCCTGTACCTCTCGGCTTATCTGTTCACCTGTTGTTGGACATTTGGGTCATTTCCAGGTTTTGATCACTGTTAATAATATTGCTGTCAACTTTCTTGTGAATCAGACTTGATACTGTTTCCTTCTCACATTTCTTGAGGGGGGAACCTGCTTATGTGGGTGAGCCGTGACCAGTACCTGGAAACCTGGCCCTTGGATGTCACCTGATAGTACTCACTGATTAGTGGATATATACCGCTGAATACAGAACCATGCAGTCCAGCTTGTCTAGATTGTTTGTGTGTGTGACTTGTGGTGCAGCTGCTTTCCTTCTTGGAGTCTGTACTTCTGGTAATCTTAACTGGTCACTCAGGCACTTGTGCCTGCATTATACATCACCACTGAGAACCCTGGACTCTGCCACTCAGGCAGGCTTCTCTGGGCAGAAAGACTTTGCCTGTGTTGCTACACTTCATTGCTGGGGGAGTGGAACTGTCTAGTTATGTGGTAGGTATACGTTAACTTGGGGAGGAACTGCTAGGCAGTTCTCCGCAGGGTTTTGCTGTTTATAGTCCCTCTTGAAAAGCATGGGGAAGTATGTTCTTCATTCTTGTCAATACGTGGTATTGTCAGTTTAATTTTAGCCATTCTAGGGTCTGTCGCCTCTCATTATGGGCTTAGTTTGAATCTGCCTAATGACTAATAATTATGAAAGTAAAGAAAGTGAAGTCGTTCAGTCGTGTCCGACTCTTTGTGACCCCATGGACTGTAGCCTACCAGGCTTCTCCGTCGATGGGATTTTCCAGGCAAGAATACTGGAGTGGGTTCCCATTTCTTTCTCCAGGAGATCTTCCTGACCCAGGGATTGGACCTGGGTCTCCCACATTACAGACAGATGCTTCACCGTCTGAGCCCCCAGGGATTAATGATGAGCACCTTGTCAGTGATGCTTATTGGCCCCTGAATCCTGGGAATGCTTCTGAAACAGTCACTGCACTCTGTGGCTGCCAAGGCCAAGGCCACCAAGTAGCAGACACAGGCATGCTGCGGCTGAAGCCAGACCTTACTGCATCTGTCAGTTTATCAAGCTTGGCGTATGGCTGTCAGCCCAATAAACTCTGTTATAATTTAGGGTTTTTCCTATTCTTAATAAATTATTTGATTATTTCAGTCCTAATACTGATACAGTGTTTAGGGTGATTTATAGGGTTTTCCCTTTTATGTTTAATTTTTGGAAGCTTTTCGTTGTTCAGTCACTCAGTTTTGTCTGACTCTTTGCCACCCAGTGGACTGCAGCTCGCCAGGCCTCCCTGTCCATCACCAACTCCCAGAGCTTGCTCAAACTCAACGTCCATTGAGTCAGTGACGCCATCCAGCCATCTCATCCTCTGTCGTCCCCTTCTCCTCCTGCAGTCTTTCCCAGCATCAGGGTCTTTTCCAGTGAGTTGGCTCTTTGCATCAGGTGATCAAATATTGGAGCTTCAGCATCAGTCCTTCCAGTGAATATTCAGGACTGATCTCCTTTGGGATTGACTGGTTTGATCTCCTTGCAGTCCACAGGACTCTCAAGAGTCTTCTCTAACACCACAGTTCAAAAGCATCAGTTCTTCAGAGCTCAGCCTTCCTTATGGTCCACCCAGTATTTTGGTACTTTTTTGAATACTTGTTTATTTCCACTGGCTCTTAGATTCGTAATAACAATGTTAAGTCTGGCTACTTTCTGGTTTATAGTAGAAACGTCAGTATTCATTACCCTTAAATATTTACTGTCATTTTTAGTTCCTTACAATATTCAGAGGCTGCATAGATTTCACAAAGTATCTGTAGTCCCAGAATTGAGTATGCTGACAGTCATGCTGTGATTGGGCAGTATAAATTAACTCTGACCTTTCTATCAGTTAGAGTCTGGTTGTTCTGAGTTTTTTTTAAACTATATTGCATTTAGTGGGGGCTATTTCATAAGTGACTTCCAGAAAAATGAAACAGTGCTAGCTAGTATTTAGATCATGTTTAAAAATTCTATAATTTATAGTCATTCTTCCCAAGAGAATGAGTAACTTAGCTTTATTATACATTACTAATACTTTTAATTTGTTAGTAATTAAAAGTAGCTATTTTAATTTGTTAATAATTTATTTTAAGTATTATATATTACTAACAAACTTTTAATAATACTTTTTTGGATAAAGGAGTATAATGATTCTCATCCTGTGGTTCCTTTATATAATTGCATAGTCACTATTTCCCATGAAATAGTGTATGAAAATAAATGTAAATACACAGATTTCTTAGGTTTCTTGAGTCTGAAAAATTGTTTATGTTGTTTTTGTTTTAAATACTGTATCTATAGCTGTTGAAATTTCAAGTTCTATGATGAATTAAAAACAATACTTTGACTGACTACTGGTTGAAAGTATCTCAAATCTAATGTTATTTTAAAGCAGATAAATAGAAGTTCGTATCAGTTAACTTTGTATCTGATTTTACTGTTTCTTACAATTTCTCTACCCTGATTTTTTTTATAAGATCAATTCATAACAGTGCACATTTTAAACTTTGTTGCTCAGTCTCTGGGTCGTGTCCAACTTGTCGTGACGCCATGGACTGCAGCATGCCAGGCTTCCCTGTCCTTCGTCATTTGGAGTTTGCTCAGATTCGTGCTCATTGAGTGGATGATACCCTCTGACCATCTCCTCCTCTGCCCCTGTCTACTCCTTTTAGACATAGGTTGGGGAAATTATTTGTAACAAAAGAATCGTATCAGTTACAGCTGTTTCTTTAACTTGAGTGACTGGCAAATGTGTCAGCTGTACTCAGTATTAAGTTGGAAAGAATATAAAAGTTAGTTTATTTACATAAGGTCGTTCACAGAAAGTTCTTAGTGCTGTGGTGTGTACATCGTAAGACCTGAGATGTTAGAGGCCACAATTTATCGACACATTTAGTATCATGATTATTGCTAAAAATTGCCCCAACGTTAACTTGAATTATGATTTGCTATGTGATAATAATGGTGTTGATTTCTTGAAACAGAGGTCAGAAAAGGTTGATTTGGATATTACACATACATATCAAGTTGCAGGTCTAGGGGTCAGATAGAGATGAGTGAATCTGGGGTGTGTGTACCTATATGTTTGAAACATTTGTTAAGTTCCCGTGTTTTTATTATATCTCATCTCATTCTTTCTACAGCCTTATATTCTGTTATATTATTCTGTGTGTTCTTCTGGATCCCTTTTGTCTACTTCTACTATGAAGAAAAGGATGATGATGATACTGGTAAATGCACTGTAAGTAGCTTTATTTTATTTTAGAGGTCTCAATTTGGGGGGAAGAGATTATTTCCTCCTGTTTTCAAATAATGTGACTTTGAATTTATTCTCAAGCAGTGTTGTCTAATAGAAATATAGTGTAATCCACATGTGAATTTAAAATTTTCTAGTAGCCACAATAAAATAAGTAGAAAGAACAATTAAAATTATTTTTCATAACACATTGTATTTAATATTATATGTTTGAAGTATTATTTCAGATAGTCAAAAGCGTTATTAATGAGACGTTCCTCTTTTTCACATTCTGTGAAATTTAGAGTGCATTTTACACCTGCAGCACACCCGGGTCAAACTAAGGACACCCCAGTGCCCAGGAGTCACAGGATACTGTGGCTGTTGTTCTTGAGCAGTTCTGCAGCTGGGCCAGCATGCGTGCTTCTGTGTGAGGCCAGTGCTGAGTGAGCGGGACGTGCGGTGGGAGGGGCCGCGCGTGGACACAGGATGCGGTTTGCTGACACGTTCTCGGATGGAGAGGGGGACTCGCAGACGGTCCTTACTGATCCCACAGTAGTACAGAAACCTGACCGGTAGAGTGCACGTGCATGTCCAAACCTGCAGACCGAGGTCACTTAAGTCTTGCTGTAAAACTCTTCACTGAAACCTTGGCAGGTAGAATTCAGGAAGATCTTAGAAGCACATTAATATCGTATATAACTGAGTTGGGCCTGTCTCTGGAATGCATTGGTGGTTTAGAACCAGCACTTCTGTTCATATATTTAATAGGTCCTAGAAGAAATTGTTCAAAGGTGTTTGCCAAAATTGAACACTTTATTTCTAATTTAAGGGAAAAACAGCATAAAAAGAATAAATTTATTTTGTCTTTTTATTGAGTTACAGGAATTTGTTTTATAACTTGTTTTTGGTTTGAAACATTTAAATACGTACGCAAATATATTCACTCAAAAGCCAGCATTAGACATAGCCGTGCTTATTAAAACTTTACAGCATTTGCATTAAGATCATTAGCAGAGTACATCAGCAATATTTTAAATGATTCCCAGAGTGGTAGTCAGTTCAATTTGTTAGAGGAAAAAATGTTTAAATATTCATAAAGAAAGTTGTATTATTATCTGCAGATAGTGTGTGATTCTATATTTGAAGACCCAGGGTGTGTAAGGTAGAGTGGCTAGTCACAGATCTGCTGTTGAAAACGGGCTGAGCAGGTGCTTCCTCTCTTCACTGCTTCTTAAGTGCATCTTCCCCATCCCCTGTGGTTGACCCTCCTTAACTTTATCTTAGGTATTTTCCTAAAGACTGTCTCAACTCCTTTGTGAATAAGAATTTATCATTGGAAGCATACAGTTAAATTTTAAAAGGTGATTATTTTAGAGATCTCATTAGGCCTAGAGACAAGTCATGTTTTCTTTTCTCACTGATGTAGCTTTTCCTTTGAGATTAACTTTTCTTTCCATATATTTAGAGTGTGTAGTTTGTGTTTTTGTTAAACTTTGGCTTATATTATGCGTACCAAGCAAAGCACAGAATTTAAAGAACTGAGTTCTTGGTTTCAAGTCCTTGTTTAATCCCTTGGCACGTATGTGACATATGGTAAACTGTTTAACCTCTGGGCCACAGTTTCCTTATCTCTGAAGCAGGGATGGGAATGCCTATCGCAAGGGTGTAAGTATGAAATGAATTTAACATATGTACAGTTCTTAGAAACAGTCCTGGCATGGCATGTGCCTTATGTATATGTATGCATATTTATAAAATAAATTTTTATAAGTATATGTTTTGTATATTATATGTATATCCAAGCATACATAAATTAAATGTTATAATTTTTGCTTAATTATTATTTAACCCATTTTGATGAATTGGGGTACGGGCATTGTAGATTCTGATTGCTCTCTATTTTGAGGAATATTTTATTAAATATGCTGGTACTTATTAAAGTAAATTAATTACTGTTAAGTCTCCCACAAAGAATTATATTTTAGGTGTACTGCCTTTTCATGAGATCTAATCATTGAAAAGATTTTAAAAATCTAGTATAGTGTAAAAGATACTTAAGATGTGTTATATACATTGTTTTTCAATAAAGAGGAACTTTGCACAGTGGAATATAAATAAAGGTACATTGGACATGAAAGTACTGTTACACTGTAGCAAGAATACTTTATATTTTAAAAGTTTTACTAAATGGAATGTTTTTTCTCCTTTGACATCTAGCAAGTTAAAATGGCACTCAAGTATACTTTGGGATTTGTTGTGATTTGTGCACTTCTTCTTTTAGTTGGGTAAGTTTTGATTTTTCTTTTCCTGAAAGTGGAAACAGCATTATTTTAATGATAATGATAATAGTAATAAGGGCTCATTAATACAAGTCCAAGAAAGAAAATCAAGAAAATCTTAAAAGAGCAAGCTACCTTTTATATCACCAACAATCAATAACCACTGCATTGTTCTATCTCGATATTTTTTAATGTGCTCAAATAATTGCAGAAAACCCCTTCTCCCATATACCCTCTGTGTTGTAATTTTACATAGATGTGATTACTTTTCATGTGAGTTTTGGTAATCACTGGTTGACACATTGCAGGCATCTCTTCAGGACAGATGCATCATTTTTATATATGTTGCATTCCCTTCTTAGGATGTAACGATTTATTTGGCTGGTCTTCTAGTGATGGCTACTTGGACATTTATGTTGTGCAGTTTTTCCATTTTTGTAAACAACACTTTGATGAAAAATCCTTGTCTGCATCTCTTTTCAGATTTGTTGCATCAGTTTTTAAAACTTTGAACTAATCTTTGTCAACAAGTTCTTTCTTTTTTTCTTTCTCTGTCTCTCTTCTTTTTTTCTCCCTGCTTCCCTCCTTCAGTCTCTCTTTCCTTCCCTTTCTTTGCCACGCTGGGCAGCTTGTGGCATTTTAGTACTCTGATCAGGGATTGAACCCAGGCCTTCAGCAGTGAGAGCATGGAATCCTAATCATTGGACCACCAGGGAATTTCTAATGAGTTCTTTCTTAATTCTTTTTCCTTACGTTTTTATAAACTTAGTAAGTTTTTGTATATTTTTTAATACATTAAAAAATTTCACTTTGGAAAACATTTGTCCCTGTTAATGGAAGACATTTATCATTGTTAAAATAGATCTTGATTTTTTTTTTTCCTAGCAACATTCTTAAGTTTCTTCATTTATTCAACTTTAAACATTTAATAGTCTTTCCTGGTGATTCAAATGGTAAAGAATCTACCTACCATGTGGGAGACCCTGGTTCGATCCCTGGGTTGGGAAGATCCTGTGGAGAAGGGAATGGCAACCCACTCCAGTATCCTTGCCTGGAGAATCCCATGAACAGAGAGAGGAGACTGGTGGGCTACATCTGTGGGGTTGCAAAGTGTCGGACACGACTGAGCGACTAACACATACACACAAACACCTAAGTGCACCAAAGAGCCTGTGCATGTGCATGGAACTATTAGACTGAAAAAGAAGGCCTGCCTCTCCTGGGTCAGGTTGTGGGCGTGATCACAATAATCAGTGTGACTCCAAACACAGCCAGAACCGAGCAAACAGAAAGGTTTCAGAGACAATAAGTGGGCTTTAAAAATTAAAGTGAGACAGCATAAAACCTCAATTCCTGAAGACCAATGAATTATAAAAAACATGCATTTGCTGTGGAAGCAGTAATGAAATAATTTCTGTGGGGAAATTATTTTAAGATCCCTGGGATAAACAGTGAGTTGGGAATCAGTAAAAAAAAAAACACCTTAGAACCAAAGATTTCAAACTTATGACTTTTTGTGCCTGTATGCCGCCCAATTCATTCCCAAAAAGGAACCAGAATCAGATTCCTGCCAACTTAAGACTCCTAAGACATGTCATTTGTCATGTTGGTTTCTGCAGAAGCTGCATCTTGTGAAGTAGTCTTTAAAAATAAAAATGAAAAAAACCAAAGAATACCATAAGAAGCCACTTTCTCCTTCCCACTGTAACCTTGTTTTGATTTGCTCTCTAAAGATTTAAGAAAAAGCAAAATCATTACTCTCAGATTCCTGAATTAATGTGACCTCACTCCGTGGCTAATGTGGCCAAGAGCAGATGCTTTTGTACAATTAAAGCTGAAGGACTTTATATCAGCAGGACTTTAGGGCTCTGGTTCCACTGTGTTTACTATAAAGTACACTGATGACAGGGTGGAGGTTGGAGAAAGAGGTGGAAACATCCGTCACAGGGTAACGTGACAGCTAGCAGGACCCTCGGTAGACTTTAAGGAACCAATTCTATTTTGATGAGGGAAACCCACATAATTAAGTTTCACACTTGCAAAATTATCACTATGAATTCAGGAATAAGAGGCACTGGGTTGCAGATACAATTCCATCTGTAGATACTAACTTTAGATTTAGAGAAGAAAAACACTTAGTAAATTAATATTATGAGTTGGGGTTTCTTAAGTGATTCCTAAATCCACCTGTGATACAATTAACAGCATGATAAGAAGTCTACCATAGCCCTGGCTCAGAGGTGGTCTTCAGTTTCACAAAGTCCATCTACAGGAACTCATGTAACTGGCTGTCACTGCTAAATCTGTTGTTTGCAGAAGCCCTAGAGCTCTGTTTGCTGACTAGTGTCCTCGCCTTTTAAGCTCTTCCTACATACAGGACATGCATCATGCACTTGTAACCACAACGCAATACAACTGCTGTCAAAGTAGTGGTTTCAGGGTAACTGTTGGACTTCCTTCTCACCTGTGTGATCCTCTTTGCATACTGGACACTGTGAGCCCTTATCAACTTGTTCCTGAGTTATTGTCACTGCTGGAAGAGATGTGACCTTTTCCTTGTCAGCTGGGAGAGGCCCTGTGTTTTCCAGTTGTTGAAAGGATGTGTTCTAGTGGTATTGTTATTTATTTTAGCTATTAAATCTATTTTTAAAGTCGTTTTTGGCTTTTTAAATCAAGCCAGATCTAGTTATGTGAATTTGCTTTGTCAGTGTGTGGGGTCCCTTGTCTGTAAATCTAAATTACCCAGAATAGAGATCAGCGAACTTTTCTTAAAGAGTAGATAGTATTTCAGGCTAGGAGACCAAGTAGCCCGTGTAGCAGTACTCAGCTCTCCTGTGGTTCTACAGTAAATCACAGTCAATGCATAAACCGAAGGGCATGACTGAGTGCCAGTGAAACTTCATTTACACACATGAGCCCTCAGGAGTTTGCTAGCTCCTTATTTCGAACATCACTGAGAACCATCAGTGAAATCACAAATCTTCATAGTAGCCAGGATGTCTTTCCCAGACAAAACAGATTCTGAAGTTTCTTCTGCAATTTATTGGTTCTTTGTAGGGGGTTAGGAGAGCAGAGAAGGAAAGGAAAGACTAGGCCATGTTGGGGTGTGACCCTGTGAGAAGGCAGGATGAGGAGACGCTTGGAGGAGGTGGGGAGCCCAGCTGTGTGTGTGTGAGGGGCGGGCAGCAGTGTTCTCTACCCGGAGGAAAGGCTGGTGAGCCCGGGGTGGGAGTGCTTCTGGGGCCTTCAGGACAAAGCGAGGGCGGCGGGGGGCTGGAGTGGAGGGGCTGGGCCCAGCCACGGTGCAGAGAGGGGGTCGCAGCTGCCTGAGAAGGGCCTGGGGGCGTTGGCAGGACTCTGCTGCTCATCCTCTGGGAGCGGGAGTTGCTGAGGGCCTTTGCTCAGGGAGTGACGTGATCTGACGCTTGGCAGAGATCCCTGGATGGTGTGTTGAGAGTTGACTCTGTGGTGGTCAGGCTAGAAACTTGAGGTCTGTTAGGAGCTCTTGCAGTCACCCAGCGCAGACGGGATGGTTGCAGCAGTGGGGAGATCCTGCCCATGGTTTGGGGAGAGAGCGGGCGGGGCTTTCTGACAGGGCAGGCGTGGAGGGGCTGAGATGGGGAGGAAAGGAGGATGCTCCTGGAGTTGGCCCAACTGTAGACTTCAGGGAGCACCCCTCTCACCTTTGAAACCAACCTCAAGCTGTTTGGTGAGGGTTCCTAAAACCACCCTCAGCTTTGGTAATTCTCTAGAAGGATGTACAGAACTCACTGTAATCAATTATATCCATGGCTACCAAGGGCTTCCCTGGTGGCTCAGAATGTGAAGTGTCTGCCCGCAATGCAGGAGACCCAGGTTCTATCCATGGGTTGGGAAGATGCCCTGGAGAAGGGAATGGCAACCCACTCTAGTACTCTTTCCTGGGAAATCCCATGGACAGAGGAGCCTGGTGGGCAACAGTCTATGGGATCACCCAGAGTCGGACATGACTGAGCGACTTGACTTCACTTCACATCTATTACAGGTAAAGAAGACAGATTAAAGTCAGCCTCTTGAGAGACGCATAGGACAGAGTCTGGGAGGATTCCAGATGTGAGGTGCCTGTTGTCCTTTGGATCCATCACCCTGTGGGCTCCATGTCTGACGACACGTGTGGGGTACAGATTCCTTGCCGTCCCAGACTAGAGGGTTGCTCGGAAACCTCTTCTAAACTGAAATAGCATAAAGGGAAGGAACAAGTACCTGAGGGCCCGCCTTGCTCACGGAGGCACAGAATAAACCAGATGGGGCACAGATGCCTCAGACCCAGGTCAGGGTTGTGGTGGTTGGATGCTGAGACCCGAGTGTGGTTCCCGGGGCAGACCTGGGTGGTGTCACTCTCTGCTCAGGGTGCACACTGCCTCTGTAACAGCTGACTCCAGAACCAACTCTGACATTGTCTTTGTCTTTTGCCTTTCTTCATAAAAGTGACAGTTTTCTTCAGATTTCTAAAATAGGTACTAGTGTAGGTCTTTCAGAAAAGTGAAATGGCATAAAGTGAACTTTCACAATGCTGGGGGGCTACTTGTATTTCCCACAAGGGAAGCTCACATGACGTTTTTATTGCAGCACGTCTGAGTGACCGGTAGCCTGTAATTGCCTGCGTGGTCATCTCACCTCCACGCTAAATTGCATGCTGGTCTTTCTGGCCCACCACGTGAGGCTGGGTATGGCCAGCCACTGTCCTGAACACAGATGCCCATCAGGTATGACCTGGATGACATGCCAGCATCGTGGGCAAAATTCAGACCTCGCTTTGGGCAAGGCCAGGTTCTTTACTCCACAGGAATGGTGATTGTCATCCACAGGCAGATCTGGAGGAGGAGCAGGTTTGCTGAGGGACCCTCACGAGCTCAGCTTGGTTCACGGTCAGTCTTAGCCTTCAGGAAGGATGTGGAGTAGGCCGCCAGGTCAGGCCGTAGGAAACTCAGATTTTAGTCTCTGTTCTTCCATTAGCAGCATGCTACTAGAAGCAGCATACTGAGAAATAGAGCTTTATCCTTTGTAACGTGGGAAATGAGTCGGATGATTGCCGTACACTACCCCCTGTGCCGCCTCCCTCCTTTCTCAGCCCTGGAGCCCTTTTGTGCTTATACTGAGAGCCTTGACGGTCAGAGGAGTAGCAGGTGAGAAGGAGGGGCGTGCAGAGCTCTCAGACAGTGGGCGGCTGTGATGGCGGCGTGGGCAAGGGCGTTTCCTCCTCTTGTCTAGGAGGATGAGAATGGAAGGAGGTCCAGGTCGCTGCACAGGTTTTGGGGCAAATGACAGTGTTTCTCTCTGATGGGCTCTTGTTTTCTCCTGCATGTTTGCGGTGGGACGTCTGCTGAGGGCCTTGATGTGTGGGGCGGGCATGGGCTCCTCTAGTTCACCAGCCAGAAGCTTGTGACTGGAGGACACAGAGTGCTGTTCGGTTATCTCCTTACCCCGTATGAGTGTCTGCGTGAGGTGCATTAGGGTAAGTGATCGGCTGCATTTGCTGAAACTCTCTTGAAGGTGACACACTTCTAGTCTTTGTTAAGTGATGAACTTTTTATTAATAAAACAGTAGATAATTTTATGGCCAGAATGTGGTCTAGGTTTAAGCAGATCATGCAGCTAACACTTCTGGAGCCCCTGTGGGTTGTTCAGTCTTAGTAATAAAGATGCAGGGTTGTGAACTCTGTCCTCATTCACATGGAGAGAGATGCAGATACTTGAGTTACCATGTTTAAGGACTTTGATAAGAGACAGATGCGAAGGGTTGATGGTGGGGTAGCAAATTCTGCTTTACAGAATCAGGTAAGACATAAAAGGAATTAATCTTTGAATCAGAATTCGGTAAAGTGGAAATTGGTCAGCAGACTAGATAAGGAAAAATGGTGGATAGCAGCTGTAATGAACGGTTTGCCCTTGAACACTGGGTTTGAGCTGTGTGGGTCCACTTACATGTGGGTTTTTGCAGTGGCCAGCCCTGCACTCCTGAGAGGTTGGTTGATAATGTGGATGTGGAACTGGGATGCTGAGGGTCTGTGAGTGTGGAGGGAGCACGTATCGGAGGACGAGTGTAAGTCAGACCCGAGTTCTGAACGCCTAGAGGGTTGGTACCACCAATCCCCCACACTGTTTCAGGGTCACCTGTATTAGTCTGCTCACATGGTTGTGAACAGCAGGCGTTTATTTTCTCACCATTCTAGAAGCAGAGGTCATGCTCAGGGCGCAGGCAGGTTTGGTTTCTGACGAGGCCTCTCTTCATAGATGGTCTCCTTCCTGTCATGCCCACATGGAGGAGCGTGTCTCCAGGGGCTCTTCTTCTTCTCAAGGGGCATCATGCTCATTGGCTAGGGTCCCAACGTATGACCTCATTTAACTTTAGTTACCTCCCTGCGCACTGGTCATAGCAAACATCCTCTTCCAACGACACAAGAGGCAACTCTACACACTGACATCACCAGACAGTCAACACTGAAAGCAAACTGATTATATTCGTTGCAGCTGAAGATGGAAAAGCTCTATTCAGTCAGCAAAAACAAGACCGGGAGCTGACTGTGGCTCAGATCAGGAACTCCTTATTGCCGAATTCAGACAAAAATTGAAGTAGGGAAAATCACTAGACCACTCAGGTATGACCTAAATCAAATCCCTTCGATTATACAGTGGAAGTGACAAATAGATTCATGGAATTAGATCTGATAGACAGAGTACCTGAAGAAGTATGGACAGAGGTTCGTGACATTGTACAGGAGGCAGTGATCAAGACCATCCTCAAGAAAAAGAAATGCGAAAAGGCAAAATGTCTGAGCAGGCCTTACAAATAGCTGAGAAAAGAAGAGAAGGGAAAGGCGAAGGAGAAAGGAAAGATATACCAGTCTGAATGCACAGTTCTAAAGAATAGGAAGGAGAGATCAGAAAGCCTTTCTTAGTAATCAATGCAAAGAAATAGAGGCAACAATACAATGGGAAAAAGTAGAGATCTATTCAAGAAAATTAGAGATACCAAGGGAGCATTTCATGCAAAGATGGGCACAATAAAGGACAGAAATTGTATGGACATAAGAAAAGCAGAAGATATTAAGATGAGGTGGCAAGAATACACAGAAGAACTACACAAAAAAAGATCTTCATGACCCAGATAACCACCATGGTGTGATCACTCACCTAGAGCCAGACATCCTGGAGTGCAGAGTCAACTGGGCCTTAGGAAGCATCACTACAAACAAAGCTAGTGGATGTGATGGAATTCCAGTTGAGCTGTTTCAAATCCTGAAAGATGATGCTGTGAAAGTGCTGCACTCAATATGCCAGCAAATTTGGAAAACTCAGCAGTGGCCACAGAACTGGAAAAGGTCAGTTTTCATTCCAATCCCAAAGAAAGGCAATGCCAAGGAATGGTCAAACTACCACACAATTGCACTCATCTCACACACTAGCAAAGTAATGCTCAAAATTCTCCAAGCCAGGCTTAAACAGTGTGTGAACTCAGAACTTCCAGATGTTCAAGCTGGTTTTAGAAAAGGCAGAGGAACCAGAGATCAAATTGCCAACATCTTCTGGATCATCAAAAAAGCAAGAGAATTCCAGAAAAACATCTACTTCTGCTTAATTGACTATGCCAAAGCCTTTGATTGTGTCAATCATAACAAACTGTGGAAAATTCTTCAAGAGATGGGAATACCAGACCAGATGACCTGCCTCCTGAGAAGTCTTTATGCAGGTCAAGAAGCAACAGTTAGAACTGGACATGGAACAACAGAATGGTTCCAAATTGGGAAAGGAGTACATCAAGGCTGTATATTGTCACCCTGCTTATTTAACTTATATGCAGAGTACATCAAGCAAAATGCCAGGATGGATGAAGCACAAGCTGAAATCAAGATTGCCAGGAGAAATATCAGTAACCTCATAGAAAGATGACACCACCTTTATGGCAGAAAGCAAAGAGGAACTGAAGAGCCTCTTGATGAAACAGGAGAGTGAAAAGCTGGTTTAAAACTCAGCATTCAGAAATCTAAGATCATGGCATCCAGTCCCATCACTTCATGACAAATAGATGGGGAAACAATGGAAACAGTAGCAGACTTTATTTTCTTGGGCTCCAGAATCACTGCAGATGGTGACTGTGGCCTTGAAATTAAAAGATACTTGCATCTTAGAAGAAAAGCTGTGACTGACCTTGACAGCATATTAAAAAGCAGAGTCATTACTTTGCCAGCAAAGGTCCGTCTAGTCACAGCTGTGGTTTATCCAGTGGTCATGTATGAATGTGAGAGTTGGACCATAAAGAAAACTGATTGCCAAAGAACTGATGCTTTTGAACTGTGGTGTTGGGGAAAAAGCTCTTGAAAGTCGCTTGGACTGCAAGGGGATCAAACCAGTCAATCCTAAAGGAAATCAACCCTGAATATTCACTGGAAGGACTGGTGCTGAAGCTGAAGCTCCGATACTTTGGCCACCTGATGTGACAAACTGACTCATTGGAGAAGACTCTGATGTTGGGAAAGATTGAAGGCAGGAGGAGAAGGGCATGACAGAGGATGAGATGGTTTGATGGCATCACCAACTCAATGGATTTGAGTTTGAGCAAGCTCTGGGAGTTGGTGAAGGACAGGGAAGCCTGGCGTGCTGTAGTCCATAGGGTTGCAAAGAGTCAGACAGGACTGAGCCCCTGAACTGGACTGACTGAACCTCCCTACAGGCCCTGTATTCACATACCGTCCTGTTGGCAATTGAGGCTTCAACATCGATTTTGTGGGGACAGATTCAGTCTATAGCACTCTGTTCTTTTGCCCCCCACCCCCAAATCCATGTTCTTCTCACGTGCAAAATGCAGTTACTTCATCCCAGCAAGGCCCAAAAGTCTTAACCAGTATCGAATCTGGGTCTTGAATCTCATCTGAATGTCATCTAGATCCGGAGTGGGTGAGACCTGATGACTCTTCCTGATCAGAATCCTTCCCCAGCAGTGAACCTGTGCAGCACCGGTTATGTGCTCCCAGATACAGTGGTGGGACAGGCACAGGATAGGCATTTCCATCCTATGGGGAGACATCAGAAAGGAGATTTGAATGTGCCAAATCAGTTCAGAACCTAGCAAGGCAGATTCCCTTAGATCTTAAGGCTCAGGAATAATCATCTTCCTTGTTGGGTGCTTTGCCCTCCACGCCTGCCGAGGGGTGGGTCCCTGCCCCAGCCCTCCGCAGCCCTGCGGGCCCCACCCCCTGATTTTGGGTGTTGGCCCTGCCCCCTTGACTCTGCCTCAGCTCCTTGGCAGCTAAACTGAGCAGAGGCCCCTGTCTTCTGAAACTGAGGAGGAAGCCGCTCTGTCCTCTAGTCTAGTAGGAGCAGCAGCCCTGATGGTAACTGAAGTGTCTTTGGGGTCTTTCTTGAAGGATGAAAGCGTATTCTCAGCTAAGTAACCCTGTGACCCCATCCTGACGAATCTTGAGTCTCAGCGCCTTCCCTTACCGTGTCTCATCTTTGTCTGCTGGTGTCACCCTGTCTATTCCTGTCTTCTCTGAGACAGCTGATTAAATGGATGGTTTCTGCCGGTGCTAATCTCCTTGAGAAGTGATTGTTCAGCCGAGCTCTTAGAACATGTCTTCTCACTGTTTTCAAAAGGCTGGTTCCTTTTTGCTTATCTCTCTCTTGCGTTTTACTATAAATGGTATGGAGAAAGCAACTTGCTCCTTCCAGCACTTTGCTTAGAATTTTCCTCAGCTAAATATCCAGTCTTATCTCTCACGAGTAGTTCTGCCTTCCATAAAGCACTATAAAACCATTCAGCCAAGCTCTTTGTCACTTTCTAATAATGATCTCCTTTCTTTCAGTTTCCATTAACATATTCTTCATTTCTAGCTGAGATTTCCTCAGAATGACCTTTCGTGTCCATATTTCTACCAGCATTCTAACAGCTTGTATATCTTCTCTAAGATGATAGAGGCTTTCTCTAGAACACTCTTTCCTTCCTGAGTTCCCACCAGAATTGCCTTTAACATCCACATTTTTATCAGTAGTCCCTTCACGGCAGTTTAGACTTTTTCTGGCACGCAACCTCTGATGTCTTTAGGCCCTTCCCGAGCACTGAGCTCCAAAATCACATGCACACGTTTAGGTATCTGTCACAAAGTAGAAACCTGCTTCATAATGCCAAAATCTGTATTAGTCTTCTTTGGCTGGGAATAATGTACATGTGTGCTCAGTTTTGTCCGACTCTTTGTGACTCCGTGACCTGTAGCCCACCACCTCCTCTGTCCATGGAATTTTCCAGGCAAGAATACTGACGTGGGCTGCCATGTCCTCCTCCAGGGGATTTTCTTGACCCAGAGTCTGAACCCATGTCTTCTACGTCTCTTGCTTTAGCTGGTGGATTGTTTACCACTTAGCTACCTACTTGAGCTGTCTTAACAGAATACCATAGTCTTGCTAGCTTCAGCAGTGGACACTTAACTTCTTACAGTTCTGGAGGCTGAGTGTCTATAATTAAAGTGTCAGCAGGTTTGGTGTCTGGTGGGAGCTCTCCTCTGGGCTTGTGGATGGCCGCCTTCTCAATGTGTCTCCACACGGCTTTTCCTCTCTGCTGACCACCAGCGAGCTCTGGTGTCTGTTCCTCTCCCTACAAGGACATCAGTCCCATCAGGTCAGAGAGTCACCCTTGGGGCCCTGTGTCCAGGTACCATTCACATGGGGACCTAGCACTTCAGCATAGGAGTTTGAGGGGGAGGGGACAAGGTTGAGTCTCTTCTGTATGGTAACGGAGAAACTGAAGTTAGCATGGAATAGTTAAAGAATGGTGTGAAAAGTGTAACATGAATTTAGATCCTCCCTCCCCCAGTTGCTGTTCAGTCTCCAGTTGTGTCTGACTCTGTGACCCCATAGCACGCCAGGCCTCCCTGTGCCTCACCATCTCCTGCAGTTTGCCCAAGTTCATGTCCATTGCTTCAGTGATGGAATTCAGCTATCTCATCCTCTGACGCCCTCTTCCCCTTCTGCCCTCAAATCTTTCCCAGCATCAGGGACTTTTCCAGTGAGTTGGCTGTTCCCGTTAGGTGACCAAAATACTGGAGCTTCAGCTTCAGCATCAGTGCTTCCAATGAGTGTTCAGGGTTAGTTTCCCTTAAGGTTGACTGGTTTGATCTCCTTGCAGTCCAAGGTACTCTCAGGAGTCTTCTACAGCTCCACAGTTCAAAGGCGTCAATTCTTTGGCAGTCTGTCTTCTTTATGGTTCAACTCTCACATCTGTACATGACCACTGGGAAGACCATAACCTTGACTGTACGGACCTTTGTTGGCAAAATAATGTCTCTACTTTTCAACACACTGTCTAGGTTTGTCATAGCTTCCCTGCCAAGAAGCAAACGTCTTCTCGTTTCATGGCTGCAGTCACCATCCACAGTGATTTTAGAGCCCAAGAAAGGAAATCTGTCACTACTTCCACTTTTTCCCTTTCTATTTGTCATAAAGTAATGGGGCCAGATGCCATGATTTTAGTTTTTTTAATATTTAGTTTTAAGCTGGCTGTTTCACTCTCCTCCTTCACCCTCATCAAGAGGTTCTTTAATTCCTCTTCGCTTTCTGCCATTAGAGTGGTATCCTCCACATATCTGAGGTTGCTGATGTTTCTCCTGCCTGTCTTGATTCCAGCTTGTAACTCATCCAGCCCGGCATCTCTCATGACGTGCTCAGCATATAGGTTAAATAAACAGGGTGACCGCAGATAGCCCTGTGGTACTGCTTTCTCAGTCCTGAACCAATCAGTTAGTTCCATACAGGGTTCAAACTGTTGCTTCTTGACCCGCATACAGATTTCTCAGGAGACAGATAAGATGGTCTGGTGTTCCCATCTGTAAGGGTTTTCCACATTTTGTTATGATCCACACAGTCAAAGACTTTAGCGTAGTCGATGAAACAGAGGTAGATGTTTTTTTGGAATTCCCTTGCTTTCTTTATGATCCAGCAAATGTTGGCAATGTTACTCTGGTCCCTCTGCCTTATCTGAACCCGGCTTGGATGCCTGGGAGTTCTTGGTTCATGTAATGCTCTAGCCTGGTATGCAAGATTTTAAGCGTGACCTTACTACCGTGGGAGATGAGTGTAGTTGTCCGATGGTTAGAACATTCTTTGGTACTACCCTTCTTGGGAATTAGGATGAGGATTGACTGTTTCCAGTCCTGTGACCACCGCTGGGTCTTCCAGATTTGCTGACATATTGAGTGCAGCACTTTTTTAAAGCAGTTTCATCCCTTAGGGTTTTGAAGAGCTCTACTGGAATTCCATTGCATCTACTAGCTTTACTAACAGCAGGGCTTCCTAAGGCCCACTTGACTTCATGCCCCAGAATGTCTGGCTCTGGCTGACTGACCACACCATGATAGTTATCCAGTTCATTAAGATCTTTTTTGTACAATTCTTCCATGTATTCCTTCCATCTCCTCTTGATCCTTCAGTACAAAAGAAAAAAAAATTGTAAGATAGCATTTCAAGTGTTTGTGTTGGCAAGTGACAGACCAGACCTTAGCCATGTAGGTGGGCTCCAGATCTTGCATACAGTGTTGAAGACGTTGAGTTTTATCCTGCTGAGCAACTGAAAGGCAGTGCAGGTGTGGATATATTGGTGTTTGTACCCATGAAAGCAAATATGTGTGAATTTTTTGCAACACTGAAAGATGCGTGGAAAGGGGCATTTGGGAGTTGGTCAGTGAGACACAGATGGTGGGTAGGAAGATCAGTCAGTTAGCTACTGCTGTCGTAGTTCAGGTGGGAGATCAGAGTCTGAACTGGAGTAGTTCCAGAGAGCAGAGAGGAACACACAGGTAGGCTGTTCGGAAGATAAATGTGACTTGGTGATTGAGTGTAGGAGGTAAAAATCTTATTTTCAATTTTGCTTAAATTCATGGTTTCAATTTCATATCTACTGAAATTCATTAGCCTTTCCTTTGTCTCTTATTGAAGAGATAATCTGTATTAAGCTAATTCACTCAGATTGGGTGTTGAAGATTTTTTCTAAGCAGTTTTACTATTGTTAAGAGCAGAAAGGAAATTTATAATCTTAGGATTTTAGTTCTTAGCTTGATCTTGTATTGTGTGTCTCTGAAAGTTGAGGTTCTCTGTATTCATTTCTTTGTGTTGGGGTATAGTTGATTAACAATGATGTGTTGGTTATAGGTTTACAGCAAAGTGACTCAGTTAGTGTATACACTACTATATTTAAAATAGATAACCAACAAGGACCTACTGTACAGCACGGTGAACTTGGCTCAACGTTCCATAATAACGTAAATGGGGAAAGACTTTGATTAAAGAATAGATACTTGTATGGGTATAACTGTATAAAGGTATAAACAGTTTGCTGGATCTTTTTTTTTTTTGAGAGAGAGACTGAGGTTAAGAAAATATCTGTAGCTTTCAGTCACACAAGTCTTATTACACTTTTGGTTTCTTTAGTATCATCACCATTCAGTAAATGCCTGGTAGTCATATAACTATGTCAGTGAATGCCTCCCCATCAGAGTGAAAGTGTCTATATTCTGGGCTCTTCCTACTGAAGTGGCCTCTGCATCTGTCAGGAGGTGCTTGCCTGGCAGGTCTCAGTCTAGTTCTGCGGGGCTGATATTTGACTGGTGACCATTGCTTGACCTCTTCTGGTTGTTAAAAGGTTGAAATGCTTCCACGTGAGTCAGCAGCTACTCCTGAGTTACTCCACCCTTGGCCCAGTCAGAGTGTAAATCCTGGTTCAGCATGGTCTTCAGAACCAAGGCCAGCGTATGTTGCCATGTGAATGCCTTTGCCATGGGAAGTGAGTGAAAGTCTCTCACTCATGTCTGACTCTTTGCCATCCCACTGACTCTTTGCCAGGCTTCTCTGTCCATGGAATTCTCCAGGCCAGAATATTGGAGTGGGTAGCCATACCCTTCTCCAGGGGATCTTCCAACCCAGGGATGAAACCTGGGTCTCCTGCATTGCAGGCAGATTCTTTACCATCTGAGCCACCAGGGAAGCTCGAGATTCATTGTTAAATGTTTTGAATATTATCGCCCATGACATATAGACATATATAGTTATAACTCTTGGATTCTGCCTATGGATGTTGCTCTTAGTTTATGAGAAGGTATTTTATGTCTTTTTGGATTACATGGTCCTGGTGGCAAGGCGGCTGATGAACATGCTTAGGGTTTATGCTTTAGCTGTTCCCTCTAGTTCTACCTAAGATAATAGTGCTAGAATGTTAGCACTCTGCTGGTTGCTTCAGAGTGTTTTCTTGAAGTTATTCTGATAGTAGTTTGGGCCATTTAAGATTTTTGTTTTTGGGCACGTCAGGTTTCTCTAAATATTTGAATTGTTTAAGAGCCCTGTTCAGCAGTTTGAACATGAAAGTGTCAAGAGCAAGAGTTAATTACTTTCTTCTCCCATTGGACAGAACCTTTGATTACATAAAACTGATATAGATACTGAATATTCTAAGTAGGAATGCTATTTTTAGATATTTTTAATACATATTTCTATCTTAATAGTACCGGAGATGATATTTTGTGCAACATAGAATTTTTCCACGTATTCCAACTAACAAGTTCAAACTATACTTTTCAAAAATACATATGTACAATTTTTTCCATATGTATATATATATATGTATGTATATCTCTGAAAAAACTGCATCGAAATAAAATAGAAGAATGTTATATAGATTTTCTGGCTTGATTTATATATTTTTTTGATTTATATTTTTATTCAAGTGCTAATATATAAGTTAATGTCATTATAGCAGTATATTATGCATGAGCTGTTCTTCGTTGTTTGATTCCATCTTAATGGTTTTATTTAATTGTTTTTGATTTTATAACCAGGGAAACAAATGATGAATTTTTTACATGTCTTGCTCTTTCCTTGTGGCTAATCACTTTTCTCTGTAAAAGTAGTGAGAAATAAGTCTCACAGATTGAGATGAGTGTAGTGAATTGGTGTCAGTGCAAATAGAAATTTAAATAACCTCGTGATGTGTCTGCTGATTCATCTTTTTATAAGGATGAAAAATATCTGTTTTACCAAGTAAGGGCTTCCCTGATAGATCAGTTAGTAACAAATCCACCTGCAATGCAGGAGACCCCAGTTCGATTCCTGGGTCGGGAAGATCTGCTGGAGAAGGGATAGGCTACCCACTCCAGTATTCTTGGGCTTCCCTTGTGGCTCAGCTGGTAAAGAATCCGCCTGCAAGCAAAGGTCTTAAAATTTTGTTTAATTAGAGTAATTACTTTGTTTTACTTGCATACATTATCAGAATGACTATCTTAATATATTGTTGAACTCATTCAGTATTACCCCTTTACAAAAAAATAGGTCTTACCGCTTTGCTTACAATTAAGATTATGTTGGATAGGAGGTAGTATTAGGAGGTAGAGTTCACATGCACAGTCTAAAGGGGGTGCTGAGTTTTTAGTCTCTTGTTTTGTTTCTGAGCTAGATAATGAAGTGCTTTTCTTTTTTTGTCAGTCTTTTTTCAGTTGTAGATTGAAAAATAAGTGAAACTACTTCTTTATGTGTATTAGATAGAATCTTGAAATACCCAGAAAAATACTAAGAAAGTAAAAATCACACCTAGTTCTACAATGAGATATTTACTGTTAATTCTAGTGTATTTTCCTTCTATTCGTTTTTATGCATTTAAATATACTGAAAGCATGACTTCTGATTTAACAAGAGATTCTTAACCTTTTTGTGCTGTGGACAAAATAGCTTTAAATGCAAAAAATACATAGGATTACAAAGGAAACTAATTATACCGAGTATAGAAATTAAAGCATGAAAACAAATGTGTGATATGTTAAACACGCGGATGGGAAACTTCTCACACCCCTCTGTACATGGTGTAGATTGGATTTGCTAATTCTTTGAGGGGGAAGGTTGACCTCCCCTTAAAAAAATTACTAGAAATGGAGTTTCAGGTCATTTCCTTTTATTTAACCTTTTGTCTTCAAAACCATTAAGCAGAGTTACTTCCTCCTTTGTAGTGCTTTCGTTCCGTTGAATCTTCCTGATAACAGAAATTCTACCCAGTGGGAAAAGGTGAAGCTCCTGTTTGAAGAGCTTGGAAGCAGTCGTAAGTATTCTTTAAAGAAAGTGCGTGGTAATTCCTATTTCATGATGCTTGTGACTTTCTTTGGAAGTTGTCTGTTTTTACACTGCTAAGAATTTAACTTCATAATTCTTTTAACTCATGGTTTAAAGGATGCTAGGCAGATTAGGAATCCGTCTAGCTGTTATACAGTCAGTCTCTTGACTTCTTTATAAAAGTACCATGTTGAAAAGAAAAGGTGATCTTCAAAGTATTTTAGCAGTAAAGGTTTTATAATTTCTGTGTGGTCTTTAATTCACTTAGGATAATACAGAGTAATATGTTAAATATGCTAGATACCGGTTTTTATTTTTAAACTGAAAGAACCTTATATTGCTCTTTGATCATGATTAGGTAATTTTTTGTGGAATATAAATTGGAGAGGTTTTTTTTTTTTTGCTGTTCTTGCTGTTTGCAGCTTGAGGATCTTAGTTTCCCAACTAGGGATCAAACCTGTGTCCCCTGCAGTGGAAGCACAGAGTCCTAGCTGCTGGACCATCAGAGAATTCCCCAATTACAGAGGTTTTATGTGGATGAAATGATACTTTATTTTAAATTTACCTCACCAAAATATTTTGAAGTTCCTTTTCCAAAAGTTTTCCTTATGTTAATCAGCATAGCCTACATTTTTAGAGGGGGAAAGAAAGCAGGTTTAGGAAGTCAGTTTAAGAAAGTTTTTTATCATTAAAAAATATAGTTAGTATTAGAAACTGCTATTAAATAAGAATGGGTATTTTGTTATTCAACATTTCATGTACATTTGAACATAGTAACTTTATTTTCAAAGAAACCTAGAAAATTTATAAACATGGCAAATTCTTACTGCTTTTATATTCTTTTTAATAGGTACTGTACATTCTTTGATTAGCACCTCTTTCTCTTTACCTAGATACAGTATTAAATGATGATTAAATTAAGTCTTAAAGTCTTTGCTATACAACTTCTTAATTTTCTTGCTTTCCACTTAAGTTTTCATCTTGTAAATTGTGGTCCATTAACATCTTGCTGATACCAGCAAGAAGATGGTAGCAGGCCTGGCATCTAATGATACTGCGTGTCAGGATTTATGCATCTGACCCTGTTGCTGAGAAATAAATTGATTCTTTTCCTGCAGTTAACTCCTTCAGGTCTCTTGAGTAACTACCCTTTTGCCCTGAACATTTTTCTCTTTAAGTTTTGCTGGTCTTTGAGTGCTGGTATAACTCGAATCCCTGGGGGCTCAGAAAGTAAAGAATCTGCCTGCAGTGCAGGAGACCGAGGTTCAATCCCTGGTTGGGAAGATCCCCTGGAGAAGGGAATGGCTACCCACCCCAATATTCTTGCCTAGAGAATTCCATGGACAGAGGAGCCCGGCAGGCTACAGTAAATGGGGTCGCAAAGAGTTGGACATGAATGAGTGACTAACACGTAACACACACATAACTTGGGTCAGTAATTATAGAGGTAGCATTATTGTCCTACAGGTAGCATTACTGTGGTAATGCTATGTATATAATTACTTGCTGTAATCTCTTTAGTCTTAATTAACATTTAAAAAACTTCAAATCTTAAGCACTATATTTTAGAGTACATTTTGTTTGTCACTGTTAGTAGTAGTAATTTTTTTGATTGGCCAGATATCTTAGCAGAACACTCCTTTTTATCAATTCTGGGATGCATATTTTTACATGTCTTCATATCCCTGATTTTATGATGCATTTTATAAGTGAAAATATTTTAAAATTGCTATTAGCCAAATGCCAGGCCTCTCCTAGTTGTATGAATACTTTTTGTTGATACTTCTAGTAAGATCAAAAAAGTAATGGCGTCAATGTCTTTGATTTGGTAAAATGTAGTATTACAGTTTAAAAAATTGAGGCTTAAAAATTTGCCTTGCATAGTTTCTGAACTTGTTAGTAATATGTTCTCCCTAAGTATTATATTTTAAAACTGAGATGTTAGCTTTAATAAGGTAGGTCATTCTAATTTTATTATTATTTGATATTGATACAATGAATTAATTTAATAATTATATTTGATTCCACAGGACCTGCATTTAAACTAGGTCAATACTGGTCTAGTAGAACCTGTATTAAAACTAGAACAGTTAGTATTGTTCTAATTTGACTATTAGAATAATATTTAATAGTATTAGAATATTTGAGAATATATACATATTAATATTCTTAATATTTAAGAATTCTCAAATTTGCATAGTACTTCATTGCATTATCTGGCATGTTTATTTGAAAGTGTCACTCTCACAACCCACTCTTTGGTCTTCCTTTAAAGTGAAAGTGAAAGTGTTAGCGTCTCAGTCATCTCTGACTCTGTGTGACTCCATAGACTAGCCCACCAGGCTTCTCCACCCGGGGGATTTCCCAGGCAAGAAGACTGGAGTGGGTTGCCATTTCCTTCTCCAGGGCATCTTCCTGACCCAGGGATCGAACCGGGGTCTCCTGCATTGTGGGCAGACTCTTCACTGTCTGAGCCACCAGGGAAGCCCCTTCCTTTTTTTTTTTTTTTTTTAATTTTTTTGTTTTAGAAAAAACTTTTATTAAAGTATAGTTGATTTACGATGTTATGTTAGTTTCAAGTATATAGCAAATTGAATCCACTATACATATACATGTATCCACTATTTTTTTCTTAAGATTCTTTTCCCATATAGGCCTTTAAAGAGTATTGAATAGAGTTCCTTGTGCTCTACAGCAGGTTCTTATTAGTTATCCAACTGTTTCTTTGAAAAGTCACAAAAGATCAACTTATACCATCATGAATGCAAAAGGAGTGATAGCCACAGATAAGGTAGTACGTCCCACATAGTAGAGGATGTCTAGGGCACACTATACACTGAAACGGGGAAGGGAGATTCGTAACCTGCTCATGTCACGGGGGGAAGCCCCTTCCTTTAAGAGCTTTCTTAAATATAACTTGGTAGCATAGTATTTCTGTTTTTGTATTATCTTTGAAACAATTTCCTATTTGTTTGTGTTTTTTTCTCCTAAGGGAGAATGCTAGCTCCTTTCATGTTAAAGAGGGAAATAAACTCTACGATTTTAGTTATAAGCTATATTTTTCAAACTTACTTGAAAGTTAAGAACAAAGAAACTAGGAGTTTGAGATCGAGCAGAAGGGGAAGAAAGGGTCAAGGACAGTGACATTCCTATCATGTTATTTCTCAAGGTCTGCCTTTGAGAAAGGCCAGGGAATTTTTTGGCCAACTTTTGAGCATCTAATATTCTGCTGATTTCTTTTTAGGCTCAATAATTAGGCAGCGATTTCCTTTAATTTTAAGAGGTGTGAGGGAAAAAAAGTCTTACTCTGAAAGATCTTTAAGAATTCCATTTATGAAGAACTATTTTAAAACTTTTCCATTTGAAGTTAGCACTTCAAGAACAGGATAATGCCTATGGGGTTTATTCCTTTGGAATGTGTGAGAAACCCAATTTTTATATTGATTTGTTGAATATAAACATTTGAATAGCTATACCTTTTTAACATTGTTTTTCTTCCTTTGCAGATGGTTTAGCTGCCTTGTCATTTTCCATTAGTTCTCTGACCTTGATTGGAATGTTGGCAGCTATAATCTACACAGTAAGTGTGATGGTGATAATTGAGTTATAATTAAAGAATCACTTTATGAAGCAGTTTTTGCCTTATTAATATATTGAATTTGGCTCTGTTTTCCTCTTTAACATTTAGTACTTTCTTAATTTTTCTTTAGAAGAGGGTACATTTTTAATTACTTAGTCATTTTATCTGTATTTGTGGAATTTAGTGTTCAGAAATAAATTTTATAAGTTGTGCCCTTGAAGTGGTTATATACTATGCAGTAGTAGATTTAGTGATTTATAAGCATATTAGAATGAATTGAGTAGATTCATCCTATTTGGGGATGGTGCTGGCAGTGAAGAACCCACCTGCCAATGCAGGAGATGTAAGAGATGGGGGTTCAGTCCCTGGGTAGGGAAGATCCCCTGGAGGAGGGCACGGCACGCCGCTCCAGCACAGCCCACATGGCAGTATTCTTGCCTGGAGGATCCACAGACAGAGGAGTGTGGCAGGCTGCAGTCTGTGGGGTCGCGGAGCCGGACTCATTGAAGTGAGTTAGCGTGCACGCATGTGTGTGTGCTCAGTTGCTCAGCTGTGTCCGACTCTTTGCAGCCCTGTGGACGGGTTGTATAGACCTCCAGGCTCCTTTGTCCATCAGTTTTTCCTGAAAAGAATACTGGAGTGGGTTGCCGATTCCTCCTCCAGGGAATCTTCCCGACCTAGGGATCTGACCCACGTCTCCTACATTGCAGGCAGGTTTCTTTCACTGCTGAGCCACTAGGAAAGCCCATTTGGGGATACAGGGCTTTTAAAGTCAGGTATTTTTCATAACTTGATATTTCTGCAGTATAAAAAATCTAGTCTTACACTTTCAGAGACTTGTTTTTTTTTTTCTTTTCTTCTTCAGTCTCTCTGGGAATGGTATGACATGAATTATAATAGCCTCACTAACTTGTGTACAGACAGCTTTTTCCGTTTTTTGCTCAAATTACAGAGGAAAAGCTAGTAAAAATGCTTCTTGCCTGCCTCCCAAAAGAAAGTTGTTCAGGAAGCTTTAAACTATATAGAACCTTTTTCAGATTAATGAAGTTGCAAAGATGGAAAACACTGGTTATAAAGAAAACATTTGGGGGATTGTTCGAACGTCTTCTTTGAAACGTAAAAGAAATAGGCTATTAGATAGCAGAATCTAGTTTTGTTAGATAATCATTCAAGTGTCATAATGTATAATAAAAGAAGTCTGAAATATGCACATTTTAGTATCTTTCAGGTGCTTATTTGAGTACTCAGTTTTCTTATTCATTGCCATTTTTGCTTTTTCATGTTTGCTACACAAGAAAGATATCTGGGGAATTAACTTCCCATCTGACACAATGTATGTACAGCAGGAGAATTGTCTTTTAGGAAACAGTCACAAGTTAATAACATAATAGGGATAGACCTGCCTGCACTCTGCTGCCCTGTGACTGATCTGTTACGCTGATCATACCTTTGTGTTTTACCCTTTGTGGGTCAATTTCTTCCCCATTAGATGTGAATTTTTCTTAAGGATTTTTAAAGGTCCACGTCAAATGATAACTTTTTGTAAACTGCTCTGAAAACTGTAGGGAAATGAGGATATCACAGTCAGTGAAGGATTAGTCAAGAGAAATGATCAGAAAGAGAGGAAACTAACAAGTGGGCTCTTCATCAGGAACCAAGAAGAATCTGAGACTTTCCCTGACTGCTACAGTTCCATGGGTGTTGGTCAGAGAGGCAGGACTGCTTGTTGGGGATGAAGAACTTTCTGTTTCCCAGCAGGGGCAGTGACCACGGGACCATGTTGCCCTGCACCAGTTTCCTGAGTCCCGACCCTCACAGGGACATGTGAAGAGCACCCAGCAGGACTGTCACAGAGCTGGGACCCCAGGGTGCAGGGGAGCTGAATCTTTACAGTGGCCAGGAGACGTGCCTGCCCTTGCTCCAGAGGAAGATACTTTCTTGGTCTCCCAGGCTCTTTGCTGCACAAACATTCTTGAGAAGATCGTGCAGAAAAAAAGAAGGGCAGTGAGTGCCTGGCTTGCAACATGTGCAGAAGTGAGAGACCACGGAAAACTGTCTTCTGACAGTTAAGAGGCAGATGCTGTGAAGATAGAGAGCGCAGACGGCAGTGAGGGCCGGAAGGAGCGTCTCTGACCTCTGAGCAGAGATTGGGTTGAGGTGGACCGGCAGAGCTGTGCGGGGAGGGCAGTG
Source organism: Dama dama (assembly GCF_033118175.1). Lineage (NCBI taxonomy): Eukaryota > Metazoa > Chordata > Mammalia > Artiodactyla > Cervidae > Dama > Dama dama. Next base: position 9,240,050 of record NC_083708.1, on the reverse strand, counting down.
CGGGCTTCTGGGGAGGGCACCGCGCTGTGCTCGCAGGAGCAGGGGGTGCGGCCAGCCGGGCAGGCGCGGTCGGGGGGAGGAGGTGAGTGCCTGGAGGAGCGCCAGAGGGCAGGCTCTGCACGCCCTGTGGGCCATGCCTAGGATTTTGGATTTTATTCTGCTGAGGTGAGAAGCCAATGGAAGTTTCTGAATGGAAAAGTTAATAGGTTCTGACTAACATTGTAACAGTGTTGCTTTGGTGGGTCGGAATTAAGCTGTGGGGCTGATGACTAGGGGTGGGGAAAATGTGGGAAATGATTAAAACTCTTTGAAAGAGAGCTTCCCTGCAGGAGCAATATTATTGTTAAGTATTTCAAACTCATATATTTTATATTGAAATGGAAACTGAAAGCTATCATGTATGCCATCAAACCAAGTATAATGATCATACTGGCTTGGTTAAAATACACTTGTGCGTGTGTGCTGAGTCATTTCAGTCGTATCTGACTCCTTGCGACCCCGTGGACTACAGCGTGCCAGGTTCCTCTGTCCATGGAATTTTCCAGCACTGGAAGTGGGTTACCATATCCTTCTCCAGGGGATCTTCTTGACCCATAGATTGATTTGTGTCTCCTGCATTGCGGGGGAATTCTTGCCTGCTGAGCCACTAGGGAAGCCCTTGACCCTGAGTACAAGAAATTAATTATTAAAGGTAAAATCATGTCTGTTCTAGAATTAGTAGCTATTAGTATTGAAACTACAGAAGCTTTTGTAATATATGTATCGGTTGAGTATGAATTACTTAGGTACACATTGTTGTTTAGTTCAGAAACTAGTTGATTATTTAAATTTTACCAAGATGATATCCAGTATACCACATCTAAAGAAATAGCCAGATGATTGAGCACTCAATTTTAGAAGAATATCAAACGACATGTTGTCTTACATAGTGTTTTCAGCTTAAATTGAAAGAGAATCTGCCACTTTTTAAATTAAAAAAAAAATAAAAAACAGAACCTCTAGGCACAGTTATTTATGCAGACATTTAAATTTTTTGGTGCCACCAAGTGGGGAAATGTTGAATAATGCTGTTTTCATATAAAATGTATCATACGGACCACTGAAATGCCTATAAATGCAGAGACTACTGAACTTTTTATTATGTACATTCATGCTAAGTCATTTTAAGTTGTGTCTGACTCTTTGTGACCCTATAGCATGTAGCCCACCACAGGCTCCTGTGTCCATGGGATTCTTCAGGAAAGAACACTGGAGTGAGTTGCCATGCCCCCCACCCCCAGGGGATCTTCCTGACCTAGGGATTGAACCTGCGTCTCTTCCATCTCCTGCATTGGCAGGCAGGTCCTTTACCGTTGTGCCACCTAGAAAGCCCTTTTAATTATGTACATTTACCAGTAAAAAAAAAAAATGAACATGTCTTCCAGGAGTTTATGAATTTATATTGATATGATATATCATATGATATATGATATATTTATGCTAAATGTGCTGTGCTTAGTCACTCAGTCGTGTCCGACTCTTTTGCAACCCAATGGACTGTCGTCCACCAGGCTCCTCTGTCCGTGGGAGTCTCCAGGCAAGAATACTGGAGTGGGTTGCCATTTCCTCCTCCAGGGGATCTTCCTGACTCAGGAACTGAACTTGTGTCTCTTGTGTCTCCTGCATTGGCAGGTGGGTTCTTTACCACTAGCGCCACCTTTATAGATTTACTATAAATGAAACTAAGGGATTAAAGAAAATTGTGTTGTTGTTTAGTCGCTAAGTCATGTCTGACTCTTTTTGTGACACCGTGGACTGTAGCCCTCCCGGCTTCTCTGTCCATGGGATTTTCCAGGCAAGAATAGTGGAGAAAATTAGAGTGATAAATTAGGGATTTGAACATAGAACTAAAGCAGTGGTTCTCCATAACCGTTGAAGACAGAACTCTGCTCTAAATGTGAGGTTGTTCACCCTTCCCGTGACGGCGTGCTTCCCTGAGTCTCTGACCTGATTGTAAGATGCGCCTCTTTTATGCGCTTCCCTGATGGCTCAATTGGTACCACTGTAAGGGAAAGGTCCCTGCCGTGCTGTCTTATCACTTATCATTTTTGTTTTATATCAGTGATAGAAGTGTTTTAGCCTTACATACTTAAAAAATCATACCAATCTTCTTCATGCAAAATAAGGCAAATATATGTGAAATAAGTTGTAAAGGTATTCCTAAAACTTCACATTTGGAACATGTCTTCTCAATCACTTTTTTGGGTTGACTGTTCATGTCCATGTTTCACTATAGAGTGCTTTTATGCTGTCAAGAGAATTGATGAGACAGCTTTTCTTGAGTGCTCAACTTGTCTCTTGGAATTTCTTTGAAGCTGCTGACACACCCACTGTGTAAATTTAAGCTGTTCTTGTTTTTGTTTCATTATTGTTTCTTCTCTTGTAACCTGAGTAGCAAAATACAAAAATGTCTTCTACTTTGGGTACCTTCCTTTCTTAAGCTTATAAAGCCTTTGACTATTGCATTGCAAGAAAATGTGGAATCATAATTGTTCTAGTAAATTTTTGCTTCACTGCCTGCTCTTTTGTTCTGTGTTTACTTGCACATTAACTTTTTGCTTTAATGTCAAATCAGAGTACTATCTTATAAGACATTGTAAGTGGCAGTTTAACTCAGTAGCTGTACCACAAATGCATGTAACTCTACTAGAGAAGTACTTGTAATATAACCAGCTATGACCTAATTTGTGAATATCTGGATAATGACCACTGTGCCATGACTTCTGCCTTGCCTGTGTTCATAAGATGCATTCAAATTTCTCTGGTCTTAAATGTGAGGGGAAAAAATTACACACACACGGAGCTTCCCTGGTGGCTCAGTTGGTAAGGAATCTGCCTGTAATGCAAGAGACCACCTGCAGTTCAGGAGACCCTGGGTTGGGAAGATCCCCTGGAGAAGGAAATGGCAACCCACTCCAGTATGCTTGCCTGGGAAATCCCATGGACAGAGGAGCCTGGCGGACTACAGTCCATGGGGTCGCAGGAGTTGGACATGACTTAGCAACTAAACTACCAACTACATACACATACACACATATACATACATACATGTATTTTAGAATCTGAATATTTAGACTGGAAATCTTCACTGAATACATGTTGCTTCACTACTTTCAGCATCCATGTCCTTGAATAATAGGTTTTATAAATATATGCAGGACATATGTTCAGTTTATAGGCAATACTTGGCGTTGTCTACAAAACATAGAGATGGCAGGGAAAATGTGCTGTTTTCATGAGGCAAGAGCATATTAGAGATGTGTTAGTTTGTATATGTTCTTTCAAAACATTTGAGTTTTAAAATACAGATGGTGGTTTATTTTTGGAAATTGGGATAAATGATATAGAGGCAAGTATGGCTGACCTGGAAGCATTTTAAGTGATATAATCTCTTTAGCCTTGTTGACTTTCTGGTATTTCACTAGAGGGCAGTAGTAAGCAATGAAAATTTTGTGCTTCTGAAAAATGATAGTTTTCATACAAGTTTTTCAAAGAAATCTGAGGTTAAAATTAAAAGATTGTTGTTTAAGGATCTTAAAGTTGTAATGAATAAATACTTTGTATAATGTGTTATGTCATCTATCATAATCTAAATGTTATAGTTAAATTCCTGATAGTCATTGAAACTTAAGCATGTAATCCAGATACAAGCTAGGTAACCAAATCAGTAATTACTTTCTTTTACATGTTGTCTTCAGAGAGTAATTCCCAAAAAGATGTTGTATTCTGGCCTTATGTTACCACAGGGTGTTGTGAAGGACATACATTTTTTTCCCCCAAAATTTTGCATTACTCTATTTATGTAAGCTATAGGAATTCAATTTAACTCTTCTAAAAAATGTATAAATTCCATGTAAGGAAGAGAGTTCATGTGAATAAAGAACTCTTTAAAACGATTTTTTGGTTAAGCATTATTTTCTTAAAGAAGTTACCTTATGTTCGTTCTTGAAAAAGGTAGGAAAAAGAAAACCAGACCTAGTCCTTACATATCAAACAATCTACTGCAGTTGTTACTCCTTTGGCTGAGAAATCTGTCTTGTCAGGAACTTGCTGCGTGATTCTGGTAAGTTACAAGTTTGGAAGACCTAGTGATAAAACAGATGTGCAGAACAGTAATGTTCATGTCCAGTGTTCTGCACTGTAATTGAATTATAAGCAAGGCACATGTACAAGTCAAGGAAGGTTTCTCAGATGTGGTGTGATTAAGTTGAGACCTGAAGGGCATTGGACTTGGTAAGGTGAGCAGGGAAGCAGTTTTAGATAAGGCACTGCAGGTTCTGAGTGTGGCCCTGGGGCAGAGCTGAAAGCTTGAAGCTGCAGTGATGAGGAGCTATGAGCATTTGGAGGCATGAGATCAGGGTGGTAGGGCTGGGTCTTGAAGAGCTTTTGTAGGCCAGGATTAGATAATAGTGCCTAGTCAGAAGACTGGTAATCCTTTCACTGGGAAAAAAAAAAATTGCAAAACTGCTTTTTCAAACAGTCATCCGTGAAATTCTGATACATATAAAAACAGGTGAATGGAGTAGCATCACTCTGGCAGGAGTGGCAGCAGACCCCTCGTCTCCCTGCCCTCTTATCTGCTCTGTTCTGATGGCCCCAGCCCAGAATCCCAGAGACTCCCGCCGGCACAAACACCCTTATTGGTCCTGGGGAGACTCAGTGGATGTTAGCTAGAGGAATGCCACAGTCTAACTTGAGTGTGAGAGATCGCTTCAGAAACAGTGTGGAAGATGAATTTGTAGTGAGGGAGACCAGCAAACTGGTTAGGAAAACTTAGATTACTTTATATTTGACAGTGAATTCTAAGTAGGGGCCACATTTTTAATGCTGAGTAGGGTACAGATTCCTTAGGAAATACTATTGAGTTCTGAGGTTAGTATATTTAGAGATCCAGATCCATCAAACAGAATAGCAAGCATTGGGATAAAATAAGCCTCCTTTGAAACTGGTTGGTAAGACAGAGAAATATACCTGGGCATAAACTGGGTTCAGCAAAGTATTTTTTGCCTTGGCAGTTGGTTATGAATAGCAATATGGACTTGTGATAAAATGGTATGTAAGACTGGAGAATGAGTGAATGATCATCATGTAATACTCATCAAAGTCTTAAAGGATTTACTTTTTTCAATAATGTTTAAAAGATGTGGAGCTGCTAGAAGAACAGGAATAGGACAGTCCTAAAAGGTATGACCAACCTAGATAGCATATTAAAAAGCAGAGACATTACTTTGCCAACAAAGGTCCATCTGGTCAAGGCTATGATTTTTCCAGTGGTCATGTATGGATGTGAGAGTTGGACTGTGAAGAAAGCTGAGTGCCGAAAAATTGATGCTTTTGAACTGTGGTGTTGAAGAAGACTCTTGAGAGTCCCTTGGACTGCAAGGAGATCCAACCAGTCCATCCTAGAGGAGATCAGTCCTGGGTGTTCATTGGAAGGACTGATTTTGAAGCTGAAACTCCAATACTTTGGCCACCTGATGCGAAGAACTGACTCATTGGAAAAGTCCCTGATGCTGGGAGGGATTGGGGGCAGGAGGAGAAGGGGACGACAGAGGATGAGATGGCTGGATGGCATCACCGACTCGATGGGCATGAGTTTGAGTAAACTCTGGGAGTTGGTGATGGACAGGGAGGCCTGGTGTGCTGGGATTCATGGGGTCGCAAAGAGTCGGGCACGACTGAGTGACTGAACTGGACTGAACTGATAAGGGGATGGTAACAACCTCTGTGGACTGCACTCAAGGAGATCAAACCTGTCCATCCTAAAGGAAATCAATCCTGAATATTCACTGGAAGGACTGATGCTGAAGCTGAAGCTCCAGTGTTTTGGCCACGTGATGCAAAGAGCTGACTCACTGGGAAAGACCCTGATGCTGGCTGGGAAAGACTGGGGGCAAGAGGAGAAGGGGACGACAGAGGATGAGATGGATGGATGGCGTCACTGACTCAGTGGACATGAGATTGAGCAAGCTCTGGGAGTTGGTGATGGACAGGGAGGCCTGGTGTGCTGCAGTCCATGGGGTCGCAGAGAATCAGACACGACTGGGTGACTGTACAACAGAAATCTCTGGGCACCTTGTCTTCCATAGACTTTTTTCTTTACACTTTCAGTGTTTTGAAGATATAAAATTTACTGTTAAAAATAATTTAAACCTTATTATGTATTTCCTTTTTGTATTTTACTAAGGTCATTAGGAGTATAAACTTGACAAGAATTTAATTAGAAGAAAATTATTGTACTCTGTCCAAATTATGTTTTTTTCCAAACACAAACAGAACCTTTCCCCAACTTCTCCTTTTTGTTTTTGGCTGATGTGGAAATCATGAGAACATTAACTTATGTTTTAACCATATTTAAAATGCAAGATTTTAAGTATTTCTCTTTTAGAAAATGCAAGGATTTGCATATTGGGTAATAATTTCAGCTAGTTAATTATCTGAATACAACAAGCTATAGGATTGCTCTTACTTGATAGAACTGGTGATTTCTGAATTCCTTTTAATCATATTCTTTGTTTGCATTCTCTGTTAATTAAAAAAGAACCCTGATATGTCAGAGTTTATGGTTACATATATGAATTGTGATATAGTCAATATTTAATCAATGTCTAAAGGAGACCCAGTGAGAATATCAAAATGATTAAAAATGACACTAAACATATTTGAGATCATCCTGGGAGTTAAAAACCAGGTAGCAGAGAGCATGAGAGAAAATCTGCAGGGTCACTCAGGACATTTTCGAGTTTGGAGTTAAGCCTGGGGTTAAGCCTAAGAAGTAGTAGCATTGATCACTTCTGCCCACATTTATTATTTGAACTCAGTCTCATGACCCTGCCTAACATGACCATGCTGGCTAAAGTAGTTTGGCAGCATCTCAGGTAGAAAATGTAAAAGATTTAAATGCATAATTTTGTATCTACTTTAGAGCCTGTTGCTGCAACAAGGAGATGATGGTTGTCAATTTTGTTTCTAAGGATTTAAGGTCAATATCGATTTTGGATAATGGTCACATGGCAATTGCTATTAAGTGTTTTTAATAGTCACAATAAAACTTCACATTTGGATCTGGCTAGTATAGAATTGGGTAATATAAAATAATGTTTATTCTTAATGCTGATTAAAATTTTAAAATTTCTTGTAGGAATTAAAATACTTAGCAAAAAGATTATAAATGTTTAGAACTTACAAATAAACTATGTACAGATAATTTGTATGCTAATGAAATAACATGTATATTAAAATACATTTTACTGAGAGTTTACTGCATTTACTTGGATAAAATTGTTTTTTCCACAGAAAATAATTTTGTAAATTTGTTTTTTTTACTGATTGATTTAGACTATCTTAATCCCTGATTAGCCTGCAGTTATGATGTATTGCTTTGATAAAGTATTATATTTGCATTAATTTTGTAACTTATCCTTTGAGAAATAGATAGTCTATTCTAGGAGTAGTTAGTCTGACAGACATCACTCTGTGTAACTAGATGTGTAATAAACAGGAGAATTCCGAGACCACACACTCACAGTTCACTCCCATTGACTCTGCTCTTCAGTGACTGTGACCCTCACAACTGCTCACTCTTTGTTACTACTTCAAAGGACATTTATTTTACTTGAAAATTGTGTATTAATATATTTAAAATAGTATTGCTAACATTAGTCTTACTTTTGTTTCTTTCAGGCCTATGGCATGTCAGCGTTACCTTTAAATCTGATTAAAGGCACGCGAAGTGCTGCTTATGAGCGTCTGGAAAACACTGAAGATATCGAAGAAGTGGAGCAGCACATCCAAACAATTAAATCAAAGGTGAGCTGGTGTTTTATTGCCGTTGAGGGTCATGAAAGTACTTTGTCTTTGCGCTGCTTTCTGTTGTGCCTTAGACATTGGTGAGCCTATATTTTGATACTGTTTGAATTTTTGTGTAACATATCCTTAAAGAAGCATGTCTTTAAAAAACTACCTTCTGTAAAATGTAGGACACTGACAGTTGGAGAATTTTTATCTGTGTCTAACAACTGAAACACAGAAGTTCTACTTATGTATGGCCATTACTTTGCTAGTTCCCAGGTATGCTGATTTCATGTGCAATATCAGAGTGCACTGTATCACTTATGTTCAGGTTTTATGTACTAGTTTTTCTTCCTCTATCACCTTCAAGTAAGATGTAAATCTTATTTATAGAACATAGGAAAAAATGGAAACTTTTCTAAATTATTCTGTTAAACTATGATAATCCTGATATAGAAACCAGATGGTAATATGACACACAAAAAAAGAAAACTGTTTATATGACTGGTCTCTCTTATGAAAGTAGAGGCAAATAATTCAATATAAGTAAAAGTATTAGCAATTCAAAAATGTTGCTGTAGTAAGGAAATATTTCACAATTGTCAGATTAGGTTTATCCCAGGAATGCAAAGATGATATGTTAGAAAATAAAGTAGTTCAATATATTGAGAATAAATGAGAAATATAAACATCCTAATAGATGCCAATGAGTTTTTATTTAGAGTCAATTTGTAGTTACTATGTTTAGAGAAGAGTCTCAGCAAATGGGAAAAGAAGCAGCTATTTAGCAAAGGAAGCCTCCGTGATCTTCATACCTAATGAGGAAAAGAATGTTTTTGTTAAAGGTACATAAAATAGGACAGTGGTGTCTGTCCTGTTCCTGGAGGTCTTGGTCAGATAAGAAATATGGGAGGAAGAGGGGGGAAAAGGGAAGTAACTTGTGTTATTTGAAGATCTCATCTACCAAAAAAATCGAAAAGAATAAACTGACAAAATAATAGAACTAATAAAAGTTCATCAAGGTGCCCGTTCATATGTACAAAATCATTCAAAATCACACAAAATCCACCCGGGTGGAGGATGTAATCTCACTCACAGTAACTGTGAACTATAAAATAATAAGAAATGTCAGAATCTTCCTAGTGAAAATTATAAAATTTTTTGAAATAATATAATAGAGGATTGAAATAAATGAAAAACTTCCTCAGTTCCTAATTGGGAAGATTCAATAATGTAGAGATGAGAGTTTTTCATAAGTTTAGGTGGAAATTCAGTATCATGTGTAAAAGATAAAAAATGAAATTTTCATAAACCTCCTACTATATAATAAAACACATTCAGAATTTAAATCAAATACATTTAGAAAACGTTAGGAGAAAGTAAAATTGTATTTTGTTGTGTAGAGGAGTTTTCTAAACAGACTCAGAACTCAAGTGCAAATTAAGAAATTGTTAAATTTTAAATTTTTATGTTTTTAAATTTATGTACCCAAAAAAGTGGCACCAAAAGAAATTTAAAGAACTAACAGTATTTTGAGAGGAAATAATCCAGACCACCTGACCTGTCTCTTGAGAAATCTGTATGCAGGTCAGGAAGCAACAGTTAGAACTGGACATGAAACAATAGACTGGTTCCAAATAGGAAAAGGAGTACATCAAGCCTGTATATTGTCATCCTGCTTATTTAACTTATATGCAGAGTACATCATGAGAAATGCTGGGCTGGAAGAAGCACAAGCTGGAATCAAGATTGCCGGGAGAAATATCAGTAACCTCAGATAGTCAGATGACACCACCCTTATGGCAGAAAGTGAAGAAGAACTAAAGAGCCTCTTGATGAAAGTGAAAGAGGAGAGTGAAAAAGTTGGCTTAAAGCTCAACATTCAAAAAACGAAGATCATGGCATCCAGTCCCATCACTTCATGGGAAATAGATGGGGAAACAGTGGAAACAGTGGCAGACTTTATTCTTTTGGGCTTCAAAATCACTGCAGATGGTGCTTGCAGCCATGAAATTAAAAGACGCTTACTCCTTGGAAGGAAAGTTATGACCAACCTAGATAGCATATTAAAAAGCAGAGACATTACTTTGCCAAAAAAGGTGCTTACTCCTTGGAAGGAAAGTTATGACCAACCTAGATAGCATATTAAAAAGCAGAGACATTACTTTGCCAAAAAAGGTCTGTCTAGTCAAGGCTGTGGTTTTTCCAGTGGTCATGTGTGGATGTGAGAGTTGGACTATAAAGAAAGCTGAGTGCCAAAGAATTGATGCTTCTGAACTGTGGTGTTGGAGAAGACTCTCGAGAGTCCCTTGGACTGCGAGGAGATCCAACCAGTCCATCCTAAAGGAAATCAGTCCTGAATATTCATTGAAAGGACTGATTTTGAAGCTGAAACTCCAATACTTTGGCCACCTGATGCGAAGAACTGACTCATTTGAAAAGACCCTGATGCTGGGAAAGATTGAGGGCAGGAGGAGAAGGGGACGACAGAGGATGAGATGGTTGGATGGCATCATCGACTCAATGGACACGGGTTTGAATGGACACGGGAATTGGTGATGGACAGGGAGGCCTGGCGTGCTGTGGTTCATGGGGTCGCAAAGAGTCGGACATGACTGAACAACTGAACTGAACTGAATCTGCAAAATAGGTGATATATACTGAACATCTGTAAGTCAAGAAGAAAAAGGGACAAGCAATACATAGAAATAATGAACAAAAGACCTAAATAGACAGTATACTGAAGGAGAAATTAACCTGATCAATGAAAATATGAAATGATCTTTCAGCTCATTCATTCACTTAGTAATGAAGTTCACTAAGATCCCACTTTGCGTGCTTCGTAAGGAGTTTTCCAGAACATGGGACTTTCAATGCTAAAACCAGGGTGGCTGGAAATTAAAGCAACTCAATATTTTTTTTTTAATCCTTTGAAAGTCTTAAAAATTTTACCTTTGTCATGTGAGAGTATGGGGATAGTTTGTGGGAATATAAAATACACAGATTTCTAAAGAAATTTGGATGTTGTCACATGTTCCCAAACACAACATGTACCTTTTAATAATTAAAGTTTAATACAGCAGTTTGCACGCTTTGGTGGATCCCAGCATTGTTGTAGTGAAGGAACTCGCACGTGTGGGGCCACGCAAGATGGACCTGTCACAGCGCAGAGTTCTGACAAAGTGCGGCCCACTGGGGGAGGAAATGGCAGACCACTCCTGTATTCTTGCCTGGAGAACCCCATGGACAGTGTGAAAAGGTGAAAAGATACAACACTGGAAGATGAGCCCCCCAGATTGGAAGGTGTCCAGTATGCTACTGGGGAAGGGTGGAGAGCAGCTATGAATAGCTCCAGAGAGAATGAAGGGGCGGGGTCAAAGCAGAAACATGCTTAGTTGTGGGTGTGTCTGGTGTTGAAAGTAAAGTCTGATGCTGCAAAGAACAATATTGCATAGAAACCTAGCATGGTAGGTCCATGAATCAAGGCAAATTGGATGTGGTGAAGCAGAAGATGGCAAGATTGAACATGGACATCTTAGGAATCAATGAATTAAAATGGACGGGAATGGGTGACTTTACCTCAGATGACCATAATATCTACTACTGTGGGCAGGAATCCCTGAGAAGAAATGGAGTAGCCGTCATAGTCAACAAAACAGTCCGAAATGCAGTACTTGGATGCAATCTCAGAAGTGACAGAATGATCTCAGTTCTTTTCCAAGGTGAACCATTCAATATCACAGTAATCCAAGTCTATGCCCCACCCCCTTGAAGCTAAAGAAGCTGAAGTTGACTGATTTCTATGAAAACCTACAACACCTTCTAGAACTAACACCTAAAGAAGATATATTTTCATCTTTGGGAATTGTAATGCAAAAGTAGAAAGTCAAGAGATACCTGGAATAACAGGCAAGTTTGGCCTTGAAGTACAAAATGAAGCAGGGTGAAGGCTAACAGAGTTTTGTCAAGAGAACATGCTGGTCATAGCAAACATGGTTTTCCAGCAACTGAAGAGATGACTCTACACATGAACATCACCATCAGGTCAATACTGAAATCAGATTGATTATGTTCTTTGAAGCCAAAGATGGCTAGAAGCTCTATACAGTCAGCAAAAACAAGACATGGAGCTGACTGTGGCTCAGATCATGAGCTCCTTATGCAAAATTCAGGCTTAAATTGAAGAAATTAGGGAAGACCACTAGGCCATTCAAGTATGACCTCAGTCAAATCCCTTATGATTAAACAGTAGAGGAAATGATCAGATTCAAGGGATTAGATCTGGTAGACAGAGTACCTGAAGAACTATGGACAGAGATTCTTAACATTGCACAGGAGGAAGGGACCAAAACTATCCCAAAGAACAAGGAATACAAGAAGACAGAGTGGTTATCTGAGGAATCCTTACAAATAGCTGAGAAAAGAAGAGAAGCAAAAGTCAAAGGAGAAAGGGAAAGGTAAACCCAGCTGAATGCAGAGTTCTAGAGAATAGCAAAGAGAGATAAGGAGGTCTTCTTAAATGAACAATGAAAAATGACAGAGGAAAACAATAGAATGGGAAAGACTAGAGATGTCTTCAAGAAAATTGAAGATATCAGGGAACATTTCATGCAAGGGTGGACACAATAAAAGACATAAACAATAAGGGTCTAACAAGCAAAGAAATTAAGAAGAGGTGGCAAGAATACACAGAAGAACTGTACTAAAATGGTCTTAATGACCCAGATAACCACAGTGGTGTGGTCACGCACCTAACATCAGACATCTTGGAGTGTGAAGTCAAGTGGGTCTTAGGGAGCATCACTACAAGCAAAGCTAGTGGAGGTGATGAAATTCCAGCTGAGCTATTTCAAATCCTAAAAGATGATGCTGTGAGAGTGCTGCGCTCAATATGCCAGCAAATTTGGAAAACTTAGCAGTGGCCACAGGACTGGAAAAGGCAAGTTTTCATTCCAATCCCTAAGAAAGGCGATGCCAAAGAATGTTCAGACTATCACACAAGTGGTCTCATTTCACATGCTAGCAAAGTAATACTCAAAATCTTTAAGCTAGGTTTCCACAGTACATGAACCCACAACTTCCAGATATACAAACTGGTTTTAGAAAAGGCAGAGGAACCAGAGATCTAATTGCCAACATTTATTAGATCACAGAGAAAGCAAGGGAATTCCAGGAAAAACATTTACATCTGCTTCATTGACTACACTAAAGCCTTTGACTGTGTGGATCACAACAAACTGTGGAAAATTCTTAAAGAGATGGGAATACCAGACCACCTTACAAACTGCTTTCTGAGAAGCCAATATTTGGCTCAAAAAAAACCCAAAAACAAACAAAAAAAACCCACAGAACTGGACATGGAACAACTGATTGGTTCAGCATTGGAAAAGGAATCCGTCAAGGCTGTATATTGTCACCCTGCTTATTTAACTTATATGCAGAGTACATAATGCAAGATACCAGGTTGGATGAATCACAAGCCGGAATCAAGATTGCTGGAAGAAATATGAACAACCTCAGATATGTAGATAATACCACTCAGATGCAGAAAGCAAAGAGGAACTAAAGAGCCTGTTGATGAAGGTGAAAGAGGAGAGTAAAAAAGTTGGCTAGAAACTAAAAAAACTAAGATCCTGGCACCTGGTCCCATCACTTCATGGGAAATAGAAGGGGAAACGTGCTCTTATTTTCCTCATCTAAAGCTATGACCAACCTAGATAGCATATTAAAAAGCAGAGACATTACTTTACTAAGGTCTGACTAGTCAAGGCTATGGTTTTTCCAGTGGTCATGTATGGATGTGAGAGTTGGACTATAAAGAAAGCTGAGCGCCAAAGAATTGATGCTTTTATTTATTTATTTATTTTCATTTATTTTTATTAGTTGGAGGCTAATTACTTTACTTTAGCTGTGGTACATATACACCATGGAATATTACTCAGCCATTAAAAAGAATTCATTTGAATCAGTTCTAATGAGATGGATGAAACTGGAGCCCATTATACAAAGTGAAGTAAGCCAGAAAGATAAAGAACATTACAGCATACTAACACATATATATGGAATTTAGAATTGATGCTTTTAAACTGTGGTGTTGGAGAAGACTCTTGAGAGTCCCTTGGACTGCAAGGAGATCCAACCGGTCCATCCTAAAGGAAATAAGTCCTGAATATTCATTGAAAGGACTGATGCTAAAGCTGAAACTCCAATACTTTGTCACCTAATGAGAAGAAACGACTAATTGGAAAAGACCCTGATGCTGGGAAAGATTAAAGGCAGGAGGAGAAATGGGTGACAGAGAATGAGATGGTTCGATGGCATCATCGACTCCATGGACATGAGTCTGAGCAAGCTCCGGGAGTTGGTGATGGACAGGGAGGCCTGGCGTGCTGCAGTCCGTGGGGTTGTCAAGAGTCAGATACAACTGAGCAACTGAACTGACTGAATAAATGAATAAATTGCCGTTACCAATCTCAAAGTTTTATTCTGAAAATTTAAGGAGAACAAACATAAAAGAACAGATCAGTTTTAGGCACAGGAAATGTTAGCTATTATGTAAACCATCAGTGTGTTTGCCTAGAGGGACATACAGGATTTTGTGTTGGATGTTGTTGATCTCTGTTGGTTCCTGTGACAGTGGTAACCTCAAAAGAGGGAGTGGTCACTGGGGGACTGTGTGAAGGGAAGCCTTTTTGCCCATATACAATGTAACTACATTTTTTCCCCCAAAGGAAATAATTGGTTGACTTCTGGGTGCCTTTCCTGGTGTGCGTTTGAGCACATTTCTTCCGACAGTGGTTTATGCTGTTGGCACAACAGTGCGGGCTCCATCCCTCACTCAAATAGGCAGATAAGCTGAGCTTGTGTTTCAGTGGATCCTTAAATCAGTTTACTAAAAAAGATTTTTTCCCTGAAATAGCGAAAGCCAGCCGTGAAGTAAATCTACCTTGTTGGTATCCTTTTGATGTTAGAATGGCAGTTGTGAGAAAAACTGTGAAGTACCGCATGATTGAAGTGTGGTGGCCTGGATCTGTCTTGTGGAGGGGAGTGTTTCATTCGTTTAGTCTTCAGAAAATACCCTTCTGTAAGGTTCCTTTGAGGATGCACTTTGATAGTAAGCAGTGTACTTAAAGCAGTGAAGATAGTTAAATATAGTCCCGTGTAATTCCCTGGTGGTTTAGCCGGTAAAGAATCTGCCTGCAATGCAGGAGACCGGGTGTGATCCCTGGGTCAGGAAGATCCTCTGGAGAAGGGAATGATAACCCACTCCAGTATTCTTGCCTGGAGAATTCCATGGACAGAGGAGCCTGACGGGCTACAGTCCATGGGTTGCAAAGAGTCAGACACGACTGAGTGACTCACACTTTGTACTTTCCACGCAGAGCATGGTCTCTGGACCAGTAGCATCAGCACCTCCTGGGAATTTGGTAGGAAAGCAAACTATAGGCCCCACCCAAGACCCAACAGAGTCACATTCTCTCGGGGTAGGGTCTAGAAACCTGTGCTTAACGAAATGCCCTGTTGATTGTTGGGTGTGATGAAGTTTGGGAAACAGCGTAGTAAGGAAGAGATGGCTGGGTCCAGAAGAGCTTGGCAGTGCCTCTGTGTGGTGATCACTGTGACCATGCGCATCTCTTGATGAAGGGGTGTCCGGGCACGGTCTGCATGTGTCTGTTATTTCACACGAGGGTACCCCGGGCTGTGTTACAGAGCACTGTGTGCTGTCTCTCCCAATATCCTGTTTGAACCTTGAAAGGAGTTTAGCATTCTAATTATCTAACGTTTTTACATTGTAAAACGATGCTGAGAATTTCCTGGCAGTCCAGTGGTTAGGACTCTGCACTTTCCCTGCTGAGGACAAGGGTTCCATCCCTGGTCAGGAAACTTAAGACCCCACACGCCGTATGGTGCTGCCCCAAATTAAAAGTAATAAAAATGTCCTGTGTAAAGACTTTCTTGGTCCTTCCAATAAAAGCAAATGTAGATTTCACCTTCTTAAGTGTTTCGCAGTTGTCTGATGATTGTGGTTTGTTCTTGTACCTGGTGGAAGGCACTTCGGGGCAGGGGGAGTTCGAGAGGGAACGTGTCCCTGACACCACAGAAAGGTACTGCTCACGGTTACAGTAGATACCATAAGAAAGTATGGGGGGAATTGTCTTTCCGAGAGGTAAGCCAAAGAAAACCTGACTCATTCGCAGATGTACTTGGAGAGTAAGAAAGTGCCAGTTCTTAGCAGTTGTTGTAAAATCTTATGCTCAGCACGTCCTAATCCTACATCCCTCTGCTGGTGTTTGAGTCAGGGACCGAGGCGCATCAGCCCAGGTAAACACTGGAACACAGTCTCTTGACCAAGGGGAGGAGGAGCGTAGGGCTGGGTATGTGAAGGGATAGCATGAGGAATTTGGAGGTGAAGGAGAGTAATCAAGCAAAGAACATAAAGTGCCTCATAAAAGGGGTGTTTAAAAAAATATTATCTGTCTCCATATAACTTTACCATATTGAGTATTTGGAAAATAGGGATCAAGAAAAGTTCAGCTTTAAATGTGCACACATTCACATCACATTTTGACACTGACCTTGGTTCAGAGATGTGTATTCTCACATAGAAGTTATTGGGTTTTGCTTTTTTCCTTCAGTTTGTAAATTTGCCTTAGGAATCAAGTCCAATCTAAAAAAGTTTTTGTTGTCTGAATCTTGCTAAATCTGATGGGTACTTTATTAAGACTTCAATGGTAAAAAAAAAACTTTTATTTTGCTCTATTATTTGCAGAGCAAAGATGGTCGACCTTTGCCAGCAAGGGATAGACGCGCCTTAAAACAATTTGAAGAAAGGTTACGAACACTTCGGAAAAGAGGGAGGCACTTAGAATTCATTGAAAATAGCTGGTGGACAAAATTCTGTGGTGCTCTGCGTCCCCTGAAGGTAAGTGGAGTTTTACAGAATTACACTGTCACTCTTCCAAGTTTACATAGACCTCTCAGAGAGATTGAGTTCTTGTGGAAGCATTGCAGCGTGGCGCCTAGAGCATGGGTTTCAGAGTTAAAATCATCTGGTTTTAAATCACAGCTCTGATGCCTGGCAGTTTGGGTAAGGTGCATAACCTCTTTGAGCTTTATTTACTCATGTGTAATGTAAGTGCTATCCACTCCAGTATTCTTGCCTGGAGAATCCCAGGGACGGGGGAGCCTCATGGGCTGAAGTCTATGGGGTCACACAGAGTTGGACATGACTGAAGTGACTTAAGCAGCAGCAGCAGCAATGTAAGTGCTAGAGGCTTGGAGAAACTTAAAATATAGGTAAGTAATGTAATATGCTTCTAGTTTTACAACTTAGTACTTTTCTATAGGAGATCTGGGACCCATACTAGAACTTTTTCGATCAGATAGATTTCAGTATTCAAATTGAAAATTTCAACAGAATTTGCTTCATTGTGTGGTGGCATGTTTCTGAAAACATGTACAAGGTATGAAGATGAAAAACCATTAATTTCCCTTTTTTTGAAACCATCATTTGCTAGCCTTAAATTCTTCAGACTGCGGTCTTCCTCTCATAATTCAAAAGGAAATGGGGAAATTACCTGACTGCTTACCCTAAAAAGCTCCTTTTCTGAAAGAGTTCTTCAAAAACATAATCAGCTAGATCTACTGTATATCACTTTAAAACTGTCAGTTAGAACCGGTTTCTTTTTAAAGACTCACCCTAGTCTGTTTTCCCAAGGTGATTGTTTTCATGCTACCAAAGGTATAAAGAAACTGTGCTCACCCTTAACTTAATTTTAAATTGTTTATATATTAGCTTCTTTATAGATACTTACAACCTGGTTACTAACATTAGCTGCCTTGTTTTAAATGCTCTGTGCCATTTCATTGTACCCGTGTTTAGAGGGACGTTCACAGCTTTATAAAGTGTGCAGAGTGATCTCGCAGAATGTAGGCTATGGATAGAGAAGATCCACGTCAATGCATAGAGCTGGGTGTCCTCCCCGGTCCCACCACATCAGGCCCCAGTCGCTGGCGTCCTTCTGTCACTGAGGTTAACTTTCACACGTTCTGTGGAATCATGGAAGGTGTAGACTTTTGTCTGGCCTTGGCTCAGCTCAGTGCTTTTGAGGTTCACCCATGTTACTGCATTTCTTTTCAGCGGTTCATTCTGTTTTCTTGCTGAGTACCATTCTGCTGTGTCTGTATCACAGCTTGTTTATCCATTCACCTGCTAATGGGGATTCAGGTTGTTTCCAGCTTGAGGCTGTTATGATTAATGATGTGAGCATTTGTGTACAAATCTTTGTGTAGATATTTACAGATTCCTTCATTATTCAGTTTTTTCTTTTGAATTTTTTATTTTATATTGGGGTTTAGCAGATTAACAATGCTGTGATAGTTTCAGGTGAACAGCAGAGGGACTTATTTTTCATTTTGTTTGTACCTCATTTTTTCCAGTTTTTTTTTTTTTTAATCTATTTTTATCTGGGGGAAATTGCTTTACAACGTTGTGTTGGTTCCTGCCATACAAAGACACAAATTAGCCATGGAACTCAAGGAAGAAAATTAGTTTTGAGTTGAAGAGTCTTATAGAAATAAGCATTTAATTAGAATAAGTTAATGGATCCTTAAAATAGTGTTTATGCGTAGTACTGAGCACATTTCTAAGCATACAGTCTACATTATTCACTTGATTAAACTTGCCCTCTGACAGATGCACATTCTTCTAGTGTATACAACTAATTGGCCTGGATAACCTAAAGTTCCTTATGTACTGCTTATTATATTTATACCTCTTAAATTCATATAGAAAGTTATAAATTCATATCCATAGTTACATCACTCATCTTGTCAGACTTTTTACTGTGGTAAAACATATATAACATATAATACACCATTTAAACTATTTGTCGATGTGGCATCATGTACATTCACAGTGTTGCACAACACTCCCCACTGCCCATTTCCAGAACCTTCCTCATCTCTAACAGAACACTCAACAGTAACTCTCCATTCCTCACCTCCACCCCACCCCCATCCCCCTGAAACCATACAGCTCAGACTGGGGCTTGAACCCACTGTCTTTTAACTGAGATCACACACCTGCTCTCAGGACTTAATAAAGCTTAGGTCCTTGATGTCTCATAGCAGAAAGAATTGAGTGAGAGACAAAGCGATAGGTAAGAAGTGAATTTATTTAGAGAGATACACATTCCACAGACAGAATTCCGCCTGTCTTAAAAGGTGAGAACAGTGCCAGGAGAAATATGCTCCTCAGACAGTATGGGGCATCTTAGAAGGTGAGAGGCCCCAAAATTAGAGCGGGTGGTTTTTATGGGCCAAGTAACTTCGTAGGTTAATGAGTGGGAGGATTATTCTGTCTTGGCAGGTGCACGGGTTTCCAGGAATTGAGCCACCGCCCAGTTGTTGACCTTTTATGGAGTTGTCATGGCACTTGGGGGGGGTGTCATTTAGCTGATGTATTACAACAAGCATATAATGAGGCTTAAGGTCCACTGGAAGTCGAATTTTCTGCCCTCTCAGACCTAGTTGGGTCTGACCAGGTTATGTCGTATCCAACGCTCTGACTTCCTTTAAAGATTGTACCCTTTAAAGGTTGTACTCCTTGCCTCCTGATTCACCTGCCCTGCTCACATCCCCTAATGACCTCTATCCTGCTTCCTGTCTCTCTGAATTTCCTACTGTAGGTACCTTATATAAGTGAATTATATATCCTTTTATGTCTGGTTTATTTGACTTCACATAATTTCTTCAAAGTTCATTCATGTTTTTGATGTATTGAAATTTTATTCCTTTTTAAGGTTGAATAATATTAATTTTGTTTTTCCACCCATCATTTTGTTATATCCATCCATCAGTTGGTGGACATTGAGTTTTTTCCAACTTTTGGCTCTTGTGAATAGTGCTTCCAAGGTAATTGGTGTACAAATACCTGTTTGAGTCCCTGCTTTCAGTTCTTTTGAGTATATATATTGAAATGGAATTGCCAGCTCTTGATCAGTTCTGGTATAACTTTTTGAAGAACCTACTATTTTCCGGTGACTATACCATTTTACATGCCCATGAGCAATACACAAGGGTTCTAGTTTATCCATATCATTGTCAACACTTATTTTCCTTTGTTTTGATAATAGCCAACCTTACGCTTGTGAAGTGATATCTTGTTATGCTTTTCATTTGCATTTCATTTGATTAGTGACATTGAGCATCTTCTCATTAGACTGTTGGCTCTGTATGTTTACTTTGGAGAAATGCTTATTCAAGTTTCATTTTTAATATTCTGAATACTTCTTATCAGATACATGATTTGTAAATATTCTCCTGTTCTTGGCTTGTGTTTTCATTCTGTTGATAGTGTCTTTTGATACACAGATTTTTAATTTTGATGATGTCCAATGCATTTTTTTCTTTTGTTACCTGTGTTTCTGTGTCATATCCAAAAAATAATTACCAGATCCAATGCCATGAAGATTTTTTTCCTTAGAGTTTAATAGTTTTAGCTCTTACATTTAGATCTTTGATCTATTTTGAGGTATTTGTATATGGTGAAGGGTAACAGTCTGATTTCATCTTTTTGCATGAGGTTGTCTTCTTCCCAGCATTATGCTTTTAAGAGACTGCTCTTTCCCCATTCAGTGACCTTGGTCCCCTGTCAAAGATCATTTGAGCACATGTGTGAGCATTCTTCTCTGGAGCCTTTTCCGTTGGCTGTGTCTGTCTCTAGCCAGTACCATACTGTTCTGGTTGCTCTGGCTTTGTAGTAAATTTTGAAATAGGGAAGCATGAGTCCTGTAACTTTGTTGTTCTTTTTCAAGATTGTTTTGACTATTTACGGTTCCTTGAAATTCCATATGAATTTTGGGATGGGTTTTTCTGTTTCTGCAAAAAAAAAAAAAAAAAAAAAAGGTCATTGTGATTTTGGTAGGGATTGAATTGTATCTGTAGAATACTTTCAGTAGTATTGTCATTTTTAGTGTATTAAGTCATATTAAACCATAAGTATGGGCCAACTTTACATTTGTTTATGTCTCATTAAATTTCTTTCAGCAATGTTTTGTTGTGGGGGAGAAAAATTTTTTTCTATCCTTCTCGATTCTTCTCTGGTCTAAGAATTAAATTGACATGATACAGGTTAACAGGAGAATTTCACACAAAAATTTGATAACATGCATACACTGAAGAAACCCAGGAGAACTGAATAAATTCTTAGTCTTGGAACTAGACAGCACTTCAGCAGTATGCTTGGGGGCTATTTTAAACAACAAAATTGCCAGAAAGTACAGAAAGACAGAAAGTACAAAAATGCAAAGAATGAAGCAGTAAATAGTCCACTTACAGGATACTTGTTTATAGTAAGAGAGCTGAAACAAGAATGCAGAGTATTGCCTGGTTCAACCTCAGCTGGGAATGTGAGCATCAGGGACTTATTACCTATTTGCATGTATCTGCAAGGACTTCCCAGGCGGCACAGTGGTAAAGTATCTGCCTGCCAACGCAGAAGATGCAGGTTCAGTTCCTGTCAGGAAGATCCCCTGGAGTAAGAAATGGCAACTCACTCCAACATTCTTGCCTGAAAAATTCAATGGACAGAAGTAGTCTGGTGGGCTGCAGTCAATGGGCACAAAGAGTCGGACACAGCTGAGAGACTGTGCGCACATGCACAGCGTGTCTTCAAAGGACCGCCGAGAGCCGTCTGTGTTGATTTTAAGGCCATAAAGGTTTCAGTGGGCAGTAGGTTTATAAATGCAGAATCTGCAAATGAGAATCAACTACTTGTAAGTAAAAGCAACAATAAAAGACCTCCCAAATCCAGCAGGTTTTCTCTCTAGCTCTTACTACAAAACTCTGTGTTAAACAGACAATCTGGGAAAATTCTGGTAGAGAGAAGAGGAAATTTGGAGATGAGCCTATGATTGATCTTAAACCCCCCATCTTAGTGAAATAAGCCAGTCACCAAAAGACAAATACTGTATAATTCATCCTTTAAGAGGTAGCTGGAGAACCCTGGTGGTTCTCCAAGGGTTGTGGGGCAGGAGGTCTAGGGAGTTGTTTAACGGGTACAGAGTTCCAGTTTTGCAAAATGGAAAGAGTTCTGGAGATAGGTTGCAGAACAGTGTGAGTGAATTTAACACAACTAAACTGCACACTTAAAAATGTTTGAGATGGTAAATTTTATGTTTGTATTTTGCCACTATTTAAAAAGCAAGAAAACAGAAATGGCAAAAACAGGAGATGGAAATAGAGTTGAACTCAGGGGAAAATGGGAGGAAAATACACTTAGTTTTAGAAATGACAAATGTATGGTGTGTCCAAAAAAGAATAGGATCAAATAAAATTTAGTAAGAGGGAGTGTTTGAAGAAAGGCAGAAGGATAACCAAGAGAAGGAAAATAAGATGAAGTAAAAAGAATCAGGAAACGAGTGTTGAAATGGAAGAGAAAGAAAAACTACATCTGTGTAGTGGTTTCCATACAGTGGCGAAACAAAACAAATTAGCAGACTATTTAAAGGTATAATACCTCACCCCCAAAAAACCCTAAAATAAATAGACATGAATCCACATGTCATGAATATTCTATTTCATGAATAGACAGGAAATAGCCAATTTGTACCCAGAAAAATTTGTGTGTAATTTCCTGTTAAAACTGACTTCAAATGTAAAGAAAATCCTCAAGATTTCCAAGCAAAATGATCAGCTCATGAGGGCAACATTATTAGACTTAGACTTCTCAAGAAACATACAAAGCTAGGCAGGAATGGAAGAACATTAAAAAAAAGAATTTCAATGAAAATGTATGAACTGTCAACTGAAAAAAACGCACAATGTGAGAGTTGTGAGCTAAGTGTTTTTGGGGGCAAAATGAAGACCAGTCTCGGAGACAGCTCCTCAGGTAGCTCCAAGGAACTGCTCAGAAGAGGTGAGGAAAAGTCAGTGTTATCTATGATTTTAGTGAAGGGGTGCACGCAGGCAGGCACACATGTTGGCAGAAGGTTATTGCTAGTCATGAGGAGCAGAAGTCAACATTAATGATTTTAGTGCTGGATATGACTCATTGGAAAAGACCCTGATGCTGGGAGGGATTGGGGGCAGGAGGAGAAGGGGACGACAGAGGATGAGATGGTTGGATGGCATCACCGACTCAATGGACATGAGTTTATGGACAGGGAGGCCTGGCGTGCTGTGATTCATGGGGTCGCAAAGAGTCGGACACAACTGAGTGACTGAACTGAACTGAATGAAGAGATGCAGGAATCAGGCTCATACAGTTGTCTCCCTGAAGGCCTGTTCTGCCCGTTTTCCTGGGTCACAGAGTGCCTCACTCCTGATCTCCACCCAAAGCCTTCTCAGGGGGTGTTGAAGGTAGGCAGCTGCAGTGGTTTGTGACTTAGTCCTTGCAGAGACTGATGGCAAGTGCCCAGTTTTAGTTGGCAGAACCAAGGAATTTGTATTTAGCCAAAATATCCTTTAGAAAAACAGTTTTTCAACATTTAAGAACTCAGGGGATTTTGTACCCCTGAGCTCTTGTTGAGAAATCCCCAGTTGCCAGGTTCTGGCCTATTAAGAGGTGTGAAGGTAAACATCAGCAAAAGGACCATGGTGAACATTTAGTATTGTGTGAAGAGAAGGTGTGGGCTGCGGCAGAGAGTGAAGCACAAACATATGAGCCGAGGAATAGGAATAATTAAGGGAGAGAAAGAAAATAGAATTTCTCATAGATTACTGTGTAGGCAGTAGGTGGGAGTTGAACACATAAGAACCAAAACATTGTTTCGTAAAGGCGTGAATAAGAACATGGGGGCTAGGAGCACTTGAAAATTCAAGTACACGAACAAAAATATAAACTTTCTTAACACAAAAGGACTAAAAATCCAGGAGCAAGGAATTCATATTAGCTGGAGAAAGAAACGCAGGAAATACATACATTGTTATCAAACAAGATATTTTCTAAACTAAATGTGTTAGTCATAACAGTCAATATGAATGGCACTTCCCTCTGGTCCAGTGGTTAAGACTGTGTGCTCCCAATGCAGGTGGCGCAGATTTGATAACTAGTCAGGGAGCTGGCTCCCACATGCCACAGCTGAAGATTTCACATGCCCCACCCAAGATCAAAGATCCGAGTACTGCCACGAAGACCCAGCGCAGTCGGATAAATGAAGACAGAGAAGCTTCCATGGCTAGAGTCGGAAAGGTGTAGTCAAGTGTGAGAGAGAGACACTCAGAACTGAGCTGCCGTTACTGACTGAGGATGGAGGGCGTGTGAAGAGGGTCGCACACAGCCTCGGGGACTGAGAGGCTCCCAGCCGATAGCCAGCAAAGAGGCGAAGGTCTCAGCTCTTACCCTCAAGGAGCTTTATCTTGTTCCTCAGACTTGATCATCTCAATTGATTCATCTTGAAGTTCAATGATTCTTTTCTCCTGACCAGTCAAATCTGCTGAACGTTTCATTTTGTTTTCTAGTGAGCTATTTGTTTCAATTACTGCATTTTTCATCTTGAGAAATTCTCTTTGTTGATATTCTGTATTCAGTGAGACATTGTTTTCGATTTGTTTTAGTTCTTAAGAAACGCTTTTCTTTAGTTCTTCCAGTTCAGTTCAGTCACTCAGTCGTGTCTGACTCTTTGCAACCCCATGATTCGCAGCACGCCAGGCCTCCCTGTCCATCACCAACTCCCAGAGTTTACTCAAACTCATGTCCATTGAGTTGGTGATGCCATCCAACCATCTCATCCTCTGTCGTCCCCTTCTCCTCATACCTTCGCTCTTTCCCATCATCAGGGTCTTTTCAAATAAGTCAGTTCTTCGCATCAGGTGGCCAGAGTTTTGGAGTTTCAGCTTCAACATCAGTCCTTCCAATAAATATTCAGGACTGATTTCCTTTAGGATGACTGATTGGATCTCCTTGCTGTCCAAGGGACTCTGAAGAGTCTTCTCCAGTACTACAGTTCAAAAGCATCAATTTTCCGGCTCTCAGCTTTCTTTATAGTCCAACTCTCATATCCATACATGACTACTGGAAAAAACATAGCCTTGAGAAGACGGACCTTTGTTAGTTAAGTAATGTCTCGGCTTTTTTTTATGTCTCTGCTCTTTAATATGCTGTCTAGGTTGCTCATAACTTTTCTTCTAGGGAGTAAGTTTCTTTTAAGTTCATGGCTGCAGTCACCATCTGCAGTGATTTTGGAGACCCCAAAAATAAAGTCTGCCACTGTTTCCATTGTTTCCCCATTAATTTGCCATGAAGTGATGGGACCAGATGCCATGATCTTAGTTTTCTGAATTTAAGCCAACTTTTTCACTCTCCTCTTTCACTTTCATCAAGAGGCTTTTTAGTTCCTCTTCACTTTCTGCCATAAGGGTGGTGTCATCTGCACATCTGAGGTTATTGATATTTCTCCCGGCAGTCTTGTTTCCAGCTTGTGCTTCACCCAGCCCAGCGTTTCTCATGCTGTACTCTGCATATAAGTTAAATAAGCAGGGTGACAATATACAGGCTTGATGTACTCCTTTTCCTATTTGGAACCAGTCTGTTGTTCCATGTCCAGTTCTAACTGTTGCTCCTTGACCTACAAAGAGATTTCTCAAGAGGCAGGTCGGGTGGTCTGGTATTCCCATCTCTTTCAGAATTTGCCACAGTTATTGTGATCCACACAGTCAAAGGCTTTGGCATAGTCAATAAAGCAGAAACAGATGTTTTTCTGGAACTCTCTTGCTTTTTCAATGATCCAGTGGATGTTGGCAATTTGATCTCTGGTTCCTCTGCCTTTTTGAAAACCAGCTTGAACATCTGGAAGTTCATGGTTCATGTATTGTCGAAACCTGGCTTGGCGAATTTTGAGCATTACTTTACTAGTGTGTGCTGCTGCCAAGTCGCTTCAGTGTGTCCGACTCTGTGAGACCCCATAGACGGCAGCCCACCAGGCTCCACCGTCCCTGGGATTCTCCAGGCAAGAATACTGGAGTGGGTTGTCATTTCCTTCTCCAATGCATGAAAGTGAAAAGTGAAAGTGAAGTCGCTCAGTTGTGTCTGACTCCTAGTGACCCCATGGACTGCAGCCTACCAGGCTCCTCTGTCCATGCAATTTTTGAGGCAAGAGTACTGGAGTGGGTTGCCATGGCTTCTCCACTAGTGTGTGAGAGTGCAATTGTGCGGTAGTTTGAGCATTCTTTGGCATTGCCTTTCTTTGGGATTGGAATGAAAACTGACCTTTTCCAGTCCTGTGGCCACTGCTGAGTTTTCCAAATTTGCTGGCATATTGAGTCCAGTATTTTCACAGCATCATCTTTTAGCATTTGACATAGCTCAACTGGAATTCCATCACCTCTACTAGCTTTGTTCATAGTGATGCTTCCTAAGGCCCACTTGACTTCACATTCCAGGATGTCTGGCTCTAGGTGAGTGATCATACCATCATGATTATCTGGGTCATAAAGATCTTTTTTTTGTACAGTTCTTCTGTGTATTCTTGCTACCTCTTCTTAATATCTTCTGCTTCTATTAGGTCCCTACCATTTCTGTCCTTTATTGAGCTCACCTTTGCATGAAATGTTCCCTTGGTATCTCTAATTTTCTTGAAGAGATCTCTAGTCTTTTCCGTTCTGTTGTTTTCCTCTGTTTCTTTGCATTGATCACTGAGGAAGGCTTTCTTATCTCTCCTTGATATTCTTTGGAACTCTGCATTCAAATGGGTATATCTTTCCTTTTCTCCTTTGCTTTTTGCTTCTCTTCTTTTCACAGCTATGTGTAAGGCCTCTTCAGACAGCCATTTTGCTTTTTTGCATTTCTTTTTCTTAGTGATGGTCTTGCTCCCTGTCTCTGTACAATGTCATGAACCTCCATCCATAGTTCATCAGGCACTCTATCAGATCTAGTCCCTTAAATCTATTTGTCACTTCCACTGTATAAACGTTAGGGATTTGATTTAGGTCATACCTGAATAGTCTAGTGGTTTTCCCTACTTTCTTTAATGTAAGTCTGAATTTGGCAATAAGGAGTTCATGATCTGAGCCACACATATTTAAAATAGTGGCTTTAAAGTTTTTGTCTTGTAAGTTCAACGTCCTCAAGGACTTCCTCAAGTACAGTGCCTATTGATTATTTTTCCTTCTCTGTATTAGCCATACTCTCTTGCTGCTTTGCATGTCTCTTCTGTTTATTGTTTTTAGTTAAAACCTGGGCGATTTTAAGTCGCACGATGCAGCAGCTCTGGAGATTAGATTCTCCCCGGATCTGCTGTTATTACCTTTGGTTGTTTGTGTAGTGACTTGTGCATGCTGTGAAGTCTGTCTTCTTTGTTGTTGCAGTTACTGCAGTCTCTGCCTGGTTGGTTTAGTTAATTATTGACACAGATTTTCTTGAACACCTAGAATCCGTAAGTCTCCCAGTCTTGCTGAGGGGCCATATGTGAGTGCAGACGTGACTTCAGCACTCAGGGGATGCACTTACACCGCTACCTTAGCCCACACTTCCTGCTCGTGCAGACAGAACCTCAGGGTCGACCAGAGTTAGCACTTAGGTCTCTCCTATCTTTCTGAGCATGTACAGGGCCTTCTTCATTCCTGGGAATATTTAGTAACTTTTCAGAGCCCCTGTGGACAGCTCATTCCTTACGTTTCCATTTTAATCTTTGGTTAGTTTATTTTGTGCCTGATACTGACTAGCTCTTATGGCCATGAAGTTCAGTGCTTCCTGGGAAAAAGGAATTCCTGCACTGTATGAGCTGCATTTGAGGCCGAACACAGTCTTGCCAGTGGGACCTTCCGTGTGCCTACCGGGCGGGTCAGGTAGCGGCGGTCCTCTGGGAAGGGGGCCGAAGGCGCCCCAGCCGCCTCTGCATGCTCAGGCGGCTTACAGGGGGAGGGCTGGTGCTGGAGCGAATCTGAACGCCAGCGTTCTGTGCCGTTACCGAGAGTCAGCTGTTTTCCTTAAATAAATGCTCCTGGATTGTTAAATGCTTCTGGTTCATTTTCAGTGTTGAAAAAGTTGATTCTGACCATTTATGCCAGTTTTTAAATTGCTTTTTAAGAGGAAAGGATTTTCAGAGATTCCTACTCTGTTACTTTTACTGGTGTCATCTCTCTGGCTTAATTGTTTTTTCAAAATTGATATCATAGCTAGTGTGGCATATGTAGCATTTAGGTCAACCCAAGGTGGTCACCACTGACTTGATCCTGTAAGTACTACTAACTTAAGTCCTTATATTTAAATATATATAGTTTCCTTGGTCTTTATAAAACATTTATCTTTTCAATATTTTCCTTTGTTTTGTTAAGTAGCTATGGTTAAACAGTCTTAACTCTGACTCATTCATCTCAACTGCTTGGGAATGTAGTGAAGGGTTTTCTTCTGTTTCCCTTCTCCACAGTGGGCGTCCAGGCAGGGCATGCTGATTTCTCCTGCTCTCTGTCTGTTGCTTTGCTGCTCGCTGGCAGTTGGTCCTAGTACTACCTCCTGCTACAAGCTATTTGCTATCAACAGGCTGCTGAGAAACAGTATATTTCCTCAGTGTATGGATGTTGGCTTCAGTTCTCCTGGGTATCAAATACAGTGCTCAAACCTGGTAGAAAAAGATTGTGTATGCCCCTTTATTTCTGCTACTAGTAATCTTCTGTTACTATAAAGGAGTCGCTTCAAACTTACAATGAAACATTTTAGAATGAATGCTCATGTGAAATCCCAGTATGTAAAATGGATATATGCAGCATATTTTGAGTGATGGCTATAGCCTTTTTGGTCCTCTTGCCAAGCTGCTTCCAGTAAGCTCTAAAGGTACTCTTTTAGAACCAAAGAATTCCCTAGAACACAACCCTAAGATTTATTTCCAGATTTATCTTTCTATGCTGGGTAGGATAATGTGTTGTTATTCTACTTTTCTTTTATCATATCAGAATTCTAAAATATTCTTCAATGATCATGTGAAATAAGATGAAAAACCTCCCTAACATTCATAATGTTTTCCATCTATTTCTGTCAATTCCAGGCAAAGGAAAAACCAAAACAGTTCAGTTCAGTTCAGTCTCTCAGTCGTGTCCAACTCTTTGTGACCCCATGGACTGCAGCACGCCAGGCCTCCCTGTCTATCACCAACTCCTGGAGCTTACTCAAACTCATGTCCATTGAGTCAGTGATGCCATCCAACCATCTCATCCTCTGTTGTCCCCTTTTCCTCCTGCCTTCAATCTTTCCCAGCATCAGGGTCTTTTCCAATAAGTCGGTTCTTCCTATCACGTGGCCAAAGTATTGGAGTTTCAGCTTCAACATCAGTCCTTCCAGTGAATATTCCGGACTGATTTCCTTTAAGATGGACTGGTTGGATCTCCTTGCAGTCCAAGGGAATCTTGAGAGTCCCAAACATAGATTTCATCATTTTTATTCTGTGATTTTATTCCTTAGGGACACAGTTCCAATCATTGTTTTCCTTGTATACAGCTCATACATATTCTTCATGTCTCATACATATCCATTCACACTGTCAAGTTCATACTTAGAGTATGAGGAAGTATATTCCATCGATTACAGTACTTAGCACATTTTTCCAAAGAGTTAGTGACATTTTCCTCAGTGCTGTTATACTCTATTTCAAAAATATTACCAGCAATATAGACTTTTCTAAAGCTGTAGTATAATTTATTTATAAGATATAAGCTCTTAACCCATGAACAACGTGGTTTGAATTGCTCAGGTCCACTTACACAGGGATACTTGTCTGTAGCCCGTGATACGGCACTCTGTCATCCACAGTTGGGGGACTGTGTGGATATGGAGGAACTGTGTGTGCAGAGGGCTGACAATGAGCTCTACACAGGTTTTTGACTATGTAGAGGGTTGTCCAAGAGTCAACTGTATATCTCATTACTTCTGTGAGAAAATGTTACAAGTTCTCTATTTTAACAGCAGGTTAATATAACCTGATGAATTTCTTGGTTTTGGTTTTCTGTCTATGTGTACTAGTCTTAATATAGTTTTCAGTTAACTTCTTGTATTTGAATATAAGTCAATATGAACTTTTATTTGACCTAGCAAAGAGTCATTTGTTTACTTACCAATGAAGACTTTAAATGCTTTTTCTCTTCTGTGTATTTGTTCTCAGATACTCTCATAATGAAAATTTAGTGACATATGCCTAGGATTGTAGACTAAAATGTATTTTTAGGTCATTTTTCAGATCATTTTTACATGGTACCGACTCTCATGGAGCATAATGGTTTTTGTACTTTTAATATCAACTTTTAGAAGTATATTTTAATGATTTTTTTTTTTTTGCTTTTAGATCATTTGGGGAATATTTTTCATCTTTGTTGCATTGCTGTTTGTAATTTCTCTCTTCCTGTCAAAGTAAGTACAGTAGACACATTTTCTAAAGCACTTACACATTTCCTGTGATACTATACATTTCCCATGCCAAATTCCATTAATGTAGCCTATTCATCTTAAGTAACTATTTTACTTGAACTGTTCTACAGCATTAACTCAAAGAATGACTAAAAAGGCCCAATAATAGACAGTATTCTTTGGTTTATATCAATTGAACAATATCTGTAAGATATTTAAGTGATGTTTGATTTGTTATTCATGGTTTTCTTGGACTCAGTTGAATGTACATGCTTAAGTTGTGATGTTATTCTTTCTGAATTAACTGAAAATGTGATGGTATAATATGTAAATTCACTATATACTTTGTTATAGCTTGGATAAAGCTCTTCATTCAGCTGGAATAGATTCTGGTTTCATAATTTTTGGAGCTAACCTGAGTAACCCACTGAATATGCTTTTGCCTTTACTACAAACTGTAAGTAAAAAAAAAAAAAAAATCATTTTATACTTTAGCAAACACACTGTCAAATTATTATGTTGACAATATATGATTGGCAATATATGCTTGGGCTCTCTGTTGATTTGGCTTTTTATTTACATATAACTTCTACTTTGATATGTTGTTCTAAAAATTATTGTATTGGTGTATTACTGAATCTTTAAGTTATATGTTATTTGAATTGGGGATACATTTAAACTTAAGGTGAACTTTTTCAAGCATTTTCTGATTTTGCCTTTTAATAAAGTCTTTTATTCCATATATAAATGTAGTTTTTAGTTTATTATAGGGTTTTTGTTAGGATAATAATATTGAACAATTTGGTAGTAGTTTGGTAGTTTGCTTCTTAGAGGTTATTTATTTATTTGTATTATCATAGTAGCCTGATCAGAGTTGATATTTTAAACAATGCCAAATATGAATAATGAAGTTTCACTCAATTGTATTCAATGCATGACTCCTGGAGCCCTTATTGTTTGTGTATTAAGTATACTTTTATTTTTTTCAGGTGTTCCCTCTTGATTATATTCTTATAACAATTATTATGATGTACTTTATTTTTACTTCAATGGCGGGGATTCGAAATATTGGCATATGGTTCTTTTGGATTAGAGTGAGTATATGTTATAATATTTTTCAATTTTTTCTATCATTTTGTATATAACCTCCATTATTGCAAATTATCTTAGGTTTATAATACAGAAGTTATAAATATCTTGATACCAAAATGGTGGAAGTCATAGCCTTTTCACTTCATGTTAACATAAAAGTGCTCTTTGTCCAGAGTGTGCATGCTCAGTTGTGTTCAGCTCTTTGTAACTTCAGGTACTGTAGCCCGCAAGTCTCCTCCTTCCGTGGGATTATCCCAGCATGAGTACTGGAGTGGGTTGCCAATCCTCTTTCAGGGGATCTTCCTGACCCAAGGATCAAACCTGCAACTCCTGCACTGGCAGGTGGATTCTTTACTGCTGAGTCACCTGGGAAGCCCCTTTGTCTCAAGCGGCAGTTCTTAAATGGGGCAGTTTTGCCCTCCTGGTGTATTTGGCAAGGTCTGCAGATGTTTCCAGTTGTCACAACTAGGAAGCACTGCTGGCGTCCACTGCTGGGTGGAGACCAGGGAATCGGGTCAGCGTCCTGTATTGCACAGGCAGCCTCGCAACAAAGACTGACTTATCCAGCCCAAATGTCGGTGGTGCTGAGGCTGAGAAGCCATGGTTTAGAAGTTCTGTTATTCTCCTTAGTGTTTGGCTGTAGCGCAACTGCATTGCAGCACAACTGGATACACTATAGTTCCTGATGGCCCTGCCACTGGGAGTGAAAGATTCCTGTGCCATTGGAGAGAGGGTTATTTTCTTCTTATTTTGGTATTAAAATGAGATCTATCACTTCATACTTCCAGCTGTGTGTAAAATGCAATTAATTAGTGGCTTGAACTAATGAAAGACTTCCTGCTGTGGAAAATTTTTTAAATCTAGCATTGCTTCAGTAACTCAAAAACATCAAGTCTAATATCTCTGTATTTATTCCTCTTGACTTCTCCCTCATGGTTGAGATATGGCTCCTTCAGCTCTATTTATCCTGTGTTCTGTGAGGAAGCGGCAGCTAGGAGAAGGGCTGACAGAAGGCGTGACTTTCCCAGAAATCTCCCACAGACTGCTTTCTTTCTGATGTGTAATGTTTCATCACTGCCAGCCGCTACTGGGCATAGGGAAGCCAGGAAATGTGCATTTTTAGGTGATCATATCCCATCCAGAATTAGAGTCCTGTTGTTCTATATTGTACTATTATATTCAATCGAGTAATAAAACAGGGAGGTGCTGTCTCAGTCACTAAAGTGTGCTCTGCCTTTGAAATGAGAGGCCTGTCACCAGGCTTCTTGTATCTGCTCCCACATATTTCAATTTCCATCCATCCATACGGGATGCACATGAAAACAGCTATAGTCAGATGATCATAAATTACCATAAACTAGATGATAAACTAGTTTTATAGTTGAGTATAACATGAGGATGGGTTTCCCAGATGGCGCAGTTGATAAAAGAATCTGCCTACCAATGCAGGAGACACAAGAGACACAGGTTTGATCCCTGGGTCAAGAAGATACCCTGGAGGAGGAAATGGCAGTCCACTGCAGTATTCTTGCCTGGGAAATCCCATGGACTGAGGAGCCTGGCAGACACAACTAAGCATGCGTGTGGGTGCATGTGCGCGCATGCATGCACACACACATATACACACACACAATATGAGGATATCATGAGTATTTCATAGAAATGAGTGATTAAAACATGACATGTCTGTCCTTGTGCAATAATATATAGAAAACTATAAATATATTACTAACACTTACAGTTTAAACTCACTCTTTTAACCTGTAGATAGAATTAGACATAGTTCACTGTTCTTAGCTCTTTGAATTTCTAACAGATGCTGTTACATAATAAGTTTAGAAGATTCTTTGAAACAAACCATGAAAATACTAATATATTTCTCTAGGTCTTGAGTTTTTAAAATAAACATGAATCTGAATCTAAAAGCTTTACAGGGAAAGGATTGTCTTTGTTATTCTTATAGTTATCTGGAAAGATTAAGAAATCTTAGTATTTATTTTGGAAAAAAGAATTGGTGGATTGAACTGCATTCATTACCCCCTAACAAATGAGCAAGATTCAGTGCCTTCACATAAAACGTATTGCTGAAATATTGTCACTGTGTTTTTCCTTCCAGTTGTATAAAATCAGAAGAGGTAGAACCAGGCCCCAGGCGCTCTTGTTTCTCTGCATGATACTTCTGCTTATTGTCCTTCACACTAGCTACATGATTTATAGTCTTGCTCCCCAGTATGTTATGTATGGAAGCCAAAACTACTTAATAGAGGTAAGTACAAACTTTAAAAAAAAGTCATTATTTTGACATTTTAAACATAGTAATCTCTAAAACCAAATTCTAATTTGTGAAAGCTAGCATAAAATATTAGCTCATCAAATTAAATTTAATACTGCTAAAAATAGTTTTACATTCCATTGTTGGGCATATTTACATTTGTTTCATACAAATTCTTTTTAAAAACAACACTGAATTTCATAATAGTTGTTCCTTAAATGGATCCCATGCTGCCAAACTGCTGAGCTTTATCTCAGCACTTTACTAGAACTCATAATATTTACTTTGGAATGATATTTTAAGTAAGTTTATTAATATGGCTCCCCAAAACATTTTGGTGAGCAAAGAGCAAAACATGTCTGCTCGTTGGTACCATGAATCCCATAGGAGAGACTTTATAAATGTTTTATTTGTGGGTGATTTGCTTTCTCTTATCCTGATGGGGATCCTCTTACCTGATACACTGATTCCTTGGTCTTATCTTTCAAAAGCCACCTGTGATTCCTAGTTGTAACCGGAGAGCTAGTTTGAATATTTTGACAGTTTAAAATATTTTGATGATATCTAATTTGGCCTTTATTTAGTTTCCTTTTCCTAAAATATCTCTTGCTCTGCTTTCTAATCGTTCAAATCAAATCTGTGTTTTAGGGCCCAGTTCAAGCCTTACTTTAATGGAGTCTTTCATTATTAATGCATTCTGCCCAGATCATTCCTTTTTTATCCTTCATTCTTTCTTTAACATGTAATTAGTAGTTAGTTCATTCAGAAATATCAATAGTGTAAGTGGATCAGAGATAGGACACACATCACAGTATCAGGATACAGATGACCCAAGTTTGGGAAATAAATTGCTAAAAGATCACCTCAGTCATTCTTCTCATTTCTTATACCTTTTATTATCTTCTTGTCTTAGCCCTTGCACCTAGTTCTCTAGTTCATGTTATGAAACAGTCTTCTATGAATTGATGAAATGAGATCACACTTTTGCATGGATAAACGCTATTCTCTTCTCGTTCCACAGTGGAAAACCAAGGGCTGTTTTCTCTGGGCAGAAGCTCCATTGATTAACACAGGGCCTAAACATTGTTGCAGGAAAGCCTTAATGTCAAATTTACCATGAATCTTTTTATTCTAATTGCAATTTTACATAAAATTTACATTTTAGAATATTAGTGAGATGTGGTTTAATAGAAAACAGTATAAAGTTCATAATGTGATCACTTTTTAATCAAAATATATATGTTAATATATAAGTATTTACATTTTAACTACATCTTCATTTTTTAGAGCAATATGACTTTCAGTGACCATAGAGGCAATTCAACCCTTTCTGCGCCGAAGAGATGTGATGCAGATGCCCCTGAAGGTAAAGCAGCTTGTGTCACCTGTCTTAGAATTTATAACTGTAAGAAAAGATTTGTTTTGAATTTTGGTGTCTTAAGCATTTGGTGCATTTGTTTTCATATGTGGTGACAAAGGAACTTTGTTAATAAGAAGAAATTGGTCTCTTCAATAGAACTTCTTGGTGATATAATGATTTTCATTAGGGAGAGGATCATTATAAATTAGTTACCCTTGAAGAACAAAAGGTGGTTATTATTTACCCCATACTTACTGGTATAATAAGAAATCATTCTTAAATGCCTTTTTTGTTGTTGTTTTAAAAAATTCAAGAGACTTTTGGTAGAATCTGTAATTTTTAGGACTGAGAACAACAGTGCCTATGACCTAGAACAGCTTTTCACCCATCCAACTCTGGTCACTTTAGTTAATAAAATAATAATAAAGTTAGTGACGACAGCAGCTGACGTTTAAGAATGTGTAGTTGTGAGCCAAGCTTTGTAAGTGTCTCCTGTGTATTCTGACAAAAGCTCTGAGATCCTGTGGTCTTCATCTCTGTGAATTTTGAGAGGGTCATTTTTTTCTGTCTTCTGTTTGCTAAGATGATTTTTTTTTTCCTTTTACTATTATAGCATTCTTTCCTGATTAAGGATTCCAGATTTATTCTTTCAAGATATGCAAAAACTTTTTTCTACTTTTGCCTTCAAAATGCTTTTATTCCAGAGTAAAGTAGTATGTCAGATATATTTCTTGATAAGTCATTCAGGGCTACCATTATGAAAAAGATAAATTTGGAGTGTTTTAGCAGAGTCAGCTCTAGAATGTTGTGGTGTAACAGGAATAGGAACAGAACACGGGATGGTCCAGTGAGGAAGGGATGAACTCTGCCTGGAGGTCGCTGTGGGCTGGTCGGAAAGAAAGGCTTCAGACGGGGATGGCAGGGCCGCCTCTCGAGGTTAGAGGAGAGTCCAGGGACGGCTGCTCCAGGTGGAGGAACACAGCGTGCACAAAGTTACCTTAGACCGTACTGTTTTGTGTTCAGACAGTTTAAAACAATTATTATTTAGTTTTTAATTGTGGAGATGTAGGGGGTTGGAGGAAAGAGGAGATGGGGTTGCCGAGTTAGAACTCAAATCAGAAAGGTCTGGGAAAGAACCAGTGGATGGTTTTACACAAGAAAGTGGAAACTGTGGTCTGGCTTGTTTTCAGTAACTTGAATTACAGAAGAGAGAGAATGGATTTGAGAAACTGAGACCAGAGCATAGAAACCAGTTGGGAGAGGGTGCCAGGAGGAGCAGTTGACAGTAATCCAGGAGAGATGGCGAAAGCCTGGAGCAAAGGGCGGTCCTAAGAGTGAAAAGAACACAGAGTTGAGAGAAGTTCTCCTTGCTCGGGTCTGAAGAGTGGTGGGGGAGGTGGAATATTCCGGAATGGCCTCCAGTTTCTGAGTAATATGGTAAATTTTGGTATCACCAAGCTGAGGTAAAAATAGATACTAAGATTAAAGAAAAAAGTATAGATACTGCTTAGCTGACTTGAGATGGAGATTTCACGGGCAGTTGGATGTTTACAGGATGAACTCAGAGGGCAGAGTGTGAGGAAGCAGGTGACAGAACTATGGGGAGGGAGCGGAAAGAGGAAGGAGCGATGTGGCAGCTGGAGGCGAAAACTACGTGCGGTGAATAAAAGGGAGTGTAAAGCGGTGACTGAGTTTACAGTTTCCCCAGAGATTCTTCATAGAGCTTGAGAGGGATTGGATGGAAACTGGAGAAGGCGTGCAGCGTCAGGAGAGAATCTTTTTTTTTTTTTTTTAATGAGGAGAGACTTTAGGGATGATGGGTTGAATTCATGGAGCAGGAAAAGTTGAAGAAAAATATGAGAAAGGATGAATGATGAGCCAATGTCATCCTGTTCTGGAGGAGATAGTAGTTAGAACATCAGAGAATGCTTTAGGTAGAAGGAAGGATCCTTCTTTCTCTAGATTGCAAGGAAGGAGGCAACAATATGAACTCAGATAGTAATTTCTTAGTGAGGGTGAGCAGGAAGTTCTCTGTGATTGTCTCATCTTGCTTTGAGGTGTAATTTCAGTCGTTTGCTGAGAATCATGTGGGCCACACTGGGCACAAAACTAAAGAAAGTGGGAAAAGTTTTGCTAGGTGAACAGAGAAGGATCTGACTGGAGATAGGTTGGTGATAAATGAATATATGCCAAGGGGCAGAGATGAAATTATCCCTCTGTATTTTTCTTGGGCGTGTCTGCACAGCTGGTGCTCTTCCTCAGAGCCTGGGCTGTTTGGGAAGATGATTTGAAGGACTGGTGGAGGATGAGAGTTAGAGACAGGACAGGCTGAGAGTCAGAGAAGGAGGAGACCAAGCGCAGAGTCCAGAGTGCAGGGGAAAGCTGGGCCGAGACCAAAGCTGGGAGGAAAGGACAAGATCAAGAGACGAGCCAAAATCAGAATCGAGGGAAAGCAAACGTGAAGAAGTCATAGTAAAATGTTTCTGTTATAAGTAAATGTGACTTAATTTTCCAGGTCTGCTTTGGTAGCAACAAAGACACTTTAGTTCAGATTTTTAACTTTGAAATGTACACAGGCCCACCCCCACCTCACACACACTTCACAAATAGGGTTGATACATGAAATGCGTTGTCATTTTTTGCTAAGTGAGAATAGAATGAAAAATTACTGTTGGGTTGATTTGTAATTTTTTGAGAGGGCTCTGATCTTGAAGCTCTAATATAAGTTCTGTTTCTTAGATTCTTACATTATTGAAACCTTAGCAGAAAAACAGGTCAAATTTCAAAATCAAGTTGCACTGGTAAAAGGGGCTTTAAAATGACCCTGTATTGCTGAACTGAATGAATTTGTGTGATCAGTAAGCTTTAGTTAAATGATACACTTGGCCATAACTTTTATATGAATCCCATTTGATATTTTTCTTTTTCAGTCAAATTTATAGTGGTTTAAGTGACCTCCTTTGAATTGTTAAATATTTTTCTAAAACATTTTAGTTGATTTATGCTTTGAAATGTTACTTTGCAGTACAAAACATACCCTTTAGATTTATGGATTTATCTCTCCCAATATTTTGTCTTTGTTCTCTACCGAATCTCTAAATGTCAGATTGCCTGTGCATGCTTGGAAGAGGATGTGTAGAGATAGGATCATTAACTTTGGGATGTCAGGGTAGGTTTCTTAAGAAAGGAAATAAAAACAATGATGGGCTCCTGCCAGATTCACAATTAAGCATGCTCTGGGTACTGCCACTCATAAAGGAGATGTTAATCCTACTAATTCATATATAAATAAATGAAAATCATTGTTTTATATGTTAAAAACTTTAATAGTGGAGAAAGATGAATGAGCAGTTCACATGAGATTTGACACGTGGGGTGGGGCTGGTTGTAGAATGTGTGGTGAAAGACTGATTGCGCAGTGTCCGTTTACTGTGGACTAGGAAACCTCAGCTTGCAAGAAGAAAATCAACGCTGTTTGTTACTTGTGAAGTTTTGGTGGGCACTTTGACTAAGACAGATGATACTGTAACAGAAATACCCGACAAGGCACTTGATGTTACCTTTGTGCACCTGTTGCAAGTAGTAGTTTTGGAGAACAGTTTTTCAATTTAGAAACAAAAAAGTTATAATTTATTGTGTTATACTTAACATTATTTCTAAGTAAAGATAATCTTCCTAGAAAGATGTTAAAGCAGTGATTTTTCTAAAACACACATATATTGATCTCTAACCAATACTGAGTACATTTTAGACTTTTTTTCTTAAGTAATATTGCATTCATATATGAGGTAGTCTGGCATTTTTTAAATGTTACAATGTTTGCGAATTAAAAGAGTCCTCTAAAAACAGTTAAGGTTTTTTGTGTTTAAAATGATCTCTTAAAGAATAATTTAGCAGTTATAAACAATGCCTATCATACCATGTTTACAAAGTTCTCTTAAAGCAACAATTTTTTAAATTTATCCTTTCACATAATGCAGTGTTTATCAGTTCTAAGTGAGCCACCTGAGCAAATTAGAAATCCATTTTTAGATTTTGTATGCAATTATGACAAAAGGATTTTTACATTCTTAGTTTTATGTTCAATAATTGCTATTTAATCTAATAGACATTAATACATGCACAATTTATATGCTAGTGTGAGAAAAATAGTTAAAACAAACAGAATTATGAAAAGTAATATAAACATACAGAAATATTTGAGTCTGGAAGGAGGATGAATGATCAGTGTCCCTTTGTCGTCTGGCAGAATAGAGCACTGTGTAGGTTCTCAGAAAGAGAGACAGCATCAGAGACATACACACAGTCCCTGCCTTTGGAAAGCAAACAGACTAACGGATTTGGATATGAAAATAAATAATAGTAAGAGGAAAGTAAATGGCATGCTGTAATGAAATTACAGACAGAATGCTGTGGGAAGGCAAAGGAGGTAATGGTTTTCCCTACAGTGTAACATTTTAACTGGGCCCCAAAGCGCAAGTGAATCTAAATGACCAAACAAAACATTGGAGGCTGTACCAAACAGAGAAGGAACCTGTGTTAATAAGGCATAAAGACAAATTTATTTGGCATGTTATGGAAAAAGTGTGTCGCAGCAGGAGCATTGAATGTTTGGGAAGTATAGAACGGGATGAAGCAAGACTATATCTTTCCAAATGAACATTTTAAAAAATCTGTGAACCGCAAGTTTAATTTCTGCCGTCCTATTTAATTATTTTACCTTTCCTTGATGTGAACTTGTCTTATTTGGACAGTAAAGCACCTAGAAATGTGATGATCTGTATAAATCAAGCTTGATTTTTGTGGGATATTCTGGGTAAGTATATTTGTTAATGTATATAGCCAGCCTTAAAAATCATCAATCTATGGCTTTAGATTTTAGCATTAGGATATAATTTCACTAGGACAAATGGTTAAGATAACTTAATTTAACTGACAATGCTAAAATAAAAAAATGATGTGTTAAGCTAAACTACATGAATTACAAAAAGCTGAACAGATTTAAAATTAAAGCGCTAAAGCAGAGTTATAATTACATATACTAACTACAAAGGGAAAAGTAAGACTGATACTGAATAAAGATAATGTTAGAGGAAAATTAATAAAGTAAAATATGCATACTTTTAATACTTACTTTAGAGAGTAGTTGAATACTAAGTTCTTGAGTAAACAAGCCCATTATCAGGGAGGGCCTCAAAATACATTCTGTATAAATAAAATGTATTTACCATGCTGTTTTGCTTTTATCATTAATAAAAGCAAGTGGACCTGTTTTCTCAGAACTTCAAGTACCTATCCTTCTGCAGACTTTTCTCTAAGATACTACGTCATCTGAGATACTATGTCAGTTCGCGGCTGGAAAGAACCAGCTGTGAGAGTGGGATGATCATGGCATGTTTTTCCTGAGGTCAGCCAGGAGGACTCAATCAGGAAGGGCTGTCTGCTGGCCGACTGAGAAGAGGGCAGACTTCCGGGGCCTGGCGAAAGAGGGAAATCTAGCTAAGGGTTACTTAAGTCAGATCTGCAAGTGGCTTGTTCTGATTGATCAGTATGGACAAATAGCTCAGCTAATCTTTCATGACGCAAAGGCTGAGAATGTTGGGGGCTTATGTCTGGCTTTTTTGCAGGTAAACAAGGGGTGTCCTAGAGCCTTCTCTACATCATACGTTGTATCCTTCTTCATATTAAGCCTACTATACCTAGTGTGTATTTTATACTTAAGGAACATTTTAATTCAAACACTAAATCTTCATTAAGTAAGTTAATGTGACCATTTAAGTAAGTTAAAGGTGAAATACAGTTCTACTAAAGTACTCCTTCAGTTTTTAGTTTAAAGTAATTAAAAGTACATAATAATAGAAATTTAGTTCCCTCGGCTCAGTAGTCATGTCAGGTGCTGAAAAGTCACACGTCTCCAGTGGGAGTTGCGTTGGACAGCACAGTCTGGAGCCTGCGTGAGTGGCTGGCATCTCACAGGAAACAGCCTCTTACCAAGCGGAGCCCCTCCCTCTCCTGAAGACGGTACCATCACTTGAGGGTGAGCCACAAGCAAGGTTAAATGTATTACTTGTAAAAAACGGGAAGCAAAGTTGACCTTAGTGTCAAGAAGAAGGAGAAAGAACCAGAGCCCTAAGAAACTGTAGCTGCAGACTAGCACTTTGCAGGTGTGCAAGCCACACGCACGTCAGCAGAGTGGGTTTGTCTCACTGAAGTTTCAGACTGGCACTGCAGTAAGTGGTGCAAGTAAGTATAATCCTCACTAGAGGAACGTGCCTTAGTTCTTGGCTTCACAGAGTTCCCACAAAGGAGCACAAGTGACCATGTCAGAGTCAGATATTCACGCACACAAGGAAGCAAAGCCCCACACGTGAGAGAGCTAACAGAAGTAGCAGGAAAGACCTGCCAGGCTCTGATACTGGAGTTATCAACACAGATTGTGGAGCAGTAACTGTGATGAAAGAAGTAAGACCAGATCAGCATACCGCAGAGGACAACAGAGTATTAAAGGAAGAAGGCAGAATGAGTGGAACCCTAGCAAATTTATCAATGGACCAAATGCAGTGTTTGAAAATGAACATACAGTAACTGAAATTAAACTCGGTGTAGAGACCTACAGAGTAAAACCACAGCAAGGCATCTCCACTTACCGTTCATTGACTGTGGGAGGAAGAAGGGTAACTGAGTTAGCTCATCTCAGAGGAAAATGGGCACAGGCCCCGCCAGGTAAACAAGGTGACCACCATCCAGGGGCAGCACGGCCTGGGCCTCTGGGCGTGACCACCTGGCACAGTGAGAGGACGGGGCTCAGATCTGAGGGGACAGGACACAGACCCAGGCTGACGGCTGACAGCCGTGCTGGAAAAGCGGAGCTTTAGACCCGTCAGTGTCCTCAGAGCCCAGAGGCTGAGGGGCTCAGGTTCAGGGAAGTGAGGAGACAGCCGAATGTGATACGCTGCCCTGGATTGGGTCCTGCCCTTAAGGGGTGACTGGACTAGGGAGAGTACACGCAGATAAAGGACATGTTGCAGTATGGACCACAGGGCCAATTTTTAAAAATACTCCAGAAAAATAAAAGACCCAGTCAAAAAGTGGGCCAAAGAGCTAAACAGACATTTCTCCAAAGAAGACATTCAGATGGCTAACAAACACATGAAAAGATGCTCAACATCACTCATTATCAGAGAAATGCAAATCAAAACCACAATGGGGTACTATCTCATGCCGGTCAGAATGGCTGCTATCCAAAAGTCTACAAGCAATAAATGCTGGAGAGGGTGTGGAGAAAAGGGAACCCTCTTACACTGTTGGGGGAATGCAAACTAGTACAGCCGCTATGGAGAACAGTGTGGAGATTCCTTAAAAAACTGGAAATAGAGCTGCCATATGACCCAGCAATCCCACTGCTGAGCATGCACACCGAGGAAACCAGAATTGAAAGAGACACGTGCACCCCAATGTTCATCACAGCACTGTCTATGATAGCACAGGAAATGGAAACAACCTAGATATCCATCAGCAGATGAATGGATAAGAAACCTGTGGTACATATACACCATGGAATATTACTCAGTCATTAAAAAGAATGCATTTCAATCAGTTCTAATGAGGTGGATGAAACTGGAGCCTATTATACAGAGTGAAGTAAGCCAGAAAGAAAAACACCAATTCAGTATCCTAACGCATATATATGGAATTTAGAAAGATGGTAACGATAACTGTATATGCAAGACAGCAAAAGAGACACAGATGTATTGAACAGTCTTTTGGACTCTGTGGGAGAGGGCGAGGTCGGGATGATATGGGAGAATGGCATCGAAACATGTATATTATCGTATGTGAAATGAATTGCCAGTCCAGGTTGGGTGCATGAGACAAGGTGCTCGAGGCTGATACACTGGGATGACCCAGAGGGACAGGATGGGGAGGGAGGTGGGAGCGGGGTTCAGGATGGGGAACACATGTACACCCATGGCGGATTCATGTCAATGTATGGCAATACATACATTACAGTATTATACAATATTGTATATTGTGCAATACATACATTATAATACATACTAATACAATATTCTAAAGTAAAATTAATTAAAATATAATATCAGTATTAAGAGTCCTAAATTTAATAGCTCTTCTCTGGTTATGGGAGAGAAGGTCCATCTGATAAAAAATGCTGTGTTAAGTGGCTAAATATAATGTGTGATGCAGAAAACAGAAGTAAATATTCATGTTGAGAAAAAGATAAAAGGAGGGAAAAAAACCACATGAGGCCCTCTATACACCACCAGATGGCTATTGTTATTGTTCAGTCGCTACGTCGTGTCTTACACTTTGCAATCCCAAGGACTGCATCATGCCAGGCTTCCCTGTCCTTCATCATCTCTGGGAGCTTGTTCAAACTCATGTCCATTGAGTCGGTGATGCCATCCAACCGCCTCATCCTCTGTTGTCCCCTTCTCCTCCTGCCTTCAATCTTTCCCAGCATCAGGGTCTTTTCTCATGGCCCCTCAGGTGACCAGAGTAATGGAGCGTCAGCTTCAGCGTCAGTCCTTCCAGTGAATATTCAGAGTTGATTTCCTTTAGAATTAACTAGTTTGATCTCCTTGCAGTCCAAGGGACTGTCAAGAGTCTTCTCCAACACCACAGTTCAAAAGCATCAATTCTTCGGCACTCACACTTCTTTATCGTCCAGCTCTCACATCCATACATGACCACTGGAAAAACCACAGCTTTGACTAGATGGACTTTTGTTGGTGAAGTAATGTCTCTGCTTTTTAATATGCTGTCTAGGTTTGTGCCAGCTTTTCTTCCAAGGAGCAAGCATCTTTTAATTTCATGGCTGCAGTGATTTTGGAACCCAAGAAAATAAAGTCTGTCACTGTTTCTATTGTTTTCCCATCTGTTTGCCATGAAGTGATGGGACTGGATGCCATGATGTTAGTTTTCTGAATGTTGAGTTTTAAGCCATCTTTCTCACTCTCCTCTTTCACTTTCATCAAGAGGCTCTTTAGTTCCTTTTTGCTTTCTGCCATAAGGATGGTGTCATCTGCATATCT
Organism: Dama dama; assembly: GCF_033118175.1. Taxonomy (NCBI): domain Eukaryota; kingdom Metazoa; phylum Chordata; class Mammalia; order Artiodactyla; family Cervidae; genus Dama; species Dama dama. Next base: position 9,196,107 of record NC_083708.1, on the reverse strand, counting down.
GAGGTTATTGATATTTCTCCCAGCAGTCTTGTTTCTAGCTTGTGCTTCGTCCAGCCTGGCATTTTGCATACTGTACTCTGTATATAAGTTAAATAAGCAGGGTGACAATATACAGCCTTGATGTACTCCTTTCCCAGTTTGAAAGCAGTCTGTTGTTCCATGTCTCATTCTAACCCTTGCTTCTTGACCTGCATATGGTGTCTCAGGAGGCAGATAAGGTGCTGTGGTATTCCTGTCTCTTTAAGAATTTTCCACAGTTTGTTGTGACTCACACAGTCAAAGGCTTTGGTATAGTCATCAAGGAAGCAGAAGTAGATGTTTTTCTGGAACTCTCTTCCTTTTTCTGTTATCCAACTTATGTTGGTGGTTTAATCTCTGGTTCCTCTGCCTTTCCTAAATCCAGCTTCAACATCTGGAAGTTCATGGTTCATGTACTATTGAAGCCTAGCTTGGAGAGTATTGAGAATCACTTTGAAGCATGTGAGAAGAGTGCAATTGTATGGTAGTTTGAGCATTCTTTGGCATTGCCTTTCTTGGGGATTGGGATGAAAACTGACCTTTTTCAGTCCTGTGGCCACTGCTGCGTCTTCCAAATTTGCAGGCATGTTGAGTGCAACACTTTAACAGTGTCATATTTTAGGAGTCGAAATAGCTCCGCTGGAATTCCATCACCTCCAGTAGTTTTGTTCATAATGAGGCTTCCTAAGGCCCACTTGACTTTGCACTCCAGGGTGTCTGGCCATTGGTGAGTAGTCACACCTTCATGGTTATCTGGGTCATTAAGATCTTTTTTGTATAGTTCTTCTGTGTATTCTTGCCACCTCTTCTTAATATCTTCTGCTTCTTTTAGGTTCATGCTGTTTCTGTCCTTTATTGTGCCCATCTTTGCATGAAACGTTCCCCTGGCATCTCTAATTTTCTTGAAGAGGTCTCTAGTCTTTCCCATTCTTTTGTTTTCCTCTGTGTCTTTGCATTGTTCACTGAGGAAGGCTTTCTTGTCTCTCCTTGCTGTTCTCTGGAACTCTGCCTTCAGAGGGTATAACATTTGTTTTCTCCTTTCCTTTCAGTGTTCTAAAAGCCGGCAGTACCGAATGCAGGCCAGGATATGGAATTGCTGATGATAACTACTTGTAATTACCTTTTTAGTAGAATTATAGTTACATTATTTATATAATTATACATTACTTACCTCCTTTTATGGAAAAGAAAATGGCAACCCACTCCAGTATTCTTGTTTGGAAAATCCAGTAGACAGACGAACCTGTCTGGCTACAGTCCATAGGGTCACATAGAGTCAGACAGGACTGAAGTGACTTTATGCATACATCCTGTTAAAAATTTACACTTCTATCAATATATGTTATTCTTCTTAAATTCCAAAAATTAAAATTTATATGTGCAGTAAGTGTTTCAGCATGATGTATTTTGCCCCACAAAATGACAGGACCATATTTTGAACATAAGAATTAGTGAATATCATGTATACTATGTGGTAACTCCCTAGCAATTTAGATTAAAAGGTGTATCTTCTTGTGAAAGTGAGTTGATCTTTTGTGTGTAATTTCAATTTTGAATCTGCTAAAAATAATTGATCTCTCACATTTTCTTGTCATTTCTGATATAAATTGTTAGCATCAAGTAAACCTTGATTTAATTATAGACATATTCAGTTGTGGAAAATGAGTCATTCTTTGACTTGGTTTATAGAATGTATTCCGTTTGAGGTTCTGTAAAAGGACAGTTTAAATCCACAAAGAACATATTAAAAACTCTTCAGAAATTAAACCTCTAAAAGCGCATAGTATTTTTAAGGTGGTTGAATTTTTTCGTATTTTAAATAACCCACCAATTTAAATTCAAAGATGATATTCTGTATTTGGTGATATAATTCAACTTAAACAATTCAAGATATTCTTATAAAGTTCTCACTTATTTTTAAAGATAGAGCAATTTCCACGCTTTCTTATGTGAAGCATTTGCTTTGAAAACTGTGAGCTAAAACAGGATATTCTAACCAAAACTGTTTCTTATGATAGTGTCAGAAACCTAGCACCCTCTTTCTGGATATTTTCCATATTTACTTTAACGCCAACATTTTATCTATTCCAGGGCATTCTGTTGTAACAATTCATAGTAGACTATCTAAAGTCTTAATGATTCCTGAATGTTGCTCAATAAGTTTTAAAAGCTTTTGAATCCCATAAAATGTGAGAAACTGACACCAATATCATGTTGCTAATGCTCAACAGACACACAGACGCATGCCTCTGCCCTCAGGTTAAATACCCCTGAGGACAAACACAAATGGCTGACAACTCCTGACTGAAACAACTCCAGTAGCCTCCTTAACAAGATAAGCTGCCTCAGAAGACTTGCTTTGAGACTTGTCATTTCACTGCATCCAGCAACGTAAAACTTGTGTCATAAACGTAGCCCAAATGTAGTTCTCCACCTTTTATGACCTTGATTAAAGTGGCCCAGCCCAGGCCCTTAAACCCTATAAATACTCTTTGCCGTTCCCCTTCTTATTCTCCCTCACAGTACTTAGTCTAATAAATATAGTTTTACTAAATGGATGAGGTTTTCTAAATCGTGTTTTGGAGTGTTGACATTTGAAAATAAATAAGCCTAGTGATGCTGGATAATTTAAGGGGGATTTAATAATTTAATCAGTAAATTAATAATCTTAGATTTCTGTTCCTGTTTTCTGACCACCATCTGGTTTACATATAATGAAATGCGTGTCCTGCCAGCCTCTCAAACCTCAGTTCCAAGGCTGAGCTCCTTTCCTTCGCTCTTCCATTTAGCTTTTCCACACATTTCCCCCATGTCATAGGGTGGGAAAAGTTGTCCTGTGCCTTTTGTGTGCCCTCAACTATTTATTTACTCAGAAATCTTGACATCTTTTTTGCATTTTCTTACTTTTCCAATACTAACCATTTTCTACATCCCACCAAGGTTAGATGAGAAATAGCAAACAAAAAGCAACAATTGGGTATATACCCATCAGTGAGGATGCCTGAAATACGTTACACACAGTGTAATAATACAGCTTTGCATGTTTTCACAGAAGAATATTCACCACATGATGATAGTGGAAGAGTGTGTATATTATCTCATGTTTTATGTTTTGTGCATAAGTAGTGTAAAAGTCGAGCTGCAGGTTTACAGGGATGGTCCACTATTTTATGCAGATCAATCAATGTGATGCACCACATTAAGGGAAGACGAAAATCACAGGAGCATCTCAGTAGACAAAGAAAAGGCATTTGACAAAATCCAACATCCATTCATAATAAAAATTCTTCGCATAGTGGATATAGAGGGAACATACCTCAGCACAATAAAAGCTATTTACGACCAGCATAATACTCAGTGGTAAAGCTGAAAGCCTGTGTGCTAGAACCTGGTGCAAGACAAGGATGCTCACTCTGACCTCTTCTATTCAACATAGTGTTGAAAATCCTAACAGCAGTAAGACAAGAGAAAGAAAGAAAAGGGATCCAGATTGGAAGGGAAGAGGCAAAATTGTCATTATATGCATATGGCATATAAAAACCTTCAAGTCTCCACACAAAAACTACTCGAACTGATAAATGAATTCAGCAAGGTAGCAGGATACAAGATTAATATAAGGAAAGCGGTTGCATTTCTTTACACTAATAATGAAATAACAGAAAAGGAATGTAGAAAAACAACACGTTTTAATATCGCATCCTCAGAAATAAAATACTTAAGAGTTAAACCTGACCAAGAAGGTGAAAGACATATGCCGAGAATTATAAAAATGTTAATAAGGGGAATTGAAGATGATTCAAAGTTTGGAAAGGTATCCCATGCTTTTGGCTTGGAAGAATTAATATTGTTAAAATGACCATACTACCCAAAGCAATCTACAAATTTAATGCAGTCCCTATCAAATTACCTTGGTTGTTTTTCACAGAACTAGAACAAATAATCCTAAAATTTATATGGAACCATAAAAGACCCAGAATTGCCAAAGCAATCCTGAAGAAAAAGAAGAAAGCAGGAGGCATAACCTGTCCAGACTTCAAATACTACACAGCTACAGTAATCCAAATAGCTTGGTACTGGCACAAAAGCAGACATGTGGATCAATGAATCAGAGCAGGGAGCCCAGAAATAAGCCCACACACCTACAGTCAGTCAGTCTTTGACAAAATAGGCAAGGATCTACAATGGAGAAAAGGTGGTCTCTTTAGCAAGCGGTGCTGGGAAAGTTGGACGCACGTGTGTGCTCAGTCAGTAAGTTTAGCTGCATATAAATCAATAATGTTAGACACAACCTCACACCATACACAAAAATAAACTCAAAATGAGTTAAGGACTTAAACATCAGACATAACAACAAAAAACTCCTAAAAGAAAACATTGGCAAAACATTCTCTGACATAAATCATACCAGCGTCTTCTTAGGTCAGTCTCCCAAGCAATCGAAATAAGAACAAAAATAAACAAATGGGACCTAGCCAGATTTCCAAGCTGTTGCACAGCCAAGGAAACCATAAGCAAAGTGAAAAGACAGCCTATAGAATAGGAGAAAATATTTGCAAATAATGTGACCAATAAGGGATTAATTTCCAGTATACACAAACAGCTCATACAGTTCAGCAACAACAAAATAAACCAGTTAAAAAGTGAGCAGAAGACCTGAATACACATCTCTCCAAAGAAGACATGCAGATAGCAAATGCACATGAAAAGATGTTCAGCATCGCTAATTATTAGAGAAATGCAAATCATAACTACAATAAGGTATCATCTCACAACTATCAGAACGTCCATCATTGAAAATTACAAATATGCTGCAGAGAGTGTGGATAAAAGGGAACCCTCTTGGACTGTTGGTAAAGACGCTATGGAGTAGAGTAAGTAAGTTCCTTAGAAAACTAAAATTAGAGTTAGCATATGATCCAGCAATCCTACTTGTGGGGATATATCCAGATAAAACTATAATTCAAAGAGATACATGCACTTCTATGTTCATAGCAACACTATTCACAACAGCCAAGACATGGAAGCAACCTAGATGCCCCTCAGCAGAGGAATGGCTAAAGATGTGGTGCCTGTGTACAGTGGAGCACTGCCAGCCATAAAATAATGAAATAATGCCATTTGCAGCAACACTGATGCAAACTAGAGATTATCATACTAAGTGAAGTAAGAAAGAAGACATACTGTATGATATCATTCAGATTTGGAGTATAAAATATAACACAAGTGAGCCTGTCTACAAAACAGAAACAGACTCATGGACATAGAGAACAGACTTTTGGTCACCACGGGCTGGGGAAGTTTGGGAGGGTGAATTGAGAGGTTGGGATTACAGGTGTTGCTGTTACATACAGAATAATAGACAACAAGGTTCCACTGTGTTTTGTCGTCGTTCAGTGGCTAAGTCGTGTCCGACTCTTTGCAACTCCATGGACTGCGGCACACCAGGCTTCCCTGTCCTTCACTATCTCCTGGAGTTTGCTCAAATTCATGTTCATTGAGTCGGTGATGCCATCCAACCATCTCATCCTCTGTCGCCCTCGTCTTCCTGCCCTCAGTCTTTCCCAGCATCAGGGTCTTTTCCACTGAGTTGGCTCTTCACGTCAGGTGGCCAAAGTATTGTAACTTCAGCTTCTGTATAGCACAGGGAACTCTGTTCAATATCTTACGATAAAGCAAAATGGAAAAGAAAACAAAAAGAATGTTTATCTATGTATAACTGAGTCACTTTACTGTACAGCAGAAATTATCAGTGTAAATCAGCTCTGCGTCATAAATATATACATATATATATGTACACACATATATATACATATATATTTATGTGTATATATATACACAGACAGCATGTAAAAGTCAGGCTGTACCTCAGAGAACAAAATGTGGAATAAGGACAAGAAATAAGTGTTCATTGTTTTTTGTTGTTAATAAATGGCTTTTATCTGTAAGTAAAGAAAAGAAAAACATTAATAAGCCTTTTTAAGGATTAAAACAGTGAGAGTCTAGATAGTGGCATGCATCTATCTGCCCAGTAACTATTGGTTGTAGAGAAGACCTTTTTCCTTCCAGTTTGTTGAAAAGTAGCGGTAGAAAAGGGTAGTTTCTGAGACTTTGAAAAAATGTAATTCTCAAAATCTTGGTAGCATTTTTTTTCCTGGAATATGAAATGTCTCTACTTATACTTGGTTCCAGGAAATTTTATTTAGAAGTCAAGGTGACTAAGTAGTATTGCTCAAGTACTTACATTATCACCAACAATGGATTCAGGTGATTTTTTTTTTTTCTACCTATACTTCATCTCTAAGCAAAAAAAGAGAAAAAAAATGTGTTTTGCAGGAAAGACCTATTTCTGTTTAAAACCAATTTCATTAGAGGAGTTACTGTACTAGTTTATACTTGGTGTTTGATGTATAGTTTTAAATAAAAAGTACATTTTAAGGAAAGCTAGTTTTAACAGGCTGAAATGAAGCTGGTCAAGGAATTTCATTAGAATCTTAGCCTTATGGACTGAGGTTAAGAATGGACACTGATGCTCTGTGATGACAGTATTTATTAATGTCTGCTGTGGTGCTGAGTGCCCAAGTGGGTGATCTATAAACATAATTTGAAATGAAGATGGTACCAAACTCTTCCTTTGTGGATTTAAAAGGTTTGACTATGGACTTCAGATTTAATACCTTATTAAGTGAGGCTAATTAATTTTAGCTCTGTGGAGTTTTGTAACAAGAAGATCCAATTTGAGAGAATATAAGTTATTCTTTCCCTCTGACTCAAGTACATGGAGCAGTGGCCTTTAAAAATAATACATGGTCTTTTTGTCTTATACTCTGCACATTTGGAGGGAGGGGACGAGATAGTTTAGGACAGTTAGATTTAGTCTAAAGATGAGGATAAATGAGGTCACCTAGAATTATAGTAATTTTGATAGGCTTTTTTAGAATGCTATCCTATTTATTTAAGGAATACAAAATTAATAACAGCCTTTGCAATTTAAACACATTTGGAAGGTATTGACATACCAGTTTTCATAATACTGAGAATCACAGTCCTGTGTGTCTTAAAATTCTAAAATTTATAAATGTCTAAATTTCCAAGATTCTGTTTGCTTTTGTTGTACAGTCGCTCAGTTGTGTCCAGTTCTTTGCAGCCCCATGGACTGCAGCACACCAGGCTTCCCTGTCCTTCACTATCTCCTGGAGTTTGTTCAAACTCAAGTCCATTGAGTCAGTGATGCCATCCAACCATCTCATCTTCTTTTGACCCCTTCTCCTCCTGCCCTCCATCTTTCCTAGCATCAGGATCTTTTCCAGTGAATCGCCTCTTTGCATCAAGTAGCCAAAGTATTGGAGCTTCAGCATCAGTGCTTCCAGTGAATACTCATGGTTGATCTCCTTTAGAATTGACTGGTTTGATCTCCATGCTGTCCAAGGGACTCTAAAGAGTCTTCTCCAGCACCACAGTTCAAAAGCATCATTTCTTCGGCACTCAGCCTTCTTTGTGGTCCAGCTCTCACATCTGTACATGACTGCTGGAAAAACCATGGCTTTGACTAGACAGACCTTTGTCAGCAAAGTGATGTCTCTGCTTTTTAATATGCTGTCTAAGTTTGCCATAGCTTTTCTTCCAAGGAGCAAGCGTCCTTTAATTTCATGGCTGCAGTCACCATCTGCAGTGATGTTGGAGCCCAAGAAAATAAAGTCTGTCACTGTTTCCATTTTTTCCCCATCAATTTGCCATGAAGTGATAGAGCCGGATGCCATAATTGTAGTGGTTTTGAATGTTTGGTTTTAAGTCAGCTTTTTCACTTTTCTCCTTCACCTTCCTTAATAGGCTCTTTATTTCCTCTTCACTTTCTCCTATTAGGGTGGTGTTATCTGCATATCTGAGGTTATTGGTATTTCTCCCTGTAATCTTGATCCCAGCTTGAGCTTCATCCAGCCCAGTGTTTTGCGTGGTGTACTCTGCATAGAAGTTAAATAAGCAGGGTGACAATATACAGCCTTGATGTTCTCCTTTCTCAATTTTGAACCAGTGCATTGTTCCATATTCTACTGTTGCTTCTTGGCCTGCATACAGATTTTCAGGAGGCAGGTAATGTGGTCTGGTAGTCCCATCTCTAAAAATTTTCCACTTTGTTGTGATCCACATAGTCAAAGGCTTTAGCATAGCTGTTTAAGGAAAAGTAGTAAATAACTATTTAATTTTTCTCGTCTATTTTTCCTTGCTTTTTCAGTTAACTTTTTTAATCGGTGTCTGTTATGTGGTAGGCACTATTCTAAATACTGCTGATACAAAGCTAGTGATACTAGTGAACAAAGCTCAGATGTGCTGTCCCCATGGAGCTTATTTAGAAGGAGACAAGTATATCAGACAGTAATCATTATGGAGAAAAAGTACCAGAGGAGAGTAAGTGGTGCCCGGAAGGAGGGATGGTCTGAAGTGTTGAGCAGGGTAGAAAGGAAATCCTTACTGAGAAGCTGACATCTGGGCAGAATGGCCTGAGGGAAGTACATTCAGATGCCTGGAAGGAAGGCAGATGCCTGCAGAGAAGCCTGCACGCCATGGTGGCAGCAGGTGCAGAGGTGTTGGGGGCGGGAAGCAGGAGGGGAGGGTGAAGGGCCAGTCATCAGAGAGAAGGACTTCAGCCTTTATGCTCAGACGGGAAGTCTAGAAGACTGAGCAGATGACCTGTTGGGCCTTATATCCCCAGGGGGTCACTGTGACTGCTGTGTTGCATGTGGACCAGGGTGTGGGAACCTTTTTTCTGTAAAAGACCAGTTAATAAATACTTCAGGCTCTGTGGGGCCTGGAGTAGTGTCTACAGTGCTCAGCTGTGCCCCTGAAGCACAGAGGTTGCCGTGGACAGCGTGTCATGTTTCAGTGTAACTTACAAAACGCGTGATGGACTGAGTGAATCCTTCTTGGGTATAGTGTACTAGCCCCTGAGATAGGCTATAATAAACCAAGAGCAAAGGCGAACTGGACTTTTGCAGGAATCCAAGGCAGAGCTCGTGGTGGTAGAATTGCAGGAGGTGGTCAGATTCTGGGTCGATTTTGAAGGTAGAGCCAGTGTGATTTGCCAGTGCCCTTCCTTCAGTAGGAACCTTAACTGTTCCCCTATACCATTGTTCCACCAGGGATTGAAGGATTCCTCTTTTTAACCCACCCTGCATGTTTCCAGTCTATTTTCATGAGTTTTCTGAACCTGGTCATCTTTTCCATCGTTGCTTTGCAACTGTTTGTTCTGGAAACGTCGCAGCCAGTTTCTGCCAACTCCTGCCATCTTCATCAGTCAGATTCCTGGTCATCTTACAAGGTTTCTTTCCAATCTGACCCTCTTTTTTGAGTCTCCAAATATGTGTACAGTTTTTCTTTTTTTTTTTCACTTGAATTCCCATAGCAGTTTTACTTGTTATGGTGTGACCTTTACTCTGTCTTAATCTATAGTCATTTATGTATCTTATGTCTAGCGTACTCTTTTGTAGGAATGTTAGCTCCTTGAATTAAAAAAACATATTAATATATATAAGAAGTATATTTTTCTGTCTTGTTCAGCCAGCATTTGTAGAATTGAATCACTTTTTTAGAATTTGTTCCTTTTTTCTTTATCTTGTTAAAAAATGTTCCTGAAGTAACATAAGATTAACATCACCTAATACCTTGTCTCTTCTTGCTCACTTTATCTATTGAATGAAATCCATTGTATTAACTTGCTGCTCCGTACCTACTGACCCCTTTTCTTACTTGAAACGATTGCTTTCTAATTGTGCTATTTAGCTCTAATGTTACAGGTTCTGTTCATTGGACTTCTGATGCATTAGAAACCATATCTTCTTTCTGGATTTCCTTCCCAAAGCTTAGTTTTCCAAGAGTTTAAAAAGAGAAAGAAAAGAAATGCTTTGTAGAAAATATATATCTGAAAAGTCCTTGGATATCAACATCCTCACAATTGATGATATGATGGGCAGTTTGTGCTATGTAAAAAATCATTTTTTTTTAAAGAACTTTAAAAGTATTGTACCATCTATGTTTCATTTCTGATGGGTGAGAAATCCAGTGCATCTGTTTCTTCTTTTGAAGTTAACTTGATAGTTTCTCTTTTCTCCATTTTCCCTTTGGGGAGCTTTTGTTCATTAGTTCCTGAATGTCTTCAATTGATCATCTGTCTCCTCTCATATTTCATATTTTCTGCCTACCATTTTGCTCTAGATTCTTGGGTATGTATTCAGTTGTATCTTCAAACTATACCCTGAATTTTTTATTTCATATAACACATTTGTACTTTCCTTGGGGTACTTTATGTTTCTGATCTTTTTCCAAACATCTTTGTTTTATGATGTAATATCCTTGTCAGTATATGAAGATACTAAACATTTTTCTTAATGATTGCATTTAAGTAGAATTACAGTTCTGTTCATCTTGGAACAGTTCTAGTTATCTCATTCTTTCCCTTCATGCTGATAGACTCCTGTATATATCTGATGATTTATTCATATTTAAGTGAATTTGTGTTTAAATATCAGGAACTAGGAAGCCTCATCACGGGGACTCTATGATTGAGGTTTCTTGATCTTTAAGTTGTATTTTTAAGTAAATGAGAGGGAAACCAGCTGTTTTACTGGAGACCTTTTAAGTGTGGCCTTCCATCTTCTAGAATATCGCTGAGGTCTCCTATCACTGAGTGGCCTTCTCCCTTTCTGTTTGCTGTTAAAGGTTGCTCCTGGCTTTATTCATGTTCTGTAACTTTAATGAGTCTTGGGAAACAGGACAGGAAGCAAATGACTGTTCTCGTAAACCTATTGTGTTCAACAAGTTAAAATAGTTCATGGTTAAGTGCTTTAAGCTTATAATATTTTACTTGACTAATAATAACTTTGTGTCAATAGCCTCATTCGATTCAATTCTACCCATCAAAGGGGCAGAGCAGTATTGAAGTTAGAGTGGTGAGACAGAATTATTATTTAAGAATCCTGTCATACCCTGACCTCCCGCATCTGTATTTGACTCGGATAAGTGAAGAGAGAGTAAACTAAAGTATTAGCCAGATGGCAGTTTATTAATTTACCATAGGAAGTATTACATTAAAGCAGCTAGAGCCTCATGGTTAGTGACTTCTCACCAGAGAGAAGGAATCTGTATGGAAAGGTAATTTTACAGTCACACAGTTTCTAGGTGGGCCTGGAGTCAGGAGAGGGCCTCAGTGATGCTGGCTGGTATCATCCAGCCGAGAAAGCCAGATGTGGTGTGTCCAGTGTCGGGTGAGGCTGCCGTGTGTGTGTGTGTGTGTGTGTGTGTGTGTGTGTGTGTGTGTGTGTGTATCATCCAGCCGAGAAAGCCAGATGTGGTGTGTCCAGTGTCGGGTGAGGCTGCCGTGTGTGTGTGTGTGTGTGTGTGTATCATCCAGCCGAGAAAGCCAGATGTGGTGTGTCCAGTGTCGGGTGAGGCTGCTGTGTGTGTGTGTGTGTGTGTGTGTGTGCGCGTGTGTGTGCACGCGCGCGCGCATGCACTCAGTCCTGTCCGACTCTCTGCGGCCCTGTGGACTGTAGCCCGCCAGGCTCCTCTGTCCAGAGAATCTCCAGGGATCGAACCCATGTCTCTCATGTCTCCTGCATTGGCAGACGAGTTCTTTACCACTGAGCCACTGGGGAAGCTGTGTAGACCAGAAAATTAAGTGTCGATCAGAGCATATTCCTCTTGGATTTTGCTTGAGATACAGAAAGTCTCTTTATTGTCAAAGCTCTTTTGCTAGGTGGCGTCTTGGTTGTGTTGATGAAAGTTCAGCAGGGACAGTGCAGTGAAGTTAATGAGGTGTAATGTTGCTCAGTTTTCTGGAGCCCACGCTAAAGCAGTCCGGGTGATTTTGTGAGACTTCTCAGCTACTTTCTACAGATCCTTGCTTAAGAAACTAGCTCATAAAGCATCAACCTTTTTTAAAAATCACATTTAGAATTCTCTCTAAATTTAATTCTCAGAAGGTCAGTTTATCTTATCACAATCCATCACAAGCAGATATTGTATCAATGACACTTAGAAACTGACTTAGACGTTAAATGACTCAGTCCAGACTCTCACAGTAAATATAAACAGCGGACTCAAGAACCAAATCTCCATTTTCTGTCTCTAATATTTTCTACTGTACCTCTTAAATTGCTGTCATTTTATGAAAAAGTTAAGGTAATAGAAAGCAGTTGCTTCATATTTTACCATCTTGGACAATTAAGAGTAATAGAAAATCTCATTATTTAGAGATCACTAATACAGTTTGAGATTGTTCCTACATTTATATGCTAATGCTTACCTTTGGAACTATCTTTTATAAGCTGTGTATGGCCAATTATATTTTATATGGTCAGGACAAATGAAATTAGGTACATTCTTTCTTAAAGGAGCAATACATATTTTAGCACTTTTGAAATACATTAAACTTAATTTGTGTTGAGGTTTGATTATACTGGTTCTTAACACAGTCACTGTGAGACTTTATTTTTCAGTGCAAAGCGTGTGGCCAAGTGCTAGGTTTGTTAGCCTGGTACAGTTTATATATTCATAGAATATACCTGTTCCCTTTAGAATTTCTGTGACTTTTGATGCTCACCAGCTTGCTCTTTCCCTTTTACTCAGTGCCTGCGGTGAGATTTAACAAAACATGATTTAACTATATGCCATTTGTTGAATTTCAAGATAAACCTACAATTTTGGTTTTTATGAAAATATTTAAATTAAAAATTTTCTTCTGCCCTCCCTTTTCTTACTGGATATGTGTTGCTGGTTTCTCAAATCTTTCTCTGCTCTTATATATACTCTTATATGCTCTTTCTCTTTCATATGCTAGGAATCCATTTGACAGTGATGATTAACTGAGGCTTAACTCCTCAGATTCCCAGTGCTAGCCTTCCTTCTATCCCAATAGCATGTTTTCCCCTTTCTCAGAGCCATTTGATAGATGATTCCTAATCATGTCACAGTAAAGCCCAAGGTGCTTAGCCTGTTTACATTTAAGATTTGTATGTGTCTTATAAATATCCAATAGTAGCAAGACCTAAAGTCAGCATAATCACATGCAGCCATGAGAAAGGAAGCGTTGTTCTAAGGAATCCAGTCTTCTTCAGTTCTTTTGTCACTGGTTAAAGAAATTGCTTTAAAATTCTCTGTGGCACATAAATTTCCCCAAATACTTTCCCTCTATTACGTACGTATCATAAGGATTCATTTTATAAATAAAGCACAAATATAGACTTAATTCTAAGCTGATTTCAAGTGAAGGTGTAACATGATGGTGACTTAATATTGGCTTAAATCAGCACTAAATGTTGTTTTTCAAAATATATTTAAAGTAGAAGGTGCTGTATATTATAGTTAATAACCAAAGTTATCTTAGTGGCAGTCAGCACACACTCTCAGCGACATAACCGGCAGTCTGAAAGGAAATAAGTGTATAAACTTACCGGGCACATTTGTAAAGGCTGTTGTGTGACAGACAGAGGCTGAATTGTGCTTCCTGTTGGTTGTTCATCTCATTTGATGAGTGAGAATAGGTGAGGGAAGGTGGAGAAGCAGGAGTCAAGTCTTGATTTTTTTTTCTTTTTTCCAGATAGCTTCCGTGCCCTTTCTTGGCGCTTTTAATTTTGGTCTTTTTCATATGGCCACCTTGTCTGAAAAAAAAGCTTTTGTCTGAACCCCTGTTTTTAGTTGTTAATTGTTAGCATGCCCTCTCTGGTTTAAACTGGAAGTTTGTGTGTCCCTTTGAGGAATAACAGCCAGAGTCTCTTGAACACCTGTGATTTTAGATTGCAGTTCCTAAATTGAGCAATTCACATTTACTTTGAAGGTTAAACCAAGTTCAAAATACTTATTCTAGTGTTTGAGATAACAGTAGAAAGACCTCTCTAGATCTCCTAGACACCTGTGATGCAGACAATCAGCTCGGAGAGGGCAGATAGGGAAGAGGAGAGAAGCGCCTCCATGTATTGCTCAGTGTGGAGTCGTAGCTTGAACGTAAAATATTTGCATGAGGATTATTAACCAGAATTCCTCTGTGGACATCTGCCCCTTTATGTGCATATAAATATACTGATAAATACATGTAAGGATAAGTATAAAAGCTGTTACATACTTTTCAACCACAAAGCAGAATACAATGATCATACCTTTTTTTTCCCCCTCTTATTTTAGAAGGCTTGTGTCAAATCTTTAAACAATGGAAGTGATAAACATGTGAAATAATGTGATTGGAAAAATAAGATACACTCTTTGTGGAGGAGAAAGTAACAGCGGGTGTAGCCAACTTAAAGCATCACTGAGTGGGTTATTAGAGCCTTGGGGAAAGCCATTTGATCTCACCTGCTCTGCCAGTTCCGCCACCGTCTTGTTCCTGTTCTGGCCCTGAAGCTTCCAGTTCACTCTAGTTCTGACCTCCCCCCTTCCCCCCCGCCACCCAGATACCTTTAGGTGTGGAAATGAGTAACAGAACATTTATTTTCTAAGTTTAGAGCATCAGCAGTGTTGAGAGGGTTAAGTAACTTTTTTAAAAACAGGTTTGTGCTTGAACAGCAGAGCTTATGTAGTACTTAACCCATGAAAGATACCGTTGATGTTTTTAAATTAATTGTGAACAGGCATTTTTTTTTTAAAACAGCCTGTTCCTCTCTTCATTAAAAGTTGGTTATTTTTATTTAAAGGTATGTTACTGTTTAGCAAGTATCCTTTTACTGAATTATACACATTTAAATTGCACCAAATCCATTTGTATCTGTTTTGACTGTAGAGACAGAAAAATAATGAACATGTGCAGAGTAGTAATAGCTAAGCAAGTATTTTCCTTAGTACTAAGGAGTACTAGTCTCCTTCTAAAATTTTAAGATGAGTTTTTATTGGCACTGTTTGAACTGCCCTTGAAAACTGTATTCTTTATCGTGGGCTTGGTTATATCTTAAAGAAGAAGATTAATATGAACTGCCAGCCTGCAGACTCATCTGGCCTCTCGGATGAGCCCGTGGGGAAAGGTGGTCACGCACAGAGTGTCAGTGGTCAGGCGTGCCCGTTCACAAGGCAGAGAAGTGGCCGAATGAGCGCCGACCCCGGATCTGTGAGACCAGGGTCTGCACCTCCTTTCCTGTGCGGACATTTAAGTTATGCTTTCGTCTTCAACACGGACTCAAGCATCTTGTTTTGATATCCTTGGAATCTTCTCAGATTTTAGTCAAAAGAAATTAGAAAATGTGTTACTTATCAGTATGATTTTTAAGTCAAATACCTCCCTTTTGAACAATTTAGTTTACTTCATCAGTCATCTTAAATATGAGTGCCAGGTACTCTGTGGCATACTCTGGAATACGCTGGCCACCCTAGTGGGAAAAGTGACAAATTTCGTAAGTTACCTTCCTGTGAAGCACGTTCTGTCGTCACTGGGGGGCAGAGTGACTGCCCAGCGGCTTTCCCGCCCAGGAGGCTCTGCTGCCGCCTGAGCTGCCCGACCTGGTCTGAAGGCGTCACCGTGGGGGCCAGGAACTGTGGAGCTGAGGGAAGGGAAACGGTTCCACACTGCTGCTTGAGTCCTTCTTGGTTTTCCTTAGGAAGCTTCGACTATTCCTTCTAGACTTTTCTGTTGAGAAAGAGAGTGAGGAATGTGCAGGGCGGCCCTCGGGGCTCAGTGGGTTGGCATTAGTTTGGCTGCCCTGCCCGTGAAAAGAAGGTGCATCCCTGCTACACTGCGTGTTTTCCTGCAAGAAGCAGAGGCTGCCTGTCCAGCTGGGCCCTGAGCCATTCGGAAGGACATGCCGAGCTTCATGGGAGGGGAGAAGACTAGAATAAAGTAGGACCAAATGCTGCCTTTCAGAAATCCATGCCACAGTTTTAATAAACAAGTATTTCCTTAGATGTCATATATTCGATACCTAAAGGACTTTTTTTGTAAGCTGATGGAAACAGTGAATTTAGATAAAATAATACGGAGTCTCACACAGATATCAAATAACCAGTCTGCTGCTTTCTCCTTAAGAGATACGTTGTGTGTGTGTGTGTGTGTGTGTGTGTTTTTGGGGGGAAGGAAAAATGTAAATGATTGTTCTTAGATTCAAGTTATAATACTGTCTAAAGTTCAGGGAGTAAGCAAGTCAGCCATCTTTTCAATAGTGTTCTTAAGCTAAAAAAGATCTCCTTTTAAAGGTATCATCACTTTACTGTTTTAATTATTCAGTTAACGTTTATCTGTGTATCGTGGCTGTGCTGGACCTTCCTTACAGCACATGGGCTTTGGTGGAGCCTGGGCTCTGAAGCCCACGGGCTTCCGTAGTGTGGCTTGCGGGTTTAGTTGCCCTGCAGCGTGTGGGATCTTAATTCCCCAACCAGAGATCAAACCCGGGTCTCCTGCATTGGCAGGCAGATTCTTAACCACTGGACCCCCAGGGAAGTTCCCCCCAAAATCTCTTAATTGGATTCTTAGAAAAGTGCAACCTAATACAAACCACATCTGCTTACTTTCTTCATTTCTTTTTTTTCATTCTTCATCAGGAAAACTGTTTTGTTTTAGGACATGTCTGGCATTCCAGGTTAAAATGCTTTTTCTAGTTTAGCTACATTGAACTAGCCAATACAATTTTTTTATACCTAACAGCAGGAATTACATTGGTGGTGCTCACTTTTAAAAATGTCATTATAGTAAGGTGATTGAAAGAGTGGGCTTTGGAGATAGACCTAGATTTCCATCCTGTCTCTAATGCTGACTTAGTTTTGGTTAACAGCCTTTTAGGTAAAGTGTTCATAGTCTGTTTGAAGAAAGAAACCGCTTCACCTGGGTCCCTGATTTGCTTTCCTAGATCAGTGTACTGTCACGCGGACCTACCTCTTCCTTCACAAGTTCTGGTTCTTCAGTGCCGCCTACTACTTTGGGAACTGGGCCTTTCTTGGGGTAAGTGCGGGCGTCCCAGGGATGCCGTGACCACTACTGGCCCATTTGTGGCTGGGTTTGGGTTTTAAAGTCAGTACTTCCTGGGAGATTTCAAGTTTGAGAAACAGCTCGCCGCCTGTTGACCCCTGCAGGTGTTCGTCGTCGGGTTCATCGTGTCCTGCTGCAAAGGCAAGAAGTCGGTCATTGAAGGGTTGGACGAGGACGACTCCGACCTGAGTGACGACGAGCCCTCTGCCTACTCCGTGTGAGGGCCTCTGTGCTGCTCACTCACAGCGGGCTGCGTCTCATGTGCGTGTCAACGTGTCAGACTAACATTAGGATGAACTGACTTGCTTTCATCAAAAATGGGAGCATGGCTATTAAAAACTATATTTTTTATGTTTTCTGAAGTAACATTATTGTATCATAGATTAACATTTAAAATTGCTATAATAATAACTATGTAAATATAAAACTACCAGCTTTGTGAGGGAATGTTTGTGGAGATTTTTTTTCATCTAGTATATAATAGTGTTGAGTTGATTAAAAAAACCCTCCAGAATTAATATTCCCTTCATCACTTTTTAAAAACATAATAAATCACTTGTGCCTGTGCCTTTTGGTCTCTAGAGTACTGTGGAATTTTCAAGTGTCTATATCTGATTGTCAAAAAATAATATTCACAGTATAGCTGATAACTAAATATTACTCCTTTATGCAGCTTGTTTTCTAGTTTCTAGTTTAAATTACTAGTGCCATTGAAATAGATTTCACGAGCAAATTTCAGGCTACTTGGTCTCTCAGATATATTGTTTGTATAGTAATCCATTAGATATATTGTCATCTCTCCATATTTAAGGCACATACATTGTTGTAAATAACTAACCTCAAAATTTGTATTCCAGCATAAATGGGAGTATTGTCAAGAATAAGTAGTCCAGAAAAAATGAGTGAACTGATCAGTTTAAAACATATGACATCATATTTTGGCATTAAAGATAGTTTTTCATTCTAAAGATTTAGAATTTGCAAAAGATACAGGGAAAGCTGTATAGTGTTGATAGGGCATTTTGAACACATTCTGGATAGTGAGAATTCATCACGAGTTACATTCTGGTTTACTAGTTTACTGACACAGGCAAATCAGAACTCATAAAAAGCACGTAGTATGATTCTTGAAATAAAGTACCATTGAGTCTCTGAAAAAGACGTAGGAATTAGCAACCATCTCCCACTCAGTACTTCTCTGCCTTAATTTTTGTGCCACCTTGCTCTGATGCTTTGTCTTTCTGGATAGACCTTCACTCCCTTCCTTTGGTGACCCTTAAAGTGCTTCACCAAGATTCTATTCCCCTCTGTCCTTGTTTCACACTTTCTTTCTGGACGGTCTCATATACCCTTGGCTTCCATCTACAGCCGTTGTTGCATTGGAGGGGTAGGGGGCTGGGTGCTGAAACTAAGATTTCAGGGGACAGAACAGGAGAGGGCTGCTGTTGGCCGCACAGAGACAGCTTGGGGATGGAGTGTGCTGTGGCTGCAACCAGGGGTGTACGTGGAGGAAGCCCAGGTCTGCAGTAGAAGTGAGCACAGATGTGAAGTGGAGTGCAGCGGGAGGGGTGGGGCCAGCGGCAGCCTCTCTCTGAGGGCTCACAGCGGTTGTGACCCTGCCCCTGAATCCCCACTGTCTACACACAGGAGGGAGGGGGGGCGGGGCCTCCGTAGCAGCCTGTTTCTCCATGCAGCCCCATCTGACCTAATGCCGCCTCTGCAAGCTCTGCGAGTGCGTGAGCACCGGCAGGTTGCCCACAGGCCAAGGTGGAGCTGTAATCAGAGCTGACCCCCAGGGGTCGTGTGGCTTAGGAAGTAAGGGATGAATCTGAGCTCCCCCCCACCCCACACACACAGCTAGGCAATCCGTCACCAGGTTTGTAAACTCAGCACCTACAGGACATCCAAGTGGACTGCAGGTGCCCCCGCAGCTGGGACAGGTCTGGCCCTAGAAGCTCGGGCACATGCTCCTGAAAGCAGGCTGGGGTCTGGTCTGCCTCCTGGTTCCCTTGGTGGGTCCATGTATACGACTGCTGCGGCCCTGGCACCTGCCTTCACCGGTTCTGCGCTGGTGGCCTTGTGAACAAAGCACCTGAGGGACACAGATGGCTGCTGGCATTCCCACGATTGAAGCAGGGCTGATGGCAGTGCCCAAGACAGAGTCCTCTGTGAGCCTGCAAAACGGGTTTCAGGTGATACCACAGAGCGCGCTCCCCAGTGGACATTCCAGCGAAGGAATACTCAGGGGCTCCTGTCTCAGTGAGAGAGCCCCAAACCCACTCATTCACCCCGCAGCTCAGAAGTGGTCTGGGGTATTCTACTGCAACGACTGGAGAGCAGACACCGCTCACGACAGGGCGCTGACAGGCACAGAGCACGGGGGCGGCCCTGCTGTTCGCCGTCTAGTGCGGGATCACCACCGTCATGCTAGGCACACCCTCGGTCAAGGGGGTAGCGGCCTGCACGCCGAGGAAAGACGTGGCGGGCATCCACACGCAGTCAGCCCTCAAACCCCAAATACTGAAACCGTGCAGTCTCCACAGGGATGCACCCACGTAAATCAGCCCTTCAAGACCACCTTCTCAACTCATGAGTGAAGTGAAGTTGCTCAGTCGTGTCCAGCTCTTTGTGACCCCATGGACCATAGCCTAGCAGGCTCCTCTGTCCATGGGATTTTCCAGGCAAGAGTACTGGAGTGGGTTGCCATTTCCTTCTCCAGGGGATCTTCCTGACTAGGATTCGAACCCAGGTCTCCAGCATTGTGGGCAGACGCTTTACTGTCTGAGCCACTAGGGAAGCCTCTAAACTCATAGAGTCAGAGAAATATAAGTAAAATGAAGAAGCTGAGGAACCCCTCCCAATTAAAAGATCAAGAGAATTCCCCTGAAAGAACAAAGAAACAGACTTCCTCGGTCTGTTTTAAAAGGAGATAATGAAAATTTTAAAATTTTAAAGGAGATAATGAAAACAGCAGAGGAATTAAAGTTTACTGAGAGAATTCCCTGGTGGTTCAGTGGTTAGGACTCCATGCACTTTCAGTGCTGAGAGCCCAGGTTCAAATCAAGGAACTAAGATCATACAAGCCAGAAAAGAAAAGCGAAGGAGGGAGGGCGGGAGGAAGCAGACTGAGCAGCTGGGCATCAAGCCATTCATGCTGAACTTCAGGGGAAGGGAGGAGAGGAAGAAAGGTTATCAATAGAATTGCAGTGTTATATGTCAGCCTGGATGGGAGGGGAGCTTGAGGTAGAAGGGATACATGTATGGCTGACTCCCTTCACTGTTCACCTGAAATTATTAGAACATTATTAATCAGCTATACCCCAATACAAAATAAAAAGCTTTAAAAAAAGATGCTGATTACTGTAAACAGGAACCAGAAACTGTAAGGAGGAGCTGAGAAAAATTATAAACTCATTTGCTGAGACAAAAGCTGAGCAAAAGACAGTGAATGAAAGCGAAAGTCTCTCAGTAGTGTCCAACTTTTTGCAACCCCACGGACTGTACAGTTCATGGAATTCACCAGGCAGAATACTGGACTGGGTACCCTTTCCCTTCTCCAGGGGATCTTCCCAACCCAGGAATTGAGCCAGGGTCTCCTGCATTGCAGGCAGATTCTTTACCAGCTGAGCTAACAGAGAAGCTCTTAGAAGTAGATTGAATAATGCAGAAGAACAAATAAGTGATCTGGAATATAGAATAATGGAAATCACTCAATTAGAGCAGCAGAAAGACAAAAAAATGAAAGCAATATAGGAGAGTTATCTGATAATATAAAGTGAACCATATAATAGTAATCTAGAAGAAGAAAGAGAAAAGAGTTTGAAAGTGCATTTGAAGAAATTATGGCTGAAATTTTTGCAGACCTAAAGAAAGAAACATCCAAGTACAAGACACACAAAGGGTCCCAAACAAGATGACTCCAAACACTAAGACAGTCAAAATAACGAAAGTTTGAGGATTCTAAAGACAGCAAAAGAAAAGCAAAAAGTTAATTACAAAGGAACCCCCATAAAGCTGTGAGCTGATTACAGAAATTTTTCAGGCCGAAAAGGAGTGGCATGATATATTCAGAGACCTTAAAGGGAAAAATATGCAACCTAGGATACCCTACCCAGCAAGATTGTCATTTAGAATAGAAGAGACAAAGAATTTCTCAGACAAGCAAAAACTAAGAGAATATAGCAATACTAAACCAAACCTAAAATTTTTTTGAAAGGTCTTCTCTAAATAAAAAAGAAGAATCTATAGGAAAGAGGAAATCACAATTGGAAAGTTAATCACTTAAGCCAGTAAACAGATTTTTTTTTTAAGTATTTTTTGTGAAAGTGATGATAACCACAATAAACAGCAAAAGGATAAACACAAAGATGTAAAACAGGACATTTAAATCAAAACATGTTGGTGAGGAGAGTAAGAAAATGTTGATTTTTTTTTTTTTTTAAAGAATGTGCTTGAGCCTCTATGACTAACAGTCATAACTATATAACTATAGGAAGGGGTTAACACACTTGAAAAACAGGGTAACTGCAAATCAAAATCAAACAATAGATTCACAAAAATAAAAAAGAAAACAAGAATAATACAAACAAGAATTATCAAATCACAATAGAAACAACAAAAAACAAGAAAGGAAGAAGAAATACAAATCAAATGGAAAACAATGTTAAAATGGCAAAAAAAAAAAAAGTTATGTATCAATAATTACCTAAATGTCAATGGCCTGAATGTTATAATTGAAAGTCAGAGAATGGCAGATTGGATAAAAAATCAAGAGCCTACAATGTGCTGCCTACACGTGACCCACTTTAGGGCAAAGGACCCAAATAGATGGAAAGTATCAGGACAGAAAAAGATATTTCATGCCAATGGAAATAACAAGGAAGCAGGGTTGCAATATTCATATCAGATAAAATAGACTTTAAAACAAAGGCCATAAAGATTTAAAAAGGATACTATATGATGATTAACAGGATCAATAGAAGAAGAGGATATTACACTTGTTAATATATATGCACCCATACAAGAGGACCCAACTACATAAGACAAATACTAAGAGACACACAGGGAGAAACTGACATGAATACAGTAACAATAGGAGACTTTAACATTCCACTCACATCAACAGACAGATCTTCTATACAGAAAATCAGTAAAGAAACAGATCCTAAAAAAAAAAAAAAAAAAGATCCTAAATGATCTAATAAAAAGCTAAACTTAATTGATAATTTCAGCTAATTACATCCCCAAGAAACAGTACACACATTCTTTTCAAATGTACATGGAATATTCTCTAACATTGACCACATCAGTTCAGTTCAGTCGCTCAGTCACGCCCAACATTTTGCAACCACACGGACTGCAGAACGCCAGGCCTCCCTGTCCACCAACTCCTGGAGTTTGCTCAAACTCTTGTCCATCGAGTCAGTGATGCCATCCAACCATCTCATCCTCTGTTGTCTCCTCCTCCCACCTTCAATCTTTCCCAGCATCAGCGTCTTTTCCAATGAGTCAGTTCTTTGCATCAGGTGGCCAAAGTATTGGAGTTTCAGCTTCAGCATCAGTCCTTCCAATGAATATTCAGGACTGATGTCCTTTCAGATCAGTTGGTTGGATCTCCTTGCAGAGATCTGAAATCCTTCCCTCTTGAGATAGTGAAGGACAGGGGAGCCTGGCGTGCTGCAGTCCATGGGGTCACAAAAGGTTGGACATGACTCAGTGACTGAACAACAACATAGATTTTGTATGGTTTTGTTTTCACTGCCATTAGTTTCAGAGTATTTTTAAATTTCCTCTTCAGTTTCATCATGGACCAACGGTTTTTTAAAAGTAAAATGTTGTTTAGTCCCCTTGTAATTGTTTTCTTCTTATTTCTTTTTCTGTCTTGATTTCTAGTTTTGTGATGTTGTGATCAGAAAAGATGCTTGAAATAATTTCTATTGTCTTAAATTTGTTGACACCTACCACCAAGTCCCTAAAGGCAGCACACATCCCGAGGGGGCAGAGAGCCTTCAGAGTCCAGAGCGCTTGCTGGAAAACCCTGTGCCTCACACAGAAGGGACCTGGGTGTGGTCTGGGGCTTCTGGTGACCACCATCTACCTGCCCCTGAGGCTGCACCCCAGAGTGTCATCAGCTAGAAACCAGGCCAGCCAGACCCCGCCACGGATCACAGGGGCTGATGCAGGACATATCGCTGGCTTCAGCCATCAGGAGGCACTTGGGAATCGAAAGATGCATAGATCTCTCCAAGCAGCCACATGCCTTCTTAACAGACAACTCCCCAGGACTTAATCGGCATCTCACAATGCTATGTCTGCTAAGTAGAAAGAAGAAAGTGTGTGGTTGTCATGGCAACACCAAATTGCCCAAGACTGTTGGTCTCTCAGATGGGAAGGAGAGAGCAGAGCCCAGCCTCCGTTTCCCTGAGGGGGATGTTCTGGGCAACAGGGACCAGACTGGATACAGCTGCTCAGCAAATGTAAGAGGATAGAAATTATTTCAAGCATCTTTTCTGATTACAACAGCATGAAACTAGAAATCAACACAGAAAAAGAAATAAGAAAAAAACAATTACAAGGGGACCAAACAACATATTACTTTAAAAAAAAAAAAAACAAAACAGTCGGTCAATGATGAAATCAAAGAGGAAAGTTAAAAATATTTTGAAAACTAATGACAGTGAAAACAAAACCATACAAAATCTATGTTGTTGGTATTCAGTCACTGAGTCATGTCCAACTCTTTGTGACTCCCATAGACTGCAGCACACCAGGCTTCCCTATCCTTCACTGTCTCAGAGCTTGCTCAAACTCATGTCCATTGAGTTGATGATGCCATCCAACCATGTCATCCTCTGTCACCTCCTTCTCCTCCTCTCCTTGATCTTTCCCAGCATCAGGGTCTTTTCCAACGAGTTGGCTCTTGACATCACATGGCCAAAGTATTACAGCTTCAGTTCAGCATCAGTCCTTCCAATGAATATTCAGGGTTGATATCCTTTAGGATTAACTAGTTTCATCTCCTTGCAGTCCAAGGGACTCTCAAGAGTCTCCGAAACCACAGTTTAAAGGCATCAATTCTTCGGTGCTCAGCCTTCTTTATGGTCCAACTCTCACATTAGTACATGACTACTGGAAAAACCTTAGCTTTGACTAGACACACCTTTGTCGGCAAAGTGATGTCTCTGCTTTTTAATACACTGTCTTGGTTTGTCATAGCCTGTCTTCCAAGGAGCAAGTATCTTAATTTCATGGCTGCAGTCACTGTCAGCAGTGACTTTCAGAGCCCAAGAAAATAAAATTTGTCACATGGCTCAGACAGTGAAGAATCTGCCTGCAGTGCAGGAGACCTGGATTTTATCCCTGGGTTGGAAAGATCCCTTGAAACAGGGAATGGCTACCCACTTCAGTATTCTTGCCCGGAGAATTCCATGGACAGAGGAGAGGAACCTCACAGGCCGCCGTCATGGGGTCACAAAAGAGTTAGAACAACTAACACTTTTTCCATTTTATCCCCTTTTATTTGCCATGAATTGATGGGACTGAATGCCATGATCTTCATTTTTTAAATGTTGAGTTTTAAGCCAGCTTTTTCACTCTTTTCTTTCACCCTTATCAAAAGGCTCTTTGGTCCATCTTCACTTTCTTCCATTAGAGTGGTATCATCTGCATATCTGAGGTGGTTGATATTTCTCCTGCGAATCTTGAGTGCAGATTGCAATTCATCCAACCTGGCATTTCACATGATGCAGGAGACCTGGGTTCGATCCCTGGGTCAGGAAGATCCCCTGGAGAAGGGAATGGCAATCCACTCTAGTATTCTTACCAGGAGAATCTCATGGACAGAGGAACCTAGCAGGCTATAGTCCATGGGGTTGCAAAGAATTGGACATTATTGAGCAACTAACACTTTGACTTTCACTCATTCTGCATATAAGTTAAATAACAGAGTAACAGTATACAGCCCTGTCTTATTCCTTTCCCAATTTTGAACCAGTCAGGTTTTCCATGTAAGGTTCTAACTGATGCTTCCTTACCGACATACAGATTTCTCAGGAAACAGGTGAAGTATTCTGGTATTTCCATCTCCTTAAGAATTTTCCAGTTTGTTGTGATCCACACAGTCAAAGGCTTTAGTGTAGTCAATGAAGAAGAAGTAGATGTATTCCTAGAATTCCTTTGCTTTCTCTATGATCCAATGAATATTATTTGACCTTTTCTAAATCTAGCTTGTATATCTGGAAGTTCTTGGTTCACATACTATGAAAGCCTAGCTTGACAGATTTTGAGCATAGCCTTACTAGCATGCAAAATGAGCACAATTGTATGGTGGTTTGAACATTTTCTGGCGTTGCCCTTATTTGGGATTGGAATGAAAACTGACCTTTTCCAGTCCTGTGACCCCTGTTGAGTTTTCCAAATTTGCTGACATACTGAGTGCAGCACATTAATAGCATCATCTTTTAGGATTTTAAATAGCTCAGATAAATAGTAGAGCACATCAATGAACCTGCTAAAGATATTGGATAGAAAATTAATGTACAAAAAAAAAAGAAAATTAATGTACAGAAATCTGTGGCATCTGTATAACTGCCAATGAAATGTCAGAGAAAATAAAGAAAAAAAATCCCACTTACCATTGCATGTAAAAGAAGAAAATAAATAGGAATAAACCTACTTAATGAGGCGAAAGACCTGTTTCTGAAAACTATAAGGTGCTGATGAAAGTAATTGAAGATGATTCAAGCAGATGGAATGATAAACTGTGTTCTTGAACTGCAAGAATCAATATTGTTAAAATGACTACAATACCTAAGGCAATCTACAGATTTAATGCAATCCCTATCAAATTACCAATGGCATTTTTCACAGAACTAGAACAAAAAAATTTATCATTTGTATGGAAGTGCAAAAGAACCCAAGTCACCAAAACAATCTTGAAAAAGAACAGAGCTGGATAAATGAAGCTTGCTGACTTCAAACTACAGTATAATGCTGCAGTCACCAAAATCCAGTATGGTACTAGCACCCAACAGACACATAGATAATGGAACAGGATAGGAACCCCAGAAACAAACCAACACATTTATGGTCAATTAATCTATAACAAAGAGGCAAGAATATATACTGGAGAAGAGACTGTCTCTTCAATAAGTCATGCTGGGAAAACCTGACAGCTACATGTCAAAGCATGAAATTACAGTGTTCACTAACACTGTACAAAAATAAACACAACATGCATTAAAGATGTTACGTTTGTAAGACAATACTGCAGAACACTGTTTGACATAAATCACAACAATTTTTTTTTTATCTGTCTTCTAGAGTAATGAAAATAAAAGCAAAAATAAAGAACAGGACCTAAACTTAAAAGCTTTTTGCACAGCACAGGAGACCATAAACAAAATGGAAAGAGAACCCACACAATAGGGGAGAACGTGTGCAAATGATGCTGCCCAAAGGGGTTAACTTTCAAAGTATAAAAATAGCTCATATAAGTTAATATCAAAAAGCAAACAAGCCAATTACAAAATGGGCAGAAGTTCTGAATAGACACTTCTCCAAAGAAAATGTATTGATGGCCAACAGGCACGTGAAAAGATGCTCAGTATTACTTATTACTAGAGACGTGCACATCAAAACTACAATGAAGTATCACCTCACCCTAGTCAGAATGGCCATCATCAAAAAATATAGAAATAATAAATGCCAGAGAGGATGTGAAGAAAAAGGAACTCTACCATACTGTTGGTGGCAATGTAAACTGGTGCAGCCACTATGGAGAACAGTATGGAAGTTACTTAGAAAACTAAAAATACAGTTATCGTATGGCCCAGCCCTCCCACAGTTAGGCATATTCTGGTGAAAAGTCTCCTTTGAAAAGATATGTGCACCTCACTGTTCATTTGCACTATGTGCAATAGCCAGGACATGGAAGCTACCTAAGTAGCTGTCCGTCGACAGATGAGTAAATAAAGGAGATGTGGTACCTATATACAATAGAACATTAATCAGCCCCCCCAAAAAAGAAGGAAACCATGCCATTCCAGAAATATGGATGAATTTAGAGATTATCATACTAAGTAAGGTAACTCAGAGAAAGACAAATATCATACGATATCACTTCTATGTGGAATCTAAAGCAATGATACAAATGAATTTATTTACAAAATGGAAATAGACCAACACATATAGAAAACAAACTTAGGGTCATCAAAGGGGAAAGAGGTAGGGAGGGATAAATTGGAAGTTTGGGATTAACAGACACACAGCACTATGTATAACAAAGACCTACTGTATCACACACAGAACTACTCAATGTCCTTTAATAACCTATAATGGAAAAGAATCTGCAAAAAAATGTATATATGTTTAATTACTTTGCAGAACACCTGAAACTAACACAGCTTTTTAAATCAACTATACTTCAATTTAAAAAAATCATTTTGCTAAAGGTAGTTTTAGTAAACTAAAAAAAGTTGGCTAATGACATAATAATAAAACTACAGAAGGGGCACTGGTAACTTATGTGGAAGATAATTTTCTTCAAATGCTTATAGCATGCTGTTTCATATTTTTTTCATGACTAAACATAACTTTGAGTTTAAAGGTGATATGAACTTGTAAAAGAATTCAGACAACT
Source organism: Dama dama (assembly GCF_033118175.1). Lineage (NCBI taxonomy): Eukaryota > Metazoa > Chordata > Mammalia > Artiodactyla > Cervidae > Dama > Dama dama. The sequence goes on along the minus strand of NC_083708.1, from coordinate 9,168,520 downwards.
CACAGGTTATAACTGACCTAGAGGAATAGTAATAAATAGAATATGCAGTGATCTCTGAATTTATTTGATCAAGTATCTGTCCTGTATCTTATCATGTAGAGCCCAATGGGAGAAATAATGGACAGAATTATGTCCAAGCTACGTTCTACTTCCAATATCTGTGTCCTATGTCTCTCTTTTGGTCAAAGAGAATTATAAATGTGACACCAGGATTGAACATTGTGAGTACCGTTGCCCTCCGGTATCTGCAGGGATTGCTTCCCAGACACCTCCAGTGGATACCAGAGTTGGTGGATTCTCAAGTCCCACATGTAAAATGGCAGTGTTTGCATATAACCTACTGCACATCCATCTGTATCCTTTAAGTCATCTTTGGATTACTTATAATACCTAATACAATGTAAATGCTATGTAAAAAGTTGCTAGCATACAGGAAATTCAAGTTTTGTTTTTTGGAACTTTCTGGAATGTTTTCTTTCTGAACATTTTTGACCCCTGGTTGGTTGAATCTGTGGGTGTGAGACCCTCCCATGTGAAAGGCCAACTCCACTAGTGATTTTTCTCTCTGTGTCACAGTTTTCTCATTTGTAAAACTGGGATAAGAATATTATTCCCTTCATGGGATTATTGCAGGCACACAATTAGCATAAAATGCTTAGTATAATGCCTGTTAGGTGATAAATTCTCAATATGTATTCACTTTTACTGTTATGTCTAAGATGCTTTCCTGTATTTAATAATGTTCTTTAATAATCAGGGCCCCAGAAATTTTATATTCAAGAAATATTCCTGCACTCTCACCTCTAGCTTAGGTACCCAATAGATTTAAAAACATTTAATTGTGTTATGAAAGCCCAGAGGGGGAGAAACCCTAGAGAGGAAATATCCTTGAGACTTAAGCTTTTGTCATGTGAATGATCGCTATTAATGCCTGTTTCTTTCTGTTTAGAGATCTTATTTTCTCAAATTGTGTTTCAAAACTCCAAATAATGAAACCCAAGAATAAAGCATCCCAGTTACTTCAGAGACAGGAGCAGTGAGTTCCACTCAGGGCCCTGATTACCAAGCCCAGCACTGTGTGCCTCCTTCCCCGCCCAGCTCCCTCGCTGGGTCTCCATGAAAAGACCACAGTACAGCCATTGTCTTCTACATATTTGTGTTTCTGTTTGCCTAAGTGTACAGCATGGAGAATTTCTCTTCAGTTTCTCTTGGGAACATTGTGAATTCAAAAATTACACTTGTAAAGCTTTTTTCTCTTTCAGAGCGAATAAACATTGTACACATCCCTGTGGAGTTCAAAAACAAAGTGAAATCAAATGAAACATCAGTCCCTTTAACGGCTGGAACTTGCAGTTTATTACCTAAGCTTCTGTTTCTTCGTATTCACATCTCCGACAGACTTGCTTCCATCGGCAGTGTGAGAAAAGTAGAAAGAAAAGACTGACCTGGGTCAAAATCTGACCTGAGATGCGTAGTATCTGGGTGAACTTAGGCAGGTTATTTTACTTCTATAAGCCTATTTCTTTATCTGTAAAATGGGCTTGCACTGCCTATGCTCTTATCAAAGCACTCTCAACATAGTAGCCACTCAGCCAGTTATCACCAAAGACCAATCTATAAGCCTTAGGAAGACATAGGAAGGCCCAGGGTTTGAAACCAAAATGGATGTGAGTGCTTTGGGTGGGGTGTTTATTCTCCAGGTGGCCATACTTCTAACCCAGTAGCATCACACATTTGCAAATACAGGCTTCAAGAGGCCTTCTGAGTTTGGCTGTGGATTCTGTCCCAGAGTTCAGATGGACAAGCTTCCCGAAGGAGCAAACCAACAGCACAGGTTTCTCTTCCCATCCATTTTACAACCACGCTTGTGGACCGACTGAGCAGAAGTGGAGCCCTACAAAGATGTATAAGGCATGGACCCCTAGGGCAGGCTGCTCAACATGTGCCTCAATGGCATATTGATAATTCTGAATTAAAGTTACCTAAGAAACAGCCAATGCAAAGCAGACACTGACTCTCCCATTTGTCTCCATGAAAGCAGGAAATAATCTCGCCTGTGAAAGGGAACCTACCTGCATCTGGAGGCAGAGGGACCCTCACCCCCAGACAGGGAATCTGGGCTGAGAAGCCTGTGCAAAGAAACCAAACTACGCTGCTTCAATTTTGTACCCCAAACCCACATGTGTCAATTCTTCACTAATTAAGCCCCCCAAAGTCTATTTTTTTGTCCTATCAATTCATCACAAATTTATTGTTTCTTTTTCTAAAAAGTATAAAAAAAATACCTGCTTTTGGTCAATCTCTGTGCACCATTTTATGATCTCCTGTGCACACAATATTAAATTGATTTTTCTCCCCTTAATCTGTCTTGTGTCGATTTTATTCTTATTCTAGCCACAAAAGCTCAAGAAAGGTAGAGGGGAAATTCCCCCCTCCTTACACTCCTATCCAAGGAACTTTTCCATTTGATGACTTTGTAACAGCTGGGATTAAAATTGCATAATATATTATGATCAAATATGTGTGGTGAGATTTAAATGCACACAAATACCAGACTATAAAGAATTAATTTTCTGTTTTAGCTTTAACTCTTCTTAGCCCTAATTCTAAACTCTTTCTCCTAAAGTTTCAAAAATGAAAGCTCTAACTTTTCATCTATGCTACTTCAGGTGCCAATTTTCAGTGTAAGAATGCAGTTTCACACTATCAAAGACAAATGACCCCCAGGACTCCTCCTGGACCTGGCAGGGGTGTGCTATCTCAGCGTCGCCCTGTTTAGTGGCGGAAGTAATTTCCTCAGAGAATTTTGTGCTTCGCTCTTTCAAAACTGTCTTTCTCTTCCCTTTGGTTTGACAGAAAAAGAAGAAATTTCAACCACGGAGGCTCCACATTTAACAGCATGACTCCACTTTTCTACTCAGTAAAAGCAATTTCTCACTTTTTCCAAGTTACAGTCAATCCTCTCCTTCTCTTGAATTTTTTTATAACTACTGCAACTTTTTTCCCTGATCCAAGTTGTTCAGATGTAAAAGAACCAGAATTTCTCTCCAACTATATTAAAACAATATTGAAACACACATTTCAACAATTTAACGCCTTTAGGACCTAGACGTGAACGTGTCCTACTACCATACATTTTTAAATGAAGTAAACAAAAGCCAAACCAAAACCAGGATTTGCTCTCACTACATAAAAATCACAGGAACTTCAAGGTTACAGTCTTGTCCTGACTGTCCTTTTGAAATAGATATACATATCATATACTTATAAGATTAAGCACTTTTAGAATCATCAAAGAAAAATAAGTTAGAGTCTATAGAAATTTCCAGAAGACCCCATAAAAGAAAGAGCTGGGGTCAAGGACTTGCCCTGGATGTAGCCTCAGAACATCCCCCTACCACAAGGGCTTTCCAGTCTGCGTGGCCATTTACACAACAACCCCAGTGTCCCTAAGGTGACCCCTGGCTTCTGTAGACATTCCATGAAAGGTAGTTGCTACTACTTCATACACTTATGTTCCTGCCAACAGAACTCAGTCTATCCAACAAATGGCTACTTGATTTCATCCATCCATGTCCCCCCACCTTCCTGGTTAAAAATCATCACTGTTGGGAATGTCCAGGCATTATGGCACAGCAGATGTCTTCTGTGAAAAGAAACGTTTGTAATTGTCTTAAGAGTTATGTTTTTAAGATTATAAGGCCTTCACTTAGGCAGTGTCTTGTTCGACCTGCAATTAACGTGTACCAAGGAAGTAATCTAGCTGTGGCTATTTAAGCATTTCAAGCTACATCTCTCTTCACATTTACAGCAGCATTCCTTTGGCATTATTTGCCTGAGTGCAGACATTATTATAAGGAGTCATGGTGACTTAACAAATGCAACGCGCTTTCAATCAGAAACATATTGTGAACATTTACCGTGTGCCAGCTTCCAGGAGATGCTGAGATTACAAAGACAAACGCAGCCTTCAAGACAGAATCCTTTCACACCTAGAGGAAGTCTCATGTTATAAGCAGGCTTGCTCCGGAACTTTCAGGAAAGCAGATTGCACGATTCTCACTGACAGAGCGTGTGAGGCCAGTAGCATCACGGCGCTCAGCTCCCAGGCTCCTGCCCGCCTTGGGTCGGTGGCTGTGTATGTGGTCTCCAACATTCCTCAGCATCTGCTCTGTAAATAATTTATGAGCTTTGCTCACCAAAATTTCTTTATGTGATTGTGAATCACTCAATGGCATGTTCTATCAATCAGCAGGCACTCTAGAACCCACCTTGGGAAGTACACGTGTACACCTCTGTTCACACTCCTAGCTGTGCCCAGCAAGCTGGCAGTCGGCACACCTGACCATTTTTATTTATATTATATACCAACTGTATATATTTTATTTATATTATATACCCACTATATACCCACTGTAGCTGTTCATTCCACTTCACTGATAATGAAGCAGGGAAGAAGTCAGGAGTTTTACAAATAAATTGAAGGTGTGAGAAGCCTTTGAAGTTCAAAAACTCTAGGTAAACACCGTGTGAAAAGTGAAGGGTTAAGAAATATTAACGCTGGGCTTTGATTTATGATGTTAGGATTTTGAAAACAAACATTTACAGACAGCAAATGAATTGTTTTATACCAGAGAGGAGCAGCTGCCCCATCCTTTACCTGTAGAAAATACAAACGGTGCTGGGACTTCCGTCTCTCTCTCTCTTGCTCCTCCAGCCCCAGGTGATTTGGGTTCAGGGTAGTTTGTGCTTTATTGTAAACAATGCTCAGGTTCAGGTCAGTTCAGTTCAGTCGCTCAGTCATGTCCGACTCTTTGTGACCCCATGAATCGCAGCACGCCAGGCCTCCCTGTCCATCACCAACTCCCTGAGTTTACTCAAACTCATGCCCATCAAGTCAGTGATGCCATCCAGCCATCTCATCCTCTGTCATCCCCTTCTCCTCCTGCCCCCAATCCCTCCCAGCATCAGGGACTTTTCCAATGAGTCAATTCTTCCCATGACGTGGCCAAAGTATTGGAGTTTCAGCCTCAACATCAGACCTTCCAATGAACACCCAGGACTGATCTTCTCTAGGATGGACTGGTTGGATCTCCTTGCAGTCCAAGGGACTCTCAAGAGTCTTCTCTAACACCACAGTTCAAAAGCATCAATTTTTCGGCACTCAGCTTTCTTCACAGTCCAACTCTCACATCCATACATGACTCCTGACTCCTGGAAAAACCATAGCCTTGACTAGATGGACCTTTGTTGACAAAGTAATGTCTCTGCTTTTTAATATGCTGTCTAGGTTGGTCATCACTTTCCTTCCAAGGAGTAAGCGTCTTTTAATTTCATGGCTGCAGTCACCATCTGCAGTGATTTTGGAGCCCAAGAAAATAAAGTCTGACACTGTTTCCACTGTTTCCCCATCTATTTCCTACAAAGTGATGGGACCAGATGCCATGATCTTAGTTTCTGAATGTTGAGCTTTAAGCCAACTTTTTCACTCTCCTCCTTCACTTCCATCTTGAGGCTTTTTAGTTCCTCTTCACTTTCTGCCATAAGGGTGGTGTCATCTGCCTATCTGAGGTTACTGATATTTCTCCCGGCAATCTTGATTGCAGCTTGTGTTTCTTCCAGCCCAGTGTTTCTCATGATGTACTCTGCATATAAGTTAAACAAGCAGGGTGACAATATACAGCCTTGACGTACTCCTTTCCCAATTTGGAACCAGTCTGTTGTTCCATTTCCAGTTCTAACTGTTGCTTCCTGACCTGCACATAGGTTTCTCAAGAGGCAGGTCAGGTGGTCTCGTATTCCCGTCTCAAAGTGTTACTCAAATCCACTTTTCAGTAACATACTTTTTGCCTAAGTGTTCAATCATATTTTCATTCTTATCAAGACTTGGCAACAACATTTTTGAAAGGAAATCATCTCCAGTTAAAAGTGAGAAAGGTCGGTGGGGAAAATATACCTTGGTTTTCAGAAACACACTACTCTTTGGAAGTTTATTTTAAACTGTTCGGGGAGATGTGCCTGGTAGACACATCAGGGTTAGGTTGTGTGTCTGACTGAACAAGTGATGGAAGGGCTCTTGCCATCTTGAATAACAATCCTTTAGGTCAAGTTTCTTGTACTCTGCTCTTCCTTTTGGAAAAAAGTTTAGGCTGGTGTGATGAAATAAGTTATTTCTATAATTTTACTTGATTTAAATATCTTTAACTGTTTACTTTTTACATATGGGTCCTTTTTGGAGTTTCTGTTATTAAAAGTGAGTTAACGTTTGCAAGGCAGAAGAGCAGCTTGTGGCGGCTGTCTGGGACACGATCCCTCCAACTTCGTGCTCCCCATGTTCAGCTCGCAGACCAGAAACAGCATCTTAGGAGAAGGGGCAGGGGAGGGAGCTCAGGTGCAGGGGCTGATCCACTGGCTCCTGGAGCCATCCTCCCCTTTGTCCCTTTCTTCCTCCAGCACTCTGCGTTCTTCCTTCATATTTTGGATTATCTTTTATTTTCCAGACTAGTAACCCTGTTCTCAGCTGTGATCATTTTCTCTTTTAGTTTGTCCATTAAAATTTTAACCATTTATTATATAATCACATGATTGCTACTGCTGATAAGTCGCTTCAGTCATGTCCAACTCTGTGCAACCCCACAGACAGCTCCTCTGTCCCTGGGATTCTCCAGGCAAGAACACCGGAGTGGGTTGCCATTTCCTTCTCCAATTATATGATTATATTATATAATTATAGTAATTAATGGAATTAGAGGCGGACACGACTGAGCAACTGAACTGACTGACTGACAATTCTATGATATACATTATTATGTGTTTATATAATTACATGATTTTAATTAAATGTCACATGGCAAATTATTAAATAAAATCATTTAATTGAACAATGTACACCCCTTTTCCCCAGAAACTCTACTTCTGTGCTCTAATGTCATCTCTTTAAAATTTATATTTAATTTTGTGTGTGTCTTCACTTCTTCTCAAAGGGAATGTTTTGTTCCACATGGTCAATCTGACTTTTTTTCCAGTTACATATCCTCTTAAGCGTATTTTGATTCTGCTTTGCTTGCTCATGGTAGGTTCCCTGTTTTGGACACTCCATCTTTGTCAGCAGGGAGTGTCTGGGCGATTAGCAGACGGCGAGTCCTCATAAGGACTGAGGTGGCAAGCCAGCAGATTCAGCCCCACACTGCCCCGAGGTCACGCTGAGAACCACGGGCACTCCGATCTGCCTGAGTCCTGGAAGAATGCACCCAAGTAGGACCCTACAGGGCCTCTGGGGCAGACCCTTGTCCCACATCCACTACTTTCCCTCCCCCCCCGAAGAACCTAAAGAATAGTGTCTGATGCACATTCCTCGGCTGTTTCACAGTTAGTTTCAAATGATAGAAATTAGCTACTTGGTGACCGTGAGCACCTAGCCCCCAGACCTACTGGAGCCTGAGGGTTGTTGATATTAACCCCTATGACACAACCCTGTGACCTCACCATCAACCAGCCAGAGAACTGTGCACAAACTGATCACACGCCCTAGGATGCCGCTCCCTCACCTGGCCTTTAAAAACGCTTCCCTGAAACCCATCAGAGTTCAGGCTTTTTGAGGATTAAGCTGCCTGGACCCCTCGTCTGGTTCCTACAATCCTGCAGAAGAGGCTGCAATTTCCTTCACCACAACCCAGCATCAGTAAACTGGTTTCACCGCATACAACCTGGTGGAGTCCAAGTTTTGATTTTGTAACAGAAGACGGGGCCTAAAACCAACTCTGGTACACCAGATGCCTTAGACATCAAGGTGACAACTCCTTATTAGACTTAGAACACGAATCGAAACTACAAGCTATCACCTCATTCCCGTCAGAATTTGTTGTTGTTCAGTCGCTAAATTGTGTCTGACTCTTTGCGGCCCCATGGACTGCAGCATGCCAGGCCTCCCTGTCCATCACCAACTCCCGGAATTTGCTCAAACTCATGTTCACTAAGTTGGTGATGCCATCCAACCATCTCATCCTCTGTCGTCCCCTTTTCCTCCTGCCTTCAATCTTTCCCAGCAACAGGGTCTTTTCAAATGAGTCAGCTTTTCACATCAGGTGGCCAAAGTATTGGAGCTTCAGCTTCAGCATCAGTCTTTCCAAAGAATATTCAGGGTTGATATCCTTTAGGATTGACATGTTTGATCTCCTTGCAGTACAAGGGACTCCCAAGAGTCTTCTCCAACACAACTCAAAAGCATCAGTTTTTCTGCTGTCAGCCTTCTTTACAGTCTAATTCTCACTTCTGTACATGACTATTGGGAAAAAAACATAGCTTTGACTATATGGACGTTTGTCAGCAAAGTAAAGTGTCTGCTTTTTAATATGCTGTCTAGTTTTGTCATAGCTTTTCTTCCAAGGAGCTATCATCTTTTAGTTTCATGGCTGAAGTCACTGTCTGCCTGGCTATCATCAAAAAGTCAACAAACAACAAATGCTGGAGAGGGTGTGGAGAAAAGGAAACCCTGCTACACTGTTCATGGGAGTGTAAATTGATGTAGTCACTATGGAGAACAGTAGGAGGTTCCTTAAAAACTACAGAGCGTTGCTATATGATCCAGTAATCCCGTTCCTGGGCATATATCCGAAAAAGAGACAAACTTTAATTGAAAAAGATACATTCACCCCTATGGGTGCAGGACTATCACAGTAAAGCTCTATTTACAATTGTCAAGACTTGGAAGCAGCCTTAATGTCCATCGATAGATGAATGGATAAAAGATATGGTATATATACACAATGAAATATTATGCAGCCATAAAAGGTGAAATAATGCCACTTGCAGCAACATGGATGGACCTAGACACTATACTATGTGAAATAAGTCAGAGAAAGACAAATACCATGTGATATTTACATGCAGAATATTAATGACAAAAATGGGCTTAAGTACAAAACAGAAACAGACTCACAGACATAGAAAACAAATGGTTGCCAGAAGGAGAGGGAGAGAAGGGCAAGTTAGGAGTCTGGGATTAGCAGGTACAAATAACTATATATAAAATAGATACACATCAAGATCCTACAGTACTGCACATGGAACTATACTCAATATCTTTTAACTATAATGGAAAAGAATCCAAAAACCATTATGTATACATTTACTAATGCTAATAATCTTAATAGATATATTTCCTATATATGCAGAAGCAATAGACATGTGATACCTTTATTCCCTTTTATGAACAAAGGCTGAGATTTTAATTTTATTATTTTTTCCAAAACAACTACGGCTTTATATGTGGAATCTAAAATATGATACAAATTAGCCTACCTATGAGACAGAATCATGGGCATAGAGAACAGACTGGTGACTGTTAAGGCAGAAGGGGTTAGGGAGGGACGGAATGGGAGTTTGGATTTAACAGATGTAACCTTTTCTATATAGGATGCATAAACAACAAGGTCTTATTGTATAGCACAGAGAACTGTATTCAGTATACAGTGACAAACTATAATGGAAAAGAACATTTAAACACACACAAACACACATTCACTTTGCTATACAGCAGTAATTAACACAACATTGTAAATCAACTATATTTTAATTAAAAAGCAAAGCAAGTGTGGTTATTTGTTCTATACAACCTAGCTCAAACTCAAGCTGTGATCCAATTTAACCTGGTTGTTACACTGGAGAAAAAATGGAGACATATCATTGTATTTCCAGGTAAGCACCATATTTAGGTTAAGAGTCAGAAAAGCTTAAGATATAATTTAGGAGATTTAGATCCAATTCTGAAGCCATAAAGTTAGTTAAAATATTTTACTGTGGCTGTTATTTAGTTGTTAAGATGTGTCCAGCTCTTTTGAGACCCCATGGACTGTAGCCCACCGGGCTCCTCTGACCATGGGATTTCCCAGGCAAGAATACTGGAGTGGGGTGCTGTTTCCTTCTCCGGGGAATCTTCCCAACCCGGAGATAGGATCTGCACACCCTTTGCACCTTTGCAAAAGATCAGTTGTGTTTCAAAGCTTGGATGTATTTCTATAATCTCTAGTCATTTCTACTGAATTATTTGTTCATCTTTATGCTAATACTACCCTATCTCAATTACTTTATAATAGTCTTGAAGTAAGGTATTGTAAGCTCTCTACTTTGATCCTCTTTAAAAATTTTTTGGCCCTTTGTTTTTTTATAAATTTTTACAAATGGCTTGTCAATTTTCACAAAAATATCTGCTGGGATTTTGATGAGCTTTTACTATAATCTACAGATTAATTTGAAGTCAATTGCTATCTTAATGATATTGGGTCTTCTAACCCATAGACACAGTACTGTCTTTCCATTTATCTAAGTTTTTAATTTTTCTCAGCAATGTTTTGGAAGTTTCAGAGTCCAAGTTTTATATATCTCCAGACACACTTATCCCTAGGTATTTAATAGTTTAATGCAATTGTAAGTGGTATTGTTTAATTTCAGTTTCTAGCCATTCATTGCTATAACAACTGATGTTTTATATTGACCTTCAATTCTTCAACCTTATTTAAGTGACTTAATTGTTCCAAGATATTTTTTGTAGCTTCCATTTGCAAAGACAGTTTTATTTCTGCCCTTCCAATACGAAAGCCTTTAATGTCTTTTTATTGCCTTTGGCATCTCCAGTATGCAAATACAATTTAGAGGTCAGTCAATGATTTAAAAGAAGTTTTGCTTTTTTCTTTTTTCATAGATTTTGGGGCTTCTTCCAATGAATGACTCCCTCCTTTTTAGGGTTTTCCCTCTCACCTTCCAGTCACTCTGATGGCCCCAAATTCTATCCTCAAGTCAATAAGACATTTTCTGCCAGAGGTCTAGTGTCTCTGTTCGTGTGGGCTGAAGAGGGCCTCAGGGGAAAAGCTGTCTGAAAATGGGTCTCTATGCACTTCCATTCTTTCAAGGATCGATTTCCTTCCAATGTTTGCCTGCTTTTGGTCACTCTCCATAGTTTTTAAATAGTTTTTTTAATATTTATATTTGTTCAGAATTTGTAATTTTGTATGCAGGAGGGTGTTGAAGGGCGTGTTTCTACACATTTCATGGCAACTTTTCTCCCAGGTAATCTTTATACTGATGTTTGAATAGAAAACAACCTTGGGATATAGAAACAGGAGCTCTGTTATGCCATGAGAAGTAAAGTCTTCATTTTTGACCTGGCAGTCTGGTTTATTGTTCCAGCATCTATGAAAACTGTGACAGAATAACTTGCTCGCTTCGAGAGAGTTAAAATCTGACTGCCCTCAGCCCTTAACAGAGGGCTACTCATGTACCTGTTTGATGTTTAGTTGCGAAGTTGTGTCTGACTCTTTGGGACCCCATGGACTGTATAGCCCACCATACTCCTCTATCCAGGCGATTTCCCAGGCAAGAATATTGGAGTGTGTTGCCATTTCCTTCTTCAGGTGATCGTCCCAACTCAGGGATCAAACCTGTGCCTCCTACATTAGTAGGTGGATTCTTTACCACTGAGCCACCAGGGAAGACCCTATACTTGTTAATCTACTATTAAAAGAACCTGAATCTTCAAGCTTTATATATAAACCCTGCATGACAGTCCATGGTGTGTAAACACATTTGTTCAATTATTCTCAGATTGATGGGAATTTTTCTCTCTCTCTCTTTCCCTCTGGCAGTACAAATAATGAATATAACAATAAATACACTCTTGTAAAAAATCCATTTTGTTCTGATTTTTTTTTTAAGTTGGGATAGATCACCGAGAATATGATGGCTTTGTCCTATTCCAATTCTGTTGTTTGCCTACTGACTGTTTAAAATCTCTTTGCCATACAAAACACTTAATGTTAATGTAGTTCAATTAAATCTATCTGGGCCAGTTTTAAACATTTTGTTTTTAAGTCCCAAAGTCCAAAATGATTGCAAATGTCAGAGCTGAGACATCTCTGGATCACTTTTCTCCTTGCAGCCAGGCTCCTACAGGGTCTGTGGCCCAAGCTTGCAGGGCCCTGAGCTTCCGTTGTTGTTGCTCATTGGCTGAGTTGTGTCTGACTCTGCAACCCCATGGGCTGCAGCACGCCAGGCCTCCTTGTCCTTCACCATCTCTCAGAGTTTGCTCAAACTCATGCCCGTTGAGTCGGTGATGCCATCCCATCATCTCATCCTCTGTCACCCCTTTCTCCTCCTGCCTTCAATCTTTCCCAACATCAGACTCTTCTCCAATGAGTCAGTTTGTCACATCAGGTGGCCAAAGTACTGGAGCTTCAGCTTCAGCATCAGTCCTTCCAATGAATATTCAGGGTTGATTTCCTTAGGATGGACTGGTTGGATCTCCTTGCAGTCCAAAGGACTCTCAAGAGTCTTTTCCAACACCACAGTTTGAAAGCATCAATTCTTTATCACTCAGCTTTCTTTATGGTCCAACTCTCACATTGATACATGACTACTGGAAAAACCATAGCTTTGACTAGATGGACCTTTGTCAGCAAAGTGATGTGCCTGCTTTTAAATACACTGTCTAGGTTTGTCTTAGCTTTTCTTCCAAGGAACAAGTGTCTTTTAACTTTATGGCTTCAGTCACGAACCACAGTGATTATGGAGACCAAGAAAATAAAGTCTGGCACTGTCTGCACTGTTTCCCCATCTATTTGCCATGAAGTGATGGGACTGGATGCCATGATCTTACTCTTTTGAATGTTGAGTTTTAAGCCAGTTTTTTCACTCTCCTCTTTTACCCTCATCAAGAGGCACTTTAGTTCCTCTTCTCTTTCTGCCATTACTCATCTGCTTATCTGAGGTTGTTGAGATTTCTCCCAGCAATCTTGATTCCAGCTTGTGCTTCATCCAACCCAGCATTTTGCATGATGTACTCTGCATATAAGTTAAATAAGCAGGGTGAGTATATACAGCCTTGACGTACTCCTTTCCCAATTTTGAACCTGAGCTCCCAGACTTTGACAACGCCAACCTCTTCTCTCTGCTCTCCCCACCCTGGGGTAGGGGAGTGTGTGTGTGTGAGAGTGTATGTGTGAGTGTGTGTGTGTTCACCACTGCTTCTGAGGTTAATACCTCTGGGTTTTCTCAGTGTCTTCTTGACTGCTAAGCCCTCCAACAACTGTGTACCCAATTTTTATGCTAAATTCCCTCTCTTGAAATAACTAGTGCATTTCTTTCTTTTGTGACAGGATTCTGACTAATGTACAATTTCATTTAAAACTTCTAGGCCTTGGTTTTTAAATATTCCCTAAATATTAGTTTGTACATATTTTATATTTTCTGATAACGCTTAATTCTCTGGGCATTGAAATCTTTAATATATTTGAAATTTAGTTTTGGATTATTATATAATAGAAACCAAATTTTAATTTAAATCAAATTTTAATTTTATTCCAGATGCATTCTGAGTTAGCATCGCAGCTATTTATTAGCTAATTCATCCTTTTCCCAGTAAGTTATAGCATAAAATTATCTTATACACTCAGATATATTTCTGGAACCCAATCAGTTTTAGACTACCTGCCTACCTCTTTGCATTTCATGTTGCAATGTTATAGTAGATTTATAGTTTTTGATATATTAAAAATTTTCCCATTTTTGTTTATAGATACTTACATCTAGAAATTTTTTAAAGTTACTGATTTTTTAATATTTATCTATAATAGTATCCAGCTTTAGTTGATGGGTTGATGACATATAAAGTTTAATTTTCATGAAAATAGCATATATTAACATTGTTAAAACAAACCTTTTTGTTTTGCTATTTATTTCATCTAACATTAATTTGGATTTATAAGCTTTTTAAAAATATTTAAGTATTTTTTATTCATTTATTTCATACTTTCTCTATCCTATACAATCTACATATGGCTGTATTTTTAGTTTATTTCTTAACATTTCTGACAACGTCTCTTTTAATTAAAATTTTGTCTCACTTAAATATATGTTATTATTCATAATGTAGATTATTCCTGCATATTTATTGAGGTTTTTATTTATCCTGATTTTTTTGTTGTTATTTCTTTTTTCTTCCTCTGAGTCTTCATTCTTTCTCTCCTTTCTTTCCTTGTTTTGACTTAATCAGTCTGTATTGCATTGGGAATAACAATCTCTGTTTCTATTATTTTAGTTCATATTCTGGAAATTTAAATTCTAAACATAGTATCCTTATGCTTCCCTTAAACCAAGGATATGTAAACTTTTTTTTAAAATAAAAAACCAGATAGTAAATATTTATCCTTTGGGTATTTTTTGCAACTGCTACTCTGCCCTTGTAACATGAGAGCAACCATAGACACTACATAAAGAAACAGATGTAGTAGTGCTCCAAGAAAACTGTGTTTATAAAAACTGATGCTGAGTTGTCCCCAAGGGTCCAGAGTGTGGGGCCTTCTCCAATTCCACAGGCTAAGAGAGTAGAATATCAAGCCACAGACTGTTGCGAGTTGAACTTTATCCCACAAAAGGATATGATGAAGTCCTAATCCCAGTATCTGTGAATATGACTTTATTTGGAAATAAAAGCTTTGCAAACATAATCAAGATGAAGTTATACTGGACTAGAATGGATCCTAAAATCTGATGGTTAGTGCCCTTCTGAGAAAGCCAAGAGGACACAAGCTGGTACACAGACAGAAGATGACCACATGAAGAACGAGGCGAAAATTAGAGTGATGCATCTACAAACCAAGGAGCCCAAGAGCTGCCAGCAATTATGAGAATCCGACAAGAAACAAGAAAGAATTCTCCCCTATAATGGGGTCCTGTAAACTCCTTGATTTTGGATTTCTAGCCTTGAAAATGGAGAGAATAAATTTCTATTTAAAAAAAAAAATATATATATATATATATATGAGGCAAATGAGTTTCAGCCAAAGGATGTAGCTCATAAACTTCTGTCATATACTTCAAGTACTAAGTAGAGTGCTTCATCTCTGGTCACCCCATCAGTTTGTAGCTTACGTTCAAATGTTTCCAGATCATCTATCTGTATCCTTTTTAAAAAATAATACAAAGTGGACATTATATTATTATTATTATTTATTGCTTTATACTAGTACGTGTTTAGATTTATCCATGTTTATAATTTTTCTTTACCCACTTTTTTCTCTCTGATATCTTTTATTTTAGTTTTTTAAACTGAAGTATAGATGATTTACAATGTTGTATTAGTCTCAAGTGTACAGCAAAGTGCTTTGGTTATGTGCATACACTCAGGAACCAGCTCTGCCTGACTGCAGTCAGCACCAACCCCAGGATCTAGCTGCATGTGCCAGAGGTGGCCAGCAGTTCCAGAGTCTTTGGGGCCCTGACTCTGCCCACTAGTGAACCAGCAGTAATCACAGGGGCCCTATAGGATTCTGCAACCAGCTGCCTTGTGACCAGGCCAACTAACAAAATGGCAGAAAGAACACACATGTTGATAATTATCTTCAATGTAGTTGGACTAAATACTCCAAGCAAAAGACAGACCACAATGCTATAAGATTAAGAATTGACAATAAAAAAAACCTGCAAAAATAAACATGAGGAAGCCAAACAATATGCTACTAAGCAACCAATGGATCAAGAGAACATCAAAAAATACCTACAGACTAGTGAGAATGAAAACACAACAACCCAAAACCTATGGGATGCAGTAAAAGCAGTTCTAAAAGGGGAATTTATAGTGATGCAATCTTACCTCAGGAAACAGAAGTCTCAAACAACCGAAACTTATACCTAAAGCAACTAGACAGAGAAGAAAAAGCAAAACCCAAAGTTAGTAGAAAGAAAGAAATCATATAGATCAGAACAGAAATCAATGAAAGAAAAGATCAATGAAACTAAAAGCTGGTTCTTTGAAAAGAGAAAAAGAGGAACTTCCCTGGTGGTCCAGTGGCTAAGTCTGTGTGCTTCCAATGCAGGGGGCCTGGATTTAGTTTCTGGTCAGGGAGCTGGATCCCACATACTGCAACTAAGGCCCTTTGTAGCCAACTAAATAAGTAAACAGAAAAAGAATGAAATAAAGAGAATAAAATCATGCCATTTGCAGCAACATAGAAGGACCTAGAGATTATCAGACTAAGTGAAGTAATTTAGACAGAGAAAGATAAATAAATCATATGATATTGCTTAAATGTGGAATCTAAAAGAAAATGATACAAATGAATGCATTTACAAAGCAAAAAAGAGACTCACAGACATTGAAAGCAACCGTATGGTTACCAAAGAGGAAAGGATGGGGGGATTAAATTAGGACTTTAGGATTAGCAGATACACACTATTATATATAAAATAGGTAACCAGCACACATCTACTGTATAGCAGAGTGAACTATATTTAATATCTTGCAATTACCTATAACGCAAAAGAATCTGAAAAAGAATATATAATATACATTATATATATTATATGTATGAATCACTTCACTGAACAACTGAAACATTATAAATCAAATACACTTCAATAAAAAATGTTTAAAAGATGCTCTATTTCCCACTCATTTCTTTGACGTCTCCCTACTCCCACCTTTTATTAGCTGGGACCTTTATAGCATCTTAACTTTCCTCCTCTCTTGTCTGTCTACTACACTCTCAGCTACATGAGGCATCCAGAAAATTTTTACTTTCCTGTATCCTTTCCTCCACATCACTTCTTTGGTTTTGTTAAATCAATTTAATATTTTAGTTCTAGATCAGAATTTCCATTGAATTTCCTTTTCAGAAATGACTTTGCTTTATGGTGCTAATTTTACATTTAACTATTATTAGCATTAATAACAATATGTGCTTTGATGTCATATATACAATATATATTACATGAACATCATATAGTTAAAAGCATTTTCTCAGAAGGTCTAAGATAAATCCATTCAGAGTCATCCATGTTCTCCATTATTTCTCTCTTCCTCATAGACACCCATTTTGAGGGCTCTGTTTTGCTCCATTTTAAAATTTCTTCTCCATTTTTTTTTAGTTTGAATAAAATCCTTTCTAGAGTATTTCTGTCAGTTGGGGAATGTGATATGCTCTCTAATTCTTGCATCTTTTTGACTTGCTGGTGAATAATTTGGGGCTGGGTATAGAATTCTTGGATTGCAATACTTCTCTCCCACTTATCTTCCATACTTTACTTGGGAAAAATAAGTCCTAGTTTATCATCAGATTTTCATAAGCAGCACTGGTGGCAAGAAAGACGTGGACCCTCAGAGCCTAGATTTATTCCGCTGTGTCATTCCATTACCAGTATTATATATGAGAAGCCCAATATTAACATAAGTCTTTTACCTAAATAACTCGCTATTCTGTTTAAAGGTTTATCCCTTTGTCCTAAGAACTTGAGAATCAGATTAGAAAATGCCTAGGTTTCTCTTTTCCCATTAACCCTGCCTGAACTTTAGTTTAGGTAATTCTTTTCCAGGATTAAACAATTGCTTTTGTTCCTGTGTTCCTTTATCTCTTACTGGAAATGACCACAATTTTGATGTTACATATCCTGGCTCTATCACCCCACTAGTCTTTTTCCATCATTTTGTCTGGTGTAGGCCAAACAAGTCTCCCTTCAGAGATGTCCATGTTCTAATTCCTGGACCCATGAATATGCTAACTTGCAGATATAAATAAGGATCTTGACATGCAGAAATCATCCTAGATGATCCTGGTGGGCCAAGGTAATCATAAAGGTCCTTTTATAGGGATTTCCTTTTTACATAAAGGCATGTCAGAGAGGAAAGAGGATGCTGTGCTGCTGACCTTGAAGGCAGAGGAAGGGACCATGAGCCAAGGAGTGCATGTGACTCTAGAAGCTTGGAAAGTGAGGAGACACATCCTCCCAGAGCCTCCTGAAGAAAAGCAACCCCAACGACCTATTTAGGCTTGTGACCTCTAAAACTGCAAGATAATGACTCTGTTGTTTTAAGTGATTGGATATGTGGTGCTTTGTTACAGCAGCAGTAGGAAATCAATTCACCATCTTCTTATACTTTAAATTGTGGTTTGAGATGTTTCTTGTATTGACTGTCCATGCCTCTAATTCAAGTATCACAAGTATTAGCCTCTCTTTCAGTTCTCCTACTAAAATATTTACTTGGGAAAAAAAAAAGTGTGTGTTTTGGTAGCTCCAGCGACTTTTCTGTGCACTCCTGAGTCTCTTCAAGGTGCCTGTTATTGTTTCATTCATTTTGTCCTTTGCCTCCTTTCTTGCTGAGCATTCTGCCCTGACGGATGCTTTCTCTATCTAGGTGCTGGGCCCGATGTGAGGTTATTTTTCTTTGCCAGCTCACTGGGAATCACTCCAGCAGTGGGGCATAGGTCTGTCTCCTCTGTTGGTCCAACTGCAGAGGGAGGCAGGCTGTCAGTCTCCTGACCAGGACACCTGGATGAAGCCTCCATGCGTTCTGGTCTCTTTCATCTCTCCCACACTCCCGGCCCATTACTCCAGATCCTTCTTGATCCCCCCAGGGGCAGGCAGTCTGCACATGGTCACGCCTTTCCACCTGAGGCTGATAGCACCGTGGCTATGATCGTCCACCCAGGCTTCCCGTGCTGGTGTCCGGGTGCTGACCCAACCCTGGGCATAGCCTCACCTCACGTCTTTCAGGAGCCACAGCTTTACTTGGATTTGGTTGCCTGTTGCCACCAGTAGCCATTTGATGCAAGTGGGGCAGGATGATTGAAACTGGTGCTAGGAAAGGAGGTCATTATCTTCCTGGAATCCCTAGGGTCCTGGGTATTTTTTAATCCTTTTGAATATTCTTCATATGTCCCATTTTCCCGTTAAATGTATGTCAGCACTAATTTTACATTTTTTATCTGGTCACCTCCATTCAAAATTTTGTCTTCATATCTAGCGTTCTGGAACCTGACTTCTCTAAAAAGGTTAATATATTTGCATATCGGGGAGCATCATTTTGGTGATTTTCCACATAAGCAACACTTTGATTCATTCAACTGTTTATAAGTGAGATTTCTTCACTTTCTGGCCTGGATTCATCCAGAGGGGGAAAATGTTTCTCTGAATTTTTATTTTTCTATTCCTGAATATCAGAGCAGGCAATGGCACCCCACTCCAGTACTCTTGCCTGGAAAATCCCATGGACGGAGGAGCCTGGTAGGCTGCAGTCCATGGGGTAGCGAAGAGTCGGACATGACTGAGAGACTTCCCTTTCACTTTTCACTTTTATGCATTGGAGAAGGAAATGGCAACCCACTCCAGTGTTCTTGCCTGGAGAATCCCTGGGCTGGGATTGCACAGAGTCGGACACGACAGAAGTGACATAGCATTCCTTAATATAACACTGTTTTCAAATTGTTTGTTTGCAAAATTATTTTTACTTGCAGCCAATTACTTTTTTTTTTAAAACCTGAGACATGGGTGATGCCTATTTCTAAGCTTAGTTACTATTTTATTTATGTTTGCAACTTTTTAATTTACATTTTCAAGTTACCAATGCCAACATGCATTCATCCTGTGTTCTTTGGAAAATACTGTCATTTGTAGATTTATTATCCCGGCTTGTCATATTTTTGCATATTTTAAAATATCTACATTTATTCCTCTGGTGACCAGGATATGGTTGTCACTTTTATCGTCTATTGATTCAGCATTTTGTCATGAGGCCTGCTTTGTTCAGCTTTTTGGTAAAACTAACATGTTTGAACTGCCTACCATGTATTAGAAATAGATGCAATATCATTGTTTTATGGTAGACCTTTAGCATGCTGTGTCCTATGGCTCCAGGGGCACCATTTAAGTTATATTCCCAGGGTTGTACAGTGGGATGTTTCTGACGAGTCTAGGATGTACCATTAACTCATTTTACATATGAAGAAACCAGTTCAGAGACAGTGAGGGAATTTCTCATGGTCATACGGTGAATAAGTAACCAAACAAGGTTTAATCCCAGATCCTCGGACTCCGACTCTCACATTCTATCCACTCCATCACGCAACAGCCTCTCATAATAACCAGCTCTTGGATGCTTCCAATGGTGATTTTATTTGGTCTATTGCAGATTTCATTTTGTTTTTTATTTTATTCTGGATTGTTCTTCTCTAATAGATGTCCTGTCCTTTTTTATCTCTTTGAGAAGAGATTTTATCCCTTTTCTAAAAGCTTCTTGTAGCAAATCTATTATTGGGTTATGTTTATCTCTGAGCTCTCACAGTTTTATTCTACTTTAGTGCTATAAAAGCTTCTTAATGATCCAGATTATTTTTGCTCTATTTACTCACCCTACCTTCACCTATGGAGCTTTGTGCTTCTGTAGAAAATGACCTTTGCGTGAACTATTTCATTATATATGTATTGAAATCAATATGTATAAATATAGGCATATATTATATTAATAAATAAATATATCTGTAAGTAAATAAATAGAAACCGCAAAATAGAGTCAAGAGACCAGCAGGGGGAGCTGTCACACACCGTGATGACAGCAGAGCCCGTCAGAAAGAGAAAGACTCCTTTTTCCTGGCAAGGACTCAGCCAATGAAAAGCCATGGACACTTTGTTTACTCCAGCCCTCCCAGCTTCCTTTTCCCTTTATAATAGGTGATCTTTCTCCCTTGCCATCAGGAGACTTGTGTGTGGTTCACCATGTTTGCAGACCCTGAATAGCAATTCTCTGCTGATCCCAAATAAACTCATCTTTGCTGGAGAAATACCTGGCAGTTTATTTGTTAGAGGTTATATGTACACACACACACACACACACACACACACACACACACACGCACATATACATACACACACACACGAATTAAGATGTAGCTCTCTACGTACTTTTCCCTTGCTTGCTTGTTTATTGGCCGTTGGGAAATACATACCTGCTTAACATGGCAAATATGTGAGCGCATATTAACAGTGCAAGGTTTCTGAGAAGGATAATTGCCCCTGAAGAAACAATACTGTATTCTTTTGTTGCCTACCCTTCAAACGACCCATCTCTTCATAAGGTAGGGCTACTTCCCTATATCTCAAGCTCATTGTATGATTTCCAACAAGTTCTATTATTACCATTGTTACTTTAATTCTAATTCTAAAGCTCCTCTTCAAAATATGGGGATTAACTTATTTTGGAAACTATATTTTCGGAGTAGATGCTCAAGGTACCATGAAAAAAAACTGCTCAGAACCTGCAAAATATCCACTTACCTGACATCTCTTCAAAATAGATATGGGTTTACTTTATTAGATTTCCTGCTTGTCTGATAACACTTGAGGAATATTCCATTTGCTCATTTAAACTACTTTGTTTTGAAGTGTTTTGCTTGGAGCAAAAATAAAAGCTAAATTAATCACGGCTGTATATTCCTATCCAGTGACTTATGTGAAATGAAACTGATGACCAGGTCTTGTGTTATACAGATGGTTCTTGCTATGGAAATAAACTCCACATGTGAAAATTCACTTTGGCTAAATATATAAAGGAAAATGTTTACCTGTTCCCAATCATGGTTAGTTAATAAGATAGCTTTTGGCCCCACCTTCTGCTGTCAACTCATTCTGATAAAAATAGTTCACAGCAGTTCAAACTGACATCTTTGCTATTTGCATTTATAATTTCTTAGATATGCTTCACTGAAGAATAAAGGGAACAAACCTTCAGAGTGAGCAATTTTCAACACAGCCATTCAAAGGTTAGCAAACCTTTTAAAATTATGTTTGTGCCTATAAACAACATTCCAATAATTCATTTATGTAACTTTTTAATCAAGATCCAATTTTGGTGTTTAGATTCCTCTCTCCTTCCTTCCAGAAACATTATATAAGCAGTGAAATACAGGCTTACAAGATCCCCTAAGTTACACCATCTCCTAAGGACACAAAGCAGATCACCTAGTTGATCAGGCATGACAGGCATCTTGAGGATATTTACTAAAAGATGTGATGTAGAGCCAAGGAAAAATAGCAAGAAAAGTCTAAAGAAACGAATAAAGAAGAGTGGAAAGCCTCAGAACAGTAACAAAGTGATTTATATTGTGTTCATTAAAAACAACATCTAGACAGGCTCTCCTGTCTCACCCCCAGGTGAGCTTACCTCATGAGTCACTGTGTTAGGCCCAAGCAAACAGCCCCCATCAGAACTGATGTGCACAATATCTCAGACATCAAGACTCAGACCCAAGGTATTAAGAAACCTCCGGCACTTAAGTATACTGATAAGGGCAACTTAGATGGAATTTCCCATCCCATCTACAAAATTGAGGAGTCTTTAAGCATGGAATTAATGACACAGAAGGTCTATCAGAGGAAGTTTGACCTTATAACTTGGAAGGATCTAAAAATCATCTTCCCCACAGCAGTCAGTTTTCCTTATTCAAAATTCCAGTATGTGCAGCTTTCTTAAACCATGTCCTTTCTTTAACAGTATTGGCTGTTGTTCACTACACTTTGGGAATGAATTGACAAAAAGGAATGAAAATAGCAAATAAAAGTGGAGCAAAGGACAGAGAGAATAAAAGATTTCTTTAACAAAGTCTTGGCAAGAGGAAGGAACCTGAGAAACTGGAGGCCCTAGGACTGAGTTGAAATGTAACAGTGTTGGAAGGTCATCATCATGGAGAACCTGAGATACATCCTTTGTGCTTTGGACAGGATCCTTGAAAAATAACTCTTCAAATATCCCAAACATCTAAAATGTGACCCCAATCATCCACCACTTGTGCACTACCCAGAGGTACCGTATACATGACTGCTGGAACAAGCCCTCTCCCACCCCTTAAGGATGTCAGCAAATGAATAAAAATCAGTGCCAGTAGCAGAAATCTCACAGATCTTTTTAGCCCTTTACCGCTTGCTTTTATTTCAAATCACCATTTCTAGTTTCTGAAATCACCATTTCTGTTTGTGCCTATAAACAACATTCCAATAATTCATTTATGTAACTTTTTAATCAAGATCATTAGTGTTTGGGCAACCGTTTTCAATTTTTGTAACATATTTGCTCTTCTCTACAAGAGTTGTAGCCCGAAATCTCCCCTCTTTCTGATCAGTATAGAAGTCACTGCATTTCTGCATCTTGGATAATGAGCTGAGGGGCAGGAGAAGTGAATTCACAACTGAGACATCCAGTCAGAAAGGATGCCAATTTGAATGTAGGACCAGATACAGAAAAATATCCCTCAGGGTGCATCTTACCAAATTTGGATTCCTACCTATCTTAGATCTAAGAGTTTTAAAAAAGATGAAAAACATATGAGTTTTAGGGTTTTATATGCCTCCTGAAAGCCTAAAACCCTGTATTAAACTCTCAGGACAAAGAAGTATTGCTCATAATACTCATTGGGTGAAATACAATTTCCCCCAAGTAATGGGGAAAACCATTGCTCTTGTCCTCCAAATCCACATCATTGCTCTGATCGATAAGAATCTAGAAACAAGATCTTTTCTGCCTTTGAAAAAATCGTGGATTCTTTCTGCCCAGAGTCCTCAGACTCTCCCTGGGATCATTCACCTTAGCTGGGTGCTTCCTAGGGGATCTCTTCCACTCACCTCCTGTCTAAAATTGAGGGAGGGGAACCTCATGTTTTTCCTAGAGTCTTAGTATGTATGTGTTAGTCGCTCAGTCGTGTCTGACTCTTTGTGACCCCATGGACTGTAGCCCCCCAGGTTCGCCTGTCCATTAAATTCTCTTCTCCAGGGGATCTTCCCAGCCCAGATATTGAACCTGGGTCTTACATCGCAGGCATATTCTGAGCCACCAGGGAAGCCCACAGAGATTTAATAGCTACTTTAGAATTAGAAAGCCCTACGTGATTTTGCTCCTCCCTACTTCTCCCACCTCATTCTTTCCTCTCCTCCAGAAAGTCCTTCCTCCTGATCTTTGTACTTGTGACGTTTGCTTAGAAGGCTCCACCTCCAGGTCTTCACACAACTGGGTCCTTCCATCAGTTCAGTTGGATTCAAGGAGAGGCGTCCCAGACCAGCCCATTGAAAGTAGCATCCTCTCACCCAGCAGGTGCTTCCTATACTATACTACTCTGCTGATTACCGTCTTCAGAGCAGTTATCACGATTATTAGATTGGCTTCATTATTTTTTTGTTTCTGTCCACTAAATTGTAAGATTCGTGAGAGCAGGACCCTAATCTAACCCATTTTCAGCTGCATCTCCAGTACCTGACACCATGTCCATGTCCAGCTGGACCATGTCCAGCTCATAGTTTCTTAGTAAATATTTTTGAATGAATAAATAAGTTAGTAAGAGGAAACACCTTATATAGGGTGTTAAGCCTTGGGGGACCCAAATGACCTTGACAGTCAAACAATCCTTTGATCAACAGAAGCTTGAATCTTCGGTGCCACACTCTCCACATGTTGCCCCATAAATGATGAACAGGAAAACTGTCAGCTGGCACCCTGTCCATTATAAAGCATCCATATCTGTCCAGGTTTCTGCAGGAAACTGATGAGAAAGTCTTAATAAAGGGACTCTTTACAAAGTGGGGGCAACACAGAAGAGAAGCAACAAAAGGTGGAGCATTGCCGTGGGAGACTGATAACCACACGAGGCATCCCCACCCTAGAGATGAAGACGGAGAGAGACACAGCCAATGAGCAGGGCCCTGGCAATGAGGATGGCTGCGGGCTGGTTCCTCCCTGCATCTCCCCCTGCTGCTGGGTCACCCATCGATGCCTCTCCGGGGTGAATCTAGGCTGGAGCAGGAGAGCGGGTGAGCCTGTGGAAGCATAAAGCAGGGTGAAGTGGATCTGGAGGAGCTGAGACAGCTCCAGCACAGTGCCCATTACCCAAGTTGCCAGTGAAAGCCAGGAACTCTGAAGAGATGACCAGCATCTGTCAAGAATCAGAGAAGCCACATATCCTGATTAAAAGCTTGGGCCTGGAGCTGACAATCCGGTCTGAATGCTGGTTCCTTCACATACTAGTTGTCTAACTGAATTTATCAGTTGCCTTATGGGTAAAATGGGATTAGAGAGATTTGTCATGAGGATTAAATAATTTAAATAAGCTAATGTGTAAAATACTTAGAAGAATGCCTGACATTCACTATGTGTTGGCTTTTATGATAAAGTTCCTCTTATAGGAACTTTAGACACTAGGCTCTCAGAACTAGCCTAAAATGATATAAATGTTGGTTGGCTCAGTCAGTGACTATAGTTGTAGGACTTTAAGATAAACATATCCAAGTGTTTTTTAATTTTGATGTTCTGGTTTGAGGTTTCTCTTTCTTTCCTTTCTTTTTCTTTTATTTTTTAAAGTTAATTTCCTCAAATAAAACACTGGCTGGAAGACCACCTTTAATTTTCTGTCATTAATGGATTATGCTCTGTCTTTTCAGAATCAAAGCTCATTTCTTGTTGTAATTTTCTAAAACCCTGAAGATTTTGTTTGAGGCCCAACAGAATGAACATTTGTCCCTGGGATAAATCCAAGGAAGTCCAGCACCTTGAGAGAATTTTCAGGCTCTTCCAAGATCCTAATGAGGATGATGCTGTCTAAATTAAGTAGTACTCCCAGGAAATTCATGTCCATGGTCTCTTTTCCATCCGCATCTGGAAGGAGCAGGGCTCTCTAGGACCCACTGGAGTATTCTCCCATATTCCCCACAAGGAGATGAAAGCTGTCTTTTCTTTGTTTCCTCTACTTAGACACTTGCAGATACAAATCCACTAACTTACTGCCAATCTATGGGTCACTGTAGAATGTTATTCCAGAGACCAGTGATGCACACAGATCTGGGTTTATCCAGTTTTTTTTCTTAATCATACAAGCATATCAACTGAAAAAAAAAAAAAAACATGCCAACAGAGTCTGATATGTGTGGGTGTGTGTATAAGTTCACACTGATGCAGCCACTTAAAATACCTTTTCACTTAACCTCTTATTGAAAAAATAGAAGATCAGGATCCAACAATAGATGGCAAATTCAACGTCAATTATAAAGAACTATTGTTCATTTGTGTGAAGTTTTGGTTTTGCCTTTTTAGTTGACATAAATATTTAGAGGGCTTTCCTGAATTCACTTCCTACATCTATCTCCTGAACTCTAATGTCCTAAACTTCTCTGTCCTCTAAGTTCAGGTTTTTCAGAAATCTATTCATGGACTCAAGTCAGTCAGTTCAGTTGCTCAGTCATGTCCGACTCTTTGCGACCCCATGAACTGCAGCACGCCAGGCCTCCCTGTCCATCACCAACTCCTGGAGTTTACCCAAACTCATGTCCCTTGAGTCGGTGATGCCATCCAACCATCTCATACTCTGTTGTTCCCTTCTCCTCCTGCCTTCAATCTTTCCCTGCGTCAGGGTCTTTTCTAATGAGTCAGCTCCTTGCATAAGGTGGCCAAAGTATTGGAGTTTTGGTTTCAACATCAGTCCTTCCAATGAACACCCAGGACTGACCTCCTTTAGGATGGCCTGGTTGGATCTCCTTGCTGTCCAAGGGGCTTTCAAGAGTCTTATCCAACACCACAGTTCAAAAGAATCATGGACTGGAGCTATTGATAAACCCAAGAAAATAGATACAAAGGTCAATGGGGACTGTAATCACCAAGGCCAAGAAATATGTGTGCTCAACAGGATGCAGGGCCAAAGAACGCAGAGTGGGGTGTGGGAGAGAAAATAGGATTAAACAAGGCTCAAAGTCAGAGAATGAGAAGAAAAACCAAAATAAATTAATGACCTACAAATGGAATTAACTCTATCAATGTTTAAAATCCTTAAAATTCATAAACAGGACCAAATGTTGATCTAGTAAAGGTATCAAATATAGCGTGAATAAATTGAGAAACTTTAGGAAACCAAAAAATGTGAAATACAAGTAAAACTTCAGTATAAATATGCTCAGTATCTGATATATCTACAGAACTGACAACGTGCATGGTATTTATTTTTACAACACACAGATGCATTCCCTGCCCCAGATACAAAAGACCATAGCCAATAAATGCAAAAGTACACGTTATCTCACTTGCAATTTGTATATAAAACATATTTTAAAATGTCAGCCTACAATTTGACTCAATTTTCTTTGTAAAATTCACGATTATGCAAACAGTAAGTACATTTAATTCTATATAATTACAGTGCAAAAAATACTTCCAGAAAAATATAAAATACATTTTTATTATGTAGGACACATTTTTACTTTAGATCTAAAATATAAAACAATGAGTCCTCAATAAAAATATCAAGTTCCAATTTCAAAAGTTATATTGTCTGGAAGTAAGAGTTTGCCTTTAATGAGCTGCTTGACACCCGAGTTTTATTATTTTTCCTAAAGCTTCAAGAAGTTACTCTCCTATAATCTAAAACAAGATCTTATTTTGATATATTCTGAACAAAAAAGAGGATAGAGATTAAAAGCTTAATGTCACATCGTTTCCTCTATACCCAGGTTTTACCATTTGCCGAGCAGCTGCTCTCTGATTTTGATGACGATTTTGAGAAAACTACATTTTCCCTTATGTCTCTTTTCATCATAAGGCTCTTATCTGCTTTTCTGAGTTGTTAGCATTTTTCGTGTTCCATCAGGGCTTTATTTTCTATTGTGTATTAGCACATGCACACACATGCACCCTTTCCTCCAGAATAATTAGACTCATTTGCCAGCTGATAGCTTCAGCTGGGCTTTAGAGTGGTGACTTAGGACAGAGTTTATTGTTATCTAATTACTCAGCTGCAAATGAAAGTGTGAATTTGGGTAGTCTTGCTTGGCCTTACTATGTTTTGCCGATAAAGAGAGAATTCATTAATTTTCTTCTTTGAACACAGGCTCTGGTCATTTCCAGCAGTGGCAATTGTTTTTATGTGTTGTAGTTTGCTAGAAAAGTGCAAGTGTGGACCCACTTAATGTAGCTTTCATTCTAGTTGCTAATTGTGGGTGAATCCAAAGTGGTGAGCTCTGTGAAGGTAGTCAGAAAAAGCCTGAACCTACAGGTGTTACTAGAAAGACGGAAAAACAAGTTGGCATTTCCACCACTTTTTTGAGGGTCTAGGGGCTTAAAATTTGAGTTGGTAGTTGGTGAATGACTGTGTCATGCTGCCACCAAAACAAAAAAGCTTAGCGCTGCTACCTATTTGGAGTGGGACGTCAGCAAAGACAAGTAGAAGTGAGAAGCTTTGGAAACAGAAAACCAATCTGCCCTGGACAGCATTTTCCAAAGTGTGTTCGTTTTTAAGTTAACTGATGCTCAGAGGCGAAAATGATTTCAACATCAATTTACCTTGGGACCTGGACAATTGCTTGACTTTTCTAAGCCCAAATTTGCTGATCTGTAACCTGTAACTGGAGATAATCGTCACCCATGGCACTGGATTGTTCTGACAATCAGGTAAGATTGTTTAAGGGGCTCAGCATGGACCTCACACAGTGTTAGCTTGGTAAGTGGTAGACATTTCAGGACCCTCTGTATTCCCTTGTACACTGTTGTCTACAATTTAGTGTGATGTACAATTTTCAGCACTTTTTGACTGCAGCTGACAACAGCACCACCTAATTTAACTTTTTCTTTTTTTGGGGGGTATAGTTAATTAACAATGTTGTTTTAGTTTCCAGTGAACAACAAAGTGAGTCTGTTACACACATATATGTACCTCTTCTTTTTCAAATTCTTTACCCATTTAGGCTGTGGTATGATGCTGAGTAGAGCTTCCTGCACTATACAGTAGGTTCCTTGTTGGTTTTTTAAAATACATATAGGAACATATACATTTCAATCTGAAACTCCCTAAGTATTCCTCCCCCACCTCCTCCTGGTGACCATAAGTTTGATCTCTAAGTCTGTAGCATGACTCAGTTCTCATTATGCATCCATGGGATTATTATTTTGAGGAAACATCTTTAGAAGACACATCTCAAGGGACAATGTTTTATGTACAGTGTTACAAATTTTAGTAGATATTATAATATAAAGGTAATTTTGAGAGAGCAGCCAAGACAGAATAGACAGACTCTGAGCTCACCTCCTCTCATGAGCTCACCAGAATCACAACTATGTGAAGAACAACCATCAGTGAAAACAATCAGAACCCACAGAAAAGATAACTACTTAAAAGATAACCACAACTAAAGACATAAACAAGGAACCACAATGAGACAGGTAGGAGGAGACCTAACATCAAACGCATTGATAATCCCTTATTGGCGTCCCAGAAGGAGAAGAGAGAAAGGGCCTGAGAAAGTATTTAGATAATAGCTGAAAATTTCCCAAACCTGGGAAAGGAAGCAGCCACACAAGTTCACAAAGCAGAGAGTCCCAAACAGGAACACACCAAGAAATCTTGTAATCAAAATGACAAATTTGTTTGCATTCCCACCAACAGTGTAAGAGGGTTCCCTTTTCTCCACACCCTCTCCAGCATTTATTGCTTGTAGACTTTTGGATAGCAGCCATCCTGACTGGCGTGTAATGGTACCTCATTGTGGTTTTGATTTGCATTTCTCTAATAATGAGTGATGTTGAGCATCTTTTCATGTGTTTGTTAGCCATCTGTATGTCTTCTTTGGAGAAATGTCTGTTTAGTTCTTTGGCCCATTTTTTGATTGGGTCATTTATTTTTCTGGAATTGAGCTTCAGGAGTTGCTTGTATATTTTTGAGATTAATCCTTTGTCTGTTTCTTCATTTGCTATACAGCCGCTATGGAAAACAGTGTGGAGATTTCTTAAAAAACTGGAAATAGAACTGCCATATGACCCAGCAATACCACTTCTGGGCATACACACTGAGGAAACCAGATCTGAAAGAGACACGTGCACCCCAATGTTCATCGCAGCACTGTTTATAATAGCCAGAACATGGAAGCAACCTAGATGCCCATCAGCAGATGAATGGATAAGGAAGCTGTGGTACATATACACCATGGAATATTACTCAGCCGTTAAAAAGAATTCATTTGAACCAGTTCTAATGAGATGGATGAAACTGGAGCCCCTTATACAGAGTGAAGTAAGCCAGAAAGATAAAGAACATTACAGCATACTAGCACATATATATGGAATTTAGAAAGATGGTAACGATAACCCTATATGCAAAACAGAAAAAGAGACACAGAAGTACAGAACAGACTTTTGAACTCTGTGGGAGAATGTGAGGGTGGGATATTTCAAAAGAACAGTGTGTATACTATCTATGGTGAAACAGGTCACCAGCGCAGGTGGGATGCATGAGACAAGTGCTCGGGCCTGGTGCACTGGGAAGACCCAGAGGAATCGGGTGGAGAGGGAGGTGGGAGGGGGGATCGGGATGGGGAATACGTGTAAATCTATGGCTGATTCATGTCAATGTATGACGAAACCCACTGAAATGTTGTGAAGTAATTAGCCTCCAACTAATAAAAAAAGAAAAAAAAAATAAGTAAGAATTAAAAAAAAAAAAAAATGACAAATTTACAGATAGAGAACATTAAAGGCAATAGGGGGAAAGCAACAAGAAACATTTAAGGGAAACCCATTAAGGCTTATCAGCTGGCTTTTTCAGCAGAAGCCCTGCAGGTCAGAAGGGAGAGGCATGATATATTTTAAATGATGCAAAGGGAAAACCTAAAACCAAGAGTACTCTACCCAGCAAGGCTTTCTTTCAGATTTGATTGAGAGATCAAAAGCTTTAAAGACAAGCAAAAGCATAAAAAATTGAATACCACTATAGCAGATTTATAACATGAGCTAAAGGAGTTGTTCTAGGTGAAAAAGAAAAGGCCATAACTAGAAACAAGAAAACTATGAAATGAAAAATTTCATCAGTAAAAGCAAACATACAGAAAGAAATCATCCACACACAAAGCTAGTTAGAGAGATTAGAAGACAAAAGTCATAAAATCATCTGTATCCACAATAAGCAATTAAGGGATAAACAAAAAAATATGTTAAATATGACATCAAACAGTAACCATGAGGGGAGGAGGGTACAAATTCCAGGTATTTAAAATGCATATAAAATTAAAAGAGCAGCAGTTTAGACACACATATTGTTGTTGTTTAGCTGCACAGTTGTGTTCAACTCTTGCAACCCCGTGGACTGCAGCACACCAAGCTTCCCTGTCCTTCACCATCCCCCAGAGTTTGCTCAAACTCATGTCCATTGAGTCGGTGATGCCATCCAACCATCCCATCCTCTGTCATCCCCTTCTCCTCCTGCTTAAATCTTTCCCAGCATCAGGGTCTTCTCAAATGAGTCAGCTCTTCACATTGGGTGGCCAAAGTATTGGAGCTTCAGCATCAGTGCTTCCAATGAACACCCAGGACTGATCTCCTTTAGGATGGACTGGTTGGATCTCCTTGCTGTCCAAGGGACTCTCAAGAGTCTTCTTTAGCACCATAATTTGAAAGCATCAGTTCTTCAGCACTCAGCTTTTGTTATGGTCCAAGTCACATTCATACTGGAAGAACCATAGCTTTGACTTTATGGCTGTTTGCTGGCAAAGTGATGTGTCTACTTTTTAGTATACTGTCTAGGTTTGTGCTTCTCCTTCAAGGAGCATGTGTCTTTTAATTTCATGGCTGCACTCACCATCCACAGTGATTTTGGAGCCTAAGAAAATAAAATCTGTAACTGCTTCCATTGTTTCCCCATCTATTTGCCATGAAGTGATAGGACCAGATGCTATGATCTTCATTGTTTGAATGTTGGGTTTTAAGCCAGCTTTTTCATTCTTCACTTTCTGCCATAAGGGTGATGTCATTTGCATACCTGAGGTTGTTGATATTTCACCTGGCAATCTTGATTCCAGCTTGTGCTTCATCCAGCTTGACATTTCTCATGATGTACTCTGCGTATAAGTTAAATGAGCAGGGTGACTACATACAGCCTTGATGTACATATATATATATAGCCATAGACACACACATATACAGACAGTTATACAAAAATGTCATGGTAACCACAATCCAAAAATCTATAGTATATATACACACACAAAAATAAAAAGAATTCAAACATAACACTACAGATAGTCATCAAATCACAAGAGAAGAAAACAAAAGAATAATGAGAGAAAAAAAAAACAACCTCAAAACAATGAACAAAATGGCAATAAGAGTATACACATTTATAATTATTTAAAATGTAAATGGATTAAATGCTCCAACCAAAAGACATTGAGTGACTGAATGGATATAAATATAAAAACCCTTATATGTATATTGCCTCCAAGTAACCCACTTCATATCTAAAGACATATACAGACTGAAAGTGAAGGAATGGAAAAGGATACTACATGCAAACTGAAAATCAAAAGAAATCTGGAGTAACAATGCTTATATCAGACAAAATAGACTTTAAAATAAAGAATGTTACAAGGAACAAAGAAAGACAACACAGAATAATCAAGGGGTCAGTCCCAAACAAGATATAACAATTGTAAATATATATGCACCCTGCCTGGGAGTGTCTTAATATATAAGGCAAATATTAGCAGACATAAGAGGAAAAACTAACAGTAACACAGTAATAGTGGGGGACTTTAACACCCCATTTACACAAAGGACAGATAATCCAGACAGAAAATCAATAAGGAAGCACAGTCTTAAGTGACACATCAGACCAAATGAATTTAACTGATATTTTTAGAGCATTCTATTCAAAAGCAGCAGATTCGAAGCTCACGAGGAACATTCTTCAGGACTGACAACACATTGAGCCACAAAGCAAGCTTCAGTAAATTTAGGAAAACTGAAATCATACCAAGAATCTTTTCTGACAACTATGCTATGAGACTAAAAATCAACTACAAGAACATAACTGTGAAAAACACAAATATGTGGAGGCTTAAAAACAACTGATGGGTCACTGAAGAAATTAGAACATTCTCTAACACTATGTACAAAAATAAACTCAAATAGATTAAAGACCTAAATGTAAGAACAGATACTGTAAAATTCCTACAGAAAAACATAGGCAGAAGACTCTTTGACATAAGTTGCAGAAATATCTTTTTGAATCAGTCATCTAGAGTAACGGAAACAAAAGCAAAAATAAATAAATGGAACCTAATTAAACTTAAAAGCTTTGCACCATAAAGGAAGCATAAACAAAATGAAAAGACAACCTACAGAATGGGAGAAGATATTTGCAAACAATGCTACTGACAAGGGATTAATTTCCAAAACATACAAAGAGCACATACAAGTCAATATAAAAAAAAATTTAAAAATAAGCAGAAGATCTAAGTAGAGATTTCTCCAAAAACCGTATTTAGTGAACAATGAGCACATGAAAAAGTTCTCAACATTACTAATTATTAGATAATTGTAAATCAAAGCTACAATGAGTTGGAAGCTCATACCTGTCAGAAAGGCCATCATCAAAATGTCAGAAAGGCTACTGACAAAATGTCTACGAATAATAAATGATGGAGAGAGTATGGAGAAAAGGAGACTCTCCTATGATATTGGTGGGAATGTAAATTAGTGCAGCCACTATGGAGAATAGTATGTAGGGTCCTCAAAAATCTAAAAATAGAGTTACCATATGATTAACCACATATTTATTGAGTATATATTCAGAAAATATGAAAGTTAATTCAAAAGATACAAATACCCCCATGTTGCTGGCAGCACCATTTACAATAGCCAAGACATGGAAGGAATTTAAATTCCTATTGACATACAAATGGACTGCTGCTTCTACTGCTAAGTCACTTCAGTGTGTCCGACTCTGTGCGACCCTATAGACGGCAGCCCACTAGGCTCCTCTGTCCCTGGGATTCTCCAGGCAAGAATACTGGAGTGGGTTGCCATTTCCTTCTCCGATGAATGGACTATGTGTGTATAGATAATATATACATATTATATATACACAGATACACACACACAGTGGGATATTACTCAGCTATAAAAGACCCATATCTCTTAACGGAATCTAAAAACTGGGTTCGATCCCTGGGTCAGGAAGATCCCCTGGAGAAGGGAAAGGCTGCCCACTCCAACATTCTGGCCTGGAGAATTCCATGGACTGTACAGTCCATGGGGTCACAAAGAGTCCAACAAGACTGAGTGACCTTCATTTTCACTTTTATTTACAAAACAGAAACTGGCTCACAGCCAGTTAATAGAAAATAGAATATTTTAATAGTTAATATTAATAGTTAATATTTTAATAGTTTAATAGTTAATAGCTAATAGAAAATAAACATTGGTTACCAAAGTGTAAATGGGGGTACAAATTAGGAGTTTGAGGTTAACAGATACACACTACTATATGTAAAATAGATGATCAACAACATCGTACTGTATAACACAGGATATGCAATATCTTATAATAAACTGTTATAGAAAAGAGTCTGTAAAAGAATATATATGTATATGAATCACTTTGTTGTATACTCAAAACTAAGACAATGTTGTAAATTGTGCTTCAGTTAAAAAGGTAATTTCACATAAATAAAATAAAAGCAAGTTAATTAAAAAATACAAGTAAGAACAGATTTGTCAATAGTATCAATCAACTCTCTTAAGCCAGTTCTCAATTGTTTTAAATCCTTAGAAAACAACCGCTTAAATCATTAGCATAGCTTTGTCAAGTCACCAGAAAAGTCCCTTCTTCCTGATTCCTTCTTGCTTCTCACAGCCCCAGCCTCTGTCACAGACCAGCTTTCATTCTTGGCTGCTAAGGGCTTCCTCTTCCACCGCAAAGGTAGACTTTTTTGACATTATCCCCATGGTCATACACATAGTCATTCTGATTTAATACATTTATTAAAAGGATTAATTTATACACACAAAATTTTCCATACACTGCCTTTTGATACTTTTCCATCTTGTCATAATCCAGAAGGTGGAGAGGGAAAAATGAAGCAGCGCTGTTTGTGCTTCTGTTGTGCATGCTCCTCAAGTGTGCTCCGCCCTGACCTCACCATCACACACCCAACTAAACAGAATGTTCCTCCTTAGGGCTGGTGGGGACTCCATCATCCACTGGCCAGCCCTGGGGCTCAAGAGTGGTCCTTCCATACCAGTTACCCACTTTGCCCTTTGGATTAAAGTGAAAAGTGAAAGTGTTACTTGCTCAGTTGTGTCTCTCTGTGACCCCATGGACTGTAGCCTGCCAGGCTCCTCTGTCCATGGGATTCTCCAGGCAAGGATACTGGAGTGGGCTGCTATGCCTTCCTCCAGGAGATCCTTCCAATTCAAGGATCAAACCTAGGTCTCCCATATTGGAGGCAGATTCTTTACCATCTGAGTCACCAGGAAAGCCCTTGGGATTAAGTCAGCTGTCAAATGTTGTAGAGTCTGTCCTCATATCTGCTGACCCATCCCCACTGATAAGTCATTAGGCTAAGTTAAGATCCTTTTCATCCCTTACTTTTACCATCTGAGCCACCAGGGAGACAGTAAAGACTCTGCCTACAATGCAAGGGGCCCAGGTTTGAACCCTGGGTTGGGAGATGCCCTGGAGAAGGGAATGATAACCCACTCCAGTAGTCTTGCCCGGAGAATTCTGTGAACAGAGGCTACAGTCCTTGGGGTCGCAGAGAGTCGGATACGATTGAGCGACTAATGCTTTCACTTTTATCTCTTACCTGAAAATAACTTCCTACCTTCTCTCTCTGTCTTATACACACACACACACATATATATATATATCTGCTTATATAAGATGCACATATGTGTGTGTGTGCACGCGCATGTGCATGATGCATGCTAAGTCACTTCAGTTGTGTCCAACTCTTTGTGACCCCATGGACTGTAGCCCAGCAGGCTCCTCTGTCCATGGGATTCGCCAGGCAAGAATACTGGGGCAGGTTGCCACACCCTCCTCCAGAGGATCTTCCTGATCCAGAGATTGAACCCACATCTTTTAAGTCTCCTGCATTGGCAAGCCTGTTCTTTACTACTAATTCCACCTGGGAAGCATGTGTGTGTGTGTGGTTGCTAAGTCATGTCCAACTCTTTTGACCCCATGGACTATAGCCCACCAGGCTCCTCTGTCCATGCGAGTTCCCAAGCATGAGTATTGAAGTGAGTTGCCATTTTCTCCTCCAGGGGATCTTCCCAACCCAGGGATCGAAACTGTGACTCCTGAATTTGCAGGTGGATTGATTCTCTACCACTGAGCCTCCAGAGAAGGCCAAGATGCTTATAGTTGAGAACATTTATATAGATCTGTGTGTGTCACACAGATACACACATTCATATCACGTAAATATATCAAATATATGCATTTACATAACAATTAAAATTGTATTAACATATACAAATACATAATGTATACACACATAACACCTTCTCAACTATAAGCATCTGAAAAGTGAGCCTTTGTCTAATCATTTTTGGTCACCTCCACAGTGCATAATAGGGAGAATATAGCCACAGTAATGATGTACGTTAGGGAGGGAGGCACAAGGACCAGGAAAAGCAGAAAGCAGACAAGCACTATATGATGTAACATATTAACATTATGTTCACAGAAAAGTATTTAATATGACCTTTCAAATGCTGTCAGTTTATAGTCACAAAGCAGAGAAAACGCATGTGCTTTGTCTTTCTCATTACATGGTTTTTCAGAAATCTCTTTTTAATGACCCCTTATTCTCTGGAGGCCACAAATCTGGTCGTGAGTATTTTGTGCAAACAAATGAAATGCTTCCTAAGTCAAAGCTTGAAGCAATATATCTGTTTTAGGCAAAGGTACAAAGTGGGTTAAGTCCCCTTCACTAGAGGGGACTTCAAACCATGCAAACCTCATTTTATAGATGAGGAATTGAGAGACTGAAAGCTAATAAATCCAGAGACATGCGGTTATTTAATTATCCTTATATTTAGGATTAGTATCCAAGCCTAAGACCTCATATTTCCATGGGTCTTCTTGATGGGTGAATATGGTAGAAGGCACCAGCTTTGGTTTTCCCTAGGCCTGTAATTGGTCTGTGGTGCTTACTCTGGTACCTGTGTGTCTGTGCTAGTATAATACTGACTGTGGACTGGAAAGCTGTGTTATTTCTTAAAGTAAGTCTCCTCTGCCTGTTGGCTGAGCAAAATTGTATCTCTTCTTCTTTTAGATTGACATTGGCTTATATTCCAATGTAAAGTGTTGAGGCCAGGTACGAAACTATAGCAAAGCAAAAAGAGCAGAAGAAATAGTAGTAGGCTCCAGTTAAAGCACCAAAAAAATTATAGAAACCAGGCCAAAAGAGTTTCATTTTAGCTCTGTGAAGAAAGAAAGATTATTCAGTCTACTTGATAACTGGCCAAATCTGCTTTAATTATAAATTTTGAATCACCATCTAAGCTAGTCTAGCCTCTGATTTATGAACTAAATGGTACTAAAAGAAATTTGCCCATATCAAACATTGTTAATGAGATTTCTTGACATAAAAAGATATTATTGGCATCACCATTCCAAGAGTTTAAAGAATATCTTGAAGTCATATGAGCAGTAGCAATTTTCCATTTTTTGTTTGTTAAATAGTCCTCTGGCTTTTTTATATTTGTTTATTTGTAATTTATTAAGCACCTACTATGTGTCAGCTATGCTTTAAAAAAGAACACATCCCCCCTTTTTTTTCTCAAAAATATTACTGAAAAACTGCATTTCACCTGACATTTGCCATCTATGCACAAACAACTAAAAACAGTCACATCATTTCAAAGCCAATTTCGCTCCTGTGTCTCCATGGGTGACATAAGTCAGCCTATCTTTCTTCTTGTTTCATCCTGGCTTCCTTTCACAGCCTGCTGTGTTTTCTGTGTCTCTGCTCTTTCTTTTGTTCTGGACCCTTCTTTCTTAAGACAGAGTTCCCGAATCATTCCTATCAGTAGGCAACCAGGCTCACACAGAACCGTGAGGGGCAGCTTGCGCTTTCCAGTTTAAAGGCTGACTAGGTTCCCTTGCAGCAGAGAGGAGTGGTTTTTGTGTGTTTGGTCGTTTTCTTTTCATAGGTTCACAGTAGGAGCTGGACAAGGTGGTTCCCGGAAAGAAGAGGAGGGAATTGCTGCAGTCACGAGCCCCCTGCACAGGTTATTGTAACAGAGTGCCTGTAGAGGGTACCCCCACCTGAGCCCAGGGGTAAGGCTTCCCACTCTTGGATGTCTGGCAAAAGGCTCTGCCTGCAGGCTCCTACCACAGCTGCGGCCCTCAGGGGCCTGTGGGACTCTGAGTCTCCACTTTCCCCATTTCCAGCCTACTTTCTCTAAGAAGTTCACTAACTGTAGGATATGATAACTACAACCTATAGACCTATACTTTTTGCTTAGAGTCAGGGTTTCCCTTTTATGAAATGAAATGGATTACATTGGCGAGCTATTCATCCGATGCATTTTTTTTTCCTCCTGGGCACTAACATGGACTACAATCCTTAGACCTTCTTTCCCTTAGGCATATCATGTGACTGAGTTCTAGCCACTAGAATGTGGCAGAAAGAGCCCCGTGACACCCCTGCTGTTGTTCAGTTGCTGAGTCTTGTCCAACTCTTTCCAACCCCATGGACTGCAGCACGCCAGGCTTCCCAGTCCTTCACTATCTCCCAAGTTTGCTCACACTCATGTCAGTGATACCAGCCAACCATCTCACCCACTGTTGCTCCCTTCTCCTCCTGCCGTCAGTCTTTCCCAGTATCAGGATCTCTTCCAATGAGTCAGCTCTTCACATCAGGTGGTCAAAGTATTGGAGCTTCAGCTTCAGCATCAGTCCTTCTGTTGCAGGAAAGGGGACCCCTTCCAGGGCCCGAAACTGGGCTCTTGTCTAACACTCGGAAATGAATTGTCCGAGGAGACACATGCTGACAAAGCAAGAAATTTTATTGGGAAAGGGCACCCGGGTGGAGAGCAGTAGGTAAGGGAACCCAGGAGAACTGCTCTGCCACGTGGCTCACAGTCTTGGGTTTTATGGTGATGGGATTAGTTTCCGGTGGTCTTTGGCCAATCATTCTAATCCAGAGTCTTTCCTGGTGGCGCACGCATCGCTGAGCCAAGATGGATGCTAGCAAGAGGGATTCTGGGAAGTGGACGGACAGGTAGTGTCTCCTCTCGATCTTTCCCGAACTCTTCCGGCTGGTGGTGGCCTATTAGTTCCGTATTCCTTATCAGGATCTCCTGCCATAAAACAACTCATGCAAATGGTTACTATGGTGCCTGGCCAGGGTGGGTGGTTTCAGTCAGTGTGCTTCCCCTAACAACTCCCCCCTGAGAGACTTCATACTCAAGATGCTTCTTGGGAATTGGGGCGGAGGTCTCTTTCTTCTGTAACTTCTTCCTGCTGTGCCTGGGCGTAGGCCTGCCTAGCAGAGCAGAAGTCTCTCTATACCTGACCTAAGTTGGGGTGTTTTGTATCTGAAACCAGCTTTTACTCTTGTAATAACAGCAACTGTTTGAAACTGTCAGCGCCTCTCAGAGGTAAAATAGGGGCCAAACAGAAGACCTAACAGGATGGTCATCACTGGTCCCCAGAAACAGGAGGCCCTGCTGGGATGACGGGCTGTTGGTCAAGCAACAGAGCTGTGTTCTAAGAATCTTATGTTTAGTCTGAAGTTACCATCTTCCACCTGGGTGGGGGCTCTAGTTTTGTAGAAGAACTCAAAAGACATTGTTATGCATATTTTTTTTTTTTTTGAGTAGGAACCAGGACCCGTCTCAAGGCTGTACCACCATTCGATTGTTTCTCCTCTGTTTCTGTATTTTTTTTTTTTCTCTGATTGGCAATTGTTTGAATCTACCCTTTGGAACTCAGGGAAGGTCAAGGAGGCTGAATAAAGCCTATATTTTACAGTGCAGCAGATCTGTACTCTAGAGTCGCCACCCCGCAGAGTCCTGTTCAGTTTTATTTAGGGAACAGGGCAACTATGACTGTGATAACTTTTTGTCAAAATGGGGCATAGGACCGCCTCAGCTTGGAGAAGAGACACTGAATTGGAAGTATTTTTGAGTTCCAAGTCTTAGATCTGAGCCTTGTATGATTAAAATCTCAATCCCTTGGTCTGCCATTTTGTTGTAACATATCCAGTTAGTAGCAGCTAGAGAAGGGATAACTGGAGTTTTAATAGACAAAGTAAATCTCTTTCTTTTAGAAGAATAGACCTGAAATCCAGTCTGGACCTGGCACTTCAGGGAGACTTGTAGCCAGGTGGCCAGTTGCCTAGTTTTATAAAAAGTAAGGTAGAAGTTACTAGCTTTCAGCAGACATTGTTTTGAGAATGGTGGCATCTAAGCCTGACACGACTCAGAAAACTCAAGTGTTTAGCAATACAATGTCTAATCTGAAATTACACCCATAGTAACACCTGGTTATTTCCCAGGATGTCTGAACCATAACTGAGTACTCTATTTTGACTTTTAATTGTAAAATTTTTTTTTTTAATAGCCAAAGCAGATGGCACCATTAATGATGTCAGTGTTTCTCTAGGTATGAGAAGATGCAAGAATTGGGACTCATAAAATCTCTTGAAAAGATCTAACTATCTGAAGGCCTGTTCTGCCAGTTTTTCCCAGAGCACAGAACACCTCATTCTTGATCTTCACCCTGAAGTCCTTTCAGGGCCGTTGGAAGTCAGCAGTTGCAGTGGCCATGATAGAATCGCTGTAGATGTAGATGGCAAGTGTCAATCTTCAGTTGGCAAAGCCCCTTTTTGCTCACAAACTTGACCACGACTTTGAGGGGGGCATTTTATGACCATTTTATCCCATGGTGCTGAGAATGTCCATTCTCAGGTTTGGCAAAGATTTTGTCGACCGGCCTCTCAATGTGCTGTTACTGGATTAGGCCATAAAACAGTATCTAAAATTTTCTGGACCACCTGTCTTACTAGCCTCTTGGTCTAGGAAAACAGTCCCTCTTGTTGCTTTTTCTCATATCTAGAGTTACACTGTCATCATCACCGATTTCATAAGGAACTATATATTATTTTATCAGAGGCCTCAGTCACACATTTGGCACTGTAAGAAATAGCAATTCTGTAAAACAGGTGAAATACAAAGAACGTAGCCAGCAGTACTAGTAAAGTCACAAGTAAGACCTAAGAGCTTTTATTAGATGTAGCCCAGTATATCCCAGGTCGTCTGACTTAGTCTACTCTGTACGAATCTTTATCTTTCAGGGAAATTATACATTGGCACCACCATCTATAAGGCACACAGCCCAGTTTTCTAGTGTTACTAGACTGATTATCCTTAGTATGATTTAATTGTTTTTAACACAGAGGAGACTTTAAACCTAAATTATCATAGCCTAGTGTTATCTATATAAATCTATCTCATAATTGTGGGAGATTTTTTTTTTTTTTTTTTGCTAAAACTTTTCTTGTTGCTCTGATTGAGCTTGAGGAATAGAAAAAGGCTCAAATTTATAGCCAGAGTCAGAGTAGGCATTATTAATTGGCCCAGTGAGGGGATCCCATCTGGTAGTATCATAGTAACCTGAATATGACTATAATTTTTTTAAGTAAATTTCCTCAGGGCCAACCAGTTAGAGTCTTGTAGTAGAGAAATTTACCAAGGTAACCCAGAGCTAGACACAGATAATTGGCCACAAACCCAACAATTGGATTGATTTTTAAAACTAGCATAGTATCAGGCCTATGATAGAAAAGCATTTGATTTATATACAAAGGTCTAAGAAGTCAAGAGAACACTATAAACAATCATACGAATCAGGTCCAGTATCTTGGACAGGCTGTCTACCTCTGATGTCGTTGTCTTCTCATCCTGGTGTACTGTAGTTTTTCTTGTTTGAGCATCATTTTAAGGTGAGATCAGGTCAGCTGTCTTCTCTATAGACCAATCTAGTGTAGGGGCCTTTGGAAGTGGGAATTAATCTAAGAGTTAATTTCCCTTCAGTTTCACTGTGCCTGAGCTAGTTAAGAGTACCTGATAAAAAGTCCTTCCATCCAGGTTGGAGACAGTCCCTTAAATTATGTCTTTTCCCAGTCCTGGTTGCAGGTCATGAGGCATCCCATCTTCATCCAAAGATAGATTACTGAGATAAGCTTCAGAAACAAACTTTTACATTAATATCACATAACAGAACTGATCATAGACTTTTTATTTTGCTGAAACACTTATAGGATCTCAGACTGAACTTTTTAATATAAAACAGGACTGGGAAACTCACACCAAAGGCTTATCACAGATTTTGCCTAACAAATCTAGGTGAACTCTTTTCTTTTAAGGTCTCAAAAATTCCTTGAGATTTTTGTACCTGTTAGTGAGATAACCTTTTTAGCTCATTTGATAAACTTACTGGAAACTTAAGAGTTTTAAATTTCTGGAGGAGTCAGATAGAGAGAAAATATAATTGTTTTGTTTATAACGTGTAATTTTACCAAATTATTTTTATAGTTAGTTTAAGAGGAAGGTTTTTTTCATTCCTGGAAAACACACAATTTAAACCTGTAATTTCTCAGATAGAAACCATAAAATTTATAAGCATATTCGCTGGTTCATTCAGTCCTTTGTTAACTTTTGTGAAGTCATCAGGTTTTTCATCAGAATACCAAGACATATCAAAATGTTAAGAACTCTATATAATTTCTAGGATATCTGTATTAGTAACTTTTTATACATTATAACATGAGCGGATTTATTACTCATTTGATAACCTTTTTCATGTAATTTAACCAACCAAATAAACAGTTTAATATCTCTCTTTGGGATGTTTCAGGGGCCCTCTGAAACACCCCAAAGTTAGCTAGATGTCAAAGAAACTTCAAAAGAATTCGATTCAGGAAGTTTTATCGAAAAGATCAATTAAAAGCTTTAGAACATCTGGTCAGATTCAGTCAATGTTGATGGGTGTATCATTTAGCTTGTTGATATGTCACAATGGGCACAAATACCAAGGCTCAAGGTCTAATGAAAGTCAGCTCCGCCATCTTGGACCTAATTAGCTCTAATCAGTTTTCTTATGACCGTGTCATTTTTAACAAAATCTATTTATTTAACTAATTGTAATCTAATTTTAGAAAATCTTGATCATGCATAACTCTTTTTAGTATTTTTTTTACTCTTTTTTTACTGAAAGCACACTTTCTGCTTTCCTTTAGCAACCAAGAGCTAACTTTTATATTAGCATTTTATAGATTGGTGAGCATAAACACCAGTGATAATTTCTAAAACCCTTGCTTTTTTAAAACATTTTAGGATGGCATCAAACATTATTTATTTATAGTCCCAAATCTCTTTAGTTTTTCTGTAAAAGGAAATCAGTGTTTAGTAGTAAATGTTTCAAAATCTTATTTCATTTGGAAATGACCTAATTATTTAATAGACTTTTAATACTTAGTTTAGCACAACCCTTAGAAATTCAAGTTACGCCAATCAGGGGAGACTATTGTAGACAGATATTTTTAAAGAATAATTATTCTTAATAGAGTTTATATATAAACTCATACCTCATTTACATTTTTTAGAAGTTTTTTCACTCGAGGTAATTTCTTTGTTGACAAACTTGTAATAGGTATAATATTTAACTTATATTAAACCTAGGTACAATGAAAATATTTTACTTGATGTTAATTACTCTAAGACATGTCTATATTAGATAGGTCAACAAAAAACATTAATATCAGGTATTTAATACTGAATATTTCCCAGTTCACCTGAACCTGGAATTTATTGTTTAATTTAGAATTATTTGATTTGTAAGCGCTTACCTTTTTTAAGCCAATTAAATAGAGCTCATTTACAAATTAACCTAAAAATATTACCCAGAGACAAAAACATACCAAGACATATTTAGACAGACACACTGCAAGATCTAGCTTCATTTTCTAAGTTTGGTCATGAATTAGATATTACAATTTAAATTTACTAGTTTATAAAAAAAGCTGAAATAAATAACATTTTTAAAGGCTTTTTTCTTTTTTTTCTCAGTCTCAGAAGTTAGAGATGGTCTAGATAAGTGTTCCTGAGAGCCCTGGTCTCAAGGCACAGGGAAAGAAAATCAAGCTCTAACAAAATGGTGGCAGGTCTAAATGGTGGCCAGACAAAGCAAAATGGCCATCACAAATCACAACACAGAACAGAGTTAAAACACACACATATAAACCTGGCAGTCCTCATCAGACACTCTCTTAAATACAAGAATACAGTCTCTCAGAAAACCTTTTATAGAGACACAAAACTTCAGATGTCTTCAAAGATTTCAAAAGGAGGAAAGGAAGCCAGGTTGAAAGAAGGGGGAGGAGGCGGGAAAGGGGGGCAAAAGGGGTGGCCTTACAGACGTCTCCTGCCACCTACAGACACCCAGGCGTTACGGGACTTTTCCCTGGGCTTCCAGAAAAGGGAGGACTGGAACTCGGCCCTACCAAAAACCAGACCAGAAAATTCGAGTTCTCTGCCAAGAGGAGGTGATCAGTCTCCAATCCTCAGCTCAAGCTGAGGCCCTTCGACCAGATTCCTGCGTCCAGGACTGGGGGACTAGAAAAACGGGAAGGATAGG
Source organism: Dama dama (assembly GCF_033118175.1). Lineage (NCBI taxonomy): Eukaryota > Metazoa > Chordata > Mammalia > Artiodactyla > Cervidae > Dama > Dama dama. The sequence continues at coordinate 9,124,253 of NC_083708.1, read as the reverse complement.
AAGGGCTAAGGAGAGGAAAGAGAGAGGGAAGGGGAGGGAGGTCAATAAAGTCTCTTGTTCCTTACTGGTCAGGGCACTCTGGCCAGTTCTCCGCGTCAGGAGGAGACCAGGGACAAAAGGGTCCCAGTTGCGGCCGCTGGGTCTGGTCCATTGGCAGGCAAGCTGGCCCCTGAGTACCCCGAGTGGTCAGGATGTCAGTCTCAGCGAAGAAGATGTCCCTTCGTGGTCGCCATTTGTTGCAGGAAAGGGGACCCCTTGCAGGGCCCGAAACTGGGCTCTTGTCTAACACTCAGAAATGAATTGTCCGAGGAGACACATGCTGACAAAGCAAGAGATTTTATTGGGAAAGGGCACCCGGGTGGAGAGCAGGAGGGTAAGGGAACCCAGGAGAACTGCTCTGCCGCGTGGCTCGCAGTCTTGGGTTTTATGGTGATGGGATTAGTTTCCGGTGGTCTTTGGCCAATCATTCTAATCCAGAGTCTTTCCTGGTGGCCCAGGCATCGCTCAGCCAAGATGGATGCTAGCAAGAGGGATTCTGGGAAGTGGACGGACAGGTAGTGTCTCCTCTCGATCTTTCCCGAACTCTTCCGGCTGGTGGTGGCCTATTAGTTCCGTATTCCTTATCAGGATCTCCTGCCATAAAACAACTCATGCAAATGGTTACTATGGTGCCTGGCCAGGGTGGGTGGTTTCAGTCAGTGTGCTTCCCCTAACACTTCCAATGAATATTCAGGGTTGATTTCCTTGAGGATTGACTGGTTTCATCTCCTTGCAGTACAAGGGACTCTCAAGAGTCTTCTCCAGCACCATGATTTGAAAGTACCAGTTCTTCGGCACTCAACCTTCTTTATGCTCCAACTCTCACATCCTTACATGACTATGGAAACACCATAGCTTTGACTATATGGACCTTTGTCCACAAAGGGATGTCTCTGCTTTTTAATATACTGTCTAGTTTTGTCATAACTTTCCTTCCAAGGGGCAAGCATCTTTTAATTTCATGGCTGCACTCACTGTCCGCAGTGATTTTTGGAGCCCAGGACAATAAAATGTATCACTGTTTCCACTTTTTCCTCATCTGTTTCCCATGATGTGATGGACTGGATGCCATGATCTTCGTTTCTTCCATTAGTATCCATTCTCTGACCCAGGTTCCTGTTACTTATTTCTGTTACTTATCTCACTCGTAGGGTATTATATAATTAGAGATGACTTCAGTACATTCTCCATCACTATTTAATCAAATTTTGGCCATATTCCCAGCATTAGGCACGATTCACTTAACGTGATTCTCAAGCTCCTTCTGAGAGCTGGGTCTCTGACATTTAGCAGCTCCTCTTGGTGCATGACTTCTCTCACATGGATTACTTTATTTTAGCAAATTTACTTTTTTGCTAAACACTGGTTTGTAGACCAGCAGCATTGGATCAGTTAGAACAGCAGAATTCATTCCTGTTGAACTAGAATCTGCATTTTAACAAGACTCCCAGGTGGTTTGTATACTCTTAACATTTGACAAGCAATTCTCTTTCTCTGAAGAAAGGTTGATTTCTTTAGCAAGATTTGTTGCTGTGGTTGTTGTTGTTGCTTTGTTTGTTTTCTCTTTTTCTTTGCCCATTTGGCTTGTGACATCTTAGTTCCTTGACCAGGGACTGAATCCCAGGCCCTGATGTGGAGAGCATGGAGTCCTAACCACCGGACCCCCAGGGAATTTCCTAGCAAGACTGTGATTGCCCCAAGTTACAGAGGAACATTAGTAATACACTTTGCATACGATGGCAAGTTAACAAACAATGGATTTAACTCTTTCCAAGTGAATCTACTGTGAAACCAGCCAAGCTGATCTGAGGATTTTGCTTTTCATATGCAAATTTGTTCTTGAGATTGAGTTTGAAAAGAATGTATGCTGTTGGCTATCACGTAACAATGGTTCACTTGAGACAATGCACCAGACTTTTGCAGTTTTTCATTCAGCAAGAAGAGGGCCAGTTGAAATGATGAAGGAAGTTTTATCTCCTTTGTAACTTTCAGAATCTTCATCTCTGTTGCAGATGATGGGGAGGGCTAAGGTTGGCAGATAAAATACAGGACACCCAGTTAAATATGAAAGTCAGATGAATAAGAAATGCCTTTTCAACATTAGTGTGTCCCAAATATTGCATGAGACATATTAAATATTCATGGGACATGATTATACTAAAAATTATTCATTGTTTATCTGTAGTTCAAACTTAGCTGAGTGTCTTATATTTTTATTTGCTAAGTCTGGCAGCCATAGAGAAGGCAAAACTTGAAAGAGGCAGGTTAATGGGAAATCAGAAGATAGTATTTGAATGTCATTATTTATATTTTAACGTAAAACATAAAGGCACCCTTTGAATCTACAGAGATCACTTTCTTGGTATCAGGACAGCCAAATATATTCCCACCAAATTGATTCCCACCAAACCGGTGAAGTAAGCAAATGGAAGAGACTTTGATTTTGCATTCATCCAGGTCTCGCTTTTAAGAATGCGTATACCCTTCATGTAACACATCAGGCACCAGTCCAAATCTCAAATCAGTCGCTGACATGAGAAAACCAGGTATGTTTCCAGGCAATTAGCTGTTGAGAGCTGCTAAGCTCAGCAGAGATGTCTGCAGCAATGTCCTTTGAGATGTTAAATTCTGGTAGCTTTGACTGCACAGCTGTAGAAAGTAGGATTCCTCCAACATATTATAATCAACTGCCCTGTCCAAGAGCACCTGTGGCTCTTTAGGTGCAAGAAATAGGAAAACTAATTCTGCCTTACAACCCAACCTAAATTGAATTTGACAAGTATTCCAAAAATTCATCATTTTCCAGGTAACCAGTTTCTTCAGCAGCTTAGATGATATGAGGAACTCATAAATTGGATGGTAATTAATTCCTTGGGTAACTTATTCCTATGAATTTAGACCAGCTTAGGCTATAAAGTGCTCCTGGGTAATTGTAAAGTGAGTTATGTCAGAGCAATGTTTCACATCAGCAGTTTTTTATTTTTTTTATAAAATTAAATGCTGCAAGCAAACTGTTAAAGAGTCTAATTCTTTTCAGCATATCATATTTTGCATCATCTGAAGATGGGGAAGTTTCGTCTGTGGTAGATGGCAGAGTTGAACACTCAATTTAGAAATCCATACCTCAGGATAGATTTCCCCTTATGAATTCTTTTCTGTTGGTTGTTTCAACACTGTAATTTTCATTGAAAAAATCACTCCTGTTTATAACAACCGTTTACTGTGAAAAATATCAGACAACCACAAAAGCAGAAAATATTAAGCTCCCAGGTACCCAGGGACCATACGCACAGTATTTTCTCTTTCTCTCCATTTCCTCACTTCCACATGGGATGCTTGAGAGTAAATCTTAGACATCTTCTCTCACCTGTATATATTTCAGAATGCATCTGAAAGGCAAGGATTTCCCTTTTAAAATATTGCCACTATATTACCATTATTAATCACTGCAGATGGTGAATGCAACCATAAAATTAAAAGACGCTTGCTCCTTGGAAGAAAAGTAATGACCAACCTAGATAGCATATTAAAAAGCAGAGACATTACTTTGCCAACAAAGGTCTGTCTAGTCAAGGCTATGGTTTTCCAGTGGTTATGTATGGATGTGAGAGTTGGACTATAAAGAAAGCTGAGCACTGAAGAATTGATGCTTTTGAACTGTGGTGTTGGAGAAGACTCTTGAGAGTCCCTTGGATTGCAAGGAGACCCAACCAGTCCATCCTAAAGGAGATCAGTCCTGGGTGTTCATTGGAAGGACTGATGCTGAAGCTGAAACTCCAATACTTTGGCCACCTGATGTGAAGAACTGACTCATTGGAAAAGACCCTGATGCTGGGAAAGATTGAAGGTGGGAGGAGAAGGGGACAACAGAGGATGAGATGGTTGGATGGCATCACCGACTCAATGGATGTGAGTTTGAGTAAACTCCAGGACTGGAAGGCCTGGTATGCTGCAGTCCATGGGGTCACAAAGAATCAGACATATATGCTTCTGCCATGATATCTGTAAAATAGTGCTGTGAAAATTCATTTAATAGCTGGGATAGTTGGATGAGGAGATACTTCCTCTCATTAACTATTTGCTTATGGGGAGGCCTAGTACATATGGAAAAAGTAAAAAGCGAAATTGCTATTCACTCAGTCAGATCCAACTCTTTGTGACCCCATGGACTGTAGCCTGTCAAGCTCCTCTGCCCATATAATTCTCCAGACAAGAATACTGGAGTGGGTAGCCATATGCTTCTTCAGGGGATCTTCCCAACCGAGGGATCAAACCTGGGTCTTCTGCATTGCAGGCAGATTCTGTATTGTCTAAACTACCAGGGAAGCCCAGTACATATAGAGAAAGCAAAAAAATGCTATATTCTTTCACTTTATTTACAAGTTTTCAAAATTATGTTTAGGTTTCTTAGTATACTTACTTCAAAGATGATCAATAAGATTTTTAAAAATTTGTCATTATATACTCATACACTTATACATATTTCATGTTTTACTCTATTACCATTAGTATCCTCTTTGGTGTTCAAATCATTCTAGTAGGTGCCTATTCAAATTGTCTTCTGAGTCTTTTTGACAGGATCCTAATAGTCGTTGGTAACTTCATTTTGTTTTGTTTTACTTTTGGTATACCAAGCTGCTCCAGGATCTTTCTAACACATTTCTTTCTCACACCTGGAATAAGTCATTTTTCCAAGAAGCCTTGGATCGTTTTACTGGGAAATGCTATTTAGAGACAGCAATCTAGATGCTATTCTTTGCTACCAGGCAGGATCTAGGCACTTTAAGAACTATGAAGTTTTGAGTAAAATCTCAAAACTTCATAGTTCTTAAATTTGCAGAATTGTAATTGTAATTTGCAGAATTTTCCTTTTCATAGTTTCATGGGTACTGGTAGAAAAAAAGAGATTCCTGGGTCAAAGATGAACAGTTTATTGCTCAGCTCAGAAGAAGCAGCCAGAGTGTCAGCATTTCTGCATCAGTATCCCCACCTTCCCATTTCTTGCCCTGTGGGCCAGATGATGCTACACGGGAGCTGCATGTGTGATGCTGAGCTTAGAAACCCTGGATATTTTCAAAAGAACGATGAGCATCTTTGCCCTGAGCTCTGGAGGAACACTCTGTCTTCATCTTTCAAGGCTTTTCTCTATACATGCTTAGTTGCTCAGTCGAGTCAGACTCTGCAACCCCCGGACTGTAGCCCACCAGGCTCCTCTGTCCATGGGGCTCTCCAGCAAAGAATACTGGAGTGGGCGGCCGTGCCTCCTTTTTGCTCTATGTAAACATCCTGAAATGAGGGCTGGAAACAAAGGGCCGTCAGTGCCTCTGCTCACAAGACGCCCATGGAATATTATACCCCAACAGCTGTTCTCAGTGGACATTTAAAATTAGCAATGAATCCAGTCAGACATTTCCAATTCAAATTCAGGACAGTAATGTTTTTGCTTAATTTACTGATGTACATTTCTGTTTTCTTTACCACATGCCCATGTCCCAACCTCATGGACTCCAGTGTAATCTTTCATTTTCCTTGTCTAAATCAAGGAAATGATATTCAAAATTAAAAATAGCAACACTAGCACTGAAAACACAAATAACATAATTGCTATAACAGGTAAACTTTTTTTTGCCTTCTGTTCTTAAGGGTATACATGCAAGAATATACAGTCAACTGATAAAACGTATGGCCTCAGACATAGAAAGCTTATGGTTACCAAAGAGGAAAGGAGGGAGGGATAAATTAGGAGTTTGGGGTTAGCAGATGCATACTACTAAATATAAAAGAGGTAAAAAACAAGGTCCTACTATATAGCACAGGAAGTTATATTTAATATATTGTAATAACCTATAACAGGAAATAATCTTAAAAAGCACCCGCACACACAAACGTATGTATATATGTATTCGGTTCAGTTCAGTCACTCAGTCATGTCCGACTCTTTGTGACCCCATGAACCACAGCACACCAGGCCTCCCTGTTCATCACCAACTCCCAGAGTCCACCCAAACTCTTGTCTATTGAGTCAGTGATGCCATCCAACCATCTCATTCTCTGTTATCCCCTTCTCCTCCCAACTTCAATCTTTCCCAGCATCAGGGTCTTTTCCAATGAGTCAGTTCTTCGCATGAGGTGGCCAAAGTATTGGAGTTTCAGCTTCAGAATCAGTCCTTCCAATGAACACCCAGGACTTATCTCATCCAGGATGGACTGGTTGGATCTCCTTGCAGTCCAAAGGACTCTCAAGAGTCTTCTCCAACACCACAGTTCAAAAGCATCAATTCTTCAGTACTCAGCTTTCTTTATGGTCCAACTCTCACATCCATACATGACTACTGGAAAAACCATATCTTTTGACTATATGGACTTTTGTTGGCAAAGTAGTGTTTCTGCTTTTTAATATGCTGTCTAGATTTGTCATAGCTTTTCTTCCAAGGATTAAGTGTCTTTTAATTTCATGGCTGCAGTCACTATCACCATGGTGATTTTGGAGCCCAAGAAAATAAAGTCTGTCACTGTTTCCATTGTTTCCCCATTTACTTTGCCATGAAGTGATGGGACCAGATGCCATGATCTTAGTTTTTTGCAGGTTGAGTTTTAAGCCAACTTTTTCACTCTTCTCTTTCACATTCATCAAGAGACTCTTTAGTTCTTCTTCACTTTCTGCCATAAGGGTGGTGTCATATGTGTATCTGAGGTTATTGATATTTCTCCTGCCAGTCTTGATTCCAGCTTGAGCTTCAGCCAACCGGGGCATTTCTCATGATGTACTCTGCATATAAGTTAAATAAGCAGGGTAGCAATATACAGGCTTGACATATTCCTTTCCCGATTTGGAACCAGTCTGTTGTTCCATGTCCAGTTCTAACTGTTCCTTGGCCTGCATACTGGTTTCTCAAGAGTCTGGTAAGGTGGTCTGATATTCCCATCTGTGAAAATTTTCCACAGTTTGTTGTGATTCACACAATCAAAGGTTTTAGAGTACTCAAGCAGAAGAAATGAAGTGAAGTCACTCAGTTGTGTCCGATTCTTTGCGACCCCATGGACTGTAACCCACCAGGTTCTTCCGTCCATGGGATTTCCCAGGCAAGAGTACTTGAGTGGGTTGCAATTTCCTTCTCCAGGGGATCTTCCTGACCCAGGGATCGAACCCAGGTCTCCTGCATTGCAGGCAGATGCTTTACTGTCTGAGCCACCAGGGAAGCCCTGGTGAATGAAGCAGAAGTAGATCTTTTTAAGAAATTCTCTTGCTTTTTCTATGATCCACTGGATGTTGACAATTTGATCTCTGGTTCCTCTGCCTTTTCTAAATCCAGCTTGAACATCTGGAACTTCTCAGTTCCTGTACTATCGAAGCCTCACTTGGAGAATTTTGAGCATTACTTTGCTAGTGTGTGAAATGAGTGTAATTGTGTGGTAGTTTGAACATTCTTTGGCATTGCCTTTCTTGGGGACTAGAATGAAAACTGACCTTTTGCAGTCCTGTGGCCACTGCTCTGTTTTCCAAATTTGCTGGCATATTGAGTGCAACACTTTAACAGCATCATATTTTAGGAGTTGAAATAGCTAAGCTGGAATTCCATCACCTCCACTAGTTTTGTTCATAGTGATGTTTCCTAAGGCCCACTTGACTTCACACTCCTGGATGTTTGGTCCTAGGTGAGTGATCACACCATTGGTGTTATCTAGGTCATTAAGATCTCTCTTGTATAGTTCTTCTATATATTCTTGCCACCTTTTCTTAATATCTTCTATTTCTTTTAGGTCCATATTGCTTCTGTCTTTTATTGTGCCCATCTTTGCAAGAAATGTTCCCTTGGTATGTCTAATTTATATGACTTCTGAGGTGTCTCAGTGGTAAAAGAATTGCCTGCCAATGCAGCATACTCAGGAGAAGTGGGTTCAATCCCTGGGTCAGGAAATGGCAACTCACTCTGTTATTGTTGCCTGGAATATCCCACAGAGGGGTCTGGCAGACTGCAGTCCACTGGGGCACAAAGAATCGGATGTGATGAAGCGACTGAGCACACACACATGTATACATGTATATATATTTATTTGAATCACTTTGCTGTACATATGACTCTAGCATAGCATTGTAAATCAACTACAATTAAAAAAGAAGTAAAGACTATACGGTCAAATTGCTATGCTTTAAATTCATTTGGATTAGATCCCCTTTGTATGGTGATTACATCAGCTGAATATGTAGCATATTTTCATGTTACTTTCAGCTTTTAGGAATTGCTCTTTTGAGATTTAACTTGAACTCTTAAATATATAAAATATTTACAAGGTTTCAAAATAAAATATATAAAAGAAGGTAAATTCAAAGATGTCTAGCTTCTATTCATGTTTCATCTGTAACAAACAGAACTAAAATTCAAAGCTCTGTGGATTTATCTTTACATATCTTGGCCAGTCTAGCCTGGGGACAGGCAAAAGTGGAAATCCTAGATTAAAGGGTAGATACAGATACAAAGTGTTCCACAAGCTCAGAGTGTTTTAAGGTTTAACAGTATCAGAAATATAGATATTAGAAACTTACAAAAGCATGTCAGTTTATGGCCCAATTATTTTCTAATTTTAATTTTTCAATCAATATTTGGCTTATTCAGAGAGCGTAAAAAACCTAAAAAGTAAATAAAATTGTTATTTAAAATTCACAATAGTAAATGAGTATATAAGGAATATAAAGAAACATTCAAATTACTTTTCAAAAGCTTGTAGCATTTATAGTTCTGACGTTAAAGCTTAAAAATGCTCTAAGACTTTTGGGACACACATATAATGCTGCTAAATAGTGTATTAGTCTGCTAAGTTTGCCAAAACAAATTACACAAGTTGGTTGGTTTAAACAATAAAGTTTATTTTCTCACAGTCTGAAGGCTGGAAGTCCAGGATCACAGTTTCTCCAAGTTTGGCGTCTCCTGAGGTCTCTCCCCTTAACTTCCAGAAGGCTGCCTTCCAGTTGTATCCTCATGGTCTCCCCTCTGTGTAGCCACATGTGTGTGTCCTGCTTCCTCTTCTTTCAAGGACACCACTCGGATTAGATTAGGAGGCACTCTAATGGCCTCACTTTAGCTTTATCACCCATTTAAAGTTCTATTTCTGAAACAGTCAAGTTCTGTGGTACTGGGGACTAGGGCTTCAGCATATGAATTCTGAGAGGACGCAACTCAAGCTGTGACAGCGTCAAATTCTACTCCATGGGGTCGTGGCATGTAGCACCCCTGCCAGCAATGCCTGGAGAACAGCTTTCTTCACAGCCTCACCAGCCGAGTGCATGGCCCAACTTTTGCATTGCTGACACTGAGATATGCCAGTCTGGGTGCAGCTGTCTCTGTAAATTTTTTGTTGAAGTATGACATGTATGAAGTAAAGTACACAAATCTAAAGGCCCCATTAATTTCTCCAAAGTGCACATGCATGTATATTCACTGCCCAAACCAAGATGGGAGATTGACCTTGTCCCGGAAGCCTGCCTCAAGCCCCTGTCAGTCATTTATTTCCTCCCTAGGTGACACTCATCTGACTACTATCGCCCTAGAATCTGTGAGCCTCTTTTATGAACTTGATATAAATAATATATTACTCTGCTGTGTCTAGCTCATTTTATTCATTTCCATGAGATTCATCCATATGTTTAAACAGCAAAAAATACACATGTTCATTGTATAACATCCCATTAGGTGAACATACTAACCTTTATGTACCCATTCTATATGTTGATGATATTTGGGTTGTTTCTAGTTTGGTGCTACAAGATAAGTATATTCAGCTTTATTTTTAAAGATTTTTTTTTTTAATGTGGACCATTTTTAAAGTCTTTATCGAATTTGTTACAATATTGCTTCCATTTTATGTTTTGGTTTTTGACCACGAGCCATGTGGGATCTTAGTTCCTTGACCAGGGATCCAACTGGTAACACATGTATTGGAAGGCCCAGTCTTAACCACTAAACCACCAGGGAAGTTCCTATTCAGCTTTAATAGCTAATAATTAATTTTCCAAAGTAGTTGTGCCAATTTGCCTTCCCGACAGCAGTGCTTACAGCTTCTGGTTGGTACACATCCCACCAACATTAAGTTAGTTTTAAAAATTATAGCCGTTCAGGTGTGTGAGAGGTGGTTTCTTATTATAGTTTTAATTTACTTTCTCCTGATGACTAATGATGCTGAGCATACTTTTATATAATTATTGGCAGTCATGTGTTCTTCTTTACAAAAGACATATTTAATCACTTGGCCATTTTTGTTTTTCCTCATCAACTTTTCTTTTTCTTTATATATTCTGTATACAAGTTTGTTCTTTATATTTTCTATATATAAGTCCTTTTCTGAATATGTACCACAAATATTTGCCTCATTTTATGGTATAAATTATTTTAAAGATGAATTTTATTTTAGAACAGTTTTAGATTGACAGAGAATTCCTGTATATCCCATACCCAGTTCCCTCTATTATTAAATCCTACATTAGTGTGGTTCATTTGTTAAAATTAATGAACTGATATTGATACATTAATATTAACTAAAGTTCATATTTTATTCAGATTTACTTAGGTTTTAACTAATGTCCATTCTCTGTTCCAGGATTCCATCTAGGTTATCACATTATTTAGTTGTCACGTCTCCTTAGGTTCCTCTTGGTTGTGACAGTTTATTAGATTTTTCATTGTTTTTGATGATCTTGAGAGTTCTGAAGAATACTAGTGAGATATATTTTAAAATGACCCTCTGTTGGAGTGTGTCTGATGCTTTTCTTTTTTTGCATTTTCTTATCAAGGGTGTGTATGTATGTGTATATATATATATATATATATATACAGTAAATTGACAGAACAGAAAAAGGCCCACAGACATGGAAAACAATCTTACAGTTACCAAAGGGGAAAGTGGGGAGGGGTAAATTAGGAGTTTAGGATTAGTGGATTAAACTGGCATCATGGGCTTTTCAGAGGATGACTACAGAGAGGCATTTTCATCCCATCACATCAAGAATGCACGTTATCAGCCTGATTTATTGCTGGCTGGTCACTTGGTTAGCTGACTGAGGTGATGTTCATCAGGCTTCTCCTCTGTGAAGTGTTTTCTCCTTTTGGGAGGAAGCCATTGTGTGCAGACCACCCTTCAGAAGTGGGGAGTTAAGTCAGCATGCTCTGATCCTAGAGGGCAGTCCCTATATAAATTATTCAGAAATCTGCATGGAAGATTTGTCCCTTCTCTGTTTATTAGCTTCTTTCATTTATACCAATATAAACTCAAAGATATTTATTTTATATTGTGTATTATAATCCACTATCATTTTGTTGCTCAAACTGTTTTGGTTTTGGCCATAGAGGTTCTATCAATTGACTCCTGTGTCCCTTTGATGTACCCCCAATATCATGGGCTATTTTCATTTTGGAACACTTCCTTACTTCATAGCACTACAAATGTGCTCTGGTCTCATCTTACATATTTTGTGTTCAAGTTCTAGAATAAGTTATTCTTCAAGAATCCCTGATTCCTTTTATTAGAGAGTAGTAAAAAAACATCACAGTAATCCAAGTCTATGCCCAAACCACTGAAGACAAACAAGCTTAAGTTGACTGGTTCTATGAAGACCTACAACAAATTCTAGAACTAACACCAAAAAGGATGTCCTTTTCATCATGGGGAATTGGAATGCAAAATTAGGAAGTCAAGAGATATCCAGAACAAAAGGCAAGCTTGGCCTTGGAGAACAAAATGAAGCAGTGAAAAGGATAACAGACTTTGTCAAGACAACACACTACTAATAGCAAATATCCTTTTCCAACAACCTAAGATATGACTCTACACAAGGCCATAACCAGATGATCATCACGAAAATCATGGATTACGTTCTTTGCAGCTGAAAGTGGAGAAGCTCTATACAGTCAGAAAAAACAAAACCTGGAGCTGACTGGGGCTCAGATAATGAGCTTCTTATTGCAGAATTGAGACTTAAATTGAAGAAAGTAGGAAAAACTGCTAGGTGATTCAAGTATGACATAATACAAATGCCTAATGATTGCACGGTGGAGGTGACAAATAGATTCATGGGACTTTATCCAGTGGACAGAGTGCCTGAAGAACTATGAAAGTTTGTAACATTGTACAGGAGGCTGTGAACAAAACTATCCCCTCTCAAAAAGAAAAAAAAAAAAAAAAGTAAGATGGCGAAGTGGTTGTCTGGAGAGGCTTTACAAATAACTGAAGAAAGAAGGGAAGGAAAAGGCAAGGGAGAAAGGAAAAGATATATCCAACTGAATGCAGAGTTCCAGAGAAGAGAAAGGACAGAAAAGAAGGTATTATTAGGTGAACAATGCAAAGAAGTAAAGGAAACTGACAGAATGAGAAAGACTGGAGATCTCTTCAAAAAACTTGGAATATCAAGGGACTATTTCATGCAAGGATGGGCACAATAAAGGACAGAAATAGTAAGGATATAACAGAAGCAGAAGAGATTAAAAAGAGTTGGCAAGAATACACATAAGAACTATATAGAAAAGGTCTTAATGACCCAGATAACCACGATAGTGTGGTCACTCACCTAGAACCAGACATCCTGGAGTGTGAAGTTAAGTGGGCCTCAGGAAGCTTTATTACAAGCAAAGTTAGCATCAGTGATGGAATTTCAGCTGAGCTATTTCAAACCCTAAAGATGATGCTGTCAAAGTGCTGCACTCAGTATGTCAGCTGATTTGGAAAACTCAGCAGTGGCCACAGGACTGGAAAATGTCAAAGAAAGGCAATACCAAAAAATGTTCAGACTAGTGTACAGTTGCACTCATTTCACATGCTAGCAAGTGTATGCTCAAAATCCTTCAAGTTAGGCTTCAGCAGTACATGCACTGAGAACTTCCAGATGTATTTAATACAAGCTGTGTTTTGAAGGGACAGAGGAACAAGGGATCAAATTGCCAACATTCATTGGATCATGGAGCAAACAAGGGGATTCCAGAAAAATATTTACTTCTCTTCATTGACTATGCTAAAACCTTTGACTGTGTGGGTCACAACAAACTGTGAAAAATTCTTAGAGATGGGACTACTAGATCACCTTACATATCTCTTGAGAAACCCATTGCAGGACAAGAAACAACAGTTAGAATGAACATGGAATAATTGTTTCCAAATTAGGAAAAGTGCTTGACAAGTTTGTATATTGTCATCCTGCTTATCTAATTTGTATGTAGAGTACATCATGTGAAATGCTGTGCTGGATGAATTCCAAACTGGAATTAAGATTGCTTGGGAGAAATAGCAACAACCTCAAATATGCAGATGATACCACTCTAATAGCAGAAAGTGAAGAGAAACTAAAGAGTCTCTCGATGGTGAAAGAGGAAAGTGAAAAAATTGACTTAAAATTCAACATGAAGAAAAACTAAGATCATGGCACATGGTTCATCACTTCATGGCACATAGAAAGTAAAAAAGTAGAAACAGTGATATATTTTAGTTTCTTAGGTTCCAGAATCACTGCAGACAGTGACTGCAGCAGTACAATTTAAAGATGCTTGCTCCTTGGAAGGAAAGATATGACGAACCTAGACAATGTATTAAAAAGCAGAGACATCACTTTGCAGAGAAAGTTCCATATAGTCAAAGCTATGGTTTTTCCCATAAGTAATCATGTATGGATGCAAGAATTGGAGTATAGAGAAAGCTGATCCCTGAAGAGTTGGTGCTTTTGAACTGTGGTGTTGGAGAAGATTCTTGAGAGTCCCTTGGATAACAAGGAGATCAAAGCAGTCAATCCTAAAGCAAATCAGTCCTGAATATTCATTGGAAGGGCTGATGTTGAAGCTGAAGATCCAACACTTTGGCCACCTGATGCAAAGAGCCGACTCATTTGGAAAGACCCTGATGCTGGGAAAGATTGAAGGCAAAAGGAGAAGAGGACGACAGAGGGTGAGATGGTTGGATGGCATCACTCACTCGGTGGAGATGGATTTGAGGACACTCTGGGAGACAGTGGGAGACAGAGGAGCCTGGCCTGCTGCAGTCCATGGGGTTGCAAAGAGTCAGATGCAGCTTAGCAATTGAACAGCAATAACAAAGAGCCTAGCTCTGGGCACTAGGTGGGCTCATTGCTACTGGAGTGTTGGTCGCTTCTTCTATACTCTTTCAGGTGATATAGCAAGGCTGTATACGCACATATATCAACCTATGTATATGCACATATTTATAAGTGATTCTATGTAAGCTGATCTCAGTTCCTGTATTGTTCTGCAAATGCCTGTTCCTTCAGATTTTGAGGTGGCAATTTGCCCTGCAATTGCATTTCTCTGATAGATTAAGCAAACTCATTTAAATTCAGTTTATTTATTTGTTTTTGTTTAAGGATGTAGATGATGACTTCCAAGTCCTTTATAAGTTAGAGATTTGGTTTGACTTTTTACACTCAATGATCTTTTGATGAATTGAGGTACTTTTTAATGAAGGTTGAATTATCAAATTTTTATTATTTTGGGGTATTACTTTTCCATCTTGCTTAAGAAATCTTTGGCTTTCCAAGGTTATAAAGCCATTTTTCTAAGTTCTAATCTAACTAATTTTTTTATCTTTCACTTTGATCTATAATCCATCTGAGATTGATTCTGATGTGAGGTAGAAGTGAAGTTAGGATTCATTTTTCCCCAAGTGGATTTCCAATTGATTTAGCACCATTGGCTGAAAAGTCCTTCCTTTCTCTACTGCACTGGATTGGCACCTTGATTGAAAATTAGGTGATGATTTATTTAGACTGTTTCTAGACTCTTAATTTTGCTTCAGTGGTCTATTTGTTTATCATTGTATCAGCATCACAGTGTTAAATTACAAAATCTTTATAATACATCTGGATATTTGGTTCTGTAGTAGTAGAAGTCTTTTAATTTTGTTTTTCATCAAAGTGTCTTCTCTATCCTTGCTTCTTTCAATTTCTATAAAAAATTTAGAATCAGTTTGTTAAATGTCACAAAAATTTCTGCTGAAATTTTCAGTGGGACTGTGTTGAATCCAAAAGTCTAATTTCTTAAAGATATTGATTTTTTCAGTCCATGAATATGGTATATCTCTCTGTTTAGTCTGTTTTTTTCAAATTTGCTTTTAGTTTTTTCTGTACTGATTTTACATCTATCGCAGTAAATTAATTCCCAGGTATTTTATATTTTTGGCTCATTATAAATTATTTTTAAAGTTCATTTGACATTTGTTTTTGTCAGTACATAGAATAAAAGCTAATTTTTATATTTTCCTTTTAACTAGTTAACTTGCTAATTTAAGTCTAATAGTTTGATCTTTAAAATTTTTCCATGTATTGGAAAAATAGTTGCAATTGTTCCAAAAGTTCCTTTGGTTTCTAGTAAAAGACACATTTTTCATTTTCACTAAGAACTTTCTTGAACAATGTATCCACCATTTTGTTCCACTATCTTCTGCCACTTTTCAGACAATTTCATAATTTCATCTTCTGAAAATTTGTATCTTTTTGGGCAAAAAACTGTTCCAGATGCCTTTTACAGTCTTCCAGGGAATTGAAATGTTTTCCATTAAGAGAATTTTGTAAAGACCAAAATAGGTGCAATGTCTGGTGCATATGGTGGATGAATCAGAACTTCCCCCCCCCAGGCTGTAACAGTTTTTGCCTGGTCATCAAAGAAACATGTCTTTTGCATTATACTGATTGAAGATTATGCATTTTCTGTTGACAAATTCAGGATGGTTTCCACTGAGTGCAACTTTCAGCTGGTCTAATTGGGAGTGGTACTTGCTGGAATCAATCATTTGGTTTTCTGGAAGGAGCTCATAATAGAGGACTCTCTTCCAGTCCTACCACACACACAGTGTCACCTTCTTTGGAAAAAGACTGGCCTTTGGTGTAGTTGGTGGTGGTTCATATCATTTGCCCCACAGTCTATTCCATTCCACATTATTGTACAGTTTTTGCTTTTCATCACCCAACAATTTATTTGAAGAACAGAACATTTTGATTATGTTTCAGTAGAGAATCATGCACAGAAATATAGTCAAGAAGATTTTTTTTCACTTAACTTATTTGGAACCCAAACATGAAAGTGATTACCATAGCCAAGGTGATGTGAATGATTGTCAGTGCTTGATTTGGATATTTTGAGTCTGATAGCTATCTTCCACGTGTTGTGCTGTGTGCTTAGTCACTCAGTAGTGTCTGACTCTTTGCAACCCCATGGACTGTAGCCTACCAGGCTCTTCTGTCCACTGGGATTCTCCAGGCAAGAATATTGGAGTGGGTTGCCATGCCTCCTCCAGGGGATTTTCCCAACCCAGGGATCAAAGACATGTCTTCCACATTATAGGCAGATTCTTTACCAACTGAGCCACCAGCTATCATATTGTTTGTTCTCAATTAATGTCTCGAATTTGACACCTATCAACTTCAACTGGGTTACTCGACCATGGAGCTTCATCCAGAGAGAAATCTCCAGCATTATCTGTGAATAATGACAGTTATAGTTCTTCTTTTGCAGCCCTTGTTGTTTTTCTTTTGCTTTTTGCAGTGACAGACTTCTATCATGTTGAATAAAGTAGGCATTCTTCTTTTATTCTCGATATCAGAGGGTAAAACACACTCAACTTTAAGTAAGACATTTACTGTGTAGTCTTTTTATAGGTAATATAATGGATTACATTATGCCAATCAATGATAAGCAATCTGTAACAAGAAATTACTTTTCATTCCTAATTTAATAAAATTATACATACATATTTATGTATTATGTATATGTATATATACATATAATGAGTTTTACACTTTTTTCTAATGTTGTTCTGTTGGTTTTTCTCCTTATTTAGTTAATGTGTTTAATTGAATTAATTGATTTCATATTTGCCTTTTAAAAAAATTTACACTCATGGATTAAATTCAAGTTAATCACAATATTTATATTCTATAGTTTGATTTACTAATTTTTTGTAGGTGTTTCACATCTACGTTTTGGGAGAAATTTTATTGCAGTTTTCCTGTCTTGCAATATTCTCACCAAGTACTGATATCAAGGCTATGCCAGCCTCATAAAATATTTAGAAAGTATACATTCTCTTATAAGTCTCTGGAAATGTTGGCAAAAGATTGATATTAAATATTTGAAGGAATTTACAAATGAAATCATCTGGTTCTGGAGATTTCTTTGTGAAAAGGTTTCAGTTATGGACTATAGTAGACTATAGCTATAGGAGCATTTAGATTTTGTTTCTTAATTTGCCATTTCTGGAAAATTGGATTTTTAAAGAATTTTGTTCATTTAATCTTAGTATCTTTTTAATTTATGTAGGATCTCTAGGGAAGACCTTTGTTTAGTTCTTAAAATTGACAATTTATATCTACTCTCTTTATTCATCTTGATCAAATTTTCCAGAGATTTCTTAACTTGATTAGCTTTTCCAGATGTCAATTTTTGCCTTTTAAAAATTCTTTAAAAAATAAAAAATTTTTATTTTATATTTTATTTATTTCTGCTTGGTTTTTCTTTCTCAAGTCCTCTCTTCTAATTTTTTGAACTTTAACTTTCTTTTTCTTCCTTCTTCTTCTTTTTCTGTTTGACTTCCTGATTTAGGTTGACAAATCAATTTTGTACACCATCAGGGACCTAGTCTGTAATGGCCTGATAAATCACTTCTGAAATCAAACATTAAAACTGTCTTACGATCATAGTAGTGTTACCTATAGGACATACTCATTAAAACAATCTAAAATATTAGAATTCATAATCATAATCCAATAAATTATTAGCCATAATGCATAATCACTTTTAGTTAATAATATACTATAAGTATTTTTTCACAATACATTAACTTTTATAGCACAATTTTTAATGGCTGCATAGTGTTATAGTGTAAGATCAAAGTATGCTTTCTGTTACATTAATAATTAATTTTATATTGTTGGATAAGTCAGATGTTTCTAATTTTTACTACTGATTCACTAATTGTACTCTAATTTAATTAGTAGATATGCTCCTGAAAATTATATGGATCTAATTTTTATGAATTAATGGAGAGAACAAGTATGGTAACTTACTGTGTTAAAAGGAAGAATTTGTTTTCTAAAATATTTGCTCCCCAAATCTAAATGTTTACAGAATAGTTTGACTTAAAGTTGGCTGATATCTGTGATGTCATGCTGTTCACTTAATTTAGCAGTTTTTTCCTCTCTCTCTAACACAACCATATGCACTACTTTATATTTTTGGATTTGGCACATTTACCTCATGTAACAACAGTTTATTAGATAACGTTATCCCAAGAGGTATGGAGTAGCCACTCTATTACCTGAAATAGGCTGGCCAGGACCACTGAAGGGTTAACTACAGATTATAAAGTGCTTAAGAAATGAAAAATATTCTACAAATGCCAAGGTTATTAAAGCACTTAACAGCATATATCAGAAAGTGGAAATTTTTCTGCCAAGACATCAAAACCTCAAATTTCAATTTAATTCAACAAATAGTTATCGAATACATATAATTACAGGACTGGTAAAGGTCAGTTTTCATTCCAAGCCCAACGAAGGGCAATGCCAAAGAACGTTCAAACTACTGCACAATTGCACTCATTTTGCATGCTAGCAAGGTTATGCTCAAACCTTCAAGTGAGGTTTCAGCAGTCTGTGAACTGAGAAATTCCAGATGTACAAGCTGGATTTAGAAAAGGCAGAGGAACCAGAGATCAAATTGACAACATCTGCTGGATCATAGAAAAAGCAAGGGAATTACATAAAAATGTCTACTTCTCCTTCATTGACTGCACTAAAGCCTTTGACTGTGTGGATCACAACAAATTGTGGAAAATTCTTAAAGAGATGGGAATAACAGACCACCTTACCTGATTCTTGAGAAATCTGTATGCAGGTCAAGAAGCAACAGTTAGAACCGGACATGGAACAGGACTGGTTCAAAATTGGAAAAGGAGTACATCAAGGCTGTATATTCTCACTCTGCTTATTTAACTTATATGCAGAGTACATCTTGCAAAATACTGGGCTGGATGAAGCACAAGCTGGAATCAAGATTGCTGGGAGAAATATCAACAACCTCAGATATACAGATGATACCACCCTAATGACAGATAGCAAAGAGGAACTAAAGAGCCTCTTGATGATGGTGAAAGAGAAGAGCAAAAAAACTGGCTTCAAATTCAAAATTCAAAAAACTAAGGTTATGGCATCTGAACCTATCACTTCATGGCAAATAGATGGAGAAACAGTGGAAACAGTGACAGACTTTAATTTTTGAGCTCCAAAATCACTGCAGGTGGTGACTGCAGCCATGAAGTTAAAAGACACTTGACTTTTAACCATGACCAAACTAGACAGATCATTAGAAAGCAGACATGTTACTTTGCTGGCAAAGATTCATGTAGTCATAGCTATGGTTTTTCCAGTAGTCATGTACAGGAATGAGATTTGGACCATAAAGAAAGATGAGCACTGAAGCACTGGTGTTTTTGAACTGTGGTGTTGGAGAAGACTCTTGAAAGTCCCTTGGACTGCAAGGAGGTCAAACCAGTCAATCCTGAAGGAAACCCACCCTGAATATTCATTGGAAGGATTGATGCTGAAGCTCCAATACTTTAGCCACCTGATGCGAAGAGGTGAGTTATTGTGAAAGATCCTTATGCTGGGAAAGATAGAAGGTAAGAAGAGAAGGTGTTGACAGAGAATGAGATGGTTGAATGGCATCACCAACTCAATGGACCTGAATTTCAACAAGCTCTGGGGGATAGTTCATGGGGTTCTCTAGGCAAGAATACTGAAGTGGTTTTTGATTCCCTTCTCCAGTGGACGACATTTTGTCAGAACTCTCCACTATGACTCTCCATCTTGGGTGGCCCTACACAGCATGGCTCATAGTTTCATTGAGTTAGGCAAGGAGGTGGTCCATGTGATCAATTTGATTAGTTTTCTGTGATTGTGGTTTTCATTCTGTCTGCCCTCTGAAAGACAAGGATAAGGGGCTTATGGTGGTGGTGGTCTAGTTGCTAAGTCATGTCCGACTCTTGCGATCCCACGGACTGTAGCCTGCTAGGCTCCTCTGTCCATGAGATTCTCCAGGCAAGAATACTGGAGTGGGTTTCCATTTCCTTCTCCAGGAGATCTTCCCAACCCAGAAATCAAACCCAGGTTTCCTGCATTGAAGGCAGATGATTTACCAACTGAGCTATGAGGGAAGTCTTATGGAATAGGCTTAGGGAAGTATAATAACTGTGGGGAAATCTGGGTCTTGTTCTAATGGGTGAAGCCATGCTCAGTAAATCTTTAAACCAATTTTCTGTTTATGGGCAGGGCTGTGTTCCCTCCCTATTGTTTAACATGAGACCAAACTCTGGTGAAGGTAATAAAAGATAATGGCGACCTCCTTCAAAAGGCCCAGTGCACCCGCTGCTGCACTCAGGACCCCCGACCCTGCCGCAGGCCACCGCCGACCTACGCCTCCACTGGAGACTCCTTGACACTCACGGGCAAGTCTGGGTCAGTCTCTTGAGGGGTCACTGCTCCTTTCTCCTGGGTCCTGGTGCACGCAAGGTTCTGTTTGTGCCCTCCAAGAGTCTGTTTCCCCAGTCCAGTGTAAGTTCTGTAGTCAAATCCCACTGGCCCCCAAAGTCAAATTCCCAGGGGGTTCTCAATCCCTTTGCCAGATCCCCAGGTTGGGAAATCTGTTGTGGGTCCTAGAACTTTCTTAACACTGCGAGAATTTATTTGGTTTAATTGTTCTGCAGTTTGTGGGTCATCTGCTTGGCAGCTCTATGGTGGGGTTAATGCTGACCTCCTCCAAGAAGGCTTAAGCCACAGGCTGTGTGACCCAGGTCTGCTGCACCCAGAGCCCCTGCCCCTGCAGCAGGCCACTGCTGACCTGTGCCTCCACAGGAGACTCAAACACAGTTGTGGCTCAGTCTCTGTGGGGTCTCTGGGTCGTGGTGCACACAAGGTTCTGTTTGAGCCCTCTGGACATCTCTGGCAGTTATAGGGTTTGATTCTAAATGCAACTTCATCCCTCCTACCATCTTGCTAGGGCTTCTCCTTTGCCCTTGGACGTGGGATATCTTTTATTGGTGGGATACAACATTTTCTTATTGATAGTTGTTCAGCAGTGAGTTGTAATTTGGAGTTCTCACAGGTGAAGGTGAGCACACGTCCTTCTCCTCTGCCATCTTGCCAGATAATAGATGGGGAAACAATGGAAACAGTGAGAGATTTTATTTTCTTGGACTCCAAAATCACTGCAGATGGTGACTGCAGCCATGAAATTAAAAGACGTTTGCTCCTTGAAAGAAAAGCTGTGATCAACTTAGACAGCATATTAAAAAGCAGAGACGTTGCTTTGCCAACAAAGGTCCACCTAGTCAAAGCTACGGTTTTTCCAGTGGTCATGTATGGATGTGAGAGTTGGACTATAAAGAAAGCTGAGTGCAGAAGAATTGATGCTTTTGTACTGTGGGGCTGGAGAAGACTCTTGAGTGTCCCTTGGACTGCAAGAAGATCAAGCCAGTCAATTCTAAAGGAAATCAGTCCTGAATATTCATTGAAAGGACTGATGCTGAAGCTGAAACTCCAATACTTTGGCCACCTGATGTGAAGAACTGACTTCTTGGAAAAGATCCTGATGGTGGGAAAGATTGGAGGCAGGAGGAGAAGGGAATGACAGAGGATGAGATGGTTGGATGGCATCACTACACGATGGACATGCGTTTGAGCAAGTGCTGGGAGTTGGTGATGGACAGGGAAGCCTGGCGTGCTGTAGTCCATGGGGTTGCAAAGAGTCAGACATGTCTGAGCAACTAAACTGAACTGAACTGGGGGATAATGAAGGACAGGGAAGCTTGGCATGCTGCAGACCATGGGCAGCAAAGAGTTGGACATGACTTAGCTACTGAGCAACAATATATGATTTAAAAATTTGTAGACATAAATGAACAAAACTTGTTCCTCCCCTTAAGAGGTTCACTGTTTAGGGCCTGGATAGACAGATACACAGCTCATTATTATAGAGGGTATATCTGAAAAGTTCCTCAAAGAGGTAGAAACTGAGTGCTATAGATACCAGAGTTGGAAGGTACTTCCAACTGGAGTTAATTAGAGATTGGATCATGGTTGAGGAGGTGTTTGATCTTGTCCTTGAAGGATGGTAACATTTTAACAGAGCAGATACTGGGGAAAGGGCATTTTAAGAAGAGGAAACTACACATTTAGTGGTGGAAAAGGCATTTCATAGAAAATGGAAGTTTATCAATTTGGTGCATATTGGGCAATGATTGTGCTGAGAAAGTAGGAGGGGGTCAGATTATAGAAGACCTTTATTACTGAGCTAAGGAGGCAGTTGCGAGCTATTGATGGCTTTTGAAAGAAGCAAGTAAAGAGGCTGACACACAGGGCATGACTGGGCAGAAAAAGTAGACACTCAGTAATTGTTTGTGGAGTCATCCAACAGGTTACGCTTTCTTAGGAACAGTTGTATGCTGACCGTGGTTTCTTTAGGTGAGTTCCTCTTTGCATTCAAGTCAATGGTCAAGTTTCTGCTAAGAGCCAGTGTGTGTTAAGGACATCTGCCCTATCCTTGCAGAAATACCTGTATTTATCCTGTCTTCACTCTTCCATCTTGGTCTCCTGCCAGACTTGCTCAGCTGTCCCCTGACCCTCTCAGAATCAAAACCACTTTCCTGTTCACTCTTATGCTAGCATCTCTACTTGGGTTGCTTTCCTTGTCATACTGATTCTGGCTTCTATTATTTCCCTCCAGATAATGGAGAGGTAGCTGTATCCCTGAATGTTTTGATTTTTTTTTTTTTTAAGTTCTCAAAGCTTAACATGAATCATGGTAGAGAAAAGTGAGAAGTACTAGTGAACAAAAGCAAAGCCCTGTGGGAACAGAGAGGAGAAGAGAGATCTTTAAAGCAATTTCTAAAATAGCTATTAAGGAAGATAATATCTCTGCCTCAGCTTCGTCCTGTGTCACAAGGATGGGGATAATGTCTGTTGCATGGGTTGTTAAAAGCATTAAATGAGTTCATATTTTTAGAAAATGGTTAGGCAAGTGACATGTACATGGATACCACTCAGTAAAGTTTCCCTTAAACAGAAAGATGAACATTTAAGAGGTATCCTAAAATAATTTTAACATGGGAAAACAAGTTTGCTTTTTCTACTATCCTTATTCTTATTCTACTTTCCCAGATTTCTCAAGTATTTGTAGCCTTGAGAAAACATACCAAAACCTCTGTGTAAAGATCGTCTTCCCTCCCAGAAACCAGCTAGTAGAAGGAAAGCCAAGTAGCAACTGAAGAGACAACCATCTAAACTAATTATGTATTGAAATCCTTCCTGCCTAACTCCAAATGTCATTAACTACTCCTTATATGTAAAGAATGGAGATGTAGCGCTTGTAAAAAAAATAGACCAGCAGGGGGCGCTCTCATGCCCTGTGATGACAGAAAACCCAACAAGAAGGAGGAAGACTTCTCTTTCCTCCTCAGGACTCAGCCAATGAAAGCCACGGACCCGTTGTTTACTCCAGCCTTCCCACCTTCCTTGCCCTCTACAAAGGTGTTCTCTCCATTTTTGCTGGGGACTTGCACATGGCTTGCCATGTTTGCAGACCTCAAATTGCAATTCTCTGCTGATCCTGAGTAAAATTGATTTTGCTGGAGAGATATCTGGCAACCTGTTTTAGGTCAACACTTTGCACATATTTTATCTGATAAGACTCTCATGTCTCTCACTCAGCCAATTTCACTCATAATAGCTGGGATCAATGGTTCTTAATCAAGAGCACTTTGTCCCCCAGGGAATATTTGGCAATGTCTGCAGACTTTTTTGTTTAGCAAAACCAGGGGGTGCTACTCATAGTTATAGCCCAGAGATGCAGCTAACCATCCTACAATACACAAGATTGTGTGGAGGATAACACATCCTCCACACACACACAAGCATAAGAACATTTGTTGTTCAGTCGCCCAGTCGTGTCCAACTCTTTGTGACCCCAGGAGTGAAGCATGCCAGGCCTCCCTGTCCCTCACCATCTCCCAGACTACTGAAGGTAAAATGTAACTAGAGCCAAGGCTGAGAAACTCTGGGTCATATTGAGAGGGTCTACCCTTCAGTGCCAGCTGAGAGTGAAGCTTTGAGGAGATGGTGCTACAGGATGAGCAGGTAGAAAGGCAAGTTGACTGCCCCACACACCTGAGTGGACGATTCTGGACCAGGGCAGGTAGGAGGATCCTGAGATCCAGGGAGAATTGCTGGTAATTGGAGTCTGCAACAAATTTTGTTTATTTCTCAATTTGGTCAAGGCAGCAGGAACAGGATATTCAGGGGCTTACGTGGCTGTAGGGCAGAGCTTGGGTGAATATCTGCTGTGGTATATATCCTCTGATGGGGGCCCTTCCAATAGGTATGAATAGTGGCCTGGGGCAGTGGGGAGCATCCAGCCCTGATTAGTTCAGACCTTGTGGGCACATTACAATAAAGTCAAGCGAGCAGGGACAAAAGATGACCTAGAGTCAGAATCATTTAGAATATTTGCAATAAGAAAGATATGAGTGGTGGTTTATATACGTGCAAAATTCTTTGACATTTCCTTCAACAAAGAGCCTCTTTCCCTACTCTTTGAGTTTGGGTTGGGCTTAGTGATTCACTTCTCAGTTCACTTCAGTTCAGTTCAGTCGCTCAGTCGTGTCCAACTCTTTGCGATCCCATGAACCGCAGCACACCAGGCCTCCCTGTCCATCACAAACTCCCAGAGTTTACTCAAACTCATGCCCATCGAGTCGGTGATGCCATCCAGCCATCTCATCCTCTGTCGTCCCCTTCTCCTCCTGCCCCCAATCCCTCCCAGCATCAGGGTCTTTTCCAATGAGTCAACTCTTCACATGACGTGGCCAGAGTATTGGAGTTTCAGCTTCAGCATCAGTCCTTCTAATGAACACCCAGGACTGATCTCCTTCAGGATGGACTGGTTGGATCTCCTTGCAGTCCAAGGGACTCTCGAGAGTCTTCTCCAACACCACAGTTCAAAAAGCATCAATTTTTTGACACTCAGCTTTCTTCACAGTCCAACTCTCACATCCATACATGACCACTGGAAAAACCATAGCCTTGACCAGACGGACCTTTGTTGGCAAAGTAATGTCTCTGCTTTTTAATATGCTATCTAGGTTGGTCATAACTTTCCTTCCAAGGAGTAAGCATCTTTTAATTTCATGGCTGCAGTCACCATCTGCAGTGATTTTGGATCCCCCAAAAATAAAGTCTGACACTGTTTCCTCTGTCTCCCCATCTGTTTCCCATGAGGTGATGGGACCAGGTGCCATGATCTTAGTTTTCTGAATGTTAGATTCACTTCTAGTGATGGGCTAAAGAAGGATTCGTGGTATATGACTTCCACGGCTGGGTTACAAGGTTCATGGTCTCTGCCTTGCCCTCTCTTTTGGGATCACTTGCTCTAGGGGAAGCCAGCTATTGTGCCATGAGGATGCTCAAGTATCCTTACAAAGAGTCTTGAGGCCAGAAACTGAGGCCAACAGCCAGGTAAACAAACCATCCTGAAGCAGGTCCTTGGTCCCACACACATGCTCAGATGACTAATGGAGAGCCCATGGGAGACCCTGGGTCAGAGTCCGCAGCTGAGCTGCTCTTAGATTCAGGGTCTTCAGGGACTTCCCTGGTGGTCTAGTGGTTAATAATCCATTCTTCCACTGCAGGGGGCTAGAGGTTTGATTTCTGGTTGGGGAACTAGGATCCCACCTAACTAAAAACAAATAAAGTGTGTGTGTGTGTGTGTGTGTGTGTGTGTGTGTATAATTCTTTTAAAAAATCCCTCACCTTCATAAATTGTGTAATAATACCTTCTCATTGTTTTCAGGTGGCTGACTTTGAGATAATTCATTAAGTATCAATATGTAAGTAAGACGTAAATATTTAGGAGTCAGTTTTTTCATTAAGAGCAGTTTGCAGGAGGTTTAGGTATAGATTTTGAGGGGAAGGGGCTTCTTTGCCTCTTCCTTGCAGAGAATTTTGATTCAGAACTGTGTGATTAAGAATATGGACTTGTGAGTAGACTGCCGTAATTCCAGTGCTGACTCTCACTGACTAGCTTGTGATCCTGGGCAACTTAACCTCTCGAGATTCAGCTTCCTTGTTTTTAAAACAAAGGTAATGATTAATAGCTGTAAAGTGTTTGAGTATCTGGGAAATGGCATGAAATAAACATTAGCTGTTATTATTATTGTGTCTGTAGTTGTATCACCTTACACTCAGATGGTGATTCACATTTATAAAATACTCTGCATATGTTATTGGAAAGTTTGGAGCCTGGGTCAGAAAGGGTTCAGTGAATGAATTCTCAAATTCAGCATAATGTGGGCCTTGTCATACACAGTCCTCAAGCTGATCTTGAGGACAACACTTAGAGTCAACTGTTAGGACCATGGTGGTGGCCGCTTGTTAAATATTTTCAGAACAACTTCAAGTATATTTGTGTGAGAGGCAAATAAAATGGTCACAATACATTCATATTTTGGCAGCTTGGCTCTTAGTGAATATTCTTTCTCCTGAACTCTTAAAGAAAATCTGTCTAATTTTAGTGCTAAGTAGGTTGACTTCTCAAAGAGATATGATCTCAAATGCCATGTCCCTTTACATAAAATATAATTTTACCTGCTGGTTAATGTTGATAATGATGTTAAATAGATTTAAAGTACAAATAAGATACAAATCTGGAACTTGAAATATAAAATTGCAAACTAAAATTTAAATTTACAAAAACTCTTCAAAACCACCTTTCTGTTTAAATGAGGAGTGTCAGCCCCGCTCTAGGCTATTTGTTATCTCTATTACTAGCACCTGTGAACTTTCAGAATAAATCCGTTGTCATGCACTAAATGCTTGCATCCCTCCCCAAATTCATATTTTGAAAACCTACCCCTCAACTAATGGTATGAGGTGGCAGGGTCTTTGGGAGGTGAGGAGTGTTAGCTGGGCTCTGTCTGAGGACACAGTGAGAAGCCAGCTGTCTGCAGCTCACAAGAGGGTCCTCACCAGAACGCGACTGTGCTGCTGCCCTCCGATCTCAGATTTCCAGCCTCCAGAGCAGTGAGGAATGAATTTCTGGTGTCAATAGTTCATTCAGTTTATGGTATTTGTCATGCAACTGACTAAGATACCAGGCATATTTACTAGACATCATCACTCTTGCGTAAATTGTGTGTCTAACGAGGAGAGAGTAAGGCAGAACAATCAATCACTTTGACTTTTTTTTTCTATTTTATTTTTAGCCTAACCTTGAAATAGCACAGTAAATGGAGAGAAATTTTAGAAAATTTTGTTGGAAAAGTAAAATGTGAGAAAATAGACCAAGAGCATGCCTTTCCTGCTTTGAAACAGAAATGGCAGATTTCCATCATGTTTAATAAAAGCAGTACGAATAAAATAAAGGCATTTGAACTGCATGTACTTTTAAAATGTAGAAAAGAACCATCCTGTGGAAGAGACATAGTAAACAAAAAAGACAACTTGGCACCTTTTATTGTGTGGGGAAGAAACTTACCTTGACTAAAAAGGACACTGCTTAGAAAATCAAAATACTACCTCTAATCACAGTGCATTTTCTATGGGTTTAACCTGTTTGCTTCAAAGATTTTACTGTAATTGTCACCAAGTCCCTGCATGACAGGCCAATGAATCCAAGAGATGAGGTGTCAAGGCAAAGAATATGACTTTATTTGGAAAGCTGGCTGACCAGGAGGATGGTAGACTCATAGTAACCATCTTGTCAGGGTCTGGATGCCAGAACCTTTGAGAGAGACAGAGAGAAAGAGAGAGAGAGAGGGAAGCAATGAGAAACTAAAATGAAAGGGGCTTCAGTCTTGCAAAGCATCTCCGGAAAAGGCCAGCCTTTGGAAGGGGTATATTAATCTCTTCTCTCTCTCTCTTTTTTTTTTTTTTTGTAGCTATTCCCAGGTGAGCAGGGTCAGATACTCTCTCTCTGAGCTGAATAAAGCCTCTTTAGGTTAACAGTCAGGCAGAGGGACAGGGTCCCCTGAAGCAGTCCATTATGTATAACTGCAATAACAAAAGCAAGAAAAGCAAGTCAAGGAAATAGTTTCCAATATGGAGTCAGAATTGGCTTCTCCCTGCAAAATAATCAGTTTGACTATGTTTTGTCATTTTTACTATGACAAATCCTTAAGCAATTGCATTTCAAATCTTTTCTTGGCATAACGTGCAAAAGTGATGGAAAGAAGAGACAATACTATTTGGGGAAAAATGCTCTCCATTTTGTACAAAAATTTTTTTTGAAACAAATTACTATATTTTGTTTTTCTATTAATATAAATATGGATAATAATATTATCAACCTTATAGGGTTGTTATCAAGATGAGTTGTCATTATGAGTTATTATCAATAAAGAATTTAGAACAGTGCCTTACTCATAATGCATGGTATATAAGATCTAGTTGAATGTAAATAAGATAATTTTTAGGATGCAATCATTTAGGGTAGAAATAAATGTTAGTGGTAGTGTGGCATGAGATAGGTCACCAGAGGTGGGATAGGAGCACACCAGGCACCTAAACATTCATTTGTATGATTACTTCTGTTTGCTTCCTATCAAAGGAAGCTGACCCTAACCATTCAGACAGATTTGCAAGGTCAGGAGAGATAAGAAAGCCTTCCTCAGCGATCAATGCAAAGAAATAGAGGAAAACAACAGAATGGGAAAGACTAGAGATCTCTTCAAGAAAATGAGAGATACCAAGGGAACATTTCATGCAAAGATGGGCGCAATAAAGGACAGAAATGGTATGGACCTAACAGAAGCAGAAGATATTAAGAAGAGGTGGCAAAAATACACAGAAGAACTGTACAAAAATATCTTCATGACCCAGATAATCACAATGGTGTGATCACTCACCTAGAGCCAGACATCCTGGAATGTGAAGTCAAATGGGCCTTAGAAAGCATCACTACGAACAAAGCTAGTGGATGTGATGGAATTCCAGTTGAGCTATTTCAAATCCTGAAAGATGATGCTGTGAAAGTGCTGCACTCAATATGCCAGCAAATTTGGAAAACTCAGCAGTGGCCACAGGACTGGAAAAGGTCAGTTTTCACTCCAATCCCTAAGAAAGGCAATCCCAAAGAATGCTCAAACTACCACACAATTGCACTCATCTCACACACTAGTAAAGTAATGCTCAAAATTCCCCAAGCCAGGCTTCAGTAATACGTGAACCGAGAACTGCCAGATGTTCAAGCTGGTTTTAGAAAAGGCAGAGGAACCAGAGGTCAAATTGCCAACATCCGCTGGATCATCAAAAAAGCAAGAGAGTTCCAAAAAAACATCTATTTCTGCTTTATTGACTACGCCAAAGCCTTTGACTGTGTGGATCACAATAAACTGTGGAAAATTCTTCAAGAGATGGGAATACCAGACCACCTGACCTGCCTCTTGAGAAACCTATATGCAGGTCAGGAAGCAACAGTTAGAACTGGACATGGAACAACAGACTGGTTCTGAATAGGAAAAGGAGTTTGTCAAAGGCTGCATATTGTCACCCTGCTTATTTAACTTATATGCAGAGGACATCATGAGAAACGCTGGGCTGGAAGAAGGACAAGCTGGAATTAAGATTGACGGGAGAAATATCAATGACCTCAGATATGCAGATGACACCACCCTTATGGCAGAAAGTGAAGAGGAACTAAAAAGCCTCTTGATGAAAGTGAAAGAGGAGAGTGAAAAAGTTGGCTTAAAACTCAACATTCAGAAAGCTAAGATCATGGCATTTGGTCCCATCACCTCATGGGAAATAGATGGGGAGACAGTGGAAACAGTGTCTGACTTCATTTTTTGGGCTTCAAAATCACTGCAGATGGTGACTGCAGCCATGAAATTAAAAGACGCTTAATCATTGGAAGGAGAGTTATGACCAACCTAGATAGCATATTAAAAAGCAGAAACATTACTTTGCCAACAAAGGTCCGTCTGGTCAAGGCTATGGTTTTTCCAGTGGTCATGTATGGATGTGAGAGTTGGACTGTGAAGAAAGCCGAGTGCTGAAAAATTGATGCTTTTGAACTGTGGTGTTAGAGAAGACTCTCGAGAGTCCCTTGGACTGCAAGGAGATCCAACCAGTCCATCCTGAATGAGATCAGTCCTGGGTGTTCATTGGAAGGACTGATTCTGAAGCTGAAACTCCAGTACTTTGCCATGTCATGCAAAGAGTTGACTCACTGGAGTAAGACCATGATGCTGGGAAGGACTGGGGGCAAGAGGAGAAGGGAACGACGGAGGATGAGATGGCTGGATGGCATCACCGACTCGATGGGCATGAGTTTGAGTAAACTCTGGGAGTTTGTGATGGACAGGGCGGCCTGGCGTGCTGCGATTCATGGGGTCGCAAAGGGTCAGACACGACTGAGCAACTGAACTGAACTGAACTTAAACGAGTATTGCTTTAAAATGTTAAATATGTGATAACTTGTTATGTAACCATAGATAACTAACACATCTGTACTTTTGAAGTCTATATAATTCAAAAGAGAATATGTGGTATTTTTATTTGCTGCATTCTCGATCCCACTGGACCCTGAGATGAGAGAGTGGTAACAATCTCCATTCATCATTGTCAAAAAACATATGGTTCCAGGGGATTCTAAATGATTTCTGCACATCTCATCAAGGGTACTTTACTACTGCCTAAGCATCAGTAGCTTTTCTCTATTTTGTGAATAAAAGGAGTCTGAATCTCTTCAGGAGGTTGTGCATTTGGGTGATTCCAATAGTGATAATGTTATCTGTCAAGATGCCTACATGCGTTTCATACCTACTGGCCAAGGCCACATAATTCTCACCATAGGAACTCTGAGGTCTTTTTTCCTTTTGTATGATTCTACTTGACCTCTTGGCAGTTGACAAATCCCTGACTCCTTCATAGGGTTAGAAAAAAATACAACCAGAACCTATACACCATCCATTGGGCATTTTGTGTGGACCATGAGTTCTCTTCCCAGATATTATAGACTGAACTGTGTCCCTCAGAAATTCACATGTTGAAGCCCTAAACACCGTTACCTCAGAATGTGACCTTGTTTGAAACAGGGTCATTGAAGTGGTAATAGATAAAAATGAGATCACATTGGAAAAGTGTAGACCATCCCCAGGCCAATTGTCCTGGTATCCTCATTAAAAGGAAAAAGTTAAAAATAGATACACGCACACAGGGAGAATGCCATGTGGAAATAAAGACAGAGATTGTATTTTGCAAATACTTTTTTAGAGCAGCTTTAGGTTCACAGCAAAAAGGATAGGAAGGGACATAGATTTTTGGCAGCAGAAGTCAAAGAATATCAAGCATGCCAGAAAGCCACCTGGAACAGATCTTCCCTCACTGTCCTTAGAAGGAAAGAACTCTGTCAACACCCTGGTCATTGACAACACCAGATCTTCCAGAACTCTGAGACTATATATTCCTTTTCTGTAAGCTACCTAGTTTGTGGTACTTTGTTATGGTAGCCCTAGAAAATCAATATATCAGGTGATATAGAAACTATCTCCAGACCAGCCCTACTTATGCTAAAGAGGGCAAGGGTAATCTGTCCCACAGGCTTATATCAATCTAGTTGTAATTTGACCTTAATGGCAAAACTTTTCTGATACTACCAAGAAGTTAAGCAATTTGGTGTCATCTGTAAACCTTCCAACCTTTAGAGATGGAATCTCTAAATTGTAAAATATGATCCTATATTCATCAGATACCCTGAAGCCCCACATGGAGGTTACAGCACTGAGGATAATTGCATGATTCATTGATTTGAGATGGGCCAAATGCTGAGATCCCCTTCCTAGGTCACAGTTTTGTCATGTGAAGGGGCTTGCACAACTCAATAAAGCTATGAGAATGCCATGCAGGGCCACCCAGGAAGGACAGGTCATAGTGGAGAGTTCTAAGAAAATGTGGTCCATTGGAGGAGGGAATAACAAACCACTTTAGTATTCTTGCAGTGAGAACCCCATGAACATGAACAGTATGAAAAAGCAAGAAGATATGACACCAGAAGATGAGTACCCCAGGTTGGAAGGTGTCCAATATGCTACTTGGTAAGAGCAGAGGGCAATTATTAATAGTTTCAGGAAGGATGAAGTGGCTGAACCAAAGCAGAAACGATGCCCAGTTGTGGATGTACCTGGTGGTGAAAGTAAATTCCAATGCTGTAAAGAACAACACTTCATAGAAACCTGGAATGTTAGGTCCATGAGTCAAGGTAAATTGGAGGTGGTCATGCAGGAGATAGCAACAGTGAAAACCAACATCTTTTGAATCAGTGAACTAAAATGGACAGGAAAGTGCAAAGATTTAAATCAGGTGACCATTATATCTACTGCTGTAAGCAAGAATCCCTTAGAAGAAATAGAATAGCCCTCAATAATCAACAAAAGAGTCCAAAATGCAGTAGCTGGGTGCAGTTTCAAAAATGACAGAATGATCTCAGTTCGTTTCCAAGACAAACTACAACATCCAAGTCTATGCCCAAACCACTAACACCAAAGAGACTGAAGTTGACCCGTCCTATGAAGACCTGCAAGACCTTCTAGAACTGACAGCAAAAATAATGTCCTTTTCATCACAGGGGACTGGAATGCAAAAGTAGGAAGTCAAAAGATATCTGGAGTATCAAGCAAATTTGGCCTTGGAGTACAAAACAAAGCAGGGCAGAGGCTAACAGAGTTTTGTCAAGAGAATGCACTGGCCGTAGCAAACAGCCTGGAGGTCACACAGCAAGCACAGATAGATTGAGGGGATTAGATCTGGTAGACAGAGCACCTGAAGAACTGTGGACAGAAATTCATAAAATACACAGGAGACAGTGACCAAAACTGTCTCAAAAGAAAAAAATATACAAGAAGGCAAAGTGGCTGTCTGAGGAAGCTTTACACACAGCTGAGGAAAGAGAAGCGAGGGAGAAAGGAAAAGATATACCCAGCTGAATGCAGAGTTCCAGAGAATAGAAAGAAGAGGTGAGGAGACCTTCTTCAAGAAACAGTGCAAAGAAGTAGAGGAAAATAATAGAATGGGGAAGGCTAGAGATCTCTTTAAGAAAATTGAAGATACAAAGGGAATATTTCATGCAAAGATGGGCATGATAAAGAACAGAAACAGTAAGGACCTAACAGAGGCAGAAGAGATTAAAAAGAGGTGGCAGGAATAAACAGAACTATATAAAAAGGGTCTTAAGATTGGGGTAACCACAACAGTGTGGTCACTCACCTAGAGTCAGACATCCTAGGGTGTGAAGTCAAGTGGGCCTTAGAGAGTATTACAATGAGCAAAGCTAGTGGAGGTGATAGAATTTCAGTTGAGCTATTTGAAATCCTAAAAGATGATGCTGTTAAAGTGCTGCACTCAATATATCAGCAAATTTGGAAAACTCAACAGTGGCCACAGAACTGGAAAAGGTCAGTTTTCACATAAGTCCCAAAGAAAGGCAATGCCAAACAATGTTCTATCTACCTGACAAATGAGCTCATTTCTCATGCTAGTAAGGTTGTGCTCATAATCCTTGAAGTTAGGCTTTAGCAGTTCATGAACCGAGAACTTCCTGGTGTACAAGCTGGGTTTAAAAGAGGCAGAGAAGGTAGAGGTCAAATTGCTAACATTCATTGGATCATAGAGAAAGCAAGGAAATTCCAGAAAAAACATCCACTTCTGCTTCATTGACTACACTAAACCATTTGACTGTGTGCATCATAACAAACTGGAAAATTCTTCAAGAGATGGGATTATCAGACCACCCTACCTGTCTCCTGAGAAACCTGTATGTGGATCAAGAAGCAACAGCTAGAACCTTGTATGGAACAATGAACTGGTTTAAAATTGGGAAAGGAATAGGTCAAGGTTGTATGTTGTCACCCTGCTTATTTAACTTATATGCAAAGTACATCATTTAAAATGTTGGGCTGGATTATATCATAAACTGGAATCAAAACTGCCAGTAGAAATATGAGCAAACTCAGATATGCAGGAGACACCATTCTAATGTTAGAGAGTAAAGAGGAGCTAAAGAGCCTCTTGATTAGGTGAAAGAGGAGAGTGAAAAGAGCTGACTTAAAACTCAATGTTCGAAAAACTAAGATTATGGCATCCGGTCCCATCATTTCATGGCAAATATAAGGGGAAAAAATGGAAGCAGTGACAGATTTTATTTTCCTGGACTTCAAAATCCCTGCGGACAGTAACTGCAGCCATGAAATTAAAAGATGCTTGCTCCTTGGAAGGAAAGCTATGATAAACCTAGACAGTGTTTTAAAAAGCAGAGATATCACTTTACTGACAAAGGTCCATATGATCAAAGTTATGTTTCTTCCAGTAGCCATGTATGGATGTGAGAGTTGAACCATAAAGAAGGCTGAATGCTGAAAAACTGAGGCTTTTGAATTGTGCTGGAGAAGATTCTTGACAGTCTCTTGGACTGCAAGGCAATGAGTCCAGTCAATCCTACAGGAAATCCACCCTGAATATTCATTGGAAGGATTGATTCAGAAGCTCCAATACTTTGGCCACCTAATGTGAAGAGCCGACTCATTGGAAAAGACTCTGATGCTGCCAAAGATTGAAGGCAGAAGGAGAAGAGGGCGGCAGAGGATGAGATGGTTAGATAGCATCACTGACTCAATGGACATGAATTTGAGCAGACTCTAGGAGATAGTGAAAGACAGTGAAGCCTGGTTTTCTGTAGTCCATGGGGTCACAAAAAACCAGACACAACTTAACGACTGAACGTCAAGAAATGCTGAGAAATATTTGATTGCTTGTCATAAAAAAGTATTAAATAAGATCACCAAAAGTATTTTCAAAGACATACCATAGTTTCATCAACAAGCAATGGGAGGGAGTCTCAAAAGGGAGGGAGTATATGTATACCTATGGCCAAAACATGTTGAGGTTTGACAGAAAAGAGCAAAATTCTATAAAGCAATTATCCTTCAATAAAAACTAAATAAATTTTAAAAAATGCATTTGGTTCTGAAGGTAACAAAATCAACTTATTGTTCCTTCACATGAATATGAACATTTAGAGTAGGGAAAACACTCAGGACTAAGCTTTTACTAATTTTAATAGCTTTCTGTACCCAAGACAGAAAAGGTTGAGTATTGTGAAAGCATTTGTCTGTAAAACATTGCATAAATTTAGAAACAAAATGTTTTTCTTATCTATGTATTTAGTAACCCTGAAAGTTGATGTTTGATGACAGAGAGAAAAAAAGGAAATATATAAGATTTGGGAAACATGTATTTCAGGTCCAGTTTCTGACGTTAGGGGCCAGGGTTGTAATATGCCTAGGTCCTGTATCCTCTGCCTGGGTCTTCATCTGTGATATGGAAATGGGTGGGCTGCCACTATATTCCTTCCCAGAATGTTATCATGAGATAACTCTGGAAGTTTGTTAAGTTCTATGAAAAATATATATTTTCCCAAAGAAATGTGAAAACTATTGACACTTCCGTATGTGTGTGAAAACTCATCTGTCACTGTGATTTCCACATCACCTGTTTACTGGAATCTTTTTCTATCAAGATTTGGTTAAAAAGAGAAAAGTGTGCAGGATGTAGGATAAGGGGAAGCAGTGGGTGAGACCTGTGTCAGTTTACCAAGATGGGAAGGGGACCAGGAAAGACAGCTTGACTATTACAAGGTCTCCATTTAGTGCTAATATTGATATTATCAATACCTATGACATTTTGCAAAAATGCTGAGGTTGGGATGATTTTATGTATGTATGTATATGCATATATATGTACCTATGTACACACACACACACATTTTGAAGCTTCCTAGAAAGAAGTTTTATATAATCACTTTATATACAACCTGAGCCATCAGGGAAGCCCATATAAATACATGTAAGTTTATGTACATGAAAGTGTTAGTCACTCAGTCATGTCCAACTCTTTGTGACCCCATGGACTGTAGCCCACCAGGCTTCTCTGACAATTTTATATAAAAGCTAAAGCAATATGGGAAAGACATACATGTGAATTTCCAGTTTAGAAAGATTTATCTCACAGTCTTCATCCTTACATTGATTAAATTGTGTTAAAAGATTCAGAGCCTTAAGAAACCCCTAAATAGAGGGTTGTGATAAGAAATGCAAGTGGGATAACTGGGGCAGACTGATCTGAAACAGCTCATTATAAAATCTGACTCATTCCTACAGATTTTTTTCTCTGGAGTGTTTCTGACCTCCCACTCCCCATTCTGATGCCCCCTGAGCAGAATTGATTCATTTTATGACTGTAAACTTATCACAGGATATTAGCTCGGAAATCGCGTTCTGTTTCTCTCACATAGCAAGAGGTAGAAAAGGCCTTGGCAGGGACAAATCCCTATCCCTGCTCAGCGCCAAGCAGAATGCAGGTGATGAGCTTATTTGATTCTATTAATACCTTGTGTTTACTCAGAACTGACCTGTGCCTGTCTTCGTTCAAATTTTCACCTTTACCTGTAGTCACTGGTCCTGCCTTCATTTCTCTGCCTTTTTCTGAGTTGAACTATCATCCAGATTCTTGAGTAAAGCCTGGCAGTCAGTGTGTATAATGATATGCTGATTGAGTAAATGAACTTCTACACAATTTGATGATGTACTGTGTCTAGAAGTTCAGTTCTCTAATCAGAATTGTATTGAACCCTATGTTGGGCACTTATTAGTTTTGTGATTATAGGTGAATCCCTCAGTGTCTGTAAGGCTCATCTGTACTACGGAGGTAACAGTACTTACTTAACAGGGTTAGTTGAAGACTTAATCTTTTATATAAGGGTATCTTTATGGATTTTGTATTGTCTTTTTATATTTATGTCCAATAATTATAGGAATCATCTTTATTCACATTTATATCTTCAGAACATAGTCCAAAGCACACTGCTTTAGCAGTGGGTAATTTAATGTGGAGAAATGATAGGATTATGGCAGGACACTGGAATTTTTGCAAAGATTTTTTTTGAGCAGTTTTAGGTTCACAGCAAAATGGAGAGGAAGGTACAGAGATTTTTCTCTTTTTTTTGTTTTATATTTTTTTCTTTAAAAAAAAATAGTTTATTGATTTCATTGCAGGCTAATTACTTTACAATATTGTGGTGGTTTTTGCCATACATTGACATGAATCAGCCACGGGTATACATGAGTCCCCCATCCTGAAGCCCCCTCCCACCTCCCTCCCCCTCCCATCCCTCTGGGTCATCCCAGTGCACCGGCTTTGAGTGCCCTGTTTCATGCATCGAACTTGGACTGGTGATCTGCTTCACATATGGTAATACACATGTTTCAGTGCTATTCTCTCACATCATCCCACCCTCTCCTCCCACAGAGTCCAGAAGTATTCTTTATATCTGTGTGTCGTTTGCTGTCTCACATATAGGGTCATGGTTACCATCTTTCTAAATTCCATATATATGTGTTAATATACTGTATTGGTATTTTTCTTTCTGACTTATTTCAGTCTGTATAATAGGCTCCAGTTTCATCCACCTCGGCAGAACTGATTCAAATACTTTCTTTTTAATGCCTGAGTAATATTCCATTGTGTATATGTACCACAGCTTTCTTATCCATTCGTCTGCTGATGGACATCTAGGTTGCTTCCATGTCCTGGCTATTGTGAACAGTGCTGCAAGGAACATTGGGATACATGCGTCTCTTTCAATTCTGGTTTCCTCAGTGTGTGTGCCCAGCAGTGGGAATGCTGGGTTGTATGGCAGTTCTATTTCCAGTTTTTTAAGGAATCTCCACACTGTTTTCAATAGTGGCTGTACTAGTTTACATTCCCACCAACAGTGTAAGAGGGTTCCCTTTTCTCCACACCCTCTCCAGCATTTATTGTTTGTAGACTTTTTGATGGCAGCCATTCTGACCAGCATGAGATGGTACCTCATTGTGGATTTGATTTTCATTTCTCTGATAATGAGTGATGTTGAGCATCTTTTCATGAGTCAGCCATCTGTATGTCCTCTTTGGCGAAATGTCCATTTAGTTCTTTGGCCCATTTTTTGTTTGGGTCATTTATTTTTCTGGTATTGAGCGGCTTGTATATTTTTGAGATTAATTCTTTGTCAGTTGCTTCATCTGCTATAATTTTCTCCCATTCTGAAGGCTGTCTTTTCGCCTTGCTTATAGTTTCCTTTGTTGTGCAAAAGCCTTTAGGTTTAATTAGGTCCCACTTGTTTACTTTTCCTTTTATTTCCATTACTCTGGGAGGTGGGTCATAGAGGATCCTGCTGTGATTTATGTCAGAGAGTGTCTTGCCTATGTTCTCCTCTAGGAGTTTTATAGTTTCTGGTCTTACATTTAGATCTTTAATCCATTTTGAGTTTATTTTGTGTATGGTATTAGAAAGTGTTATAG
Source organism: Dama dama (assembly GCF_033118175.1). Lineage (NCBI taxonomy): Eukaryota > Metazoa > Chordata > Mammalia > Artiodactyla > Cervidae > Dama > Dama dama. The sequence continues at coordinate 9,085,793 of NC_083708.1, read as the reverse complement.
TTTCATTCTTTTACAGGTCGTTGACCAGTTTTCCCAGCACCACTTTTAAAGAGAGTGTCTTTTCCCATTGTATATTCTTACCTCCTTTGTCAAAGATAAGGTGTCCATAGGTGCATGGATTTATCTCTGGGCTTTCAATTTTGTTCCATTGATCTATATTTCTGTCTTTGTGCCAGTGCCATACTGTCTTGATGACTGTAGCTTTGTAGTATAGTCTGAAGTCAGGCAGGTTGATTCCTCCATTTCCATTCTTCTTTCTCAAGGTTGCTTTGGCTATATGAGGTTTTTGCTGTTGTTGTTGTTGTTTTTCATTTTGTATTTCCATACAAATAGTGAAATTATTTGTTCTAGTTCTGTGAAAAAATACCGTTGATAGCTTAATATGGATTGCATTGAGTCTGTAGATTGCTTTGGGTGGTGTATTCATTCTCACTATATTGATCCTTCTAATCCACAAAATATGGCATATTTCTCCATCTATTTGTGTCATTTTTGTTTTCTTTCATCAGTGTGTTCTAGTTTTCTATATATAGGTCTTTTGTTTCTTTAGGTAGATTTATTCCTAAGTATTTTATTCTTTTTGTTGCAATGGTGAATGGAATTGTTTCCTTAATTTCTCTGTTTTCTCGTTGTTAGTGTATAAGAATGCAAGGGATTTCTGCTTATTAATTTTGTATCTTGCAACTTTGCTATATTCATTGATTAGCTCTCATAATTTTCTGGTGGTGTCATTCGGGCTTTTTATGTAGAGGATCATGTCATCTGCAAGCAGTGAGTTTTACTTCTTCTTTTCCAACCTGGATTCCTTTAATTTCTTTTTCTTCTCTGATTGTCATGGCTAAAACTTCCAAAACTATGTTGAATATCAGTGGTGAGAGTGGGCACCCTGTCTTGTTCCTGACTTTAGTGGAAATGCTTTCAATTTTTCACCATTGAGGATAATATTTCTGGTGGGTTTACAATATATGCCTTTTATTATGTTGAGGTATGTTCCTTCTATGCCTACTTTCTGGAGGGTTTTTATCATAAATGGATTTTGAATTTTGTCAAAGGCTTTCTCTGCATCTCCCATATGAGATAATCATGGTTTTTATCATTCAGTTTGTTAATGTGGTGTATCATATTGATCAACTTGTGAATATTGAAGAATCCTTGCATCCCTGGGATAAAGCACACTTGGTCATGATGTATGATCTTTTTAATATGTTGTTGGATTCTGTTTGCTAGGATTTTGTTAAGAATTTTTTCATCTATGTTCATCAGTGATATTGGCCTGTAGTTTTCTTTTTTGTGGCATCTTTGTCAGGTTTTGGTATTAGGGTGATGGTGGCCTCATAGAATGAGTTTGGCAGTTTACCTTCCTCTGCAATTTTCTGGGAGAATTCGAGTAGGATGTGTGTTAGCTCTTCTCTAAATTTTTGGTAGAATTCAGCTGTGAAGCCATCTGGTCCTGGGCTTTTGTTTGTTGGGAGATTTCTGATTACAGTTTTGATTTCTGTGCTTGTGATGGGTCTGTTAAGATTTTCTACTTCTTCCTGGTTCAGTTTTGGAAGGTTATACTTTTCTAAGAATTCGTCCCCTTTTCCCAAGTTGTCCGTTTTATTGGCATATAGTTGCTGATAGTAGTCTCTTATGATCCTTTGTATTTCTGTGTTGTCTGTTGTGATTTCTCCATTTTCATTTCTAATTTTGTTGATTTGATTCTCCCTTTTTTCCTTAATGAGTCTGGCTAATGGTTTGTCTATTTTATTTACCTTCTCAAAGAACCAGTTTTTAGTTTTGTTGGTTTTGGCTATAGTCTCCTTTGTTTCTTTGTCAATTATTTCTGCCCTAATTCTTATGATTTCTTTCCTTCTACTAACCCCGGGGTTCTTCATTTCTTCTTTTTCTAGTTGCTTTAGGTGTAAAGTTAGGTTATTTATTTGATTTTTCTCTTGTTTCTTGAGGTAACTAGTATTGCTATGAACCTTCCCCTTAGCACTGCTTTACACTGAATCCCATAGGTTTTGGATTGTCGTGCTTTCATTTTCATTTGTTTCTATGCATATTTTGATTTCTTTTTTTGATTTCTTCCATGGTTTGTTGGTTATTCAGAAGCGTGCTGTTTAGCCTCCATACCCCCCCCCCCCCCGCCGTAGTTGGCATCTAACAGTATTGTAATCAAAAAAGATGCTTGAAATGATTTCAATTTTTTTGAGTTTATCAAGGCTAGATTTATGGCCCAGCTGTGATCTATCCTGAAGAGTGTTCCATGTGCACTTGACAAAAGGGTGAAATTCATTATTTGGGGGTGAAATATCCTAAGAGATCAATTAGGTCTAACTGGTCTATTGTATCATTTAAAGTTTGTGTTTCCTTGCTAATTTCTCTTTGGTTGATCTATCCATAGGTGTAACTGGGGTATTAAAGTCTCCCACTATTATTGTGTTACTGTTAATTTTCCCTTTCATACTTGTTAGCATTTGCCTTATATATTGCAATGCTCCTATGTTGGGTGTACACACACACACACACACACACACACACACACACACATAAAATTGTTATATCTTCTTGTTGGATTGATTTTTGATTATTATGTGGTGTCCTTCTTTGTGTCTTTTCATGGACTTGATTTCAAAGTCTATTTTATCTGATGTGAATATTGCTGCTCCTGCTTTCTTTTCATCTCTATTTGTATATAATATCTTTTCCCAGCCCTTCACTTTCAGTTTGTATGTGTCCCTTGGTTTGAGGTGGGTCTCTTGTAGACAGTATATATAGGGGTCTTGTTTTTGTATCCATTCAGCCAGTCTTTGTCTTTTGGTTGGGGCACTCAACCCATTTACATTTAAGGTAATCATTGGTAAGTATTATCCCATTGTCATTTACTTTGTTGTTTTGAGTTCGAGTTTATACATCTTTTCTGTATTTCCTGTCTAGAGAAGATCCTTTAGCATTTGTTGAAGAGTTGGTTTGGTGGTGCTGAATTCTCTCAGCTTTCAATTGTATTCATCTCACATACTAATAAAGTGATGCTTAAAATTCTCCAAGCCAAGCTTCAGCAATACATGAACTGTGAACTTCCAGATGTTCAAGCTGGTTTTAGAAAAGGCAGAGGAACCAGAGATCAAATTGCCAACATCTGCTGGATAATTGAAAAAGCAAGAGAGTTCCAGAAAAAAATCTATTTCTGCTTTATTGACTATGCCAAAGCCTTTAACTATGTGGATCACAATAAACTGTGGAAAATTCTGAAAGAGGTGGAAATACCAGACCACCTGACCTGTCTCTTGAGAAACCTGTATGCAGGTCAGGAAGCAACAGTTAGAATTGGGCATGGAACAACACACTGGTTCCAAATAGGAAAAGGAGTACATCAAGGCTGTATATTGTCACTCTGCTTATTTAACTTATATGCAGAGTACATCATGAGAAACGCTAGGCTGGAAGAAGCACAAGCTGGAATCAAGATTGCCAGGAGAAATATCAGTAACCTCAGATATGCAGATGACACCACCCTTATGGCAGAAAGTGAAGAAGAACTAAAAAGCCTCTTGATGAAAGTGAAAGAGGAGAGTGAAAAAGTTGGCTTAAAGCTCAACATTCAAAAAGCTAAGATCATAGCATCCGGTCCCATCACTTCATGGCAAATAGATAGGGAAACAGTGGAAACAGTGGCTGACTTTATTTTTCTGGGCTGCAAAATCACTGCAGATGGTGACTGCAGCCATGAAATTAAAAGACACTTACTCCTTGGAAGGAAAGTTATGACCAACCTAGACAGAATATTAAAAAGCAGAGATATTACTTTGTCAGCAAAGGTCCGTCTAGTCAAGGCTATAGTTTTTCCAGTGGTCATATATGGATATGAGAGTTGGACTATAAAGAAAGCTGAGTGCCGAAGAATGGATCTTTTGAAGTGTGGTGTTGAGGGATCCAACCAGTCCATCCTAACGGAGATCAGTCCTGGGTGTTCATTGGAAGGACTGATGTTGAAGCTGAAACTCCAATACTTCAGCCACTTGATGTGATGAGCTGGACTCATTTGAAAAGACCCTGATGCTGGGAAAGATTGAGGGTAGGAGGAGAAGGGAACGACGGAGGATGAGATAGTTGGATGGCATCGCCGACTCAATGGACATGGGTTTGGGTGGACTCTGGGAGTTGGTGATGGACAGGGAGGCCTGGCGTGCTGTGGTTCATGGGGTTGCAAAGAGTTGGACACAACTGAGCGACTGAACTGAACTGAAAGCTTTTGATTTCTCCTTCATATTTGAATGAGATCCTTGCTGGGTATAGTGATCTGGGTCGTAGGTTTTTCTCTTTCATCTCTTTAAGTATGTCCTGCTATTCCTTCTGGCCTGAAGAGTTTCTATTGAAAGATCAGATGTTATCCTTATGGGGATCCATTGTCTGTTATTTGTTGCTTTTCCCTTTCTGGTTTTAATATTTTCTCCTTGTGGTTAATCTTTGTTAATTTGATTAATATATGTCTTGGGGTGTTTTGCCTTGGGTTTATTCTTTTTGGGGCTCTCTGGGCTTCTTGGACTTCAGGGGCTATTTCTTTCCCCATTTTAGTGAAATTTTCAACTATTATCTCCTCAAGTATTTTCTCATCCCCCCCACTTTTTTTTTGTCTTCTTCTGGGACTCCTATGATTTGAATGTTGGGGTGTTTAGCATTTTCCCAGAGGTCTGGTACAGAGATTTTCAATGTGCCTCTTACCCCAAAATGTAGCACCTCCCCTGTTATTAATATCCTCCCCATTGATGAAACCATATGCATCACATCACAATATGAGTTAAAATAAAAATATAACTGGAGATAGAGAAAGAGTGTGCCATGCAGGAAGGTTGCTTCTGATCTCAGATCCTGGATAAAACACATTTTGATCTACTGACTTATTCAAGCAAGAAGCAAGGATCACAGAGATAATCTCTAAGGTATTTCCTGCCAGGACATGAGCTCTTGAAATTGGGTGAATATTTCATGTCTCAACCAAGCCACACTGACTTCTAGATACAAGTGACACAATGTGCCCAAGGTCCATAACTGTCTCGCCTGAGATAAACTTTCTTCCTCTCAGGGAAAAAGGCAGCATCAGTCTGTGAATTTGCTTCTTGAAAATCAGATATAGGCTTTGCTGTTTGGGCCAGCTCAGTGCTTCTCAAAATTCACTGAATTATTGAAAATAATGTTCCTAAAGACAATTTTACTTTGCTATGGTATTGAAAATAGCTTATGAAATTCTCAAAAACATAAACTTAGCATTTTCATGTAATTATGAAATAATATATATATTGTATATGAAAGTCAGAAAACATCAAAGAGCTGAGAAGATAACACAAATTGAGTATAAATATGTTGGATTTTGGGATATACATATACACACATATCTTTGTGTATATATACATATATCTGTGTAAAAGTGAAAGTCGCTCAGTCGTGTCCAACGTTTTGCGACCCCATGGACTGTAGCATGCAAGACTCCTCTGTCCATGGAATTCTCCAGGCCAGAATGCTGGAATGAATAGCCGTTCCCTTCTCCAGGGGATCTTCCCAACCCAGGGATCAAACCAGGTCTCCTGCAATGCAGGTAGATTCTTTACAGTTTGAGCCACCTGTTGAGCTTTTGTAAGTATTCACTTAATTCTCAAAACACCCCAATGAGTTAAGGACAATTACTTTCCATTTCACAGATAAGGAAAATAAGGCTTAGAGAGATTAAATGACTTGACTTAATTCATACAGAAAATTGTAGAACCTGAATTTTAACTCAGGCACTGTGACTTACATCTCTGTTCTTCAATTTCTGCTGTGCGTGTGGGCACAGATATGTATGAAGAAATTTAGGGTCATATTGTATATACTCTATGGAAACTTCTTTTTCAACTGATTATAAATGCTTGGCTTAAATTGAAGAAAGTAGAGAAAAACATTAGATCATTCAGGTATGACCTGAATCAAATCTGTTATGATTAGTCAGAGCAAGTGACAAATAGATTCAAGGGATTAGGTCTGATAGACAGAGTGCCTGAAGAACAATGGACAGAGGTTCATGACATTGTACAGGAGGCAGTGATCAAGACCATCCCTAAGAGAAAAAAACTGCAAAACGGCAAAATGGTTGTCTGAGGAGGCCTTATAAATAGCTGAGAAAATAAGAGAAGAAAAAGGTAAAGGAGAAAAGGAAAGATATATGATTTGAATGCAGAGTTCCAAAGAATAGCAAGGAAAGATAAGAAAGCCTTCCTCAGTGACCAATGCAAAGAAATAGAGGGAAACAATAGAATGGGAAAGACTAGAGATCCTTCAAGAAAACCAGAGATACCAAGGGAACCTTTCATGCAAAGATGGGTACAATAAAGGACAGAAATGATATGGACCTAACAGAAGCAGAAGACATTAAGAAGAGGTGACAAGAATACACAGAAGAACTATACAAAAAAGATCTTCACAACCCAGATAATCATGATGGTGTGATCACTCAAGTAAAGCTAGACATCCTGAAATGAGAAGTCAAGTGGGCCTAAGGAAGCATCATTATGAACAAAACTAGTGGAGGAGATGGAATTCCAGTTGAGCTATTTCAAATCCTAAAAGATGATGCTGTGAAAGTGCTGTACTGAATATGCCAGCAAATTTGGAAAACTCAGCAGTGGCCACAAGACTGGGAAATGTCAGTTTTCATTCCAATCCCAAAGAAAGGCAATGTCAAAGAATGCTCAAACTACTGCACAGTTGCACTCATCTCACATGCTAGGAAAGTAATGCTCAAAATTCTGCAAGCCAGACTTCAACAGTATATGAACCATGAACTTCCAGACATTCAAGCTGCATTGAAAAGTCAGAGGAACCAGAGATCAAATTGTCAACAATTGTTGGATCATCAAAAAAGCAAGAGAACACCAGAAAAACATCTATTTCTGCTTTATTGACTATGCCAAAGCTTTTGACTGTGTGGATCACAAGAAACTGTGGAAAATTCTTCAGTTCTTCAAGAGATGGGAATACCAGACTACCTGACCTGCTTCTTGAGAAATCTGTGTGTAGGTCAAGAAGCAACAGTTAGAACTGGGCATGGAAAAACAGACTGGTTCCAAACCAGGAAAGGAGTATGTCAAGGCTGTATATGGTCACCCTGCTTTTTTAACTTCCATCCAGAGTACATCATGAGAAATGCCATGCTAGATTAATCACAAGCTGGAATCAAGATTGCCAGGAGAAATATCAATAACCTCAGATATGCAGATGTCACCACCCTTATGGCAGAAAGCAAAGAAGAACTAAAGAGCCTCTTGATGATGGTGAAAGAGGAGAGTGAGAAAGTTGGTTTATTTTATTTATTTATTTTTTCATTTATTTTTATTAGTTGGAGGCTAATTACTTACAATATTGTAGTGGTTTTTGCCATACATTGACATGAATCAGCCATGGATTTGCATGTGTTCCCCATCCTGGACCCCACTCCCACCTCCCGCCCCATCCCATCCCTCTGGATCATCCCAGTGCACCAGCGCTGAGCACTTGTCTCATGCATCCAACCTGGACTGGCGATCTGTTTCACACAAAAAAATTGATAATGCATGTGTTTCAATGTTATTCTCTCAGATCATCCCACCCTCGCCTTCTCCCACAGAGTCCAAAAGTCTGTTCTGTACATCTGTGTCTCTTTTTCTATCTTGCATATAGGGTTATCATTACCATCTTTCTAAATTCCATATATATGCATTAGTATACTGTATTGGTCTTTATCTTTCTGGCTTACTTCACTCTGTATAATGGGCTCCAGTTTCATCCATCTCATTAGAACTGATTCAAATGAAGTTTTTTAATGGGTGAGTAATATTCCATTGTGTATATGTACTACAGCTTTCTTATCCATTCATCTGCTGACGGGCACCTAGGTTGCTTCCATGTCCTGGCTATTATAAACAGTGCTGCAATGAACACTGGGGTGCATGTGTCTCTTTCAGTTCTGGTTTCCTTAGTGTGTGTGCCCAAGAGTGGGATTGCTGGGTCATATGGCAGTTCTATTTCCAGATTTGTAAGGAATCTCCACACTGTTCCCCATAGTGGCTGTACTAGTTTGCATTCCCACCAACAGTGCAAGAGGGTTCCCTTCTCTCCACACCCTCTCCAGCATTTATTGTTTGTAGACTTTTGGATAGCAGCCATCCTGACTGGCGTGTAATGGTACCTCATTGTGGTTTTGGTTTGCATTTCTCTGATAATGAGTGATGTTGAGAATCTTTTCATGTGTTTGTTAGCCATCTGTATGTTTTCTTTGGAGAAATGTCTGTTTAGTTCTTTGGCCTATTTTTTGATTGGGTCATTTATTTTTCTGGAATTGAGCTGCAGGAGTTCCCTGCATATTTTTGAGATTAACCCTTTGTCTGTTGCTTCATTTGCTATTATTTTCTCCCATTCTGAAGGCTGTCTTTTCACCTTGCTTATAGTTTCCTTTGTAGTGCAAAAGCTTTTAAGTTTAATTATGTCCCATTTGTCTAGTTTTGCTTTTATTTCCAATATTCTGGGAGGTGGGTTATAGAGGATCTTGCTGTGATTTATGTCAGAGAGTGTTTTGCCTATGTTTTCCTCTAAGAATTTTATAGTTTCTGGTCTTACATTTAAATCTTTAATCCATTTTGAGTTTATTTTTGTGGATGGTGTTAGAAAGTGTTCTAGTTTCATTCTTTTACAAGTGGTTGACCAGTTTTCCCAGCACCACTTGTTAAAAAGGTTGTCTTTTCTTCATTGTATATTCTTGCCTCCTTTGTCGAAGATAAGGTGTCCATAGGTGTGTGGATTTATCTCTGGGCTTTCAATTTTGTTCCATTGATCTATATTTCTGTCTTTGTGCCAGTACCATACTGTCTTGATGACTGTGGCTTTGTAGTAGAGCCTGAAGTCAGGCAGGTTGATTCGTCCAGTTCCATTCTTCTTTCTCAAGATTGCCTTGGCTATTTGAGGTTTTTTTGTATTTCCATACAAATTTTGAAATGATTTGTTCTAGTTCTGTGAAAAATACTATTGGTAGCTTGATAGGGATTGCATTGAATCTATAGATTGCTTTGGGTAGCATAGTCATTTTCACAATATTTATTCTTCCAATCCATGAACATGGTATATTTCTCCATCTATTTGTGTCCTCTTTGATTTCTTTCATCGGTGTTTTATAGTTTTCTATATATAGGTCTTTTGTTTCTTTAGGTAGATATACTCCTAAGTATTTTATTCTTTTTGTTGCCATGGTGAATGGTATTGTTTCCTTAAATTCTCTTTCTGTTTTCTCATTGTTAGTGTATAAGAATGCAAGGGATTTCTGTGTGTTAACTTTATATCCTGTAACTTTACTATATTCATTGATTAGCTCTAGTAATTTTCTGGTAGAATCTTTAGGATTTTCTATGTACAGGATCATGTCATCTGCAAACAGTGAGAGTTTTACTTCTTCTTTTTCTATCTGGATTCGTTTTATTTATTTTTCTGCTCTGATTGCTGTGGCCAAAACTTCCAAAACTATGTTGAATAGTAGTGGTGAGGGTGGGCACCCTTGTCTTGTTCCTGACTTTAGGGGAAATGCTTTCAATTTTTCACCATTGAGGATAATGTTTGCTGTGGGTTTGTCATACATAGCTTTTATTATGTTGAGGTATGTTCCTTCTATTCCTGCTTTCTGGAGAGTTTTTTTTTTTTTTTTTTTTTTCTTTCTTTTTTTTTTTTTTATTAGTTGGAGGCCAATCACTTCACAACATTTCAGTGGGTTTTGTCATACATTGATATGAATCAGCCATGGATTTACACGTATTCCCCATCCCGATCCCCGCTCCCACCTCCCTCTCCACCCGATTTCTCTGGGTCTTCCCAGTGCACCAGGCCCGAGCACTTGTCTCATGCAACCCACCTGGGCTGGTGATCTGTTTCACCATATATAGTATACATGCTGTTCTTTAGAAATATCCCACCCTCACATTCTCCCACAGAGTTCAAAAGTCTGTTCTGTATTTCTGTGTCTCTTTTTCTGTTTTGCATATAGGGTTATCGTTACCATCTTTCTAAATTCCATATATATGTGTTAGTATGCTGCAATGTTCTTTATCTTTCTGGCTTACTTCACTCTGTATAAGGGGCTCCAGCTTCATCCATCTCATTAGGACTGGTTCAAATGAATTCTTTTTAATGGCTGAGTAATAATATTCCATGGTGTATATGTACCACAGCTTCCTTATCCATTCATCTGCTGATGGGCATCTAGGTTGCTTCCATGTCCTGGCTATTATAAACAGTGCTGCGATGAACATTGGGGTGCACGTGTCTCTTTCAGATCTGGTTTCCTCAGTGTGTATGCCCAGAAGTGGGATTGCTGGGTCATATGGCAGTCCTATTTCCAGTTTTTTAAGAAATCTCCACACTGTTCTCCATAGTGGCTGTACTAGTTTGCATTCCCACCAACAGTGTAAGAGGGTTCCCTTTTCTCCACACCCTCTCCAGCATTTATTGCTTGTAGACTTTTGGATAGCAGCCATCCTGACTGAGTTTTGTTTTTTTTTTAATCATAAATTGATGTGGAATTTTGTCAAAGAAAGTTGGTTTAAAACTCAACATTCAGAAAATGAAGATCATGGCATCCGGTCTCATCAGTTCATGGCAAATCGATGGGCAAACAATGTAAACAGTGACAGACTATTTTCTTGGGCTCCAAAATCACTGCAGATAGTGACAGCAGCCATGAAATTAAGACACTTCCTCCTTGGAAGAAAAGTGATGACCAACCTTGACAGCATATTAAAAAGTAAAGACATTACTTTGCCAACAAAGGTCCATCTAGTTAAAGTTATGGCTTTTCCAGTAGTCATGTATGGATGTGAGTCAGACTATAAAGAAAGCTGAGTGCTGAAGAATTGATGTTTTTGAACTGTTGTGTTAGAAAAGACTCTTGGGGGTCCCTTGAACTGCAAGGGGGTCCAACCAGTCCATCCTAAAGGAGATCAGTCCTGAATATTCATTGGAAAGACTGATACTGAAGCTGAAACTCCAATAATTTGGCCACCTAATGCAAAGAACTGACTCATTGGAAGACTCTGATGCTGGGAAAGATTGAAGGCAGGAGGAGAAGGAGATGACAGAGGATGAGATGGTTGGATGGCACCACCAATTCTATGGACATGAGTTTGGGTAAATTCTGGGAGTTGGTGATGGACACAGAAGTGTGACATGCTGCAGTCCATGGGGTCACAAAGAGTCAGACACTACTGAGTGACTGAAGTGACTGACTGATAAATATTTCCGATGTCATTAGTGTTTTTTATGATATAATTTTGGGATATGGCATAGTTATCCACTGTACAGCAGGATTTACTTAAAAAGACATCATTAGACATAAAGACATACTTTGACAAATATCAAACTCATAAGCATAATGGGGTCTACAAAAAAGCATTCCTAGAAAGAGATTCCTTGGTCAAATGATATGCATATTTTTAAGGCTTTCAATATATATTGACCAAGGTGTTCCAAGAATTCTTGCATTTTTTTCTCTAAAACGGAGGTCTGACTAACCAGTTCTGGCCTAATGTCTGTATTTGCAAGTGAGGGTTTATCAGAACACTTCCATGCCTGTTTGTCTGTGGTCACAATTATGCTAGCAGAGCAGAGTTGGATAGTTATGACAGAGATCATATGACTCACAAAGCTGGAAATATTTATTATATGACCTATTGCGGAAAAGATTTAAACCTCCTCCCTACATATTAGAGTTAAAAATCTGTTTCTCTGTTTTTCTGTCCATCTGGGATATAAAAAGGCAGGTAGACATATATATATATATGTATATATGGTCATAAATTTGGTTTGGTAGACTAAATTACTATTTCAATGTAGGAAAGAAAATTTCTTACCTTTTCTGTCCATTTGCCTGTCTTCTTTTCTGCCCATTATCTCTTTTTTTTGGTGTTTTTACTCTATGTGCCATTTTGTTTCTTGAGTTCTTTATAAGTTAAATATATTTGCAAATTTCCATATATGTCTATTTCACTTTGAGTCATCTATTTTGCGTTCTTTACTACGGCTCTTGAGACATAGGAGGTTTTGATTGTTTTATAATTAAAATGTGTCAGTACTTTTATTTAGGATTCTATCGTTCATTTATTTATTTTTCCTTTTTAAAAAATTTATTTATTTTAGTTGGAGGCTAATTACTTTACAGTATTGTAGCGGTTTTTGCCATACATTGATATGAATCAGCCATGGGTTTACATGTGTCCCCCATCCTGAACCCCCCTCCAAATTCTACTTAGGAAACCCTGTTTTTCCTTTGTGCTCTGTGCAATTCATGTGTATTTTAACTTGGCTTTTTTATGGTTCACTTATTTATTTTTGTATCCATTTATTACTATTTCTTTAATTCATCTAAGCTATATTTTGAATGAGTCTTTAAGTGAAGAACTAGCTTAAACTGTCTAGACAGGCAATTATCCATCATTATTGATGAGACTATCTTTCCCTACTGATTCACAATTCCACTGTTATGATCTGCTAAATTCTGGTTCACATGAGTATCTATTTCTGACTTCTGTGATGGTCCACTCGTTCTGTCTGTACTCATTTTATCCACTAAATTCATACACAGTTATAATTGATGAACATAATCCCCTCATTAATTTTTATAATTTTTCTACCTCTTCAATCCTGTTTATTCTTTCAATTGAATGAATGTTAAAATGATTTTTTCAGTTTTTTTTAATTGGAATATAATTGCTTTACAATGTGGTGGTCTCTGTCATACATCAAGACAAGTCATTCATAATCATATATATAATTCAGTTTTTAAAAAATTAATCAGAATTTAAGTTGAAATTTATTATAACAATACATTAATTTGAGAGGGATTGAATCCTACCATATTAAATCTTTTCATTAAATCAGATTCTTTTATGTTTCTGAGAAATAGTCAGTAGCTTAAACAGTATAGATCCTGCACACACTTTGGATTGCTTATTCCTACATAAACCAAATTTTCTGTGCTAATAAACTTTCATACATGACATTTTCTAATTGGATGCTATTGGTATTTTAAAAAGCTATTATTTCTCTAACCAGTTACATTTGTGTCTGCTCTTAATAATGTAGATTATTCCTCAGTTGATTCATTTTAGTTTCCTAGGTGAAGAATCTTTTAAAATATTATAGTTATGATTTAAGCTTTTTATTATCAGTCAGAAACTCCAGATAGTGTCAAACACTAGGAGTAACAGTAGGCACCTTATCTGTGCATCATTTCTCACTTTAAAGTAATTTCTTGAATGTTTCTTAGTTATATATGAGGTTGGCTTCTGGGTTAAAATAAATTTTTGTCATGTTAAGGATATATCCTGTTATTCCTTTCTTATTAGGCAATCATTTGCTAAAAGATAAGTAGTTATTGAAATTTGGCAAGTGGCTTTAGATATGCAGTTCAGGTTAGTCACTCAGTCATGTCCAGCTCTGTGGAATCCCCATGAACCGCAGCACGCCAGGCCTCCCTGTCCATCACCAACTTCCGGAGTCTTACCCAAACCCATGTCCATTGAGTTGGTGATGCCATCCAACCATCTCATCCTCTGTTGTCCCCTTCTCCTCCTGCCTTCAATCTTTCCCAGCATCAGGGTCTTTTCAAAAGAGCTCTTCGCATCACGTGGCCAAAGAACTGGAGTTTCAGCTTCAGCATCAGTCCTTCCAATGAACACCCAGGACTGATCTCCTTTAGGATGGACTGGTTGGATCTCCTTGCAGTCCAAGGGACTCTCAAGAGTCTTCTCCAACACCACAGTTCAAAGGCATCAATTCTTCTGCACTCAGCTTTCTTCACAGTCCAGCTCTCACATCCATACATGACCACTGGAAAAACCATAGCCTTGACTAGACGGACCTTTGTTGGCAAAGTCATGTCTCTGTTTTTTAATATGCTATCTAGATTGGTCATAACTTTCCTTCCAAGGGGCAAACGTCATTTAATTTCATGACTGCAATTACCATCTGCAGTGATTTTGGAGCCCAGAAAAATAAAGTCAGACACTGTTTCCCCTGTTTCCCCGTCTAGTTGCCATGAAGTGATGGGACCAGATGCCATGATCTTAGTTATCTGAAAGTTGAGCTTTAAGCCAACTTTTTCACTATTCTCTTTCACGTTCATCAAGAGGCTCTTTAGTTCTTCACTTTCTGCCATAAGGGTGGTGGCATCTGCATATCTGAGGTTATTGATATTTCTCCTGGCAATCTTGATTTCAGCTTGTGCTTCATCCAGCCCAGTGTTTCTCATGATGTGCTCTGCATATAAGTTAAATAAGCAGGGTGACAATATACAGCCTGATGTACTCCTTTCCCAATTTGGAACCAGTCTGTTGTTCCATGTACAGTTCTGTTGTTTCCTGACCTGGAAACAGGTTTCTCAAGAGGCTTTAGGGATATGTTAACCTTATTTTGTTAGTCTAAACTTTTCTTTTTGACCTGCTAATAGGGAATATTTGGGGCTTCCCTGGCAGCTCAACGGGTAAAGAATCCACGTGCAATGCACGAGACCCGGGTTCAATTCCTGGATCAGGAAGATTCCCCTGGAGAAGGGATAGACCACCCACTCCAGTATTCTCAGGCTTCCTTGGTGGCTTAGACGGTAAAGAATCCTCCTGCAATGTGGGAAACCTGGGTTTGATGCCTGGGTTGGGAAGATCCCCTGGAGAAGGGAAAGTCTACCCACTGCAGTATTCTGACCTTGGCCTGCAAGGAGATCAAACTAGACAGTCCTAAAGGAAATTAGTTCTGAACATTCATCAGAAGGACTGATGCTGAAGCTGGAACTCCAATACTTTGGCCACCTGATACAAAGAGCTGACTCAATTGAAAAGACCTTGATGCTGGGAAAGATTGAAGGTGGGGGAATAAGGGGATAACAGAGGATGAGATCGTTCGGTGGCATCACCGACTGAATGGGCATGAGTTTGAGTCAACTCTGGGAGTTGATGATGGACTGGGAGCCCTGCTGTGCTGCAGTCCATAGGATCACAAAGAGCTGGACATGACTGAGTGACTGAACTGAATAGGGAATATTATATTAATAAGTCCCTAATGCTAAATCATCTTTGCCTTCATTATATAAGCCCGACTTACCATGGGATATCATTTTTGTGTACTGTTTTGAGTTTGATTTAATACCATTTAATTATTTTTAAAACTGTAGTTTTAGTTTTATCTTTTCTAGGTGTCATTGTTAAATTTTTACCAGTTTGGTAAAGTAAATTCAGATGACTGCACGGTTTTATGTTGGGGTCAGAATACTCAACACTAGATTGAAAGTCTTAATAGATTTTGAGGTGTTCGCTACAATACTGCTAACTATAGGGATGATGTCATACAGAGGGTCTCTAGAACATACATGTTTTGTGCAACTGAAACTTCATAACCCATTCCTTCTCCCTGCCCTCAATTCCTGGCAACTACCACTCTCTGCTTCTCTGAGTTTACTCTTTTAGAGAGTTCCTGTGAGTGGAATCACATGGTGCTTCTCTACTTGTTCTTCTGTGACTGGCTTGTTTGACGTGGCCCAGTGTCAAGTTTCACCCAATTTGCCGTATATGATAGGATTCTTTTAAGGCTAAAGAGTATTCCACTGTGTGTCCAGACACATTTTCTTCATCCCTCATCCCTCAGTGGATACTTAGGTTGTTTTCATGTCTTAGGTACAATGAACAATGCTGCAAGGAACATGTAAGCACACATCTTTCTTCAAGATCCCGACTTCAATTCTTTGGGATAAATATCCAGTGGCGGGACTGCTGGATCATATGGTAGCTCTTTTAAAATTGTTTTTGGGGAAAACTCTATGTAAGCTGTGTCATTTTACATTCCTACCAACAGTGTACAAGATTTCTCCACATCCTCCCCAACATTTTTTTTTTTTTTTTTAGAATAGTCATCCTGGTAGGTGTTAGGTGATATCTCACTCTGGTTTTGACTTGCAATTCCCTGATGATTAGTAAAATTGAGCATCTTTTTATCTGCCTATTGGCCATTTGTATGTCTTCCTTCGAGGAATTTCTAATCAAGTTCTTTGCTCATTTTTTAATAGACATTTCATAACAGTAGCATGTCAGTCATTTAAGTTTAACAAAGTTCAGCTCAGTTCATTCAGTTCAGTTGTGTCCAACTCTTTGCGATCCCGTGGACTGCAGCACACCAGGCCTCCCTGTCCATCACCAACTACCAGATTTTACCCAAACTCATGTCCATTGAGTCAGTGATGTCATCCAACAATCTCATCCTCTGTCATCCCCTTCTCCCGCCTTCATTCTTTCCCAGCATGAGAGTCTTTTCCAATGAGCCAGTTATTCTCATCAGGTGGCCAAAATATTGGAGTTTCAGCTTCAACATCAGAACTTCCAATGAACACCCAGGACTGATCTCCTTTAGGATGGACTGGTTGGATCTCCTTGCAGTCCAAGGGACTCTCAAGAGTCTTCTCCAACACCACAGTTCAAAAACATTCTTTGGCGCTCAGCTTTCTTTATAGTCCAGTTCTCACATCCATACATGACTACTGGAAAAATCATAGCCTTAACTAGATGGACCTTTGTTGGCAAATAATGTCTCTGCTTTTTAATATGCTGTCTAGGTTGGTAATATCTTTCCTCCCAAGGAGCAAGCATCTTTTAATTTCATGACTGCAATCACCATCTGCAGTGATTTTGGAGCCCCCCAAAATAAAGTCAGCCACTGTTTCCACTGTTTCTCCATCTATTTGCCATGAAGTGATGGGACTGGATGCCATGATCTTAGTTTTCTGAATGTTGAGCTTTAAGCCAACTTTTTCACTATCCTCTTTCACTTTCATCAAGAGGCTCTTTAGTTCTTCACTTTCTGCCATAAGGGTGGTGTCATCAAACTTACTGATAAATACTGTGGATCTAGTGACTTTTATAAGGTTACCAGTTACGTTTTAAATTTGCTTCTCTCTAGCTAGTGATCTCTTCCAACATTTTTAAAGTTTTGGATTAGTTTAAGAAGTATGCCCAATCAGAATATGATAAACTGTCCTGGGCCCACAGGTTGAAAACGACAGTACCTGTATGCATGTATGCTTTTCTGTATCATTTGTTTTCAGTAATAACTTCCTGCTCTCAAAGTCTCTGGAATCTACAAGCCCAGACACACTCTGCTTTACCCTCTCTAGTGGGTAAAATCGCTTATCTTCGAGGTGAGTGAGATGCGGTTGGTAGGCTACAATAGGGAAGGGGTTCTTTTGTTTTCAGTCTCATCCTCAGAGGCAGCTGGTACTACCAGTAACTGGGCGTTTGGAGGATTCTGTAGTGTACACTGGCTCGCTGTACCCACCCCTGGCTTCAGATTCAGCTCTTTGAATCTGTTAAGTCAATTACTACTACTCCATCTGCTTCCCTGTTTCCCAAGTTCTATTGCTTCTGCTCATCTCTTTGTCCTTGTGGATTTATACCCTTTAAAAGTCAATTCTGGGAGGATTTTGTGAGTCAATGAAGCCACCTGCATTATTTACTTTTGTGTTTTTCATTCTTTAAAAAAAAAAAACTTTTTGTATTAAAAATTTCAAGTCTATGAAAAGTTTCAAGAACATTTCCTTTATATGTATCAATTATTATCAATTTGTTTTAAATCTCTACATATCTTTGATGTATTTATATATATATACAAGTAATTGGAGAGTAAATTACAGATGTTATGATCCTTCATTCATAAGGGCTTTAGTATCTATTTCCTAGAAGCAGGACATTTTCTTACAGTCATGACACAATGATAACATTCAGGAAATTTGGCACTGTTGCAACACTGATGCAATGTTGTATCTAAGAGAAAGCCTGTATTCAAACTTGGCCAGTGTTCCTAGCAGTGTCCCTTTCAGAAACTCAGGTTCTTACACTGCATCTAGTTGTCCCATTGTTTTTGTCTCCTTGATGTGGAACAGTTCCTTTCGTTTGAAGAACTTCCTTGGTCTTTCTTCATCTTTCATGACATTGACCCTTTGAAGAGTAACAGTTGTTTGTACAGCTTAGCATTTCTGGCAAGACTGCTTTGTAAGTGATATTGTATCTTTCTAGTCATGAAATTAAGTCAAATGTTCTCAATTTCTCCACTATTCCTGATGTTAAATTTGACCACTCTTACAGGCAGAACTGTATTTCTCCCCAACACATATGTTGAACTTTTAACCCCCAATATATCATTGTATTGGAAAACAGAGTCTTAGGAGGTAGTTAAGGTTAAATGAAATCAGAAAAGTAGGCCTGACTCTCCAGAATTGGTGTTCTCATAAGCAGAGGAAGGGATGCCAGGAGTCCGTGTGCTTAGGGGAAAGACCATGTGAGGAAACAATGAGAAGGCAGGTGCCTGCCAAGCCAAGGAGAGGAACCTGGCTATAAACCAACCTGCTGGCCTTTGATCTTGGACCTCCAGCCTCCAGGAATGTGAGAAAATAAGTGCCTGTTTTTTAAGCCATGCAGTCTGTGGTATTCTGTTATATCAACACAAGCAAGTTAACAAAAAATAAGGTTCTGTCTGCAAAAATTCTCCATTTTAAAGGAAAATTCATCTTTCCTTATAATCAACAAGTAATATTTGAGGAGGTACTTTGAGGAGATATTTTATAAATACCTTAATACTCATCAAAATTTAACTAAAAGTTTGTTTCATTAGTGTTCTTCCTTGAACAATTATTCACAGTGGTTTCAAATGGTGATCTTTTTACCTCTATTATTCTTTCCACCTTTAGTAACTGGCGATCTTCTATTTATTTATTTCTTTATTTTTTCATTTATTTTTATGCATTGGAGGCTAATTACTTTACAATATTGTAGTGGTTTTTGTCATACATTGACATGAATCAGCCATGGATTTACATGTGTTCCCCATCCCAATCCTCCCTCCTGCCTCCCTCTCCATCGCATCCCTCTGGGTCTTCCCAGTGCACCAGCCCTGAGCACTTGTCTCATGCATCCAACCTGGGCTGGTGATCTGTTTCACCCTTGATAGTATACTTGTTTCAATGCTGTTCTATAGAAACATCCCACCCTCGCCTGCTCCCACAGAGTCTAAAAGTCTGTTCTGTACATCTGTGTCTCTTTTTCTGTTTTGCATATAGGGTTATCGTTACCATCTTTTTAAATTCCATATATATGCGTTAGTACACTGTAATGGTCTTTATCTTTCTGGCTTACTTCACTCTGTATAATGGGCTCCAGTTTCATCCATCTCATTAGAACTATTTATCCATTTATTCGGCACAGTCTCCTGAATATTTTATTTTAACCCATTAGGTAGTATATTTTACTGACCTTTTTCTTTTGGATGATCAAAATGTCCCAGATTCAGCCAGTGTTGCCTTCTTCAGGTTGACTTACTTTCCAGCACATGGTGTTCTTTCCTACTCCACCTCTTATGTCTTGCATAATTAATACTGCAACGAGATCCAACCAGTCCATCCTAAAGGAAATCAGTCCTGAATATTCTTTGGAAGGACTGATGCTGAAGCTGAAACTCTAATACATTGACTACATGATGTGAAGAGCTGACTCATTGGCAAAGACCCTGATGCTGCGAAAGATTGAAAGCGGGAGAAGGGGACGACAGAGGATGAGATGGTTGGATGGCATCACCTACTCAAGGGACATGAATCTGAGTAAACTCCAGGAGTTGACAATAGACAGGGAGGCCTGGCATGCTGGAGTCCATGGGGTCGCAAAGA
This sequence comes from Dama dama, assembly GCF_033118175.1. Taxonomy (NCBI): domain Eukaryota; kingdom Metazoa; phylum Chordata; class Mammalia; order Artiodactyla; family Cervidae; genus Dama; species Dama dama. The sequence goes on along the minus strand of NC_083708.1, from coordinate 9,066,067 downwards.
GTCGGACACGACTAAGTGACTGAACTGACTGATTGACTTCATACCTGGAACAGGCCGTTTCACTAAGGAACCCTTGTTTCTCTGACTGGGGCACAGGGATGGATGTTGCAGCTGAGGTGTCATTTTTCTTTGCCATTTCAGAAGACAGCCAGGGCAAAAAGTTTGAGGGAATGACTTCAGAACAATATTTGAAATTCATGTTTTTGTCTCATCTCCCTTTATTCTAGTTCATTTAAAAATTTTCCTTTTTGATTGCTTTTATTTGCTAGAAAACTAAAATGTGATGTCAAATTCAGCTGAGGTCAAGGAGGTAAAATAAATAGTTGGAGTTTTGAGGAAAAGAAATGTGAAATGTAATCACAGAGTAAACTGATTATAAGAATATCATAGGATTATGAGGTATGCTTGAGGGCCCACTTAAGCTTTGCAGGAATAAAGTGGATCTAATCTCCATATTTCTGTGTGTTTTTTTTTTTTTTTTTGTAGGCCAAGGTCTACAGCTGCAGAACAAGCCAGAACTGAGCTTAATCAAGTTCAGATTTTGCTGACACATATGATGAAGTCAAAGAAGTTGAGAATAAATGCAAGAGAGGGATTAAAATGATCATGGAGTCTAACTAGATAAGCAAGTGAGTGGGGAGATGCACAGTGAAGAAGCTGCAGGGTAAAGGACAGAGCCAGAGGATCAAAGGAAGTTGGCTGGAAAGTTGAATGATGGTGATCAGAGATGCAGATCCTTGCAATGGGCGGCCAAGAAATGCTGCTAATGTCAGCACTGAAGTTTGATTAGGGGTGCATGGTAGACTGGACCATGTGACAAGACACTGAAGGAGAAAATAAAGAAACTGAGAGGCCAGGGTTTGGATGGGGCTCTCCATGTTGATGTTGAAATGAAGAATCACCATAGGAGTAGTGGTAACAGTGAAATGAAGCAGGACCCTAGGCCTTCCCACCCCACATCCTCCACCTGCCTTCTGTCGGTAGAAGAACTTTAGCCACATGATAAGCTTTATCAGAGAAGAGAGAAAATGCAGTAGCAAAAGAAAACAGTCATACAAGACCATATAACACTATGGTCATTAAGCAAAGTCAAGGACCTTTAACTCCTTCTCAAGGGCTACAGGTGATATTTTTAGGCAAATCCTTTGAGCTGTCTTGTAGATACTGAAACCTCTACCAGGTAGAAGAAGTTAACTATGTGATGGCCAGATTGTAGCCGTTGACATAATCTGCCACGATTCTGGGGTCTTGCCTCAAAAAAAAGGGGGGGGGGGAAATCAACCCTGGAACTAAAGTCTGACTGTACTTAAAACAATCAACACTGATCAGACCACTACATGACTGATTTTAAGATGACTGTCACACTGTTCTCCATAGTGGCTGTGCTAGTTTGCATTCCCACCAACAGTGCAAGAGGGCTCCCTTTTCTCCACACCCTCTCCAGCATTTATTGCTTGTAGACTTTTGGATAGCAGCCATCCTGACTGGCGTGTAATGGTACCTCATTGTGGTTTTGATTTGCATTTCTCTGATAATGAGTGATGTTGAGCATCTTTTCATGTGTTTGTTAGCCATCTGTATGTTTTCTTTGGAGAAATGTCTGTTTAGTTCTTTGGCCCATTTTTTGATTGGGTCATTTATTTTTCTGGAATTGAGTTGCAGGAGTCGCTTATATATTTTTGAGATTAACCCTTTGTCTTTTGCTTCGTTTGCTATTATTTTCTCCCATTCTGAAGGCTGTCTTTTCACCTTGCTTATAGTTTCCTTTATGAAGAACAGTGTGGAGATTTCTTAAAAAACTGGAAATAGAACTGCCATATGACCCAGCAATCCCACTTCTGGGCATACACACCTTTGAAACTAGAGCTGAAAGAGACACGTGTACCCCAATGTTCATTACAGCGCTGTTTATAATAGCCAGGACATGGAAGCAACCTAGACGTCTATCAGCAGATGAATGGATAAGAAAGTTGTGGTACATATACACAATGGAATACTACTCAGCCATTACAAAGAATACATTTGAATCAGTTCTAATGAGGTGGATATAACTGGAGCCTATTATACAAAGTGAAGTAAGCCAGAAAGAAAAACACCGATGGAGTATACTAATACATATATAAAGAATTTAGAAAGATGGTAACAATGACCCTATATGTGAGATAGCAAAAGAGACACAGATGTATATAGAAGAGTCTTTTGGACTCTGTGGGAGAGGGCGAGGGTGGGATGATTTGAGAGAATAGCATTGAACCATGTATATTATCATATGTGAGACTAATCGCCAGTCCATGATACACGGTGCTCGGGGCTGGTGCACCGGAACGACCCAGAGGGATGAGATGGGGAGGGAGGTTGGAGGGGGGTTCAGGATGGGGAACACATGTACACCAATGGTGGATTCATGTCAATGTATGGCAAAAACCACTACAATATTGTAAAGTAATTAGCCTCCAATTAAAATAAATAAATTAAAAAAAAAGATGACTCTTAGAGCTGACTGTGTTGTTTCTGCATTTATCTTCCTCCCTCTGTCTATATACCCCTGAAATTCCCCTTTAAAAGCTCTTGCCTACTGATTATCAGGGGAACATTGGCCTTTGGACATGAGTCCACCTTCTCCCTCAATTGCCAGCCTCCAACATAAAACAATTTTCCCTTTCCACTGATCTTGCCTCTGGAGTATTGGCTTTCAAGCAGTGAGCCACCAGATGTGACTTCAGTAAGAACTAAGAAAGTCACAGGCAAGTCTGAATCAGTCTCTTATGGGGTCACTCCTCCTTTCTCCTGGGTCTTGAAGTAATGCTCAAAATTCTCCAAGCCAGGCTTCAACAGTATGTGAACTATGAACTTCTGGATGTTCAAGCTGGATTTAGAAAAGGCAGAGATATCAGAGGTCAAATTGCCAACATGCGTTGGATCATTGAAAAAGCGGAGAGTTCCAGAAAAACATCTACTTTTGCTTTATTGACTTCACCAAAGCCTTTGTGTGGATCACAACAAAATGTGGAAAATTCTTCAAGAGATGGGAATACCAGACCACCTGACCTGTCTCCTGAGAAATCTCTATGCAGGCCAATAAGCAACAGAGCCGGACATAGAACAACAGACTGGTTCCAAATTGGGAAAGGAGTATGTCAAGCCTGTTTATTTTCACCCTCTTATTTAACATATGCAGAGTACATCATGCAAAATGCTGGGCTTGATGAAGCACAAGATGGAATCAGGATTGCCAGGAGAAATATCAATAACCTCAGATATGCAGATGACACCACACTTATGGCAGAAAGCAAAGAAGAACTGAAGAGCCTCTTGATGAAAGTGAAAGAGGAGAGTGAAAACGCTGGCTTAAAGCTCGACATTCAGAAAACTAAGTTCATGGCATCTGGTTCCATCACTTCATGGCAAATAGATGGGGAAACAAAGAAAACAGTGGCTGACTTCATTTTTTTGGACTCCAAAATCACTGAAGATGGTGATTGAAGCCATGAAATTAAACAGCACTTGCTCCTTGGAAGAAAAGTTATGACCAACCTAGACAGCATATTAAAAAGCAGAGACATTACTTTGCCAACAAAGGTCCATCTGGTCAGGGCTATGGTTTTTCCAGTGGTCATGTGTGGATGTGAGAGTTGGATTATAAAGAAAGCTGAGGACTGAAAAATTGATGCTTTTGAACTGTGGCATTAGAGAAGACTCTTGAGAGTCCCTTGGACAGCAAGGAGATCCAACCAGTCCATCCTAAAGGAGATCAGTCCTGAGTGTTCATTGGAAGGACTGATGCTAAAGCTGAAACTCCAATACTTTGGCCACCTGATACAAAGAACTGACTCATTTGGAAAGACCCTGATGCTGGGAGGGATTGGGGGCAGGAGGAGAAGGGGACGACAGAGTATGAGATGGTTGGATGGCATCACTTACTCAATGGACATGAGTTTGAGTAAACTCGGGGAGCTGGTGGTGGACAGGGAGGCCTGGCATGCTGCAGTCCATGGGGTCACAAAGAGTTGGACATGACTGAGTGACTGAACTGAACTGAAGAAAGTCACAAATAAGGTACTAACAAGTTACTAGCAACTGGGGAAAGGTTGACTAGAGGCTCAATGGACAGTTCCCACAGGTGACATGTCCTTCAAAAAAGCTGTGATTTATGAGAAAAGAGGCAGGAAAGTTATCTGAAGGTGTTAGCAAGGAGCAAGAAGGACCCACTCTACCTCCAGACCCTGGAAAATATGCAGCATTGTAGGAAAAAAGGCCTCACTGAAGCAGCTATTGGCATAGTCCTCAGAATGGAATCAGATTTCAGTTCCAGTAGAGAGTAAGGCCAAGGCTCAGTTATGAGTTTGATGGTGAAGGGTATTTTGTTGATAAATAGCCTGCAAGTTGCAGAATTCGCAGCTTAGAAGGTCTCAGAAGGGTTGGAGGTTGGATAGGATTAGGGGTCTTCAGAGCTGTGTATGATGATTCCAGGTTACAAAAGGTAGTTTTTAAGTCTGGAACTGAGGTCAACAAAGATGTAAAGCAGAAAATTAATTCCACTGGTTTTTTTGGGGGGTTGGAGGAACTAAATGAATCTTACCTTTTCTTATGAATATCTGTAAAATTAGAAAAGCATGTGTTTAACTTAATGGTCACAAAGTGAGATAGTGATAAATAAGGTCAAAACCTGAAATTAAAGCTGAATTTTGATAATATGGGATGAATCTTGGCCTCACTTATTTGTGAACAAAAGACATATAAGTATTAGGTCTTAAATACTCTTGAGCACTGAACACTAAGCAGGTATAACAGAAGTAATTTGAAATAATCTTTACAAAGTAGATATTCTCTGGCATTAAATGGAAGTCTTTGTTATGAGCTATTAATTATTATTTGAAAATGCTGCCTGTTGAATTATTTCATTTAAAACAACTTGCTACAGTACAGTAGGAGTACTGATAATTAGTAAAATCAGATTATCAGGACAAAATGAAAGAATAATAGACAAAGCAAAATCAAATCAGGAAACAATAGGTTTGACATTTTATTGATGGATTCGAAGAAGAATCAGAATTAACCTTTAGAAGCAGTGTGCACTTATTCACTTTGCTTTATTTTTCTTTTTTTTCTCCATTAGGAAAACACATTTGTTCTATGTCTCACACTTTCTGATCCCAGAGTCTGGTATTTTTTGTGTTTGGTAACATTCTGCCCCTCTAGCTGCATCATGGATGAGGTTATGTCATTGGGTCCAAGAACAAGTGAGAGGAAGGTGTCATGGCGAAGACGTAGTTTCACCACCCACCAAATATAAGAGCCCAGCCCTTTGCGGATAATCCTTTATGTTATAATTAGGCTTACTCCTGTAAGTCTGATTGTCACCTGTGAATGCCAATCGTGTTTCACATTTTATCTCCAGAGACCGAGCGCCCAGGAAAAACAAAAAAAGGCTTAAAGAATGTGCAAATTCACACCCCTGAATTGCTTAGAAATTCCTTAGCCCTAACTTAGTAGCTGTCAGAGGAGCTATATTTGCTTTCTATGACTGATGTGAAACAGCAGTTCAAGGATCACTTATTTTTCATTCCATTATTACAAATGAAACTAAAAATAGAAAACAAGGGCTTTGCTCCAAAGTTTAATAAAAAAATCACCCTGAGAAACACATGCCACACACCAGCATGACAGCCAGCTTGGAGACATCAGCCAGCCCTTCTTGGACTGCTGAAGGCACCCACCCTTCCTTCTCTGAGCAGGAAGGTCTGTGAGGCCATGTTTTCCTTGAGCAAATAGGACTCAGGGCCAATGTAGGTGTCCTGGAAAATTTCACCAGGACAGGCCACTCTTCTGTATGGTTTTAATGCAGTCACCATCTCCACAATATTTCTCCTGGCATTGACATTTCCTAGGAGTAATTTGAAAAAGTGGAGGCATAAGCAAGGAAATGAAATATTTCCATTTCTCTACTAACTTTAGAGCTGAGGAGGAGATAAATGCCGAGGCTGAAACCGTGAAGGAAGGCTGGCTGTTCCCAGCAGAGGGGTGGTTACCACTTGATGAGAACAAGAGGGAGAGGCTGAGGAAAGTGTTGTCTACCACAGATAGGGCACCAACTTGAGCCTGAGGTTAGCTACATCATGGTTCTCAGCACGCGACATCTACCTTGAGTTCAGATTTGTTTATTGGCATGCAGTGCGGCAAGAGGGCTTCCCTGGTGGCTCAGTGGTAAAGAATCTGCCTGCGATGCAGGAGGTCCAGGTTTGATCCCTGGGTTGGGAAGATCCCCTGGAGAAGGGAATGGCAACCCACTCCCGTGTCCTTGCCTGGAGGATCCCATGGCAGGGGAGCCTGGCGGGCTATACAGTACATGGGGTTGCAAAGAGTCAGACACAACTGAGCGGCCAACACTTCACTTTCACAGTCAGTGTGGGAGAAGTCTATCTAGGATCTAGGTGGATGTGTTTGGAAGAGCTGGACCCTACAAGGCTACTCTTTTTAATTCTCTGACTCTGAGTTTGTTGACAGCTCAGGTCAGACAAGCAGACCTCAGCCTAAGTAACAGTCGGGAAGGAGCTAGTGAAGGGGAGGTGGAAAGGGGTGAGGGGAGCAAGCAATACCTCTGAAATAAATGAGGACTTTTCAGGACAGTTATACTGAATTTGAGCTGCTGCCTTACTCGTACAAATAACACTTAAAACAGCCTTCCCTCTCCATACCTCCGTCTCTTCCCTTTCAGTTCTTCCTTTCTCTCTCTTTCACTCGCCCTTTCCTCCTTCCTACTTTCCTTTCTGGTTTTTTTTTTTTTTTTTCCTTTCTTCTTTTACTTGTCAGACAAGTCGTGATTTGTATTGCGTTAGTGCCATGTGGCGATGTGTGTGGGTTAAGCCTTGGTATAGTATTAAATTGGGATCAGGTAGGTTTCATTTTGCTGATAAAATATGTGAGTGTAAGCCCACTCCCCATTCTTTCTATCCTCTCCTCTTCCAGATGCAGAATGGTCTTTGATTCTCTTTAATTCTCACCTCCCTCAAAAGCTTGTTCGTTTTATTATCTACAATGATGCTGTTGTCTAAATCAATCTCTTTAGAGCAGTGTTTTTCAAACTGACCTATACTGGGTCTTGAAATTAATTTAGTGGGGTGTAACCAGCATTTAAATAAATGAAGAAGAAGGGAATATGTGAAATTAGGATACACATTCCAAAGTACAATACAGAGTCTTGTTTTAATGAAATGGGTTTAATTATCTGGGTATGGCTCTACTGTGGGCTTCCCAGGAGGCTCCATGGCAAAGAATCTGCCTGCCAATGCAGGAGCCACAGGAGACACGGCTTTGGTCCCTGGGTCTGGAAGATCCACTGGAGGAGGGAATGGCAACCCACTCCAGTATTCTTGCCTGGAAAATCCCAAGGACAGAGGAGACTGGCAGGTTACCGTCCATGGAGGCACACAGAGTCAGACATGACCGAGAGACTGAGCATCCAAACACTATGGCTGTACTAGAAAGCCATGCAAAATACACCCCTATATGTGGGACACAGATAAGGAAGACTGAAACTCCCTGCTGAGGGATGGTGAAGATTTAGTGGTGGCGAGGGATGGTGGGGGCCCCAGGAATGTGGCCACAGCAGCCCACAGACATATGGTTTGGTTACTTGAGGTGACATCTTATTCAAATATTGTTTGTCTGTCTTCTGAGCCTCTTGGAGTTGCATTAGTTTCTGTTTTCCAAGGCTTCTCCTTTAGTTGGTTTTGTAAGATCCCACCATCCTTCCGGTACATTATTTTGCAGCCTAAATGAACCAGAGTTGAACCGTAGTAGCTTGGAAGAGTCTCTGAATTATGCCTGCATATAGAAGAGTTAAATGTTAATCCACCTGATACTGATGTTGCAAGAGTTCTCATACAGGCGAGGTCAGGTGTAACTGGTGTCACAAATCCAAAATTAATGTGGCTTTCCCTTTTTTTACACCAGGAAAAGCCAAGCTGAATTCACTAATTAGGGTCAGACAGATCCTCCAGTGAAGCAATATTCTGATTATTGGTGATGTCATTTAAAGTTTTAATGAAGTTTAATATGCCACATCACTCTTAATTAATGTTCCCTGAGAGCCTACTGTTATACTTGGCAGTTAGACTTGGAAAGGATTGTAAAGGCTAAAATCACCAGATGAAATAATTTGAAGTATGAAAATTTGTTTCTGTTCTAACAATTCAAAAATATTAAATAAAGGGTTTAGGATCTAAGCAGAGTCCTGGGCTATAAGTAAAATACATGTTTGTGTGTGTGTGTCTGTGTGTGTATATAGAGAGAGCTTCCTTTGTTCCTAATTGTACAAGATAAGATGTAATCTAAGTATTCATAAATAGGGAATTTTAACAATTAATTGGATATTTATACAATTGACTATAATGCAATGAAAAAAATTAATTGAAAAAAGCAAAGTGTAGAGTGATGCATATAGTAAGCCCCATTTGGTTAAAAAAAATAATATTACATATTTGTTTGGTTAAGCATAGAAATACCTATGGAAGGAGCCATAAGAAACTTATGCCTTTGGCAAAAGAGACTGGAAGACAGGGAAGGCTACTTTCCTATATCTTATGAACATTTTGAATTTTGCATTAAAAAAGCCAGCAAATTTAAAATTCAAAACATTTTTTTAATGTACTAATCTTTGACCCTGGCTGTTTTGGGACTTTTTTAAAGCTTCTTTTTCTCTTTTTACCCTAACCTTGGTGTGATGAAAATTAGACTTTCAGAATTCCCCATTTGGGAGAATGTGGAATTGAGAAGAATTATTAGCCTGGATGAATCCTGAGATACTGGGGACCCTGCAGCCCGTGACCTTCCAGGGTAAAGTTTGGCCCTTGTCCCTTGGACCATGTGTGTTCTGGCATGTTTGTGTGAGTAGCAGCATCTGTTTCATTATTTTGTATAGAGTTTGATCACTTGTACATGTTTCTATAAATGGCAGGTATTTAAACACAACGCCAAATGTGCACAAATAAAAATGCCCCCAGTGATGAGGATTCAGTTGTTATCGTAACTCATCAGTGCTTCTGAAACTGACCATTTTATGACACCCAGGACTATCATTTGCTAAGACAGACACTTGGTACTATCCACTTCTTATCAAGGCATCACTATGAATATACATAATGACCAAAAATGTATTTTATATTTAAAGCAGGTGAGAAAGTCTGATGCAACATGCTGGTATTAAAAAAGGTGCTGAATCCTACAGCATAAAGAACAATACTTAGACTGTAATCTTCTAAAGGATCCAAGAGAAAGGAAAATAATTAGATAATAAGATACTTATTTGTACATTTGTTTAATAATTCAAACACTTATGCTTCCTATAATCTCTATTTTTCCATGTTCTTTGAATTTTTCTAGTACTCAGAATGAAATAAATCTAACATGGCTCTGTATTTTTCCCTTTGAGCCTTCATTTAGATGATATTAGCATATTTGATCAATAAAAAAAATATGCTGTCATATTGATAGCATATTTTAAGAACTTGACCTAAACTTCTTGACACATGTTGGATAAGTGGGTGCATTAAAAATATTCAAAGGTTCTATGAAGTTTTATTAGTAGAGGTATAATTTTAAGACAGAAGTTTAAACTTTCACTGTTTTGCAATATAGGGTTATCGTTACCATCTTTCTAAATTCCACATATATGCGTTAGTATACTGTATTGGTCTTTATCTTTCTGGCTTACTTCACTCTGTATAATGAGACAAGTGCTCGGGCCTGGTGCACTGGGAAGACCCAGAGGAATCTGGTGGAGAGATAGTGATATAGATAGGTGGGAGCGGGGATCGGGATGGGGAATACATGTAAATCCATGGCTGATTCATGTCAATGTATGACAAAAACCACTACAATATTGTAAAGTAATTAGCCTCCAATGAATAAAAATAAATGAAAAAAAAAGTTTAAACTTTCAGGTTCAACTCCATAATGTTTAATTCATTGCATGCATCTTAAAAGGTGTCGTATTTTCCACTGATGCAACTTTCATACCGTCTGTTTGGTGAGGGGATATTTGGAATCATGCCAGCTGGCAGCAGTAGGTATTGTTGAAGCTTCATTTTGGCACTTAATACCCTCCTTTGTACCCCTAACACTTATCCATTCATCCATGAATAAATGTACCTGAGCTAAGCTGACGGATTTAAACAATTCAGCCATCCATCCACGGGGTTTTTCTTTCTCTCAAACACAAAAGGATCATGGTAGAATCTGCAGTAAAGATGATTACCTCTTCCACTGCTGCCTATGAATTTTGGAACAGAGAATGTTTTATCTAATTATTTGCCTATCTATATCACTATCTCTAGGTTTATATCTACACATAGATTAAGGTTTCTCACTATGAAGTGAGTTTCCAGAAGACAGCAATAGAGAGTATAAAGCAGCAGGATCAGGAATAATGAAAATTCTAGGCTGAAGGACACTGATGACTCTGGAGAAGATGAGGAGGAAGGAGAAGAGAGTCCTTTTGCAGTGTAACAGATGTCTTAAAACCAAAAGAGATCTTAGGTTTGGCAAGAATTCATAAAAGCTTCAGAGATAACCTTTGCTACCAAAGTTGACATCATCTTTCTTTATCTAGCAATCGCTTAACTTCAGCAATACTGGCACTTTGGGCCAACAACTTGGCAAGGACACTGTTTCAACTTGAAATAAAGATATTAACTTTTAAACAGAAATGCCCTTATGTTTTATCTGACTATAAAATTATTTTAAGTAATGCAAACAAATGAAAAATTCAACTTAGATACTGAAGATGTTGTTATAATTTCAGTTTTTTCTTGATAATAATACATGACTAGTGGTGCTCTGTCTTTTCATACTGTTGAATTGATGCTTTTGAACTGTGGTATTGGAGAAGACTCTTGAGAGTCCCTTGGACTGCAAGGAGATCCAACCAGTCCATTCTAAAGGCGATCAGTCCTGGTTGTTCATCGGAAGGACTGATGCTGAAACTGAAACTCAGTACTTTGGCCACCTCATGTGAATAACTGGCTCACTGGCAAAGACCCTGATTCTGGGAAAGATTGAGGGCAGGAGAAGGGGACGACAGAGGATGAGATGGTTGGATGGCATCACCGACTTGATGGACGTGAGTTTGAGTAAACTCTGGGAGTTAGTGATGGACAGGGAGGCCTGGCATGCTGCGATTCATGGGGTCACAGAAAGTCGGACATGACTGAGCGACTGAACTGAACTGAATTGAGTAGTGCTTTTGCCACTTGTCCTCTGGCTTCCAGAAAAACTGTGCTACATACAGAGCAATATTCAACCAGAAATGCATTTGTTTATTTAGATAGAGGTATCTGCATTTGTTTTTCCAATTTTGCTTCCAAAACATAAACTCTCAAATGGATTATTCTATTGAACTGTTTCATCAGGAAACACGGCAAGTATACATTCTTGAACTGATTAGGAATACTGACCTTATTTTGAGACTAGACATAGAGAAACACTATCAATTTATCAATCATATACATGAAACAGTGTTTCCAGTTTTGCATTTGGTAGTGGCACACTCTTACAACTGTATTGTGTATCTACATAGAGATATACAGAGAGATCTAGAGAGTGGGGCTTTAGGATTAAAAGCATAAACTTCATTGTAAAATAAGTTTTGAGGTCAGATCTCAGCTCACCAGTTATTGGCTATATGACTTTGGGCAAACTACTTAATCTGAGTGTCAGTTTTCATTTGTAAAATGAGGAAAGTAATTATACCTACATCAGCGATAGAATTAAATGTGTTGTGGGTAATGTGTATTTTTCCTGTCTGGTTGGTTAATTTCCTTTCCTGGTTTTTTTTTTTTTTTTTTTTGTCTGACATCTTAATATTTTACTTGTTGATAATCAAGTTTTGTATTTAATGCCAATAACTTATTTGTTGTAAACAATTTTTCCCAATTCATACATAGCCTTGCATTGTTTTTGATATTTTAAATGTGCAGTTTTAGAATTTTGATATTGGCAAAATTGCTTTGTTCTCTCTAGATTATTTCTTTCATTGTGTTTTATGTTAAGAAAGGCTTTCCTTATCTAGAGATCAGGTCCTCTCAGATACATATACAGTTGACCTTTGAACAATGCCAGGGTAAGAAGCATCAACCTACTTCATATAGTGCAGTACCACAGTACACATTTATCGAGCAAATCTGTGTGTAAGTGGACCTGTGGAGTTCACAACACACACACACACACACTTGTCCCTCAGTATCCACAGGGGATGTCAGGACCTGCCCATGGCTACCAAAATCCATGAATGTTCAAGTCCCAAAGTTACTTTATATATATGCTGATTCTGCATCCACAGACAAGGACTGACTGTATATGTATTTCATGATTTTTATGCTACACTTTATATTTATTTATTCAATTCATTTATTATATATTTAGTGTAGAATGTCAGACGACAACTTAAATGAATGTTCTTCCAAATAATTGGACAATTTACCCAAAGGCAAAAAGCTTCCCACATTTTCAAGTTTTTAAAAAATAATACAGTAAGTTCTGATTTTGCTAGGATTGACTTGAAGCTATTTTTTTCTGTTACATTGGTCTCTGTTCATTCTTCTGTCAGTTCTTCACTGTTTAAAATTTTTTATGTTTATAGCAGGCATTACCGTATGTCAGGGCCAGCCCTCCTTCATTAGACATGATCAGAACATAGAAGTCTTTTTTCCTCCTATTTTTCCAGATGTGCTTTAGACTTTATGTAATGTTTTTATAATTTTAATTTTTATGTTTTTAAAAACAGTAGCTCCACAAGCAATATAGTGCGGAGGAAATATTCCTATTAACTTTGACTCCCAGGTTTTCTTCTCTGAGGCAAATTATTTAGTGTTTATTAACACTGGTTCTGGAGACACACTGGCGACATTCAAATCACCGTGTGTAGTTGCTGCATGTAGGAATTTAGGCAGATTACTAATCTCTGCCTCAGTTTCCTCATCTGGAAAAGGGGATGATAATTATAGCCAGCACATTGAACTTCTTACATGGTTAAATAAGTACATCAATGAGAACAATGTCCAGGCTACTGTAATTGCTCTATAAAACTTGGCTCTTGCTATCAAGTAGCAAATGTTCTTGTAAATCCTTCTAGAGATAGACTCTGCTATGAAACACATATACTTTAATGTTTTATACAAAAAAATGCAAGCGAAATGTACACATTCTTCTGCAGTTCTTTTTAAAAAAATGAAACAGATCATGGAAGTCATTTTCCATAAGTATGTGTGTGGGTGTGTGTATATATATGTGTGTGTGTGTGTGTGTGTGTGTTGTATATAGACATAAATACACATGTATTTTTTAAATTGCTTCATAATAAATTGTTGCATATATTTATTTTAAAAGTCTATTGCTAATGAATATTTAGATGGTTTCCTGCCTTTTGCTACTGTGAACAGTGTGGCAATGGATGGCTTCACCTTTTGCACATTTATATGTGTTGATCAATTCCTATCAGTATGGTTGTGGATCAAAGCATATTTTCATATTAAGTAGTAATAAATCTTTTTAACTTGACCTCCACATATATTATATCAACTTGTTAGAGACATCAGTGATGTTTGATAGGTTCTGTGTCAATACTCTATTACTAATGCAAAAGATTACCAATCTTGGTCTTTGTTAGTCAAAGAGGTAAAAAGTGATGTCTCAGTGTTTTTAATTTGCATTTGTTTAACTATGATTAAGGTTGATTTCCTCTAATGTGCTTACAAAATTGTATTTATTTTTATTTGAATAGCCAATAAATGTCTTTTGTTGATTTTAAAAATTAGAGTTTGGTCTTTTTTTTCATTTATTTTTTAATTGAAGGATAATTGCTTTACAGAATTTTGCTGTTTTCTGTCAAACCTCAACACGAATCAGCCATAGGTATTCATATATCCCCTCCCCTCTGAACCTCCCTCCCATCTACCCCCCCCATCTCACCCCTCTAGGTTCACACAGAGCCCCTGTTTGAGTTTCCTGAGACATACAGCAAATTCGCGTTGGCTCTCTATTTTACATGTGGTAATGTAAGTTTCCATGTTACTCTTCCATACATCTCACCCTCTCCTCCCCTCTCCCCATGTCCATAAGTCTATTCTCTATGTCTGTTTCTCCATCGCTGCCCTGTAAATAAATTCTTCAGGACCATTTTTTTAGATTCCATATATGTGCATTAGAATATGATATTTATCTTTCTCTTTCTGACTCACTTCACTCTGTATAATAGGTTCTAGGTTCATCCTTATATATTGATCTGTAAGAGCTTTGGGATGTTAAGAATATTTGGTCTTTGACATATGTGTGGCAAATACATTTTGTCCACCTCTTAACTTGTCTCCAACAGTCTATGACTTTTTTGAGGTGGAGACATCTAAAGTTGCTCTGTGTGTCAAGTTAATACATCTTCCTGTGACTTCTGGGTTCTGACTTTTCCTTTGAATTGGTTGTAGGTAACATCTGCTGTTCTCTATATCTTCTGGGTGCTATTCAGGAATGAGCTCAAGAGAATTAGGGATTAGGAATGAGATGCCGATGTTCTGATGGTGATTTAGCTCAGTTCAATGGGTCTGAGGGCATGCCATCAGAAGATTAAAGTCATGGAGTCAGAGCAAGGCAATCGCCGTCATGCTCATCTGTCACGAGAATGAGCCTGCTGTCTTCCTCCCAGACAAGGACTCCTTGCTGGTGAACTGCCCACCCAGACCATGAGATATAATATCATTTTCTCCAAATTGGTAACTCCCTTTCTTTGGGCAAGTTACTATAAATGGAATTTTAGACCCCAAAGTAGGGATATTCTTAAGATTTTTGATGCCCATTCATATATTCTCTTCCATAATTTGTGGAAATTTTTGCCAACAGTGGATGATACTTCCCTTTCCTAGAGCCCTTGTTAATTTTTTAAAGTCTCTTCCAATTTTGTAGGCAAAATATGAAATCCCATTAATTGTGTAATTTGTTGGTTTTTTTTTGATTGCTGGTAAGGTTAAAATTATTTTTCTTGCTGTTTTTATGTTTTTTCAAAAAGATTATGTACTTAAGTAATTTCAAAATTTTTTGGTGTTTGACTTTTATTGTTACTTATAAGTCCTCATTATATAATAAAGTTATTAATCCTTTAACTGTCATCCAGTGCACTGATTATTCAACAATCCAAAACTTCTGGTTTTGTTAATATATATGTATATAACATACTTACACTTAATTTTTACATATCATTTTACCATCTCTCTTACATATAAGTGCGTTTATACACATAAACCTTTATATACATATAAATATAAATATAAATTAATGCCCATAAATATGCATTTTATTGGATTTTAGATAACAACATGACTATAAAGGGCATTAATTTACTGCAGCATATTGTTTTGAAATTATTTTAAAAATATTACAATTATAAGCCTCTTTGTTAAAATTTTAGTGTCAGTTTTAGAAGTTCTATCCTTCTTGCATTGAGGGCTAAGGACATTTTGCTCCGCTATGTTGTTTGAGATGCTTTCTTTTACGAAGTAATCACTTCTAGAAGGAGGGACATCAGCATCATGGTGGTGTGAGACACTTATTATCACCTTCAATTTAAAAACAGTAAAGCATTGATAAGTCAACGAAGACTCCTCTATCCAACACACTAGGGCACCAGAGAATTCCACTCATCTGTACTCCTGAAGGTGGGTGAGTTCGAACAGACAGGAGAAGCGAAGCTGCTGGAATAACCCAGGCGGAACCCACAACCCAGGCCATCCTAGACACAGCAGAGGCACCACTGTGCGTGTGCCCCGGATGGCGACAACAGTGACGGCCATGGCCTGGCAACGACAAGGCGCCAGCGACCCTGCAGGCGCGGGGCACCGGTGACGTTTCCGGCAGAGCCAATGGAGGTCCTAAAAAGGGCCGGCTTTCAAATACAGCCAGAGGGTCAGAAAGAGAAGCCGAACTCTGGGGCTGTAGCGCCATCTACTGAAGAAGAAGAGAAGGACCTCTAATGATCAAGTCCTGGAATCGTTCGGGAGCTTCCCTGCTGGCTCAGATGGTAGAGAAAGTGAAAGAAGCGTCCGACTGTTTGCGACCCCATGACTACACAGCCCATGGAATTCTCCAGGCCAGAATACTGGAGTGGGTGGCCTATCCCTTCTCCAGGGGATCTCCCCAACCCAGGTCTTCTGAACCCAGGTCTCCCGCATTGCGGGCAGATTCTTTACCAGCTGAGCTAGCAGGGAAGCCAAAGAATACTGGAGTGGGTAGCCCATCCCGTCTCCGGGGGATTTTCCCGACCCAGGAATGGAACTGGTGTCTCCTGCATTGAAGCGGATTCTTTGAGCCTGGTAAAGAATCTGCCTGCAATGCGGGAAACCTGGGTTCAATACCTGGGTCGGGAAGATTCCCTGGAGAAGGGAATAGCTACCCACTCCAGTATTTTTGCCGGGAGAATTCCATGGATAGAGGAGCCTGGTGAGCTAAAGTCCATGTGGTCTCAAAGAGTCAGACATGACTAAGCAACTATTATCTTAATCAAGTGAAAAAACAAAAACAAATCCCCTCTGCCTGAAGAAGAAAGGTATTTCGTGTTTCAAGTGCACCAAAAGACAACTTGTTAAGCACATGAATAAGCAGAGTATCACAGTATCCTACAAAGAAATTGATAAATTCACAGAATATTGTGATCTGATAGAGAATTCAAAACAGCTGTCATGAAACAACTCTGTGAAGTATTAGAAAATTCATAAAGAAAGTTCAGCGAGCTCAGGAATAAAATTAATGAACAGAAGGAATATTTACCAAAGAAATGGAAACTCTAAAAAGAACCAAGCGAAAATTTTGGAGCTGAGTACCTGAATACATGAGATCAAGAATGCGTTAGAAAGCCCTTGAAACAGAGCAGATTATTAAGAGAGAGAAAATTAGTGAGCTCAGTGATAGAAACGATACAGGTAGAAGAAGAGGGAGAACTAAGATCTTGAAAATTCTACAAGAACTATCAAACTTCATTAGGAAGTACAGCATGAAGATAAGGGGTATCCCAGAGGGAGAAGGGAGTAGGAGTTTGTTAAACAAATCATAGCTGAGAGCACCCCAAATCTGGGAAGGAACAGGGTATGCAAGTACATAAAGCTAAGAGAATACCTAGTTACCTCCATGCACAAAGACTGTTTCTAAGACACATTATATTAAAACGTCAAAAAATCAATGAAAAAGAAAGAATTTCAAAGCAGCCAAGGAACAAAGGATGGCTGTCTCAGCAGAAACTCTCCAGGCTAGGGGAGAGTGGAATGACAAACGCAAAATATTGAAGGCAAAAACTGCCAACCAAGAACACCCTGTCCAGAAAAGTTACCCCTTTAGATACAGAGAAATAAAAGCTTTCCTGGACAAATGAAAGCCGAGGGAGTCCATCACCATTAGATCTGCCTCACAGGATATTTTGAAAGGAGCTAGTCACCCTTAAAAAGGAAAAGAAAGGGCAAAAATGCAGAAAATCTTAAGTAAGGTGATAAATAGACTGAATCAGAAAATCACAACTCTGTATCAGAAGAGGTTGTTAAATGCTTAATTATAGCATAAAGATTAAAAGGAGAAAAAACAGTAAAAATAACAATAGCTATTTCAATTTGGTAACAGACTTGCAATATAAAAAGGGATACGTGAGACATAAAAATATAGGAGAGGAAGAGAAAATGGATGGAATCTGTATAGGCAAATAAAGACAAATTGTTATCAGCAGAGAAATGACTATTTTAACTATGATTTTTTTTTTTTTTTGCATAGAAGGAGTATTTATTTGTATAAAAGGATTATTGTAGAAAACACAAAACATAAATATAGCAGAGACAGGAAACATAAAAAGAGAGGGGAATCTGAAAAAAAAAAAGAAAGAAAGAAAACAGCCAAACTAAAATGGCAGACAGAAACACAGGACGAAGAAACAATGGAGATACAGGACAATCAGAAAACAAAAGATAACGTGGCACGACTAAGTCTTCATCTATCAATAATCATCCATTTCATTCACCAATCAAAAAGAGAGTGGCTGGATGGATTAAACAATAAGATCCAACTATATGCTGACTCTAGGAGAAACACCTCAGCTTTAAAAACAAACATAGGCTCAAAGAGAAGGGATGGAAGGTCATACTCCAAGCAGGTGGCAGGCAAAATAAAGAGGGTGTAGCTATACTTACATCAAAAGAAATAGATTTCATGCCGAGAGAGGTAACAAGACACAAATATAGACATTTTATGATAAAGGGGATAATTTTGAAGAACACAGAATCAGTTCAGCTCAGTTGCTCAGTCCTGTCTGACTCTTTGCGACCCCATGGACTGCAGCATGCCAGGCCTCCCTGTCCATCACCAACTCCCGGAGTTTACTCAAACTCATGTCCACTGAGTCAGGGACACCATCCAACCATCCCCTTCTCCTCCCTCCTTCAATCCCTCCCCACATCAGGGTCTTTTCCAAGGAGTCAGTTCTTCACATCAAGTGGCCCAAGTATTGGAGTTTCAGCTTCAACATCAGTCCTTGCAATGAATATTCAGGACTGATTTCCTTTAGGATTGACTGGTTTTATCTCCTTGCAGTCTAAGGGACTCAAGACTCTTCTCCAACACCACAGATCAAAAGCAGCAATTCTTCAGTGCTCAGCTTTCTTTATAGACCAATTCTCACATCCATACATGACTACTGGAAAAACCATAGCCTTGACTAGACGGACCTTTGTTGGCAAAGTAATGTCTCTGCTTTTTAATATGTTGTCTAGGTTGGTCATAGCTTTTCTTCCAAGGAGCAAGCATCTTTTAATTTTATGGCTGCAGTCACCATCTGCAGTGATTTTGGAGTCCAAGAAAATAAAGTCTATCACTGTTTCCATTGTTTCCCCATCTACTTGCCATGAAGTAATGGGCTTCCCAGGTGGTACTAGTGGTAAAGAACCTGCCTGCCAATCCAGGAGAGAGGTAAGAGACACAGGTTCAATCCTTGGGTCAGGAAGATCCTCTGGAAGCAGGGTGTGGCAATTCACTCCAGTATTCTTGCCTGGAGAATCCCATGGACAGAGGAGCCTGGCATGGGGTTGCAAAGAGTTGGACATGACTGAGTGACTTTCACTTTCATTTTCACTTTCAATGGGACCGGATGCCATGATCTTCATTTTTTGGATGCTGAGTTGTAAGCCAACTTTTTCTCTCTCCTCTCACTTTCATCAAGAGGCTCTTTAGTTCCTCTTCACTTTCTGCTATAAGGGTGGTGTCATCTGCATATCTGAGGTTATTGATATTTCTCCCACAATCATGATTCCAGCTTGTGCTTCATCCAGCCTGGCATTTCACATGACGTGTTCTGCATAGAAGTTAAATAAACAGGGTGACGATATACAGCCTTGACGTACTCCTTTTCCTATTTGGAACCAGTGTGTTGTTCCATGCCCAGTTCTAGCTGTTGCTTTTTGACCTGCATACAGATTTTTCAGGAGTCAGGTAAGGTGGTCTGGTATTCCCATCTCTTGAAGAATTTTCCACAGTTTGTTGCGATCAAAGCTTTTGGCGTAGTAAATAAAGCAAAAGTAGATGTTTTTTTCGGAAACTCCCTTGCTTTTTTCTACGATCCAATGGATGGTGGCAATTGGTTCCTCTGCCTTTTCTAAATCCAGCTAGAACATCTGGAAGTTCTCAGTTCACATACTTTTGAAGCCTTGCTTGGAGAATTTTGAGCATTACTTAGCGGGCACATGAGAATGCAACAAATGCAGTACTGAGAGGGAATTTTGTAGCAATGCAGCAATTCAAAACTCAAGTAAGTAATCTAAACTTACATCTAAAGGAAGTAGGAGAAGAAGAAAAACAGAGCCCAAAGTCAGTATAAGGAAGAAAATAAAGATCATAACAGAAATAAATAAATGGAGACTAAAAAACACACCAAAGATCAATCAAACTAAGAACCGATCCTTTGGAAAGAGAAATAAAGTTGACAAACATTTATCTAGACTCAAGAAAATAAAAAGAGAAAAAGGTCAGATAAATAATGTCAGAAATGAAAGAGAAGAAATTGCAACAGATAAAACAGAAATACAAAGGATTATAAGAGAATATTATGATCAGCTCTCCACCAACAACTTGGTCAACATAGAAGAAATGGATAAATTCTTAGAATCATACAGCCTTTCAAGACTGAATCATAAAGAAACAGAAAATCCAATCAGACTCATCACTAGCGAGGAGATTGAGGCAGTAATTAAAAAAAAAAAAAAAAACTCTCAAAAAACAAAACCCCAGTACCCAATAGCTTCACAGTGAATTATACAAAACATTTTAAGAAGATTTAACCGATCCTTCTCAAGTTCTTACAAAAAATTAATAGGAGGGAATGTTTCCTAAGTCATTTTGCAAAGCTAGCACCATCTTTATACCAATACCAGATAAATACAGCACACGCATACAAAATTACAGGTCAATATCTCTAAGGAACAGAGATGGAAATACCTCAACATAATATTAGCAAACCAAATATGACAATATATTATAGTATCATAGACTGTGATCAAGAGGGATTTAGTCCATAAATGTAGGATGGTTCAAATCTGCAAAGTAACTAGCATGATAATCAGATTAACAACATGAAATATAAAAATCAACTTATCATCTCAAGAGGTACAGAAAAAGCATTTGACAAGATACAATACTCATTCATGATAAAACTGTCAACAAACAGTATATAAGGAGTATATCCCACATACTAAAGCTCATATATGAGAAATCCACAGCTAACTTCATACTCAATGGTGAAAAACTGAAAGCTATCCCTCTAAGATCTAGAGCAAGACAGAGATGCTCACTTTTGCCACTCTTATTCAACATAGTCTTAACCATAGTAATTAGGCAAAGGAAAAGAAAAGCATCCAAACTTGGATGAAGAGGTAAAACTGTCATCATTTGCAGATAACATGAATATATATATATACTCATATTATGTACATATTTTATAATATATATATATAATATATTCATTATATATATATATAGTATATATATAATGGCTTCCCAGGTGTTGCTAGTGGTAAATAACCTGCTTGGAAATGCAGGAGGTATGAGAGATGTGGATTTGATCCTTGGGTTGGGAAGATCCCTTGAAGGATACATGGCAACCCAAACCAGTATTCTTGCCTGAAGACTCCCATGGACAGAGGAGCCTGGCAGGCTACAGTCCATAGGGTCACAAAGAGTTGGATATGAATGAAGTGACTTAGCTTGTACACACACACACACACACACACACACACACACACACACACGTATAACTTTAAAGTCTCCACCAAAAACTGATAGAAATGATAAATGAATACTGTAAAATTTCAGGGTAGAAAGTCAATATAAAAATCTGTCTAATTTCTATACACTAAAAACAAACTAGCAGAATGAAGAAATTAAGAATGCAATCTCTATATCTTCTTTGGAGAGATGTCTATTTTGGTGTTCTGTTCAGTTTTTGAATATTTCTCTTTTTTTTATTGAGCTCTATGAGCTGTTGTATATTTTGGAAATTAAGCACTTGATTGCATTATTTGCAAATGTTTTCTCCCATTCCATACATTGTCTTTTCATTTTCTTTATGGTTTCCTTTCCTGGCAAAAGCTTGTGAGTTTGACTAGGTTCCATTTATTTATTTCTGCTTTTATTTCCTTTGCCTTTAGAGACTGATCTAGGAAAGCATTGATATGATTTATAACACAGAATGTTTTGCCTCTGTTCTTTTCTAGGAATTTTATGTGCTGTGTTATATTTAAGTCTTCAGACCATTTTGAGTTAATTTTTGTATATGGTGTGAGGATGTGTTCTAACTTCATTGATTTACATGAAGCCATTCAGCTTTCCCAACAACACTTGCTGAAAGGACTAGTTTTTCTCATTGTATATTCTTGCCTCTTTTGTTGAAGATTAAATGATCTTAGGTGTGTGGGTTTATTTCTGGGCTCTATTCTGTTCCATTGATGAATATGTCTGCTTTTTTTTGCCAGTACTGTGTTTTGATTAGCGTAGCTTTGTAGTAGTGTCTAAAGTCTGGCAAGGTTATGCCTTCAGCTTGTGTTCTTTTTCCTCAGGATTGCTTTGGCATACAGATGACCAACAGTCACCTGGAAAGATGCTCAACATCACTAATTATTAAAGAAATATAAATCAAAACTGCAATGAGGTATCACCTCACACCAGTCAGAATTGCCATTATCAAAAGGTTTACAAATAATAAATACTCGAGAAGGTGTTCAAACTACCACATAATTTCACACATTTCACATGCTAGCAAAGTAATGCTCAAAATTTTCCAAGCCAGGCTTCAACAGTACATGAACTGAGAAATTCCAGATGGCCTAGCTGGTTTTAGAAAAGGCAGAGGAACCAGAGGTCAAATTGCCAACATCTGTTGAATCATCAAAAATGCAAGAGAGTTCCAGAAAAACATCTACTTCTGCTTTATTGACTACACCAAAGTCTTTGCCTGTGTGGATCACAACAAATTGTGGAAAATTCTTCAAGAGATGGGAGTACCAGAACACCTTACCTGACTCCTGAGACATCTGTATGCAGGTCTAGAAGCAACAGTTAGAACCAGACATGGAGCAATGGACGGGTTCCAAATTGGGGAAGGAGTATGTCAATGCTGTATATTGTCACCCTGTTTATTTAACTTCTATGCAGAGTACATCATGTGAAATGCCAGGCTGGATGAAGCACAAGCTGAAATCATGATTGTCAGGAGAAATATCAATAATCTCAGATATGGAGATGACACCATCCTTATGGCAGAAAGTGAAGAGAAGCTAAAGAGCCTCTTGATGAAAGTGAAAGAGGAGAGTGAAAAAGTTGGCTTAAAAGTCAACATTCAAAAATTGAAGATCATGGCATGCGGTCCCATTACTCCAAGGCAAATAGATGGGGAAACAATGAAAACAGTGACATACTTAATTTTCTTGGGCTCCAAAATCACTGCAGATAGTGACTGCAGCCATGAAATTAAAAGACACTTACTCCTTGGAAGAAAAGTTATGATCAACCTAGACAGAATATTAAAAAGCAGCAACATTACTTTGCTGACAAAGGTCCATCTAGACAAAGCTAAGATTTTTCTGGTAGTCATGTATGGATGTGAGAGTTGGACCATAAAGAAGGTCCAAAAGCCAAAGAATTGCTGCTTTTGAACTGTGGTGTTAGAGAAGACTCTTGAGAGGCCCTTGGACTGAAAGACGATCAAACCAGTCCATCCTGAAGGAAATCAGTCCTGAATATTCATTGGAAGGATGGATGTTGAAGTTGAAGCACCAATGTTCTGGCCACCTGATGCGAAGGACTGACTCCT
The DNA here is from genome assembly GCF_033118175.1 of Dama dama. Taxonomy (NCBI): domain Eukaryota; kingdom Metazoa; phylum Chordata; class Mammalia; order Artiodactyla; family Cervidae; genus Dama; species Dama dama. The sequence goes on along the minus strand of NC_083708.1, from coordinate 9,042,696 downwards.
TGGAAAAGACCCAGATGCTGGCAAAGAATGAAGGCAAGAGGAGAAGGGGAGGACAGAGGACGAGATGGTTGGATGGCATCAATGACTCAATGGACATGAGTTTGCGCAAGCTCCGGGAGATGGTGATGGACAGGGACTGTCCTGGAACTGTGCTGCCGTCCATGGAGTCACAAAGAGTCAGACACCACTGAGTGACTGAACTGAACTGAAGAGAGGGTGTGGAGAAAAGGGAAGTCTCCTATTCTATGGAAAATAGTATGGAGGTTCCTTAAAAACTAAAAATAGAGCTACTGTGTGATCCAGCACTCCCACGTCTGGGCACTCAGACAAACCTATAATTCTAAAATAGACGTGCACCCCAATAATCACAGCAGCACTATTTACAATAGCCAAGACATGGAAACAATCTAAGTGTCCATTAACAGATGCATGGATGAAGAAGATGTGGTCTATATATACAGTGAAATATTACTCAGACAAAAAATTGAAATAATGCCATTTTCAGAAACATGGATGGACCTAGAGATAATCATACTAAGTGAAGTAAGTAAGACAGAGAAAGGCAAATATTATATGTGGAACCTAAAAAATGATACACATGTACTTATTTACAAGATAGAAACAGACTCACAGACATAGAAAACAAATATGTGGTCCCCAAAGGTGAACAGGGTGGGGAGGATAAACTAGGAACTTGGGATTAACAGATACACATGATTAAATATAAAATAGATAAACAATAAGGATCCACTGTATACAACGGGGAACTGGATTCAATATTTCATAATAGTCTATGATGAAAAACCATTCAGGGAAGCGATCTGGTAGCAGTGCCAGGGAAGCAAGGGGATCCCTGATGCTTTCAGATTCTTGCAGCTGAGCAGGGATTTAACTGCCGCCATGTTGAGCAAAAGAGCAAAGACCAAGAAGCACCCCCAGTACACAGCCTCCAATGTGGTGTCCATGTTCATCCAGTCACAGATTCAGGAGTTCAGGGAGGCCTTCAACATGATCATTTAGAACACAAATGGCTTCATCAATAACGAAGACTTGCGTGATATGCTTGCCTCCCTGGGAAAAACTCCAACTGATGAGTATCTGGATGCCACGTTGGATGAGGCTCCAGGTTCCACAAATTTTACCATGTTTCTCACAATGTTTGGTAAAAAATTAAATGGTGCAGATCCAGAAGATGTCATCAGAAACGCTTTTGCTTCTTACTTTGATGAAGAAGCAACTGGCACCATTCAGGAAGACTGCTTGAGAGAGCAACTGGCCACAAGGGGAAACCGGTTTACAGAGGAGGAAGTGCAGGGGTACCTATTGACAAAAAGGGGGTTTCCATTACATCGCTTTCATGCGCATCCGTAAGCATGGAGAAAAAGACCAAGACAACTGAAAAGAATTTCAGATTCTAGTCACATGTTTCTTTTTGCCACTCTGAGTATTTCTGAGACTTTTCCCCAGAGCCTGTTACATGCCCCTAGCTTTACAGCTTCTGCCTTGCTTGTTGCGTTTATTCTCAGCCATTTGGGGAACATTCATCTCTATAATCAGGCTGGATGTGGGACTTTTTGTCTTTTTCAGAGTAGAAAATAGGGTAATTTAACTTACCAGCTGCCCCCTACCCTCCCTGCCCCCAATAACTGCAGTCTACAGAGGCTTCCCTATGGCTCAGTGGTAAAGAATCTGCCTTCAATGTGGGAGACTGAGGTTTGATCCTTGGGTGGGGAAGATCCCCTGGAGGAGGGCATGGCCACCCACTCCAGTGTTCTTGCCTGGAGGATCCCATGCACAGAGGAGCCCGGCGGGCTACAGCCCATGGGGTCACAGAGTCGGACATGATTGAACAACTGACACACACAGTCAATATATTTTTTCAGAGAACATCAGTCACTCAATTTTTTCTGAACCATAATCAGATGTTATGACAAAAAAGCATTTGAAAAAGAATACATGTGTGTACACAAACACACACACACACACATATCTAAACCACTTTGTTGTTTACCTGAAACTAGCACAACACTGTATATCAACTATATTTCAATAAAACAAGAAAAAAATCTCATTTACAATCTCCAAAAATGAAAAAATACCAGGAATAAATTTAAACACTAAAAACAACACCAGAAATGATAAGATATTGTTGAAAAATAAGACACAAAAATGGGAAGGTATTCTGTGCTCATGGATTAGAAGGATTAAACTGTTAAAAATGTCCATTTTTTCCTATAATAGTTTATAGATTCAATGCAATCCTTATTAAAAACCCATTAAAAACCCAATTAAAAACATTTTCCACAGAAATAGAACAGAAAAATTTTAAATTTATTTACAACCATAAAAGACTGCAAATAACCAAAGCAATTCTGAGAAAAAAGAACAAAGCTAGAGGCATCATACACTCTGCTTTTAAATTATAATACAAAGTTGAGTGAGTGCTAAGTCGCTTCAGTCGTGTCTAACTGTCTGCAATCCTATGGACTGTAGCCCACCAGGCTCCTCTGTCCGTGGGATTCTCCAGTCAAGAATACTGGAGGGGGTTGCCATGCCCTACTCCAGGGGATCTTCCCAATCCAAGGATCAAACCTGTGTCTCTTACATCTCCTGCATTGGCAGGCAGGTTCTTTACTGCTAGCGCCACCTGGGAAGCCCACTACAAAGCTATATTTAACCAAAATAGCATGGTTTTGGCAGAAAACGGACACATGGATCAATGGAATAGAATAGAGAGCCCAGAAATAAGTGCATACAGATACTGACAACTAATTTACAACAAAGGAGCAAAGAATATACGATGGAGATAGATAGTCTCTTCGGTAAATGATACTGGGACAATGGGACCGTCACAAACAAAAGAAACTGAAACACTATCCCACGCCATAGACAAAAACTAACTCAAAATGGATTAAAGACTTGAATATAAGACCTGAAACCATAAAACTCTTAGAAGAAACATAAGCAATACATTCTCTGATATTGGTCTTAGCAGTCTTTCTGGATTTGTCTTTTCAGGCAAGGGAGACAAGCAAAAATAAATAAACAGGACTGCAGCAGACTAAAAAGCTTCCACACAGAAAAAGAAAGCATCAACAAGATGAAAAGACAGCCTGCCAAATGAGAGATTACTCAAAAATTATATAACCAATGAAGGATTAATGTCAAAAATACACAAAGAACTCACACAACTCAAGAACATCAGCAATAACAAAACCCAAGCTAGTTAAAAATGGGCAGAGGATCTAAATAAGAATTTTTCCAAGAAGAAAAATGACTCAAAGACCCTTGAAAAGATGCTCAACATCACTAATTATTAGGGAAATGCAAGTCAAAACCACAATGAGATATCACCTCATATCCATAAGAACAGCTGTTATCAAAAATATTAGAAACAGCAAGTGTTGGACAGTATGTGGAGCAAAAGGAACCTTCATAAATTGTTGATGGGAATGTATATTGGTGCAGCCAATGTGGATAACAATATGGAAAGTCCTCAAAATATTAAGATTAGAACTACTGTATGATCTAGCTGTTTCACTTCTGGGTATTTATCTGAAGATATGAAAACCCTAATTCAGAACTATGCATGCACCTCTGTGTTCATTGCAACATTGTTTACAACAGCCAAGATATGGGAACAACCTCACTGTCCATCTATGGATGAACAGATTCCACACTGGAATACTGCTCAGTCATAAAAAGATGAAATCATGCCGGTTGTGACAACATAGATGGGCCTTGAGGGTTTTATACTAATGATATAAGTCAGATGGGGAAAGAAAAATACCATATGACCTCACTTGTACGTGGAATTTAAAAAAAATAAATGAACAAACAAAAGCCAGGGAGCAGAACGGTGGTCACAGAAGTAAAAGGGGAGTGGGAAGGAGGTGTAGTGGGTAAAAGGGATTAACCGTATGGCAATGGATGGACGCCAAACCAGGTGGTGAGCACCCTGCAGTGTAAGGAGAAGTATAGTGTTTTACACATGAAGCACGTACTGTTATAAGCCAGTGTTGTTGTTGTGTGGTCACTAAGTAGCGTCCGACTCTTTGTGAACCCATGGACTACAGCGCAGCAGGCTTCCCAGTCCTTCACTGTCTCCTGGAGTTTGCTCATACTTATGTCCGCCGAGTTGGTGATGCCATCCAACCATCTCATCCTCTGTCATCCCCTTCTCCTCCTGCTCTCAATCTTTCCCAGCATCAGGGTCTTTTCCAATGAGTTAGCTCTTCACATCCGGTGGCCAAAGTATTGGAGCTTCAGCTTCAGCATCAATCTTTTCAATGAATATTCAGGGTTGATTTCCTTTAGGATTGACTGGTTTGATCTACTTGCAGTCCAACGGACTCTCAAGAGTCTTCTCCAGCAGCACAGTTTGAAAGCAACAATTCTTCAGCCCTCAACCTTCTTTTTGGTCCAACTCTCACTTTTGACCATGAACTGTATGAAAAGCTAGTGTTACCTCAATTAAAAAAAAAAAAAAAAAGATTCACTTGAATACTACTGACATATTTTGAAGCACGTTTTTTAGTTACTTTCAAGGTGAATTTTATGCCTCCTTGTGATTAGTTACTTCAATGTGCACAGAATTTTGAAGCTGAAGATGCTTCTAAAGGGCTTTTCATTTTGTTGAGCACATGCAATGCTTTCTTAAAGGAAATCATTAGGTTGGAAGTCTGCATAACTCAATTGTTTCTGTACTTCACAATATACATCTTGCTGATCAGTGTACATTATTTTCCTGTGTCCTTTTCAATGCTCACCTCAAGAATTCCAAGCCTCAGTTTGTCAAATGCAGCAAGCAGCAAGTACTGTTACTACTAATGTTGTTGTTGTTTTAGTTGCTAAGTTGTGTCCTACTCTATGCGACCCTGTGAACTGTACCCTACCAGGCTCCTCTGTCCCTGGGGTTTCCCAGGCAAGATACTGGAGTGGGTTGCCATTTCCTTCTCCTAGGGATCTTCCTGACCCAGGGATCGAACCCATGTCTCCTGTATTGGCAGGTGGATTGTTTACTGCTAAGCCGTCAGGGAAGCCCTAATAAAACATGTTACTACTGATACTAAATATGTGTTACATACACTGTGTTAAGTACTGTTCCAAGTACTTTCAGTATATTGTCAATTAATCTTCAACAAAAGTCTTATAAAATGAGGTATATTGTTCCCGTTTAGTGGATGAGGAATTTCAGACACAGTGAGGATAACTGCACAAATCATTCAGAGAAGTAAGGGCTAGATCTACAGAACTTCAAGTGGATCAGAAAGCTCTAATTTTATGTAAAATCTTCAGGTTTGTTAACGTTGGTAACTAACTCATAAATTTTAAATATTGTGTGAATCAACAAAATCCTGGCAAAAGCCAATGTACCTGCCCACTGAATGCAGTATGCATTCAGTTTTTTGACTTAAGACTTTTAGGATTTCTTGCTCACTTACATCTTCCAAGTATTCCTGTCTTTGCTTATCACTGCTGCCTTTTCTTCATCTTTCTATGAGTCATTTATCATACTTTGGTATCTACATTATTGAATTGAGTTTGTTCATGTTTTTCTTCTTACATTCCTGCAATTTAAAAGAACAATAAATGCAATTGAAGGAGGGGGTACTGTGGGCAATGGAAATACACTTACTTATCCAAAAAAATTTCACATATAAGTAGGCCCATGCACATATTCAAGGGTGAACCGTACACTGAAATAGATTTTTGAAGATGACTTCAGGAAAATGAAAATATTATTCTGAGATGAATCAGGCAATCTTATAAAGAAGCTGTTCCTTGCCTCTTACCCTTTAAAAGGTTTTTTGGGATGAATTATTGCAGTGCTATCTCATTAGTGGGGTACATTGTTTATTCTAGGCTTATGCTATCTCTCATCTTCATCCTGTTGTCTGTAACCTCCTTTTAGAGTTTGAAAACCCCTCATTTGAAGTTCTTTCCCATGCTCTTTCTTGTGTGACATTGGTCACATTTATGCTCTTTTCTTCCTTTCTTTTTTTTTTTTTTTTTGTGTGTGTATATATGTTGCTAGTGGTACTAGCCTTCACAGTTCATCTGCACATTAATTGGCATATTTCATTTGAATCTTTAGGCTTGTCAGTTTTATGCTGTCTTGCTCACAACATCCAGCAGAGAAATCAGTCCCATCAGTTCTTTCCTCTCCGAGTTGACATGGTTGAAGTGCTCTACAGGAAAGGTAGGCTTTTATTCCAGAAATAGAGAGCATATTCATGAACTGAAGGACTGGTGTGTGACCTGCAGAACCAAAAACAGGATTGACTAAACTGGGACATCTCTGCCTCTTCCTGCTGCACTAAAATAGAATCTATCCAGGTGACCCCATTTGTAGTCTGCTGTTTGAGGGCTTTGTGATAAGGGCTAAATCATTTCAGGGAATACAATCTAAATGGTTACAGGATTTAAAAGTATATATATATTTATGGAATTCCTCTAAATATATAACTGATGCTACATTATAATTTTTTAAAAGAGATCATTATTGACTTTTTTTTGTAGTTGAAACATTCCCCCTCAATTTTTGTGAACAATCCATTTTTATTCTTATCCAATAATGTTAGCCAACCAAATATATAGAATAATACATTATATTTTATCTGTATGTTCTCAATATTCTATGTATAGTTGTTTCATATTCAAGGGGGAGAAAAGACTTTTAAGGCCAAAGAAAACTGCTGGAGGCAAAGCAGAAAGGAAGCTCTTGAAGGAGCCTTCCTGCATCAGGATTTTGCAAGCAACTCGATGACAAACTGCCCAGGAGCTAAGAATGATTTTTACATTTTTAGATGGTTGAACAAAATCAAAGGAAGAATAAATTTTGTGACATGTAGGAATTATGTAAAATTCCAATTGCAGTGTCTATCACGTACTGGCTTTGTGTGTAGTTGATGGCTACTTTCATGTTACAGCAACTGAGTTCAGAAATTGCAAAAGTGACTGTGTGGCTCTCAAAGGCTAAAATATTGATCATCTGACCATTTCCAAAAAGCTTGCTGATCCCTAACCCACAGTAACATTTTTTGCTATAATGTTTTATTCTTAATTTGCAAAAAATCAGTGTATTTGATGGATTGCCAACTCATTCTCTTCCAGTCCAGCTACAAGTTTTTGTGCCCCAGATCATTCATTTACATGTAGGTACTCTGCAAAATTATTTTCAGTCTTAAAGAAAACTCTTTATCCCTATTTCTGTCTCTATTTGTGCAGAAAACATCTTGAGGCTGCACCCAGCCTTTGGCAAAATGGAGAGGAAGAGACAGAAATGAGATTGGTCTTGGGGAATACTCCCAGTGTGCCTCAATACTCTCTCTTATTGAACCTCCACAGCCCTTGATGGAAGTCATTTAAACTGCCAGCTTGCTGCCCAGCAATAATAAACAGCACATAAGTTAATATGCAATGCAAATTCCACACTCATTATAGTGGCATACAATGCCTGCTACAACCTACTCTTGTCTTCCATATCCTTCACTTCTGTCACAACAAGCCTCTCATTCCTCCCCGTATGACTTTTGCCTTTCCACTGACTCAGTCGACTCGAGTTTGAGCCAGCTCTGGGAGACGGTGAAGGAGAAGGAAGCCGGCTGTGCTGCAGTCTCTGGGGTCACAAAGAGTCGGGCACGACTCAGCGACTGAACAGCAGCAACTGGACCTCCCTGCTCATTATCATTATCCCTGGTTTTTAATCTACTCAACATTTGAGAGGCCATCACTCTGGTTCAGATCATATACCATCTTGATTCATTTCATTTCAATGGTATGAACATTTCATGTCTTCAAGATCAGAAACTGGTTGAAGAGTTTTCATGTCCACTTAGTTCAGTTCAGTTCAGTTCTGTTCAGTTGCTCAGTCGTGTCTGACTCTTTGCGACCCCACGGAATGCAGCACGCCAGGCTTCCCTGTCCATCACGAGCTCCCAGAGTCCACCCAAACCCATGTCCATTGAGTCGGTGATGCCATCCAGCCATCTCATTCTCTGTCGTCTCCTTCTCCTCCTGCCCTCAATCTTTCCCAGTATCAGGGTCTTTTCCAATGAGTCAACTCTTCTCATCAGGTGGCCAAAGTATTGGAGTTTCAACTTCAACATCAGTCCTTTCAATGGCCACCTAGGACTGATCTCCTTGAGGATGGACTGGTTGGATCTCCTTGCAGCCCAAGGATCTCTCAAGAGTCTTCTCCAACACCACAGTACAAAAGCAGCAATTCTTCAGCACTCAGCTTTCTTCATAGTCCAACTCTCACATCCATACATGACCACTGGAAAAACCATAGCTTTGACTAGACAGACTTTTGTTGGCAAAGTAACATCTCTGCTTTTCAATATGCTGTCTAGATTGGTCATAGTTTTTCTTCCGAGGAGCAAGTTTCTTTTAATTTCATGGCTGCACCACCATCTGCAGTGATTTTGGGGCCCAAGAAAATCCTGTCACTGTTTCCATTGTTTCCCCATCTATATGCCATGAAGTGATGGGACCAGATGCCATGATCTTCGATTTTTGAATGTTGAGTTTTAAGCCAACTTTTTCACTCTGCTCTTTCACTTTCATCAAGAGGCTTTTCAGTTCCTCTTCACTTTCTGCCATTAGGGTGGTGTCATCTGCCTATCTGAGGTTTTTGATATTTCTCCCAGCAATTTTGATTCCAGCTTGTGCTTCATCCATCCTGGCATTTCACATGATGTACTCTGCATATAAGTTAAATAAGCAGGGTGACAATACACAGCCTCGATGTACTCCTTTCCCAGTCTGGAAAAGGAGTCTGTTGTTCCATGTCTGGTTTTAACTGTTTCTTCTTGACCTGCATACAGATTTCTCAGGAGGCAGGTCAGGTGGTCTGGTATTCCCATCTCTTGTCCACTTATTCCTCATTGGATAAATGCCCAAGCTATGACCTTTATATTATTGGTCTTAGGTTTAGAGGTAGAAAACTGAACAATCTTGGGTGCCATTCTGGTTTTGTTTATGTTTGGTTCGTGGAATAAAAAATATATAAAATACAGAGAATTGCAGGCTCCCAACCCTAGCCACTGGAGATGATGTCTATTTTTAGGGGATAAAAGGGCAGAAGCTGTGGTTTCTGATGAGACTTTTCACATCCTCCTTCAGTGTTAATCCCATTAATTCTTATCAGGAGGCAAAGTTTCAAGTGAATCATTAAACTAATAGAAGGGATTAGCCTGGAAAATGGAACTTTAAGAGGGAAATTTGGACTTATTAGCAGTCCTGCATTTTTGTTAGCTTTATTTTAATTTTTTTTTGTTTCCTGATTCATTGATTTCTGCTTTTATCTCAAATTCTGTTGTAGTTTCTCCGTTTTGTTTAAATTTTTATTTATTTTTCATTTTTTGGCCACACTACATGTCACATGGGATCTCAGTTTCATGACCAAGGATCAGACTTGCATGCCCTGCATTGAGAGTCTTAACCACCCCGTTAGCCCCATCTTACAGACAAGAGTGGAAACATCTCCATATTTACTATAAGATCCGGGATATAAAACCTGGGCTTCCATACTCACAATTACTCTTTGCCTGTGACTTTCTGATACATCATTTTAAAGTTATCTGATTTCACAGTGGTTCACAGTATGAGTAAAACCTATAACATATAAGCCTGGCAGGTTACCTCATGAGCCAACCAACTTAATTACCTCAAAATCTGGCACATTTTAAGGCATTGTTAATACCTCCAACTCAATCTCATAGCTATGTTTATGTTACGGAAGAACCTTTTGTATCTTATTATAATCTCCCTTTTTTAGTGAAAACATACAAACATGTCACAGAAAAGAAATGGGTGCAGTGATCTTTGACATGCCCTGTTTCAGAATAATGGCCACATTTTGATTAATACTATTTATTACAATAAGAAAATAGTTACATAGCAGGGTGATAGCAAGTTTTGGGATTTTCTTTAAAATATTTCACAGAAAACTGCAAGTTCTACTTTTAAGTTCAGTTCTTATTATACCTTCTAACTCTGTCAGGCAGAATTAATTACTTATCTTTTCTGCTTCACAATGTTTTTTTTAGTAATAGTAGTTAGTGTATTGTATTGGATCCTAATTTATATTTCTGTCTTCTCAGGACTATGAGCTTCTGGAAAAATATATGGTATATATCTGAGAAGAAAAGGACCTCACTCAAATGTTAGCTTTGGATAGATAGAATATTTGTGATATTTGAAAATAAGTTATTTTTGTTTCTGTTTCTTTAAATGTTTTATTCTTTCTAATCAGTTCAGTTCAGTCACTTAGTCGTGTCCAACTCTTTGTGATCCCATGGACTGCAGATCACATGGACTGCAGAAAGAAACTATTCTTGCTAATACTTTGTCTTTTGTTTTCCCCGGCAAGTATGTATTGGCTTTTTGTCAGTTATTGTTCTAGGCATGGGCTTCCCCAGTGTCTCAACAGTAGAGAATCTGCCTGCAAGTCAAGAGCCCCAGCTGATGCAGGTTCTATCCCTTGGTTTGGAAAATCACCTGAAGGAGGGCATGGCAACCCTCTCCAGTATTTTTACCTCTAGAATCCATGGGCAGAGGAGCCTGGAGGTCTACAGACCATAGAGTCACAGAGTCAGACACAACTGAAGCAACTTAGCATGCATGCACACACATTCTAAGCATCAGGTAATATATTGAGGGGAAAACAGAACAAAATCCCTGTTCTCATGGAGCTTATATTCTCATGGGAGGAATCAGACAAAAAATGTAAAGAAGAAAAAGAGGAAGGAAGAGGAAAAAAGGAGGAGGAAGAGAGAAGATGGAGAAGAAACAAAAATAACAATAGTAATAGAGATCAGTAAAGTTTGTAGATAATTTGGAGGTGAAGCAAGCTAATGAATTATTTCTAATGGGGAAAATCTTGTTAAAGAGGGAAGAATGTAGAGAAGATATAACATATCTGTCTGCTGGGTCAGACTTCTAGCTGTGAAAATTTCATTTCAGAAGAAAAAAAAAAAAAAAAGTACCTGAAACCTCAAATCCAAGATGTGTGAAAGCCTTTCTGCTGTTGTAGGTGGTGAATAGATGGAGCACTAGCCTCTCAGTCTCCCCCTGACAACTCACTGGCTGCCTCTGTCCCTAAAGAAATAGTGATGTAATACACAGCATGGTGACTGTAGTTAATACTATTACACTGTATATTAGAAAGTTGCTAAGAGAGTAAGTCTTGAAAGTTCTCATTGCAGGAAAAGAAATTCTGTAACTATATATGGTGATGAATGTTAACTAAATGGACTGTGGTGTTCATTTTGCAAAATATGCAAATGTCAAATTGTTATGCTTTATACCTGAAACTAATATAATATCATATGTCAATTATATCTCAATAAAAAATCTATTATCTGTAGACTTGCCAGAGAAGGTGGTAGAATGTATTCAAGGTAAATATTTAAACTATGAAAGAGTGGGTAATTCATGGGTCAATTTCTCATCTTTTGGCCAAGTCATGTGACACACAGGATCTTAGTTCCCCAGCCAAGGATTGAACCTGTGCCCCCTGTAGTGGAAGCTTGGAATCTTAACCACTAGACCACCAGGTAACTCCCCATGGGTCAAATTTTTATAGAGACAGGTTAGGATGTTTAGAACACAACTTTGAAGAGGAAACAGAACATAGTTTTTTGGCAGAGAGAAATAAATATGAAAAATAGGGAGTCTGTCGAAATATAAGGATCATGTCGATTGGAGGAGTTTTTGCCCTGTCTCTTACTTCTAGAATTATCACCAAAGCTACAACAAGGCTGATTCATGTTGAGGTTTGACAGAAAATTCTGTAAAGCAATTATCCTTTGATAAAAATACATTAAAAAAAAAAGAATCACCATCATCACCATCATCTTTAAAGTGAAGAATGGCTTTTTCTTAACATTATTTAAAATGTAAATAAGTGATCTTTAGAATAATTTTTGTTCATTGGTGCCAAACAAGATGATATTAAAACCAGTGTACTTGCTCACAAATACAGTATCAAGATTTGGTCCTTTGTCTTCCCCTCCAGGAAGATTGCCACGCTCCAGCTTAGAGGTCAAAGGGAAGGGGAAAGAGAAGTCACATTGGATCATTTCATCCTTCTCAAGAAAAGTAGAAGATTGACTTGGAAAAAGGGAAAAAAAGGTGTCTGGAGAGGCAATGAAAGGTGTCACATAAACAAAATGGATTTTAATAATGTAGCTTACAGACATTCTCAATCCTTACTACTTAAAAAAAAAAGAAAAAATCTTATTTTCTTCCTAAGTAACAGTAACAAATAAGTAATACTCTTGCTACATCTCTGAAAATTTACTCATTTAATCTCAAAATACTTATTTATCTTTGGTCCTAAGTATTGCTATTATTGCTATTATTATTGTTTGTGTTATTTTTATTTGCAAATATGTACTACTAATCCACAACACTAGCAAAAGTGGTTAGTATTGAATGACCTAGATGAATACCAGAATTCTGATGAAATAAAATTTCAAATAAAGAGTAAAGATGATGGGGCCCCTTTAATACACTGGGAAAAAGTCAAAAGTTGAATGTGACAAAAACATCTAATGTTCCAGGAAGGTTGTTGCTCTTAGCATTGATTCTGTACTGGGATCATCATGATGATAATCTATTACCTGTCCATCCAAGGAAGGTAATTGTTATATCTAATGATTGCTTTGGGGAAGAAAAGGGTGACTATTCTTAGGTGAAATTGATGCTTCTACCCTGATGCAGATCGGGGACTAGGAATTTAGTGGATGTGACAGCTCCTTTGCTGGAGAACACTGCTTTTTAGCCCTGGAGTCAGGAAGTAGTCAAAAGGATCAATCAGGTAACACCTGAGTTCCACATCTTTCACTCTGTGAAACAGAGAATTCAATTCCTTCTGTTCGGGAAGACTATGTGATTTAGTCAAATGCAGAATACAGAAATAATGAAACATTCAAGCCTGAAATAAGAGGACATGCGTGCATGCTAAGTAGCTTCAGACATGCTTAGTAGCTTCAGACATGCTTGACTCTTTGCTACCCTACGGACTATAGGACAGCTATAAATAAAAGTAAGATCTTTCTATGTAAAATCCTCCTATATTCAGGGATAGACATCAATCAACCATTTCTACCTCTTGGTTTTCCCTCTTGCTCATTCCTGGGGAGATGCCCTCCTCTGTGGCCTGAGGAGCTGGACGCCTTCATGAGATGTTACCTGCAGACCTGCCTTTCGCAGGCTGCTTCAGACCTTGTCTACTCTCTTTCCTTATCAAGATCTTCAGATTTTCTTCTCTGTCATCACGATGTCGCATTGGGTTTTATGGCCTGAATATCTCCCCCTTACCCTCAATTCACATGTGACCTTGTTTAGAAATAACTTTGCGAAGTGTTTGCAGATAATCAGGGTAAGATAAGATCATTAGGGTGGGCCCTAGTCCAACATGATAGTGGCCTTATAAATTGGGGAAATTTAGACACAGAGGTGAATCACAGAGAGAACACAATGTGAAAATGCAGGAAGAAATTGGATGGTGCCTCTACAAGTCAAAATAACCCAAAGATGGCCAGCAAACCATCAAAAGCTAAGAAAGAGGCATGGAACAAACATCAGACAGTTGAGAAAAGCTTGTAACATGAATATAGAGACCCAAAGGTAAATATCAGGAAAGCAGAAGTTGTGAAATGAACTCCAGAGACAATACAAGAACAGAGAGAAAAATCAACAAATTCTACACTATTCATAGAAGACTCCTAGAAGATGTTGCTTTTGTAATAATGATAATAATAACAATACCCAAGTAGCTATAAAAGCGGGTATATTATTCTGTAAAATGGAAAGAAATATAAAATACAGTAGCAGAAATAGAGCACAACTAATAGACATAAAACATTGAAGACTTTTTTCAGAAAGTAGGAACAAAGGGTAAAATAGGAACAAAAATGATGGAAAATAGGAGACTATATATTTAAAAAGCAGAGGCTCAATCCAGGAGTCCTAACATTTGACAGATCAGAGCTCTGGGCAGTGAAACCAAAGTCAATGGGGCAGAAGAGATCATCTACAGATCTGCCATACAGCCTTCCTGTTGAAGAATCCACCCAATTTCACACTCAAATCACCAGCTAAATGTGAGGACAGAAGAAATACTTTTTACACATGCAGGGTCTCAAAACTTTATCTTTTTTTATATTTTCTAAAGAAATGGATTGAGAAAGTGCTCCACCAAAGCTAGAGAGTAAACAATAAAAGAGAAGATGCAGGGTCAGAGGACAGAGGGTCTTAACAAAGGAAATGGGCGAAGGGAATTCCAAGCCTTCTGGTGGAGGGACGTGCCAGGCCTTCAGCTGGACAACCCTGGGTTAGGGCAGGGCAACTGGAGGCCACCCCTTGGAAGTCTCCCCTGAAGAGCACAATGGACTGGTGAGATATCTGATGTGTTTGTACTGAGATGAATCTGAGAGTTTGGAGATTTTTTTAAATTGTTTATTTTTAATTGAAGGATAATTCCTTTACAATATTGGTTTGATTTATTAGTAATGAATGCACAGAAGACTAAGCAAGCAAACAAAACCAAGTAAACAAATGAGCAACAGTAACAAACAAAAACATCCCAGTCAAATATAAACACTAGGAAAAGTAAATGAAAATTACATATTACAAAGAAAGAAAATATAATTACAAATGTACTATGTGAATGAACTATAACAATGTATATATAATCACAATTTTGTTAAAAATAAATATTGACTTAATAAAAAACTATGATATAACCATATTGTGAGAATGAAGTAAGATGTGCATAAGTTTAAGAGATGTGGTTTAAGAGATTTAAAACACATTTTTAAAGCATGTGGTTTAAGAGATTAAAAAGATGTGCTTCTGTGTAGGATGCCAATGTATATTATCTAAAAAATAAAGGTATGACCTAAATCTAATCCCTTACGACTATATGGTGGAAGTGAGAAACAGATTTAAGGGACTAGATCTGATAGACAGAATGCCTGATGAACTATGGATGGAGATTCATGACATTGTACAGAAGACAGGGATCAAGACCATCCCCATGGAAAAGAAATGCAAAAAGGCAAAATGGCTGTCTGAGGAGGCCTTACAAACAGCTGTGAAAAGAAGAGAAGTGAAAAGCAAAGGAGAAAAGGAAAGATATCCCCATTTGAATGCAGAGCTCCAAAGAAGAGCCAGGAGAGATAAGAAAGCCTTCCTCAGCGATCAGTGCAAAGAAATAGAGGAAAACAACAGAATGGGAAAGACTGGAGATCTCTTCAAGAAAATTAGAGATACCAAGGGAATATTTCATGCAAAGATGGGTGAAGCAGAAGCAGAAGCAGAAGCAGAAGATATTAAGAAGAGGTGGCAAGAATACACAGAAGAACTGTACAAAAAAGATCTTCATGACCCAGATAATCATGATGGTGTGATCACTCACCTAGAGCCAGACATCCTGGAATGTGAAGTCAAATGGGCCTTAGGAAGCATCACTGCAAACAAAGCTAGTGGAGGTGATGGAATTCCAGTTGAGCTATTTCAGATCCTGAAAGATGATGTTGTGAAAGTGCTGCACTCAATTTGTCAGCAAATTTGGGAAACTCAGCAGTGGCCACAGGACTGGAAAAGGTCAGTTTTCATTCCAATCCCAAAGAAAGGCAATCCCAAAGAACGCTCAAACTACCGCACAATTGCACTCATCTCACATGTTAGTAAAGTAATGCTGAAAATTCTCCAAGCCAGGCTTCAGCAATACGTGAACCGTGAACTTCCAGATGTTAAAGCTGGTTTTAGAAAAGGCAGAGGAACCAAAGATCAAACTGCCAACATCCGCTGGATCATTTAAAAAGCAAGAGGGTTCCAGAAAAACATCTATTTCTGCTTTATTGACTATGTCAAAGCCTTTGACTGTGTGGATCACAATAAACTGTGGAAAATTCGGAAGGAGATGGGAATACCAGACCACCTGACCTGCCTCTTGAGAAACCTGTATGCAGGTCAGGAAGCAACAGTTAGAACTGGACATGGAAATACTCCTTTTCCAAATAGGAAAAGGAGTACGTCAAGGCTGTATACTATCACCCTGCATATTTAACTTATATGCAGGGCACATCATGAGAAATGCTGGGCTGGAAGAAGCACAAGCTGGAATCAAGATTGCCGGGAGAAATATCAATAACCTCAGATATGCAGATGTCACCACCCTTATGGCAGAAAGTGAAGAAGAACTAAAAAGCTTCTTAATGAAAGTGAAAGAGGAGAGTGAAAAAGTTGGCTTAATGCTCAACATTCAGAAAACTAAGATCACGGCATCTGGTCCCATCACTTCATGGCAAATAGATGGGGAAACAGTGGCTGACTATTTTTTCTGGGCTCCAAAATCACTGCAGATGGTGACTGCAGCCATGAAATTAAAAGATGCTTACTCCTTGGAAGGAAAGTTATGACCAACCTAGATGGCATATTAAAAAGCAGAGACATTACTTTGTCAACAAAAGTCCGTCTAGTCAAGGCTATGGTTTTTCCAGTGGTCATGTATGGATGTGAGAGTTGGACTGTGAAGAAAGCTGAGTGCAGAAGAATTGCTGCTTTTGAACTGTGGTGTTGGAGAAGACTCTTGAGAGTCCCTTGGACTGCAAGGAGATCCAACCAGTCCATCCTAAAGGAGATCAGTCCTGGGTGTTTGTTGGAAGGACTGATGCTGAAGCTGAAACTCCAATACTTTGGCCACCTCATGCGAAGAGTTGACTCATTGAAAAGACCCTGATGCTGGGAGGGATTGAGGGCAGGAGGAGAAGGGGATGATAGAGGATGAGATGGCTGGATGGCATCACTTACTCAATGGACATGAGTTTGAGTAAACTCCGGGAGTTGGTGATGGACAGGGAGGCCTGGCGTGCTGGGATTCACAGGATCGCAAAAGTCGGACATGACTGAGAGACTGAAGTGACTGAAAAAATAATGATATACTATTTATAAGCCTGCTATTTAGAAATGGGAAGCAAAAAATATTAGGATAAAGAGATGTGTTCAGTCGCTCAGTCATGTCTGACTGTTTGTGACCCTATGGACTGCAGCCCTCCCGGTTCCTCCGTCCATGCGATTCTCCAAGCAAGAATACAGGAGTGGGTTGCCATTTCTTCCTCCAGGGAATCTTCCTGACCCAGGGATCAAATCCATGTCTCCTGTATCTGCTGCATTGGCAGGGAGATTCTTCACAGCTAAGCCACCAGGAAAGCCCAGAATAAAGAGATAATATAGCTTTAAATGATTACCTGTTGGTTGTGGAAATAACTGGTAAGGAAAGGTGAGGCAAGCCACTGATATTTTTGGTTTTAAGCCTTGCAATTGTATTTCACTTCTGAAATGTATGTTCTTGTTTAGTCGCTAAGTTGTGCACCTGTTTGTGACCCCCATGGACTGTAGCCCGTCAGGCTCCTCTGTCCACAGGATTTCCAAGGCAAGAATACTGGAGTGGATTGCTGTTTCTTTCTCCAGGGGATCTTCCTGACCCAGGGATCGAATTCACGTCTCCTGCATTGGCAGGCAGATTCTTTACCATTGAGCCACCTGGGAAGCCCTCTGAAATGTATGAAAGTGAAAGTGTTAGTCGTTCAGTCCTGTCCTACTCTATGCAATCCCATGGACTGTAGCCCTCCAGGCTCCTCTGTCCCTGGTGTTTTCCAGGTAAAAATACTGGAGTGGGTTTCCATTCCCTTCTCCAGGGGGTGTTCCAACCCCAGAGATTGAACCCGGGTCTCCCACATTGGAGGCAGATTCTTTACTGTCTGAGCCACCCGTGTGTTATTTCGAACAAACAAGGAGAGAAGGGAAAAAGGAAGGAAGGAAGGAAGAAGGGAGGGAGGGAGGAAGAGAGGGATGAAACAGGAGGGCAGGAGGAGGTGAGAGAGAGAAAGAGGAAGAAAGAGAGAAGAAAAGAGAGAGAGTGACGGAGGGAATGAAAAGAAGAAAGAAGAGTTCTGAGGGGGCAGACCCTATAAATAAGTAAGAAACATATAAAAGACCTAAAACCCCAACAAAAGAAGATGAGCAAAAGACATGAAAAAAAGATGAGGCAGCGCAATTACAGCATATGATAGAATGATTAAGACCTTCACCCCCGCAGAATACATCAACTACTTGTGTATGTTATGAGGATGCTGGGATAGAGACAAAGGGGTGATATTTTCCTCTTAGGAGCTGAAATCTCCAACTCTTCGTCATTACAGTGAGAATTCAACACCCCGCCTTACTTCCATTGATGCAGGAGCACACCACCCAGGCTGATCAGGGCTACCTCGTGCTTCTGTACGAAGCGATTGGTTCAGGGATGGACACATCATTGATACAGACTGATGCGGTTGCTGGGGGAGGCAGTGTGTCTCTTTTTCCTCCGGTTTCCTTAGTTCTAACCTGGGGTTGCTGGGGATCATCTTTGCTGTCATGTGACTGAATCTTCCCGGAATACAGCAGAGGTAGGGGCAACTGGAGTGTAGATATAGTCTCATATTTGGGATCATATTGTACCTAGATTTTATCATGCTTGAACTTACAGGTCAAGAATCCCTTAGTTACCTCTGCCGATGCATCTCTTTTGTGCCTTGGGTAGTTTGATCCGGCTTCTGCCCTCTGCCCCCAAGCGTTCTCAGCAGCACTGAACCTCAGCCCCCTTCTCCAGCCCCTTCTTCTTTGTGCCTGGCTTGTTCACACCACCAACGTCAGCACCCATAATTCTCTTTCGTGAAAATCCACATTCAAAAAATCTTCAGAAACCTAGTTTTGAAAGCTATTTAGTATATTATCTTATTTGGAGGTATCTTAATGTTGATATGGCATGAAATATAGGTGAATATTATCGTGTTCTTTTTAGTTGTCATTTTTTATGATATTTAATTTACTTATTTATTTCCTGGAGTATAGCTGATTTACAATATTGTATTAGTTTTAGGTGTACAGTGATTCATATATATATATATATATATATATATATATATAAAGATTCATTTCCCTTATAGGTTATTACGAAGCATTCAGTGTAGATCCCTATGCTGTACAGTAGGTCCTTATTGGTTGTCTTATTTTTTTATTTATTTATCTGTGTTTGACGTTTCTGGGTCTTCATTGCTGTGGGGGCTTTTCTCTAGTCATAGAAAGCAGCGGCTACTCTCTAGTTGTGGTCCGTGGGTGTCTCATTGTGGCGGCTTCTCTTGTTTTGGAGCATGGGCTCTAGGGCGTGCAGACTTCAGTAGCTGTGACTCGTGGGCTCAGTAGTTGCAGCTCCTGGGCCCTAGAACTCAGGCTTAGTAGCTGTGACGCTCGGCTCCAAAGTAAGTGGGATCTTCCCAGACCAGGGATCTTCTACATCAGCTGGTGGGTTTTTCACCACTGAGCCACCAGGGAAGCCCTGGTTATCTATTTTATATAGAGTACTGCATAAATATGAATCCCATACTCCTAATTCACCCTTCCCTGCTTTGTTATTCATTTATATTTTCTTTAAAAATTTTTTATATACTTAAGGTGATGATTTGACAGTTTGACGCACATGTACATAATGGAATGATCACCAAGTCAAGTGAATTAGCATATCTCCCCCGTACCATTTGTGTGTGTGCAGTGCAATCACCTAC
This sequence comes from Dama dama, assembly GCF_033118175.1. Classification (NCBI taxonomy): domain Eukaryota; kingdom Metazoa; phylum Chordata; class Mammalia; order Artiodactyla; family Cervidae; genus Dama; species Dama dama. The sequence goes on along the minus strand of NC_083708.1, from coordinate 9,023,074 downwards.
AATCTATCCACTCAGTAAATTTCCACCTTAAATCTGCTCTTACCAACCACAGCTGTCTTGCTGTGCACTGGATCTCTAGACTCTTTGAAACTCTGTGCCCTTTGACCAATCTCTCCCATTTTCCTCAGCCGGCTGGTAATCATTGTTCTACTCTTTCTATGTATCTGACTTTTTCAGATTCCACATATAAGTGGGACCATGCAGTTTTTTTCTTTCTATGCCTGGCTTTTTTCTCTTAGAGTATATCCAAGGATGGAAGGAATGAAATTTGTCCACTGAACTGTGGTATATAATACAATTTCTCCAACCATCCATTGATGAACACGTAGGTTATTTCCATGTCTTGGCTATTACGATTACTGCTGCAAAAAACCTGAGTGCAGATTTTTTTTTCAAGATACTCATTTAATTTTCTTTAACTATAAAGCCAGCATAGGTATTGGTGGATGAAAGTACAGCTCTATTTTTAGCTTTTGAAGAAATCGTATACTGTTCTCCATTGCAGCTGCACCAGTTTGCATCCCCACCAACAGTATACAAGAGTTCCCTTTTCTCCACACCCTCACCAACACTCTCCTTTTTTCTGTCCTTAGGATATTTTAACTGTCTGGCAACCTAGGTGATAATTAGTTAAGCTTCATAAAAGATAAAGAAAGAAGTATGCTTTAATTCTTGCAAACAACATGAAATGTTAGCAAAAGCTGAGGCTACCATTGTCATTGACCTTGTGGTTGAATTAAAGAACTTATTTCAGTCAATTATTTGTATCTTTTTAGAAACAAAACCATATGCTTAAAATGTGTAAATAGTAAAAAAATTGATTTTTTCTTTCCAAAATTCAGACATATGCCACTTATCAGTACTATTTGAAAAGTAACAGTATTTTTCAAATACTTCTCTCCTTGATCATTTTTCCATCCCTCTTTGTTGGTCCTTTAATGGACCGGAACCTGGTGGTCCAGAGAGTAAGAGAGAGAAAGAGGCTGATATCCCTTGGTTTACGCAGGAAGCCAACAGAGACCTGTGCTTAGGGCTCGTGCTGCTGCACGTAGGCACCAGGCGCCCTCTCGAGTGGGTGAAGGCACAGTGCGCCTTCTCGAGAGGGTCTTAAAAGCCCGGGGAAGAAAGTGAGTTCAGCGGGCCTCCGCGCTCCAAGGAATTAGCCAGAAATAGAGAGAGAGAGAGACAGAGAGACAGAGAGACAGAGAAAAGAAAGAAAGAAAGACACAGGGACCAAAGCTCTGATGGAGCAAAGATGTTTTAATCAACATGGCGTGGGCATATATACTGTAGTTATTCTCAGCAAAGATAAAGATTAAAATTCCAGACTTACAAAACATAAGATGATCCCTATCAGAGAGAGAATTGCAAACAATCACCTTTTACCATATGGCTCATAAAAAGGAAAAGGTACTTATCACCGTAATGAGAAATGCCTGGATTCCTCAGCCCCAGGAAAGGCGTGCCTCTCCTCTTAAATCCTGAATATTCAGGAATCAATAAGGGCCAGAGGGTTCCTGACAGATCCAAAACAGCACACAGGAAGCCTCTTGTTAAATGCTTCCTGACACCTCCTATCATCCTATCGTTGCTAGAAATTTTAAGCCAACTGGAGATAATCTTTTTGTTGTTTCACATTTTTTCTCTATCTCCTCTTTCTCCAGGCTGAGGACCTTAACTCTGAGCTGGCCATGGTGACTAGGCATGTGTGAGATGTTTTCTTTGGATTGTTACAATGTTTGTACAGATCACTTTTCTGAATGAACTTTTCTTGCTAAAAAGCAAGCAGAAACTGTAGTTAAAGGAGCATTAATATATAAGGCGTTTTGTGATCTCTGGACTCATCCTGTTAATCAAAAAGAAGTCACTGAATTGAACCTCTTAAAAATTTTTAATTGGAAAGGTCTCAGAAATCAGCTGTAATATAAATTCCCAAATGGAAAAACTGAAGATCAGCAAAACTGAAAATGCACTTAACTAGATAAATGCACTTGTGTTTATTTTGCACACCCTGATTATAATCATAAAATATCTGCCATGAATAGGGTGAAATTTTTGGTAACTTGGCACAATTGTACACATTTACTGCTGATGGAGTCTTTACTTAGATTTTATGAACTCTTTAAATTCTCAGTGACTTAGCCTGAAACGTTTTCTTTGTGAATGAGTAGCTTCCTATTCACCAGTACAGCATTTTTGCAGAGTACTGTTGTCACACAATCTCCTTCCTGTGCCAGATGAAGGTCAAACTCAGGAACTTCCTGTTGTGGTTGCTGATATTACTGTGGAGCCTTCATTACTGGAAAGATAAAGGTCAACCTGGAACTGAGCCAGCACACATGCTATGTGGAAGGAAATGTCAGAACCAGATGGAGGACAGTGGAATTTATATCCATGATGTAGGGGTGACCCCATCACTCTTGAATGGTTCTGCAAATTGGCAATGAGGACATCTCTGTGTGTAATTAATGCCAGTTCTTCAGCATGCAATATTTGTGACAAGTTCAATTATGAAACTTTCCATGTTTAAACTTTTCCAGAGTTTAAATTCAGTGGTAACTGCTCCTAACTCCTCACTCTTAGGGTTCATGCTGCATCAGAATTGACCTTCAAAATTATGAGAGAAAGAAGAAAAGATGTGTTTTCTTACAATTAACCTATAAGCATGGAAAAGTTATCCTCCCCCCTTCTTCACTGCCTCATTTTGACATCTTGCTCGTTCTTTGCATCATAGAGATTTCTAATAATCAGTATTAGTGTTTTAAAATAGTAGCCCATATACTATTGAAATAAAAAATTGTTATTTTTAAGGAAAATATTTCCCAGAGTCATTGAAAGAAGAATCACAGAATACCAATTCTTAAGTGCAAACTGCTAGGATAGTTTTCTCTGATAACAAAGCAATCTGAGATAGATTACCATGCATCCTGCTCCTAGGCTTTCTGAGTATGGAGACTGTACTAATGTCTATTGAAGCCTCTTTCTTTTACTGGAAGATATTTGCTTTACATTGTTGTGTTGATTTCTGCCACACTACAATGTGAATCAGCCATAGGTATTTACATATGCCCCCTCCCTCTTGAGCCGCTCTCCTACCTCCACCTCCCACCCTTCTAGGTCATCACAGAGCACCAGGCTAGGTTTGTGTTACATAGCAGCTTCCCATTATCCATTATATACAAGGTGGTGTTTTTATGTCAATGATACTCTCTCAATTTGTCCCACCCTTTCCTTTCCCTCCTGTGGCCACAAGACCATCCTCTATGTCTGTGTGTCTACTCCTGCTCTGCAAACAGGTTCATCAATACCATTTTTCTATATTCCATACATATGCATTGACATGCAATATTTGTTTTTCTGACTTACTTCACTCTTTATAACAAGTTCTAGATTCATCCACCTCACTTTAACTGACTCTAATTCATTTCTTTTCATGGCTGAACAATATTCCATTGTATACATGTACAACTTCTTTATCCATTCATCTGTTGATGGACATCTAGGTTGCTTCCATGTCCTGGCAAAGAAGACAGGCAGACAGCCAACAAACACATGAAAAGATGCTCAACATCACTCATTATTAGAGAAAGCCAAATCAAAACTATGATGTGGTGTCACCTCAACATTAAAAATGGCCAGTCAGAATGGCCATCATCAAAAAATTACAAGCTGTAAATGCTGGAGAGGATGTGAAGAAAAGGGAACCTTCTTGCACTGTTGGTGGGAATGTAAATTGATACAACCATGATGGAAAACAGTAAGGAGTTTTCTTTAAAAGCTATTAATAAAACTACCATTGTAGTTACTGTTTTTCCGTCACTAATTCGTATCAGACTCTTTGCGATCCCATGGACTGCAGCACTCCAGATTTCTCTGTATTCCACTATCTCCCTGAGTTTGCTCAAACTCATGTCCACTGAGTCGGTGATGCCATCCAACCATTTCATCCTCTGCCACCCCCTTCTTCTCTTGTCCTTAATCTTTCCTAGTCTTATCCAATAAATTGGCCATCAGGTTGCCGAAGTATTGGAGCTTCAGCTTCAGCATCAGTCCTTCTGATGACTATTCAGGGTTGATTTCCTTTAGGATGGACCGGTTTGATCTCCTTGCAGTCCGAGGGACTCTCAAGAGTCTTCTCCAGTACCACAGTTCAAAAGCATCAATTTTTGGTGCGCAGCCTTCTTTATGGTCCAACTCTCACATCCATATGTGACTACTGGGAAAACCATAACTTTGACTATTTGGAACTTCATCTGCAAGGTGATATCTCTGACTTTTAATATGCTGTCTAGTTTTGTGATAGCTTTCCTTCCAAGGAGCAAGCATCTTTTAGTTTTGTAGCTGCAGTCACTGTCCACACTGATTTTGGAGTCCAAGAAAATAAAATCTGTCTCTGTTTCCACTTTTTCCCCATGTACTTGCCATGAAGTAATATGACTCAGCAATCCCACTACTGGGCGTATATCCCGAGAAAACTATAATTTTAAAAGACAATGCATGACATACCCCAATGTTTATTGCAGAAGCCTGTTTTTGAATGTTATCTCTATCAACAAATCGTTCTTATCTCTAAGTCTCTTAATCACAATATAAGTCTACTTCCCACCTTATATAGTTCTCATAGTAGGGGCAAGCTTAGGAAATGCCCTTTATAAAAATCTCCTACTTTTTTAAAGTAGTTGTCATTCCATTACATTCTTTTTTGAAGATTAAATAATCCAAATGTTTCATTATTTCTTGATGAGCTTTATCATCCTACTCATAATTTTTAAATTAATTTTTATTGAAGTATGGTTGCTTTAAAATGTTGTGTTAGTTTCTATTGTACAGCAAAATGAATCAGCCATGCATTTACATATCTCCTCCCCTTTGCACTTCCTTCCCATTTAGGTCACGACTGCATAGCACAGAGAACTCTACCTACCCACAATTTTGATCTTCCTTTTCCAGCCTCTTTTTCAAATTACCCAAACTGCTCTTAAAATATGGAGATCAACATTAAGAGCATAGAAGTATAGGGAAATCAGTGCTTACTCTCATCTGGCTGACTCCTCTAAGTAGGGGTTCTTTAATAACCCATTGCTGACTCACAATGAACTCAAGATCTCTTACCAGTTGCCAGCATTTTTAAACTGTGGTGCTGATGCCTATCTAGTCAGTGATTTACAGAATTACAATAGTGTTTGGTTTGGGACAAAGTGTTGGGAGATACATGGTAAAAGCTTCCTTCATTTCTAGCCTAATATTAATGATGTTTTATACCCTCCTTGTGGAAGTGTCAAATTTCTTTATCCTACATTGGTGAGTATAGCCTCATTAAGAACACAAAATGTTTAAATACTTCAGGAAGAGAAGAGCTATTTATCAGCCAGCTTGACATTGTTGTGTAGAGATACCTCCTCAATCAATAGAAATAGACCAGTGGTTATGTTTAACAAAAACTTCCAATCTGAGATTCTCTTTGAATTTCATATGCATTTACCTGCAATTTGTACTTTATCACATCTATAACACACATGTATGTTTACTGTGTATCTTCAGTGTGCTAGGCAGTATGTAGAAAGGAAGCATAGTTCTAGTCTTTGCAAGATTTTGGGGAAAAAAAAGGCTTTGCAAAATTGTAGCATGTCACAAACATAATATGCATCTGTATAAATATGGTCACATGTGTTTACAATATATAAATGCTACAATTCTACTTTTCTATCTTGGCACTTAAAAAAATTTTTTTTCTCATTAAGTTGTTTTTGTTTAGTTGCTCAGTTGTGTCCAACTCTTTTGCAACCCTGTGGACTGTAGCCTGCCAGTCTCCTCTGTTCATGGGATTTCCCAGGCAAGAATACAGGAGTGGGTTGCCATTTTCTTCTGCAGGGGATCTTCCCAACCCAGGGATTGAACCTGTGTCTCCTGCCTTGGTAGGCAGATTCTTTATCATTGAGCCACCAGGAAAAGCCCACTCTTATTAAGCAGATGCAGGTAGATATAGAGAACAGAATCAGACACATGAATCAAAATTTGAGACTCACTGCTTCCCAGACTCATACTTTTTCTGAAATGAGCTTGAATTTTAAAAAGATTTTTTAATGAAGGAGGAATGATGTTTTAACAGATGGCAGATGGGAACTTGCTCTAGGTTTTTGAAATAGCATAAACTGTCCTATAAAGTATCTATAGAAAGAGAGACAGAAGGGGAAGGGAGTGTTGTTTCTTGACTAGTGCAGTGGAAACAGGTGGGGGAAGCGATCACGGTGATACAGGTAGCTAGCTGGGCTGCGGAGAGTGACGTGGACATCCAGACTGACTGGCAATTCAGGATAGGGCCCCATCGAGAGCTGTAAAGGAGGAAGATCATTCTTTTGCCGAGCAAATGAAGAACTAGCTATTTTCTAAGGGAGAAGAGAGAGAATACAGAAAGTGAAAAGAGGAGACTTAGCATATGGTGAACATTCAACCCCCTAGAAAGCACTGCAGCGACCCCCTCTGACTTCTAATTATCAGCTAAGCATCAGCCTCTGAACTGAGTGCAGTGAGAAGCCAGTTTAACTGAAGAATCTCTACTTTCCATAAACACACACCCATCGGCACCCCCACACAGGCATGCTTCAAGTCCACTGTGCGGTGCTCACCCTGGTGAACAGGAGAGGCTGGCCCCAGTCCTAGGGAACTTGTAGTCTGGGGAGAGACAAGAAAATAAGTAAGTGAGCAAACAAATATCTAATCAGTTACACTATTAATAGATGGTGTGAAGAGGAGATAAAGCGTGCAGTAAGAGACTATTGGGAAAGGTTGTGGGATGATAAAACTGTTTTGGACACCATTGTATTAGTAGAAGGTGCCCTGGGGAGGAGATATTTGAGATTAGTCATGAGATCAGAGAAGTCTGCCATCAGAAGAAAGAGTGTTTCGGGTAGAAGGACCAGCCTTTGTGATGACCTTGAAGGGAAGAGCTCAGTGTGCTTGAGAACCTAAAGCAGGCCAGTGTGGCTGGGGCAGGAACTCAAGAAAAGGAACAGGAGAGGTGAAGCTGGGCCTGATCGCAGTCCTGTAGGCCTTGACAAATTAACTTTATTTTGCTCTACGTGAAGTGGGAATCATTAGAGTGTTTTAACAGGAGTGTGACATGTTCAGACTTACATTTTTAAAAGACTGCTCTGGCTGCTGTAGTGAAAATAGCTGTAGTAAAGTAGGAAAGATTATACATAGACATTATAATAACGTAGGCAAGAGTCATTGACGCAGTGGCAGCCGAGAAGAAGAGGATCAAGATAGTGTTGTTGTTGAGTGGATAGGACTTGAAGATCGATTAGACGTAAGTGCTGAGAAAGGCAGAGGGATCAGAAACAGCCCTGGGCGAATATTGGTGCCACACAGGAAAAATTGTGGAATAGACACAAAAAAACTGGTGACTGATGCCAGTCAGGATGGCTGCTATCCAAAAGTCTACAAGCAATAAATGCTGGAGAGGGTGTGGAGAAAAGGGAACCCTCTTACACTGTTGGTGGGAATGCAAACTAGTACAGCCGCTATGAACAGTATGGAGATTTCTTAAAAAGCTGGAAATAGAACTGCCATATGACCCAGAAATCCCACTTCTGGGCATACACACCAAGGAAACCAGATCTGAAAGAGACATGTGCACCCCAATGTTCATTGCAGCACTGTTTATAATAGCCAGGACATGGAAGCAACCTAGATGCCCATCAGCAGACGAATGGATAAGGAAGCTGTGGTACATATACACCATGGAATATTACTCAGCCATTAAAAAGAATTCATTTGAATCAGTTCTAATGAGCTGGATGAAACTGGAGCCCATTATACAGAGTGAAGTAAGCCAGGAAGATAAAGACCAATACAGTATACTAACGCATATATATGGAATTTAGAAACATGGTAACCATAACCCTATATGCAAAACAGAAAAAGAGACACAGATGTACAGAACAGACTTTTGGACTCTATGGGAGAAGGCGAGGGTGGGATGTTTCGAGAGAACAGCATCAAAACATGTATATTATCTAGAGTGAAACAGATCACCAGCCCAGGTTGGATGCATGAGACAAGTGCTCAGGCCTGGTGCACTGGGAAGACCCAGAGGGATCGGGTAGGTGGGAGGTGGGGATTGGGATGGGGAATACATGTAAATCCATGGCTAATTCATGTCAGTGTATGACAAAAACCACTACAATATTGTAAAGTAATTAGCCTCCAACTAATAAAAATAAATGAAAAAATAAAAACTGATGATTGAGTATTGTAGGCACTATATTTGAGATATATATGAAATTTGAAAGGCTTGTAAGACAGTCAGTTGGAGCTATCAAACAGCTGTCGATATCACAATGAACATGTGAGTCTGGAGCTCAGGGGAGATGTCCGAGTTATGGATACACAGGTGGAAGTTACCAACATGTGTGCGATAGAGGAGACCTTCACAGGGACATACACCTATTCTGTGGATGCGAAACACCCAGGGCAGGTAAATGGGTATATCTTACCATAAAGCTAAATTTGCCATCTTTGCTATCTCAGGTCCCAAAAACTTTGGATTTTACTCTAGAATGGGTTTTAGTGTCTAGCAGAATTTTGTAGAAACCTCAGGATACATTTAAAGATGGAAGGATTACTTTGTTTTGGAGACTATGCTCTGCCAGGCAAAAGGTAAAGAATCCAATTAGTATTGTCTAACACGAAACTCCATCCTTCCTCAGTTCTGTGATTGTTACCTTGCTTCTGCTGTTGGGCCCAAAGGATTTTTTCTTTATCCCTTTCACAGATGGTTGAGGGCATCTGCATTAAGTCAGCAGTTAGAATCACTGCATTATATTATTCTTCTTGCCTTTTAGCTATTATGATAATAATCAAAATTAGCATTTGGAGTGATCTTTTATAGCTTCAAATTGTTTTTAAAAACATGAACTAATTATTCCTCAATACATTCTCGTGTAACAGAGTTTATGGATGTGGAGATGGGAGAGTAGGTAAATCGATACTGTTTTGACAGATGTTTATTCAAACCAGCACTGAAATTGCTGGGTGAAATTTCTTAGCTGATAAGTACAATGCATTTACTTTTAAAAGAGTGACAAAGAATGAATTCATGGCCATAGGAAAGTTATATTCAGTTATTCTGAGAACTAAGACTGAATCCTAAATACATAACTATATGGATAAAATTACATATAACTACATATTTACTTAAACCTTTATAATGTTATTTTTATTATATATAACTGTACCTTTATATGGGTTTCCCAGATGGCACTAGTGGTAAAGAACCTGCCTGACAGTGGCGGAGACATAAGAGATGAGGATTTGATCACTGGGTTGGGAAGGTCCCCTGGGGGAGGATATTGTAGCCCACTGCAGAATTCTTGCCTGAAGAATCCCATGGACTGAGGAGCCTGGTGGGCTGCAGTCCATGGGGTCACAAAGGGTCAGACACAACTAAAGTGACTTAACATGCACATACCTTAATATATGATATATAAAGTATAACTTTATATACAACTATATATATGAAATTAAAAGTTTGCCTCTTTATGAGTCTTGGAATGTCAACCATTTCACATAAAATACCTGGAATAAACCTTTACATCTTATTAATCAGAACAAAATAAACATAATTTAATGTTTTCTAGATGACATGATCATCACTATAAACATTCATTGTTGCACTGCCCTACACTATGAAGCCCATGTCCCAGGAGCTATAGATTTCCTTCTGGTTTCCCCACAAGAAGACAAAGAAGGGGAGGACTCTTGCCTTTATCAACTTTTGGCACTTTGCTCCATGATCCTGCCTATAACTGTTTTCCTAAATTCTCCTTCATTTAGTTATTTCTCATCAGTCTCATGCTCAAGCCAATGCCCAAGGAACTCTATTGGGTAAAAATCAGTAAATTTTTGGAAAATGTAAATTTTTTTATACATTTAAATATTCATTTTTTATTAAGTTCCTTAGCTCTGTTTAGAGAAGTGACCTATAATCTGAATAATGGAAATCTACTGTATTTATATGTATACATGCATGAGGTATGTATGATATATCCACAAAAAAATGATTGGAGATTACTAAATTCAGATGGCCATTTGGATTATCCTCCTGGTACCATAACCCAAGCTAAGATTTTAATATAATAACTGCCTGGAAATAGTGAGCTCCATAGAGCCATGAACATGGTTAATTTAAAAATTTGCCTGCAAACAACATGGGTAGACCTAGAGATCACCATACTGAGTGAAGTAAGTCAGACAGAGGTAGAGAAATATCATATGATATTGCTTATATGCAGAATCTAAAAAAAAAAAAAAAAAAAAAGGATACAAATGAACTTATTTTCAAACCAGAAACAGGCTCACAGACTTAGAGAACAAACTTGTGGTTACCAGTAGGAAATAGTTGGGAGAGATACAGTTAGGGAATTTGGGACTGACATGTTCACACTGCTATATTTAACATGGATAGCCAATAAGTTTCTACTGTTTAGCACAGGGAACTCTGTTCAATGTTATGTAACAACATAAAGAAGAGCAGAATTTGAAAAAGAATAAATATGTGTATAACTGAATTACTTTGCTGTACACTAGAAACTATTACAACATTGTGTACCAACTATACTCCAATCTAAAATAAAAAAATAAAATTTTTGCAATATGGATTTCTTTCAGGAATGTATGATTTAATAACTTTTAAAAACTTGATAAATATTGCAGCACTGTTTACTACAGCTAGGATATGCAAGCAACCTAAATGTCCATCAGCAGACAAATGAATAAGGAAGTTGTGATACATATACTCAATGGAATATCTCTTAGCTATAAAAAAGAACAGATTTGACTCAATTCTAATGAAGCAGATGAAACTGGAGCCTATTATACAGAGTATAAGAAATAAGCCAGAAAGAGAAACATCAATACAGTAGATTAACACATATATATGGAGTTTAGAAAGCTGGTAATTATGACCCTACATGAAAGACAGGAAAAGAGACACAAATGTAAACAGACTTTTGGGCTATGTGGGAGAAGGTGAGGGTAGGAAGATATAAGAGAATGACACTGAAACATGTATATTGCCATATGTAAAATATATGACCAGTGCAAGCTCGATGTATGAAGCAGGGCACTCAAAGCTGGTGCTCTGGGACAACCCAGAGGGATGGGGTGGGGAGGGAGGTGGGAGGGGGGTTCAGGATGGTGGGACACATGTGCACCCGTGGCTGATTCATATCAATGTATGGCTAAACCCACCACAATAAATAAATAAATAATATAAGTAAAATAAAATAATAAATAAAATAAAATAATATAAATAAATGAAATAAATTAAATTTTAAAATATTAATAGATAGAATTTACACCAGACCACCTTACCTGTCTCCTGAGAAACCTGTATGCAAGACAAGAAGCAATAGTTAGAACTGGACGTGAAACAACAGACTGGTTCTAAATTGGGAAAGGAGTACGATCAAGGCTATATATTATCACTCTGCTTATTTAACTTATATACAGAATACATTGTGCAAAATACCGGCCTGGGTGAATCACAAGCTGGAATCAAGATTGTCAAGAGAAATAATAACAACTTCAGATATACAGATGATTCCACTTTAATGGCAGAAAGTGAAAAGGAACTAATGAACTCCTTGATGAGGGTGAAAGAGGAGAGTGAAAAAGCTGGCTGAAAACTCAGCTTTCAAAAAATGAAGAAAATGAAATCCAGTCTCATTACTTCATGGCAAATAGATGGGGAAACAATGGAAAGAGTGACAAACTTTATTTTCTTGGGCTCCAAAATCACTGAGATGGTGAGTGCAGCCATGAAATTAAAAGACACCTGCTCCTTGAAAGGAAAGTTATGACAAACCTAGACAGCATATTAAAAAGCAGAGACATCTCTTTGCTGACAAAGTTCAAATAGTCAAAGCTATGGTTTTTCTAGTAGTCATGTACAAATGTGAGAGTTGGTCCATAAAGAAGACTGAGCGCTGAAGAAGTGATGCTTTCAAATTTTGATGCTGGAGAAGACTCTTAAGAGTCCCTTGGACTGCAAAGACATCAAACCAGTCAATCCTAATGGAAATCAACCTTGACTATTCCTTGGAAGGACTGATGCTAAAACTGAAACTCCAATACTTTGGCTACCTGATGCAAAGAGCCAACTCATTATTAAAGACCCTGATGATGGGGAAGATTGAGGGCAAGAGGAGAAGAGGGTAACAGAAGATGAGATGGTTGGATGGCATCACTGACTCAATGGACATGAGGTTGTGCAAACTCTGGGAGGACAGTGAGCCTGGCACACTGCAGTTCATGGGATTGCAAAGAGTCAGACACAACTTAGTGACTGAACACCAACATCTACATTAATAGATAAGAGGATAAAAATAATTTTATTATCTCAATAGATATCTATAAATATCTGAAAATCAACACATCTAGATAACTAGGAATAAAGGACAAAATCTTACAAAGGTTAGCTATTAAAAACTCTACAGAAAACACACTTAGTAGTGAAATATTGAGGGCTTCCTCCTGAGGTTAGAAATAAGACAAAGATGTCCATTCTCACCACTTAAAAATGAAATAAGTCATTGGGAAGCCTTTTATCTGAAGGTGCATTCCATCAGAGAGGATATAACAGAAAGAAATTACAAGGTATACAACAAAGTCCATTACCAGGAGAGAAAGGATTTATTCCAAGAACAGGAAGCTATACAGCAATATGAAACAAAGGTTAAAATAACTATGTTTAAAATTAAAAGGATAAATCAAGGGTTTTTCATAGAAAATAACAAAGAAATAGAATCCATGAAACAAGACAAAATATTTTATGTATGTATGCTAGTAAGTATGTTGTTTGTATGTATGTATCTATCATCTTTGTCCCTCCATTCTTCAAGGTCTGTTTAAATCTAAAATCCATATCTTACTCCTTTGTTCCAATAAACTGCCTCCATAAATTATTAAAAAATTAGGGAAACTATTTTAATACCCATACTGTTGGTATTGAAGTATTTAAAGTTAGATTTTTGTGAAAGAATTAGTAAATGTAGATTAGAAAGTTGAATATTTGTTGTTAAATCTAAGAAAAGTGAACTTATATTCACTTTTGTATTCAAATTTATCTTCACAATTAGTTATTTTCAAATATTAATGAGACATAATCATGAAATATTTTAAAATTGAAATAATTGAATCTGACTATTATAAAGTTAGGTTTTTTATATTAAACCTAACCTAAAAACCTCATCGTCTTTTGGTGCAGGTTGAAAAGTGCAAGTTGAAAAGTACAGGTTGACTTTTTAATTGTACTTGTTTAAACATAAATATTAATTTTCCCCATGAAAGAAACTAATAATACAATGAACAAATTTTGTAAACATGGCCAGTACAGTATTTTGCATTTTTCTGATACCTGTATCCCAAAATGTTTCATCTACTTTGACATTCTACAAATCTACAAAGAAAGTTTATAGAATTAGCACCTTTCAGTTGTTGCAAAAGAATATAAATAAAAGCTTCACAAGATTCTAAGAGTTTATTGTTTGTATGCTGCTGCTGCTGCTGCTAAGTCACGTCAGTTGTGTCCGACTCTGTGCAATCCCATAGACGACAGCCCACCAGGCTCCGCCGCCCCTGGGATTCTCCAGGCAAGAACACTGGAGTGGGTTGCCATTTCCTTCTCCAATGCATGAAAGTGAAAAGTGAAAGTGAAGACGCTCAGTCGTGTCCGACTCTTGGACACCCCATGGACTGCAGCCCACCAGGCTCCTCCATCCATGGGATTTTCCAGGCAAGAGTACTGGAGTGGGGTGCCATTGCCTTCTCCGATTGTTTGTATACCAGAATGCTAAACTCTGGGTCATAACAATCTAGTAAAGGTAGCTATAAAAATGAGTAAAGATGCAAACACTGCCCTTTTAGCCAGAAAATAAATCACTTGATAGGCTCAGCAGTATAATCAACTTACCATTCAGAAAACTCATCAGGATACATTTTTGTCTTATAATGCAGACAAGCCATAAATTTGGACTATATACTATATTTTACCTTTTGTTTTGTTTTGGAAATTGTTACTGAGGGTAATTTATGGACAATATTTAAGCTAAGTTTTTTACATTAAGTGATGGATTTTTTTTACTTGAAGACACAAGTATAGTTTAGTTGCTTTATTTTGTATCCGGAAGATTTTTCTGTTGAGTAAAGCTGCTCTCAGATCCAGAAGAATAGAGCTAATCCCACGTGAGCTGACATCTATGCTCGTCTATTTCCTCCTTGACACTTGGTTTATGATTAGTGTTAACTCTTCAACCATGCAGAGTTGCTTGAAAAGACAGCCAAGACTCATCCAGGGAGACATGGGGGCCGGAGTTAGCTAGGCTGGGGATATATTCCCAGGTTTGGGAAAATTAGTCCAGTATTAGACTGAAGGAAGCAAAGATCTTGCATTAACAGCTGGTGTTGTAGTATCTGCCTGTATCAGAGTAAAGAAAGATATCTGATTTTAAGTTTTTACCCATTTTGGAGTGGTATTCTGGTTGGATTACTTCTAGATGTCTAGTATCGGCTGGGAAGGAAAGGGCATTTATTTTGGATCTGAGATTTGGGGTGATAACCAATCAGAGAACGCACACCCTTCATATTATTCAATTATCCCAAAGTTCACTGTCCACGTGTGCTAAGTTGTTTTTGTCATGTCTGACTCTTTACTACCCCTTGGTCTATAACCCACCAGGATCCTCTGTCCATGGGATTCTCCAGGCAAGAATACTGGAGCAGGTTGCCATTTCCTCCTCCAGGGGATCTTCTTGACCCAGAGATCAAACCAACATCTCCTGCAGCTCCTTCATTGCAGGCAGATTACTGCTGAGCCACTGAAGAAGCCACCCCACCCCTCACAAAGCTCACTACTTTAATAATAATAATATTAATAGAAGTTATTATTTATTGAGCCTTGACTAGGAAAACTTTGTCTTAACCTAGTTGATTAAATGAAGCTATGTGGACTTATTTCAATTTAAGGTGTTTATGCTTTTATTTGGTTTTTGCATATGGTTATAAAATATATTCATATTTATGTTGCAAATATGTTTAAACATCATATTTTAAAATTAACATACTGTAGTTGTGCTACACTTAGAAAATTTGGCCCTTTATGCTCTATGTGGGTCCAGGCCAGTGTTGTTATTTGAGTTATATTTGAAACTGCTATCACTTAGGATTAGTTTTGTATTACTGGGCCCACCGCCTTATTTAATGAAGATGATAATTGCACCAGCTATGCTGGGTTGCTACGACACATTTAAGACAGTGTGTCACAAGGAGCAATATACACAGGCAGCTGTTAAAATTCTTTTTAACATTTTAACAAGGCCTTGTTTTCACAAGGAAAGTTTCCAGACATCAGGGGTAATATTCTCTTGGTAAAATTCCCAATACTGGAAAACATCCCAGAAGACTTGTGATAAATGCTGTTCAGCTTCTTGATTCTGAACGATCAGGTAAGAAGGATTCAGAATTTAGGAGCTTTCTGGTGCCACAGACAAATGAGTCAGTAGAATGTAATGATAATAAATTGGAAGATTCTCTGGCATAATTTAGTAGCCTTTCAATGATCTGCTAGCTGTTCTTTGAAAATGGTGTTGTCCTGCCTTAACCAAATTTACTACTGACATTAAGTGGGGAAATTAAATTCCTGTGATTATCAACATCCTATTGCTTAGCATCAAAAGGCAGCTCTTTGGTGGGAGTGGGTGTTATCATAGACCTTAGGCCTTAGAGCAGAAAGTACCATCACTTGTAGAGGGGCATCATGGAAATGTTCTATTGATTATGGAAGTGTCAGTAGGTATTTATAGATATTCTTATTCCTGTCTCTTTTGCAAGACAGGCTCTCTGCCAATAGACACACAATCTCACATTTCTCAAATTTTTTTAAAAAGGAGTGAAAACACAGACCACTGGGGTGGCATGGAAGGCAATGTCACTGTCATATACTTAATTTCATCTCGGAAGAGACAGAAGACCTCCACGTTTCAATGCTGAGCGTCTTCTAATGGTTCTCTCCAGAACAAGCATTGTAGTTCCATTTTAGACCCAGCCATCAAATTCTCTTTGGAGTTCTGACCATTCTGTTAACTTAGAAATGCTAATGTTTTCTATTAGCTAATCTACAATTTATGTAGGAATTTTTTTCTTGTGACTTTTTCAGCTATATAACTGATAAACTGGGATGATCCTTTGTGTTTATTTAGTTTTAAGATTTTCTGTTATTCTCTCTGTGCCAACTTTTCTAGTATCATGTGCCTGATATAAAGTTCAACTTTTAACTTCAAAATAAAACCAAAATCCTTTCCTTTGATGATTTCATAATATGTCATTGTGAAAATGGCTCATTATGGCTAGAAAAATTATATATACATGTATCTATAATACATATATCTTTATATGTAATTTTCTATATTTATAGGTAAATAATAGCATTACATATATTTACCTATAAATATAGAAAATTACATATCTATTATTTACACATAAATATAGAAAATTACATATAAAGATATATGTATTATTCATATTTATCAGGGAGAAGGCGATGGCACCCACTCCAGTACTCTTGCCTGGAGAATCCCATGGACGGAGGAGCCTAATAGGCTACAGTCCATGGCGTCGCCAAGAGTCGGACACGACTGAGCGACTTCACTTTCACTTTTCACTTTCATGCATTGGAGAAGAAAATGGCAACTGACTCCAGTGTTTTTGCCTGGAGAATCCCAGGGAGGGAGGAGTCTGGTGGGCTGCCATCTATGGGGTTGCACAGAGTCGGACACAACTGAAGCTATTTAGTAGCAGCATATTTATCAGCAAAATCATATGAAAAGCAAGAAATGTGTTTAATAGCAAACATTGTATAGAAATGGTAACCCCATGGGGTAGGAGACTGATTGCACTGATATTTTTAAGATACAAATTATACATTATAGGAATTCTGGCCTTCTCTATTTTATACAGGGAGAAACAAAGGAACCAGACTCTAATTTTTGTATATGTACTCTCTTCCCAAGATTGATTTCAATTCCTAGGAATCGCGGAAAGAGAGAAGGAAAAGAGAATGACATAGACCTTCAGATTTTTCTCTCCTTTTCAATTCATTTTCCTTTGAATTTATTTTTGGAAAGTGGAAAAGGCAGAGGAATCAGAGATCTAATTGCCAACATCCGCTGGATCATCGTAAAAGCAAGAGAGTTCCAGGAAAACATCTATTTCCGCTTTATTGACTATGCCAAAACCTTTGACTGTGTGGATCACAATAAACTGTGGAAAATTCTGAAGGAGATGGGAATACCAGACGACTTGACCTGCCTCTTGAGAAACCTGTATGCAGGTCAGGAAGCAACAGTTAGAACTGGACATGGAACAACACACTGGTTCCAAATAGGGAAAGGAGTACGTCAAGGCTGTATACTATCACCCTGCATATTTAACTTATATGCAGAGTACATCATGAGAAATGCTGGGCTGGAAGAAGTACAAACTGGAATCAAGATTGCTAGGAGAAATATCAATAACCTCAGATATGCAGATGACACCACCCTTATTGCAGAAAGTGAAGAACTAAAGAGCCTCTTGATGAAAGTGAAAGAGGAGAGTGAAAAAGTTGGCTTAAAACTAAACATTCAGAAAACTAAGATCATGGCATCCGATCCCATCACTTCATGGCAAATAGATGGGGAAACAGTGGAAGCAATGTCAGACTTAATTTTTTGGGGCTCCAAAATCACTGCAGATGGTGATTGCAGCCATGAGATTAAAAGATGCTTACTCCTTGGAAGGAAAGTTTTGACCAACCTAGACAGCATATTAAAAAGCAGAGACATCACTTTGCCAACAAAGGTCCGTCTAGTCAAGGCTATGGTTTTTCCAGTGGTCATGTATGGATGTGAGAGTTGGACTGTGAAGAAAGCTGAGCACCGAAGAATTGATGCTTTTGAACTGTGGTGTTGGAGAAGACTCTTAAGAGTCCCTTGAACTGCAAGGAAATCCAACCAGTCCGTCCTAAAGGAGATCAGTCCTGAATATTCATTGGAAGGACTGATGTTGAAGCTGAAACTCCAATACTTTGGCCATCTCATGTGAAGAGCTGACTCATTTCAAAAGACCTTGATGCTGGGAAAGATTGAGGGCAGGAGGAGAAGGGGACGGCAGAGGATAAGATGGCTGGATGGCATCACTGACTCGATGGACATGAGTTTGGGTAAATTCCGGGAGTTGGTGATGGACAGGGAGGCCTGGCGTGCTGCGATTCATGGGGTCGCACAGAGTTGGACACGACTGAGTGACTGAACTGAACTGAACAGGTATGTTAGAAATTTAGCTTTGCTGATTATTGAATGCGTGGCTGAGTCCTCTCTTTCTCCTCTACAGAGTGTCAAAATAATCTTTCATTTCAGTGATTCTTTAATTTTATCTGCATCTCCTCTTTTCACCTCCATTTTTTTCTCATGTAGATTCTTTTTGTTGTTCTACCATCATCATACTTTACAGAAAAATTTAAAAGGCAGGTTTTTTTTTTTATCAGTGTAGTACAGCCCACTAATTGCCTATGCAAATGCCATTCTTTCCTACTTCCTTAGGAGAAAATCCCGCATTTCCTCCAAGTGGTGATGTGTATCTAGATAAAGGCTCCTGTCACAGCCTGCAGACATGGTGGCCTTGAGTGTTACTGGGCAGGACTCCTAGCAGGCTCCTCACAGGGCTTACCTTGGTATGAGGCAGGCCCTTTGCCCACCCTCTTTCATCCCTGTTCCTGCCAGGAATGCAGATGGAACAGATGATAAGGTGACCTCAAGCAAGGAGCTCATATTCAACTTGCAGAACAAAAAGGTATGAAGAGCCTTGGCCACCAGTAACCTGGAGCTGCCAGACTCCAGACTCCCTACCTTCAGACCTCAGTCAAGTGAGAGAAATAAACTTTTGTCTTGCTTAGGCAATGTATTAGGATTTTTTATGATGAGCTGCCAAATCAAATCCTGTATATGCATAAGTATACATGTATATAGGATTTGATTTGGCTGCATATCAAAGAATATGCAAATATATCTCAAGTTTTTTAAATGTCTATGTTGAATAGAATGTATGTATGTGTGTATGGTGTGTGCATAACATACACCTGCATAATATATATATTCATTGTAGAAATTTGTCAGAAAATGAAAGAGCACAAAAAATTTATGTAGAAACCACTAATAACTCCATCACAGAGAGACCTACATTGTTAAAAATGCTTCCTTCCATTCTTATTTTTTAAGAATTTTTTTTACAAAATTTTATTTACTCTATATCCTTTTATATCCTGTCTTTTTTTCACTTACAGTTATATCATTAAATTTTGTTCCAAAATCTAATTTTAATAATCATACAGTTGTCTATCTTTTAGAGCCACTGCAATTCATTTACCTAATCTTCAACTGTTGAATATAAAATTGTCTCCAACTTTTTACTAGGCTAATTTTAAATCAATCTTTCTGTACATTTATGATTATTCTTTAGAATAAATTTATGAAAATGACATTGTTAATCATAGTTTAAAGAGGCACAAGCATTTCTAAAATCCTTCACAAATTTTGTCAAATGGTCTTCTATAAAGATCATTCTCTTCACTACTACTACAGAGTACAGCCATTTAAAATATCTTGTGTAACTTGACTGATAAAAAGTGACGTCCCTTTTTTAAGTTGTGCTTATGTGATTACTAATGAAGTTAAATCTCATTTCATTCATTTCTAAAAAATCATCACTTTTTGTTATCAGTTTATAAAAGTGCATTGTAGATTAAGAATTTTGACATTTTGGGTTGGATTTACATTGTATTTTCTGACACAATACTGGCACCTGGTAAGTACTAACTTTTCTTTTTTGAAAGAAAACTGTTCTTTGAAATTTTATTCTTACATAACCATAATTACTTATTAATGAATATATAAGACTGTTGGAAACTGCACAACTTCTTCTTTTTTCAGAGTATAGCTACTTTTGCGGTCTTCCCTGGTAGCACTGATGGTGAAGAACCTGCCTGCCAATTCAGGAGACGTAGGAGACGCGGGTTCCATCCCTGGGTCGGGAAGATCCGAGGAGGGCATGGCGACCCTCTCCAGTGTTCTCGCCTGGAGAGTCCCTTGGACGGAGGAGCCTGGTGGGCTATGGTCCACAGGGTCGGGCAGAGGAGGCCATGACTGAAGCGGCCTAGCGCATATTCACTTCACAGCGCTGTGTTACTTTCTGCTGTGCGGCAAAGTGAATCGGCTCTACGTGCACAAATATCGCCCTGCAGCGGGGCACGGCAACCCACTCCGGTATCCTGGCCTGGAGAACCCCATGGACAGAGGAGCCGGGCGGGCTGCAGGTCATGGGGTCGCACAGAGGTGAACGCGTCTGAAGCCACTGAGCGCACACACGTGCATACACATATCCCCTATTTTGCGGGTGGTTCTTTCCCATTTAGGTCACCACAGAGCATTGAGCAGAGTTTCTATTCTATACAATAAGTTCTCATTAATTGTCTATTCTACACATAGGATCAATAGTGTATATGGCCAATCTCAGCCTCCCAACTCATCCCACCCCTCCTTTTCCCTTTGGTATCCATACATTTGTTCTCTCCATCAGTGATTTGGGGCATTCTCTTTTAATAGTTAAAGATAGGAACACAGGAAAGGGGAACACTTTGGTTTGTGGCAGAATATAAAGAAGAGAAATTCTGTTTTGGGTAGACTGTTTAGGGTGGCTATAGGGCATCTAAGTTAGAGTTGTCCACTCGGCAGTCTCCAGGAAGGGGTTGGGCACCACTTATGGTGTGTGGAGAAAATATTGGAATTTCTGATTACATTTATTTTTAATTTTTTATGAAAAGAATTAAAATTTACTAAATGTCATCATGGATGGACACTGGGTTTCCTGGGTTGTCCTTCTGTTTTTGTTTTTGTTTTTTTTTAACTAGGATTCATTATACATAGTAAGTAAGATTCCCTGCATGTAGAATTTAATTTTGCATTGAGACTGGGCTGACAGTGACCCCTCACAAGTTAATCAGGGCCCTGCCACACAGTAACATTATTGGATAAATGGATTTACTGAGCCTATTACTGAGGTTAATAAATATACCTCAGGGAAGAGAAAAGAGGCTTAAAATATTAGTACGGAGATTACAGTTTGAAAAAGATATCTATAACATAAGCACCCAGGCACACAAGAAACTGTCAGAGGAACACTTGTGGCTGGAGCGCTGTGTCAGCTACACTCTAGGGTTAGAAACAGGGACAGTCTCCTCAGATCTAATAGAGTCTACTAAATGCATTCACATTATCCACATTGTTTTTTTTTTTTTTTAATTGGAGTATAATTGTCACACAACGTTGTGATGGCCTCTGCCATCCATTAACATGAACCAGCCACAGGCATACCTGTACCCCCTCTCTCCTGAACTCCCTCCCCCTCCCTCCCCACCCCCACCCCTCCAGGTTGTCACAGAGCCCTGGCTTTGGGTTCCCTGCAGCATACATCAAACCTCCATGGCTATCTATTTCACATATGGTCATGTACATGTTTCAATATTATTCTCTCAAATCACCCCACTCTCCTTCTCCCACTGTGTCCAAAACTCTGCTCTTCATGTTTGTGTTTCCTTTGCTGCACGTAGGATCATTCAGTTCAGTCAGTTCAGACGCTCAGTCGTGTCCGACTCCTTGTGACCCCATGAACCGCAGCTCGCCAGGCCTCCCTGTCCATCACCAACTCCCGGAGTCCACCCAAACCCATGTCCATTGAGTTGGTGATGCATCCAGCCATCTCATCCTCTGTCATCCCCTTCTCCTCCTGCCCTCAATCTTTCCCAGCATCAGAGTCTTTTGAAATGAGTCAGCTCTTCACATGAGGTGGCCAAAGTATTGGAGTTTCAGCTTCAACATCAGTCCTTCCAATGAATATTCAGGACTGATCTCCTTTAGGATAGACTGGTAGGATCTCCTTGGAGTCCACTCTCAAGAGTCTTCTCCAACACCACAGTTCAAAAGCATCAATTCTTCTGCTCTCAGCTTTCTTTATAGTCCAACTCTCACATCCATACATGACCACTGGAAAAACCATAGCCTTGACTAGATGGACCTTTGTCGACAAAGTAATGTCTTTTTTTTCAATATGCTGTCTAGTTGGTCATAACTTTCCTGCCAAGGAGTAAGCACCTTTTAATCTCATGGCTGCAATCACCATCTGCAGTGATTTTGGAGCCTAGAAAAATGGAAGTCTGACACTGTTTCCCCATCTGTTTGCCATGAAGTGATGGGACCAGATGCCATGATCTTAGTTTTCTGAATGTTGAGCTTTAAGCCAACTTTTTCACTCTCCTCTTTCACTTTCATCAAGAGGCTCTTTAGTTCTTCACTTTCTGCAATAAGGGTGGTGTCATCTGCATATCTGAGGTTATTGATATTTCTCCCGGCAATCTTGATTCCAGTTTGTGCTACTTCCAGCCCAACATTTCTCATGATGTACTCTGCATATAAGTTAAATATGCAGGGTGATAGTATACAGCCTTGATGTACTCCTTTCCCTATTTGGAACCAGTCTATTGTTCCATGTCCAGTTCTAACTGTTGCTTCCTGACCTGCATACAGGTTTCTCAAGAGGCAAGTCAAGTCGTCTGGTATTCCCATCTCCTTCAGAATTTTCCACAGTTTATTGTGATCCACACAGTCAAAGGCTTTGGCATAGTCAATAAAGCGGAAATAGATGTTTTCCTGGAACTCTCTTGCTTTTTTGATGATCCAGCAGATGCTGGCAATTAGATCTCTGGTTCCTCTGCCTTTTCTAAAACCAGCTTGAACATCTGGAAGTTCACGGTTCACATATTGCTGAAGCCTGGCTTGGAGAATTTTAAGCATTACTTTACTACTGTGTGAGATGAGTGCAGTTGTGCAGTAGTTTGAGCATTCTTTGGCATTGCCTTTCTTTGGGATCAGAATGAAAACTGACCTTTGCCAGTCACATATTAAGTGCAGCACTTTCACAGCGTCATCTTTCAGTATTTGAAATAGCTCAACTGGAATTCCATCACCTCCACTAGCTTTGTTCATAGTGATGCTTCCTAAGGTCCATTTGACTTCACATTCTTGGATGTCTGGCTCTAGGTGAGTGATCACACCATCATGATTATCTGGGTCATGAAGATCTTTTTTGTACAGTTCTTCTGTGTATTCTTGCCACCTCTTCTTAATATCTTCTGCTTCTGTTCATTAGGATCATTAGTATTGTCTTTCTAGATTCCATATATATACATGAAATTTTGTAATAACATTAAGTGAGAAAATAACTGCCATTTGAACTATAGAGAAAATATAATGAAAGTGAACATCTGATGTCTTTCAATCATTGAGCAACCTGTGCCATTGACATACACATACATAAACACACTTACATACACATATGCACCCCACACACATTTTTTTTCTCCATACACATCTAAGAAACTTGGAAATAGAATATTCCAAATTGTTTAAAAATACTTCATGCTATTTGGTATTTGAAACCACTTGTTAAAAGTATAAACAAGCTACACTGTCTAATGAGTTTCGAACACAGTCAGATGAGATCAAGAAAAAGCATATTTAACAGTTGAGTATTTGCTTTTAATGTTGGCCATGGCCAAATGAAAAATGTCTCATGTAGATATCAAAATACACGGAACTTAGGAACTGACCTGGAATCTAATTAAGCATAACAAAATATTAAGCCAAGATTTTCAAAAATAAGGCAGCATATTTAATCACATTGTACTCAATATATTTGGGCAGTTTTGATAAATAAAACTTAAAAGTATTGAAAAATATTATCTTGAAAATATTTATCTCAATGTAAAATTATTCTATTTTTGGACAAGTGTTGCAATGTATGCAAAAGTTAATATATTAGTATAAAGTGATCAATGTACATGTATTGGTATTGCATTGTCAAAAACTTATGGATATATGGGAACATTAAGCTCAGAGACTGCTGATTCAGGAGACCGCTGGCAATAATATGAGATTGCCCTTTTGAAGATAATGGGGAGATTAAAATCATCAAGGTCAGCATGTCAGATGAGAAAAGGATTAATCAGACAGCTCCTCTGTCTCATGACCATTTAGAATCAGGTTCTAGAGTAGAAACCTAGAGGACACACAGTCAACAGAATTGATATTAGGAACCAGGGTGAAAAGATCCCACATTCAATTTTGCCTCCACCATCTCTCATTGTATAAGTCTGAGCAATGAATTCCTCAGAAATTTAGACTCCGTATTCATAAAATGTAAATGATGTCTAATTCTTGGAATTACTCTGAGCATTTCTGAGATAACCTGTCAGGATACTTAGCCTCTTGCCGGGCACACTGTAGGTGCTCAACCAGCGGCAGTATTTCTCACGGCGTCTTTACAAGTACATTTTCAGTAGCCTGTTTGCTCAATGTGATGTTGTTGTTGAAGTTGGATATCCTACTAATTATCAGAAAAGGCTGAATTTCATTTGAGAATAGGAGTCATTCCCATTTCTTTTGTTTTCATGACTCTAGTGATGTGAATTGGTATTTACTCCAGTTTTGAGGTTTGGGGATGGATATGGTTCTGGCTGGTGGATAAGATTAAAAAAGGCTCATATTACCTATAGTGGGCTTCAGAAAGCATTTATGTTTAATATCATCTCTGATCCCAGTCCATCTTGAATTTAAATCCTTTTATTAGATATCATGTCCCTTTGCTTTTCCCCTATGATGTTTATTAAATCATATTGCTTTCTAAAAGCATCCCTGTGCACTCTTATCTCACTGCTGCGTCTCTCCATCCATCCCACTGTGCTCAAGATCCGACTTCTAGACCATCTGTTTCTGAGACAGAACGCTGTTACTGAACAGTGCTGCTTCCCTACCAGGAACTCTCGAAAACATCTTTTGTAGGCTTCCTAGTCTAAATACAGGGGCTGAGAAATTCATATTATCAACCTCCAAGGGTCCAAATGGTACTCTGAAAATGCAGCCTTCAACCGGTCTTTGTCCTTAATCATTGCTGTGAGTTAACTGTCAGAAGAAACGATGCCTTCACCTTTGGCTTTTCACCATACATCTAAAGATCTGGGGACTTCCCTGGTGGTTCAGGGGTTCCCTAGTGGCCCATGCTTCCACTACAGGGGGTATGGGTTCAATTCCTGGTTGGGGAACTAAGATCCCACATGCTGTACAGTGTGGCCAAAAAATAATAAACACATAAAAAATAAAATTCAAAAAATCTGCACTTGAACAAATAAAATAAAAGTCTGGATGAAGGCAATCAAGAGAATGAGGTTGAGGGTAATGGTAACGGATCTGAGTTTCCACCCATGTCTTCTTCCCTCAAGTCTTTCCCACCTCCTGGAAGCATCCTTTCCTTGTGACTCTTAGAGACCTCTGTGGTTGGTATCTCTGCCTCTGAAGCCCCAGGGCCTTGGCTGACATCCACACCTCAAACCCCATGACATACAGAAGGGAAGCAGAAATCACCTGTGGGAAGAGCTCTCTATTGCTTTTTATTGAAATATAATTGATGTAGAACATCATGTAAGTTTACAGTATACTATGTGTGGAATCAGTACATTTACGTATCATGATGTAGCAACCACTGTAGCATCAGCTAAGACTGCATCATGTCCCATCATTGTCCTTTCTTTTTTGCGTGTGATGAAAACATTTAGGTCTAGTTTTTTAGCAACTTTGAAGTTGTTAGATACAATCCCAGTGTTGTGTACTAGATCTTCAGAACATACTTATCTTCTAAGTGCAAGTTTATCCCCTCTGACCAATATTTCCCCAGTTCCTCCACGCCCAGTCCCTGGTAGCCACCATTCTACCGTGTTTCTGCAAATACACTATGGTATCACTTGTACGTGGAATCTAGAAATGCTCTATCTTCTATGTTAGGAAAAAATATTTTTTAATTCTGTTTTTAAAATGTTAAATGGAATGACCTTTGCTTATTTATCTTTTTAATATGCTACTAGTATTACATATTTTATTTATTTATATCTATTTCTCCAAGATCTTAGGGCAAACTGTAGGATGGACTCAAGGGAAAGATGAGAGAAATGCTCATGTTGTTATACCCCTGAGGCAATTGTTCTTATACCTGGCTGCATATTAATATCATTTGAAAAAGGTTTTCACCTCTTTTACCACTAATTGATTAAGTAATAATTAAATTTTGCTGAAGTGTCATTGATTTATAGTATTAATTTCAGGTATATAATATAATGATTCAATATTTTATTGATTATACTCCATATAAAGTTATTACAAATTAATGGCTATATTTTCCTGTGCTGTACAATATATCTTTGTTACTTATTTTATTCATAGTAGTTAGTATCTCTCAATCTCCTACACCAATCTTGCCCCCCCACCCTCCCACATTACCTCTCCCAACTGGTAATTACTAATTTGTTCTCTATATCTAAGTTCGTTTCTGTTTTGTTATATTCATTCATTTGTTTTATTTCTTAGATTCTACATGTAAGTGATAATATACAGTGGTTTTCTTTTTTCTGGGTCTGACATTTCACTAAGCATAACACCCTCTACATCCATTCATGCTGTTGCAAATGACAAAATTTTATTTCTTTTTATCCTGAGTATTACTACATTATACAAATATATAGTGCACCTATTTTATTCATTCCTCTGTTGATGGACACTTAAGTTGTTTCCATAGCTCAGCTATTGTAAATAATGCTGCTATGAGCACTGGGATTCATGTCAATGTACTAAAGATCCGTTTGTACCACATCCTCATCAATATTTGTTGTTTGTAGACTTTTTGATGATAGCTATTTTAACAGGTTTGAGATCATATCTCACTGTGTATCTCCCTGATGATTATCAATGTTGTGCATTTTTTCATGTGCTTGATGATCACCTATATCGTTTTTTTGGGAAAAAAATATCTTTGAATGGTCTTCTGCCCATTTTAAATCAGTTTTTTAGTATTAAGTGAATTAGGGAGTAAAATATTAGTTCTTCTTAAATATTTGTTCACATTCCCTTGTGAAGCAGTCCAGCCCTGGACTTTTGTTTGCTGGAAGTTTTTTTGGTTACAACTTCAATATCATCACTAGTGATAGATCTGTTCAGACTGTCTATTTCCTTCTTGATGCCATCTTACAAGGTTGTATGTTTCTAGAAATGTGTCCATTTCCTCTGTATTATCTAGTTTGTTGGCATATAACTGTTTATAATATTCTCTTATGGTTTTTGAGACCTCTGTGGTATCAGTTGTTATTTCTCCTCCTTCATTTCTTATTTTGTTTGTTTGGGACATCTCTGTTTTCTTCTTGTGATCCTGGATAAAGGCTTATCAATTTTGTTTATCTTTGCAAAATACTGTTTTTTGGTTTCAATGATCATTTCTATTTTTGTCTCTATTTTATTTGTTTTCTAATTTTTATTAGTCCCTTCCTTCTGCTTACTTTGGACTTTGGTTATTATTCTTTTTTCTAATCCTTTTAAATAGTAGGTTAGGTTGTTTTATGACATTTTTCTTATTTCTTAATGTATTGCTGTAAACTTTTCTCTTAAAAGCTTTTGCTTCCCTTCATAGATTTTGGACAGTGGTGTTTCCATTTTCATTTGTCTCATGGTATTTTTAAACTTTCCTCTCTGACCACTTGGTTTTTTGGTAGAATGTTGTTTAGTCTCCATGTGTCTATGTCTTTCCCTATAATTTTTACTAATTTCTAATTTTGTGCTTCTGTGTTCAGAAAAAATGCTAATATAATTTATATCCTCTTAAATTTGTTGGAACTTGTTTTGTGGCTTAACATGTGATCTATCTCAGAGAACATTCTGAGAAAAAAATGTGTATTCTGCTGTCTTTAAGTGGAATCCTGTAGATATCTAAGCACAACTTGTCTATTGTGTCACTTTAGACCAATATTTCCTTATTGATTTTCTGTCTGGATGATCTGTCATTGATGTCAGCAGTACGTTAAAGTTCCAGAGTATAATTGTTTTATTGTACGTTTCTCCCTTAATGTCTGTTACTGCTTGCTTTATATATTTAGGTGCTCCAGTATTGGTTGCATATATGTTGGTAAGTGTAATAGATTCTTGTTTTGATCTCTTTATCCATATATAATACCCTTCTTGTTACAGGCTTTCTTTTAAAGTCTACTTCGTTGGATATGACTGTAACTATCCATGTTTTATTGTATTTTCCATTTGCATGGAATAACTTTGCTTTCCCTCACTTTCAGTCTCTGTGTGTCTTTAGCTCTACAGTGAGTCTCTGGTAAGCAGCATATAGATTTTTAAATAAATCATCCACCCTATGTCTTTTGTTTGAAGCATTTACTCAATTGACATTTAAAGTGATATTGATAGGCATGTTCAGTTCAGTTCAGTTGCTCAGTCATGTCCGACTCTTTGTGACCACATGGACTGCAACACGCCAGTCCTCCTTGTCCATTGCCAACTCCCAG
Source organism: Dama dama (assembly GCF_033118175.1). NCBI lineage: Eukaryota > Metazoa > Chordata > Mammalia > Artiodactyla > Cervidae > Dama > Dama dama. Next base: position 8,994,540 of record NC_083708.1, on the reverse strand, counting down.
AGTTTACTCAAACTCATGTCCATTGAGTTGGTGATGCCATCCAATCATCTCATCCTCTGTCATCCCCTTCTCCTCCTGCCTTCAATCTTTCCTAACATCAGGGTCTTTTCAAATGAGTCAGTTATTCGCAGCAGGTGGCCAAAGTATTGGAGTTTCAGCTTCATCATCAGTCCTTCCAATGAATATTCAGGACTGATTTCCTTTAGGATGGACTGGTAGGATCTCCTTGCAGTCCAAGGGACTCTCAAGAGTCTTCTCCAACACCACAGTTCAAAACCATCAGTTCTTTGGTGCTCAGCTTTTTTTTTTTCCCCAGCTTTCTTTATAGTCCAACTCTCACATCCATACATGACTACTGGAAAAACCATAGCTTTGACTAGACGTACCTTTGTGTTTTCTTCACAAGAGGAATATAGATTTCTTACAGTTCCATATCAGTCCCACTGGATTTTAACCAGCTAAGTGGATTCCTCTTCCCTGGGATTCGATCCCAGGACTGGGTTCCCAACACGTGGCTCCAAGCACTCACTCTTCAGGTGGTTCCCAGCTGTGATTACCCTTTCCCTCTGAGCCCCTGCCCATGGTCCCAGAGGCATGGCCATGACCTTGTCACTTCTCCCTTCTTACCTGAGTCTGTTTGAATCTTTCTTACAGCCTTGATTGTACAGGAATCTTTCTGACAGTCTCCAGTTTGCTATCATTGAGCATTGCTCCATCTCTAGATATAGATGTATTTCTGATGTCTTTGTTAGGGGAGGTGAGCTCACCATCCTCCTACACTGCCATATTGATTTCTCCAAGAAATTTTTCTTTAATTGTATGTTTTGAACCCTAAATTTAAGTTCCTAAAACTTACTGAATGCAAATGTCTGTGGTGGGTCCCAAGAGTGCACCTGATACTTCATTCAAGAGTGACAATCAGTGCTTCTGAACTGCATTCAAGAACCATATTTTCCTCCTACCCAAGAGCAAGGTCTATGCTTCTTTACTCCTTGGTATCTCTCTTTGTTGTTGTTGTTGTTTAATTGCTAAGTTGTGTCGGACTCCTTGCAGTCTCATGGACTGTAGCATACAAGTCCTCCACTATCACCCAGAGTTTGCTTAAATTCATGTCCACTGAGTCAGTGATGCTGTCTAATCACCTCATCCTAAATCACTCTCTTTTTTTGCCCTCAGTCTTTCCCAGTGTCAGGATCTTTTCCAATGAGTCAGCTCTTCACATCAGGTGGCCAAACTATTGGAGCTCCAGCTTCAGCATCAGTCCTTCCAATGAATATTTAGGGTCAATTTCTTTTAGAATTGACTGTTTTGATCTCCTCACAGGCCAAGGGGTTCTCAAAAGGCTTCTCCAGCACCACAGTTCAAAAGCATTAATTCTTTAGTGCTCAGCCTTCTTTATGGTCCAACTCTCACATAAGGTCATGACTACTGGAAAAACCATAGCTTTGACTAGATGGACCTTTGTCTGCAAAGTGATGACTCTGCTTCTTGATATGCCATCAGAGTTTGTCACAGCTTTCCTTCTGTGGAGTAAGCATCTTAAAATCTCATGGCAGCAATCATAATCTGCAGTTATTTTGGAGCCCAGTAAATAAAACTTGTCACTGCTTCCACTTTCCCCCTTTCTGTTTGCCATGCTGTGATGGGACTGGATGCCATGATCTTAGTTTTTGTTTTATTATTATTTTTTTTAATGTTGAGTTTCAAACCAGGTTTTTCACTCTTCTCTTCCATCCTCATCAACAGATTCTTTAGTTTCTCTTCATTTTTTACCATCAGAGTGGTATCATCTGCATATCTGAGGTTGTTGATATTTCTCCTTGCAAACTTGATTCCATCTTATGATTCATCCAGCCTGGCATTTCACAGGATGTACTCTGCATAGAAGATAAATAAGCAAGGTGACAATATACAGACTTGTTGTACTCCTTTCCCAATTTTAAACCAGTCCATTTTTCCATGTCTGGTTCTAATTATTTTTTCCTGACCTGCATTCAGGTTTCTCAGGAGACAGGTAAGATGGTCTGCTACTCCCACCTCTAATAATTCTCCACTTTTTCTTGTGATCCACACAGTCAAAGGCTTTAGTGTAGTCAATGAAACAGAAGTAGATGTTTTTCTGGAACTCCCTTGCTTTCTCCATGATCCAACAAATGTGGGCTATTTGATCCCTCGTTCCTCTGCCTTTACTAAATATAGCTTGTACATCCTGTTGTTCTCAGTTCACATACTGTTGCAGACTAGTTTGAAGGATTTTGAGCATAACCTTGCTAGCACGAGAAATGTGTGCAATTGTATGGTAGTTTGAACATTCTTTGGCATTGCCTTTCTTTGAGATTGGAAGGAAAATTGATCTTTTCCAGTCCTGTGGCCACTGTTGAGTTTTCCAAATTTGTTGACATATTGAGTGCAACACTCTAACAGCATCATCTTTTAGGATTTTAAATAGCTCAGCTGGAATTCTATCACCTCCACAAGCTTTGCTCATAGTAATGCTTCCACTTGAATTCACACTCTAGGATGTCTGGCTCTGTGTGAGTGATCACATCATCATGATTATCAGGGTCGTTAAGACCTTTTTTGTATAGTTCTTCTGTGTATTATTGCCATTTATTCTTAATCTCTTCTGCTTCTGTTAGGTGTTTACCATTTTGCCCTTTAGTATGCCCATTCCTGCATGAAATGTTCCCTTGATATCTCCAATTTTCTTGAAGACAGCTTTAGTCTTACCCATTCTATTGTTTTCCTCTATTTTCTTGTGTAGTTAATTGAAGAAGGCCTTTTTATTTCTCCTTTCTTTTCTCTGGAACTCTGCATTCAGTTGTGTATATCTTTCCTTTTCTCCCTCGCCTTTTCCTTCTTCTTTTTTTTTTTTTTTTTTTGCCTTTTGCTTCTTTTCTCTCCTCAGTTATTCATAAGGCCTCCTCAGAAAACCACTTTGCCCTCTTGCATTTCTTTGGGATGCTTTTGGTCACTGACTCCTGTGCAGTGTTATGAACCTCTGCCTATATTTTTTCAGGCACACTGTCTACCAGATCTTATCCCTTAAATCTATTTGTCACCCCCATTGTATAGTCATAAAGGATTGGATTTGACCTGTCCATCTTAGGTGGCTCTGCATGGCATGGCTCATAGCTCCATTGAATTATGCCAGCCTCTTCACCATGACAAGGATGTGATCTATGAAGGGGTTTTCTCTCTACAGTCTCCTTTTTGGAGCTTTTCCATAAGTGGCCTTCATACCTCTGCTCCCTCTCTACCCATGACTGCATTAGTTAGAACAAGGAGATTAATGTTAAGGTATAATTGTCATGACAAATTTAAAATAAGAAGCCCAATTCTCTCTGCAGAAAATAAGGAAAGAGACGTCCCCTCTCTAATTTATTTAAAGCACTTACTTTAGCAAGCCCTTTCTCCATTCTGTAAGATTTTATAAATCCTTTTGAGTGCTAGATGGCTTTTGGTCAGTTTTATGATCCAGGAATGACTTTCTCAAGAACCATCCTTTAAAATGTAAACATCAAAAGTCATACTGCCCAGTCTATCCATCTCTGTGGGAAGGCTGGAGACTAACTATCCAAGCTGCAAAACTGCCTCCTGTCACAAAGAGATGAGGAGATTATTTTTCTCCTGGATAAAGCCAATTAGCTAACACAAATGGTCACCCCAATAACCAGTTCACCCAGGATGAACTCTGTGTAACAAGCGGTGCTGTCAAGTCCTCTTACTTAAGCCCTAGTCATTGTTTGTCTTGCAAACACATGGGGCATGCTGTATCTGCACTGAGGTAAAATGGGTGAGATTGCTCTGTCTTTGCATCTATTTGAGGACTGCCTGTGATGCACATCACACTCTGGTTTGATGCTTATTCCATAAGGAAGTGGTTTCCTTTCTCCTCTTCCTCTGTGGGAAGGTTTTCTGGGTTGGGAAAAGATTTTGTTTTTAATTATATTTTCCTAACATAATCAGTGAAGGGAGGACTCATGAAGTAAGGAAGAATATTTAGAATGAATAAGATAAATTTTACAGCTGGAGAAGTCCCTGACAAAGATGGGGGTGGAAATATGGAGAGTGGTCTGTAATAGGGTATTGAGGAATGGATGGGAGCTGAAGTGTACACGTGACCTAAGACACCTAAGAAGAACTGTTACCTTAAAAATAAAAGGCAGTGTGAACCTTTTGTTCCTGTTCCATTGGTGCTGAGGTCTCAGAATGCTCTGTGGGCTTTTGGCTTTTCTAATTTTCTAAAGTAGGCAGATCTGGGCTGAAGGTGAGATGCCAGATGAAGGAGTATGATTTCTTTCTCAAATCAAAGTTGGGGAAAGAAGTGCAAACAGTCATAACTTTATGGCATAGATTAATGACGTATGTCATTAAGTCATAACTTAATGACATATTGTCTTTAAGAAAAAGAGAACTTCTGTCAAGAACTTCAAGAAAGCAACAACTAATGAAGAAATCAAGACAATTTGAACAAAATGTTCAGTTCAGCTAGGAGAAGAAGGCTTTGGGGGTCTGGACAGGAACACTTTCACTACAATAAACAAAAGACTAGAGAGCTGTTCTGTTCCTGAACCATCTGACAAACTGCTGCTTCTTCCATAATTTCACTCCCTCTACAGATAGGCGACTGTCTGTCTCCCCGGGACGCTGGCCTTTGGGCTACCTTAAATGGTGACTGTGGAGAATTGGGAGCAAGCAGCTTTCATGTACTCAGAAATCAGTGTTCATGTGGTTTTCACTCATTTCTACCTTCAGCAGCTCCTGGCACTTAAATGTAGGTAGGCTTTTGACGGGCACTGAAATCAATTCATTTGTAAGAACGTTCTAAGGGCTCTGCTGTCAATTAATGTGAAGAGACAGACTACACATCACCATTTAAGAACTGCAGGCTGGGTTTGTATAAACGGCCCTATTCCTTGTAGATAAACAAGCTTTAATCGACCTTCTGTAGTTCCACAGGGAGCAAACCACCTGTGTGTTGGCTCAGGAAAGGTTTGAGCTCTGATATTCAAGTCCTTCACAAGTCAGTACTTTCTGTTTTCTTCATGAGCTGGGACAGATATAAACAATGTCTCAGTAGCTTTTTGTTCCAGTATTTAAATATATCTGTTTAATGTGCAATCACCTAGGCAGAAGCTATGGCTGTGTAGCTTCCAGGGCTTCAGAGCATCTCATAAATAAAGGGAAGAACTCGAACATAGAATTGACTTACTCACTTCAGTGAGAACATGACACATCTGGCCAGCTTATTATCCTTCAAGGTGATGCTCATTTTCTCATGATGCTCTTACTAGACAGCACACAACTCTGTCTAAATGTCCATCATATACATTTTCAAAGACTTATCCTGGGACAGATTTTCATTTGGATGGTTTGTACATTATGATTCAGGTGTTGGAAGACATTCAGTGTTTAAAGAATGAGAGCTTGTGAGCTCATGAGTATGTATGACTCACTTTTGCCAATATTTACTCAAACAAATCCATCAAACAATCTGAGGTTATGTATGGGGACCCTGAAAATAGAGATTAAACAACAACAACAAAAATAATCCCAGTCTTTCATAAGTCTACATCCTCATTGAGCACAAAAGATCAAAACACATTACTCAAAGAATGTAATGCAGTGTGTAATCTCAGTTGCCCAAATTCATTGCACTTAACTCTTAAACAGGAAAAGAGAAGAAAAATACTTTAGGACGTGGCTAGAACATCAACTGCTTTGACTAGTTCATACAATGTGGTCAGATGGAGAGGAGCAAAGGACCAGTCCAGCACGAGCAAAAATATGGAGATGTAGGAGTGGGCACGGTTGATTCAGCAAGTTCTAACATCACTGGCTTGTCTGCAAGAGAAATTTCCTATTGCAAAGTGTTTCACTTGGGATTAGTTACAAGTGTGGAGAGATCCTAATTATTAAAGGGTTTTGTTTAAAATAGAATTGCATGTCTCTCTTATGTAAAATCCCAGAGCTATGTGATCTGAGGGTGGTGGAAACACTCTGACACCAAAACCCAGACTCTTTCTATCTTGTGGCTCTGCCATATAGTAACTACACGTCAGAATCATCTGGTTGTGAATGCTGGATTTTCCAGACGTCTTGGCATCATTCTAGCTGGAAGGGAGGAGGCATAGAGACAAAAAAGAAACACTTCTGTTTTTAAAGACACTTTCTTCCTTTGAGGACAATTGCTGGAAATTGCACACAGAAGGCCACTCGACTCTCATGGATTTCACTGGGACGTGAAAGAAACTAAAAAGTGTGGTCTTCATTTCAGGCTGTCATGTGCTTAGCATGACAAGCACATGAAAGAAAAATGGAGATTTTCTTTCTGTTAAAAGTAGAAATAAATATAGGCATCAATAAGAATAAACTAGACATCAGTGCCACAGAGAGTAATGTGGAGTAAAGTGGAGTATTTAGAGTGTAGATCAGGACTCTGCAAATGTTTTCTTTCAAGGACTAGAGAGCAAATATTTCAGGCTTTGTGATTTTCTGATGTAACTTCTCAACTCTGCCACAGAGAGTAATACAAAAGCAGCCATAGACAATAGGTAAGAAAATCACTGTGGCTGAGTTCCAAAAAAGCTTAATTTCCAAAAAACAAGAGGAGAGCAAAACTTGGCCAGTGTACTATATATATATATTTTTATTCCTGGTCTAGATTATAAACTTTTTTGGAAACGCTGTGTACAGGACAATGTGAAGAAAGAACTTGCCATGGTGGAAGGATGTCTGAATTATTATTTGGAGACCTGGGGTCCAGTCCCGGTCTATCACAGGTTACATTTGCAAATTTGAGGAAGTTGTTTTGCCAGTAAGAACCTAATAGAAGAAGAAAATATAAAGAGGTGGCAAAAATACACAGAACTGTACAAAAAATGGTCTTAATGACCCGGATAATCACAATGATGTGATCACTCACATAGAGCCAGACATCCAGGAGTGTAAAAGTCAAGTGGGCCATAGGAAGCAATACTACAAACAAAACTAGTGAAGGTAATGGAATTCCAGGCAAGCTATTTAAAATCTGAAAAGATGATGCTGTTAAAGTGCTGCAATCAATATGTCAGCAAATTTGGAAAACTTAGCAGTGTCCACAGGACAGGAAAATGTCAGTTTTCATTCCAATCCCAGAGAAGGGTAATGCCAAAGAATGCTCAAACTACTGCACAATTGCTCTTATTTCACATGCTAGCAAGGAAGTGCTCAAAATCCTTTATGATAGGCTTCAACAGTACATGAACTGAGAACTTCCAGATGTTCAAGCTGGACTTAGAAAAGGCAGAGGAACCATAGATCAAATTGCCAACATCTGATGGATCATAGAAAAAGCAAGGGAATTCCAGAAAAACATCTACTTCTGCTTCATTGAATATGCTAAAGCCTTTGACTATGTGGGTTACAACAAATCGTGGAAAATTCTCTAAGAGATGGGAATACCAGACCACCTTACCAGTCTCCTGAGAAACCTGTATTCAGCTCAAGAAGCAACAGTTAGAACCAGACATGGATCAGCAAATTGGTTCAAAATTGGTAAAGGAGTACAGCAAGGCTGTATATTGACATTCTGTTTATTTAAATTATATGCAGAGTACATTATGTGAAATGCTGGGCTGAATGAAGCACAAGATGGAATCAAGATTGCTGGGAGAAACATCAATAACCTCAGATATGCAGATGGCACCACCCTAATGGCAGAAAGCAAAGAGGAACTAGAGAGTCTCTTGATGAAAATGAAAGAGGAGCATGAAAAAGCTGATTTGGAACTCAATATTCAAAAAACTAAGATCATGGCATCCAGGCCTATACCTCATGGCAAAAATAGATGGGGGAAAATGGAAACAGTGACAGACTTTATTTTCTTGAGCTCCAAAATCACTGTGGATGGTGACTGCAGCCATGAAACTAAAAGACGTTTACTCCTTGGGAGAAAAGGTTTGACAAACCTAGACAATGTATTAAAAAGCAGAGACAACACTCTGCTGACAAAAGTCCATATAGGCAAAACTATGGTTTTTCCAGTATTCATACACAGATGTGCGAGTTGGACCATAAAGAAGGCTGAGTGCCAAATAATTGATGCTTTTGAACTGTGATGCTGAAGACTCTTGAGAGTCCCTTGGACAACAAGGAGATCAAAATAGTCAACCCTAAAGGAAATCAACCCTGAATAGTCATTGAAACGACTGGTGCTGGAACTGAAGTTCCAATACTTTGGCCTCCTGATGTGAAGAGCCTCAACTTCTTAGAAAAGACCCTGATACTCGGAAAGGTTCAGGGCAGGAGGAGAAGGGGGCCACAGAGGATAAGATGGTTGGGAGGCATCACTGAACTCAGCGGACACGAGTTTGAGCAAACTCTTGGAGATAGTGGACAGGGACGTCTAGCGAGCTACAGTCCATGGGGTTGCAAAGAGCTGGACAAAACTGAGTGGCTGAACAACAAGTTTTGCCTCACAGAGTAACAGTGTCCTCATTTTCCAAATGAAGAGATTGAATAGAAAGTCTCTAAGTGATTTTCAATTCCAAAAGACAAAGGAGATAGGGGAATTAAGATGTCTAATGGGAAAAGTGTTGCCCCTGCAGCAGTTTGTCTAATTGTGAAGATATGAATCTTGCAGGAAAAGTGGAAGAAACGGAAAAAAAAACTGGTGATTAGTTAGACAAGGTGATTAAGGAAAAGCATGAAATGCCTACTGGATTTTCAGCAGTGGGGCTGAGGGTTTGGTCTCACATCAAAGACAGAAACAGAGGGAGAGTCCATCTTCAGTAAAAATGTCAGGAAGAATGATTCTTCCCCACTCAGATTTGTCCCCTCTTTGTCAGGGGTCAGCAAACTTCTTCTGCAAAGAGCCAGAGAGGAAATGTTTTAGGCTTTCTGTGCCGAATAGTCTCTTTCACAGTCAACTCGGTCACTGTGCAGTGACTGGATGTAGACAACATGCAAACAAATGGGGATGGTTGTGTTACAATAAAACTGTATCTATGAACTCTGAAATTTAAGCATCCTGTAGTGTTCAAGGGTCACATAATATTATTCTTTATTTAGTTTCTTTTTATTTTTTTAATTAAGAAAATATGATAACACATTTAGAGGAGATTTGGAAAATATAAAGCTTGACTATATGTTACAATTATTTTTAAGTAGATAATTTAAGATTTTAGTGAAGTTTCAATATCAAATTCTCAAAAATTTATAGAATAAATATACCAAAAAAATTAGAAGGGTAGAGTAGACCTGAAAAGCACTACAAAGCAATTTAACATAATTAAGATTTTATATAATTTCCACTCAACAGCAGGATACAAATTCTATTCAAGTTCCCATAGACTTTAAACCAAAAGACACTGAAACACATCCAGGAACATAAAACAAGGGGAAAAGATGTCATGATCTAAAAGTGTTGAAATCATACAGAATTTGTTCTCTTATCACTGTGGAATTATGTTAGAAATTGATATCAAAAGCTATCTTAGAATAACCCACATATTTTCAAGGGCAATGTGACCTTTTCCAAGAGAGATCTTTAACTTAATCATTGAAAGTCTCAATAAAGTTAAAAGACTGAGAAGACACAGAGGGTGATTGCAGAGAAGAAAGCATTTAAATGAAAAATTAATACCAAAGTGAGAAATTAATATCAAACATACTTTAAAACCCCATATTTTTGGAAATTAAATGTTCACTTCTAAATGATGTGTATTTGTAAGAATCCTTAACAAGGAAAATTAGAAAATATTTGTAACAGAATAAAAATGAAAGGAGAATTTATCAGAATTTATTGCATGCAACTGAAACTGCCGAAAGCAACTAAATACAGTGTGGAATCTTGAATAAGGTATGAAAACTAATAATGGACAGACATAAAGTTTTGTGAAATTTGAACAAAATCTGTACTTTAGTTAATAATACTGCTGCTGCATCACATGTTAATTTTCTGTTTTTTGGTTTTGATTTTTTTTAACAGCAGAATATTTCTTTATATTCTCAGAATTGGGTTAGAAGTTTCAAGTCTCATTCAATGTTTTAAAAAGTCACTAAAATAATAAACTTTCTAAACTTTTAGCAGTAATAGTATTGCCAGAATAAAGGGAACTCTATCAAAGTTTTGCGTGAATATATATTAAAGATACAGCATTCTATTCATACTTAGTCAAACAGTGGAATCAACATATCATAATTCTATAGCTAGGAAAAATTCATACATTTTCTAAAATATATATTATGCACATATATATGTATACACACACACAAAAGCTTTATTACTATGCTTAATAAAGGCTTGAGAAAGAACAACAAAAAAAGAGAGAAAACTGGCAAACATAAACTAAATGAAATGGAACACTGAATATGAAATATAAAAAGTGAGACAAGCTAGACAGAAGTCAAAGATCAACATATAGTTCAGTTGTTATTAAATATGGCTACTCATCAGAATCATATCTGGAGCCTTGCAGGAAAAAACAATATGTGGGCATTTGTGTTTTGCAAAAAATTCCAAGATAATTCTATTGTGCATCTGGATTTTAAAAAGTGATTACAGGTTTTTCTATTAAATGGTAGTTTTAGTGATAAAGAATTCTATTATTTTCTCTTGACCAATCATCGTACAACAATAGTATTAAAAATACAAGTTACATAAAAGCAATAGTAAATAATACTTTATCTGTTTTCACAATCAATATCAGACAAAATATAAAAGATAATTACAGTTGCAAGTCATAATGGAAACTTGATTAACCTAACAGTGTAAAATAACTACATACAATTTGGGTGTAGAGTGATGTGATAAGTAGAAGTGCTTACATGCACATGTTTTCACCCTCACAGCCAATCTATATCTTTCAGTTGGTGCATTTAACCCATTTATATTTAAAGTAATTATGGATATGTATGATCCTATTACCATTTTCTTAATTGTTTGGGTTTATTTTTTGTGAGTCTTTTCCTTCTCTGGTGTTTCCTGCCTAGAGAATTAGCTTTAGCATTTGTCATAAAGCTGGTTTTGTGGTGCTGAGTTATCTAAACTTTCACTTGTCTGTAAAGCTTTTGATTTCTCTGTCAAATCTGAATGAGAGTCTTGCTGGGTATTCTTGGTTGTAGGTCCTTCCCTTTCATCACTTTAAATATTTTGTGCCATTCTCTTCTTGTTTGTAGAGTTTCTGTTGAGAAATCATCTGATAACCTTATGGGAGTTCCCGCGTGTGTTGTCATTTTCCTTTGCTGCTTTTAATATTTTATCTTTGTCTTTAATTTTTGTCCATTTGATTACTATGTGTCTCAGTGTTTTCCTCCTTGGGTTTATCCTGCGTGGGACTCTCTGTGCTTCCTGGACTTGGTCGACTATTTCCTTTTCTATGTTAGGGAAATTTTCAGCTATTATCTCTTCAACTATTTTCTTGGGCCTTTTCTCTCTTTCTTCTCCTTCTGGGCCCCCTATCATGCAAATGTAGGCATGTTTAATGTTGCTCCAGAGGTCTGTTCACTTTTTCATTCTTTTTTCTATATCCTGTCTTGAGGCACTGATTTCTACCTTTCTGTCTTCTAGGTCACTTATCTGTTCTTCGGCCTCCATTATTCTGCTATTGATTCCTTCTAGCATATTGTTCATCTCTGTCCTTTAGTTCTTGTAGGTCTTTGGTAAATATTTCTTGCATCTTCTCCATTCTTTTTCCAAGATCTCAGATGATCTTCAATATCATTATTCTGAATTTTTCTTGAAGGTTGCCTATCTCCATTTCATTTAGTTGTTTTTCTGGAATTTCATCTTGTCCCTTCATCTAGGACATAATCCTCTGCATTTTCATTTTGCTTAACATTTTGTGATGTGGTTTTCTTTCTGGCCACTGCAGGATTGTAGATTTTCTTGCTTCTTCTGTTTGCCCTCTGGTGGAGGAAGCTAGGAGGCTTCTGTAAACTTTCTGATAGGAGGAACTGGTGGTGGGAAAAACTAGGTCTTCCTCTGGTGGGCAAGGCTGAGTTCACTAAAACTTTAATCTGATTGTCTCTTGATGGGTGGCAAGAGACACCTTGTTAGTTGTTTGGCCTGAGGCAACCCAGCCCCGGAATCTGCAGGCTCTTAATGGTGAACACCAAGAGGGCGTAGCTAAAGAGCACCTCCCAGGCCCACTGCTGCCATTGCCCCTACTCCCGCGGTGAGCCCCTGCTAATCCACACCTAGACAGGAGAACCTCCAACACCAGCAGATCGATCTGGTTTAGTCTCCTGTGGGGTCACTGCTCCGTTCCCCTGGGTCCTGAGCTGTGCAAGACTTTGTTTGTGCCCTCCAAGAGTAGAGCCTCTGTTTCCCCTGTGAAAAGTCCTAGGGAAGTCCTGCAACCAAATCTTGCTGGCCTTAAAAGTCAGATTCCTCAAGGATTCCTATTCCCTTTGCCAGATTCCCAGGCAGGGAAATCTGACACAGGGATCAGAACCTTCACAACAATGGGAGAATTTCTTTGGTTTTATTGTTCTCCAGTTTGTGGATTGCCTACCCGGTGGGTATGGGATTTGATCTTATTGTGATTATGCCCCTCCTATCATCTCGGATTGAGGGGAGGAGGAGAAGGGGAGGACAGAGGATGAGATGGCTGGATGGTATCACTGATCCAATGGACATGAGTCTGAGTAAACTCCGGGAGTTGGTGATGGACAGAGAGGCCTGGAGTGCTGTGATTCATGGGGTCGCAGAGTCAGACACGACTGAGTTACTGAACTGAACTGAACTGATGATCTCATTGCAGCTTCTCTCTTGTCTTTGGACATGAGATATCTTTTTTTTTTTTTTTTTTTTTTTGGTGGGTTCCAGCATCCTCCTGTCAATGCTTGTCAACAATTAGTTGCAGTTTCGTTGTGCTTGCAGGAGATGAGTGCATGCCCTTCCACTCTGCCATCATGAACCAACTCCCCCACAAGATACTACTTTCTATTCATTTATTTCAATCATTAAAAAATGGACAAGGTACTATTAGTTTATCAGCTGTAGAAAAACATGTGATGGGGCAAATTTGGCCCATGGATCATAACTGGCTGACTCAGTCTATGTGCAAGTAATTCTCTAGCAAGCAATTATCTCAATCTCTGATCTTTCTCAATAGTCTCGGTTTGGAGCTCTGGAAAGAGAAACTGGGCATGTGTAGCTCTAGCTCTCCTGTTCTCTTTGCTCTTAGAAGCTAGGGGTGTGCTCCAGTTTGCTCCCACCAAATTGGGGGTGTAATACAGCACATAATAAAGCAAACTTCTCTGGTCATGACAACGTGCTTCTATCTATTTCTGAGAAATTCATTTGCCTTCAGATATAAAATGCATCCTGCAACCCAGATTTATCTGAGTGGTTTCTGGCCTGCAACAAATTGATCTTATTGGATCCAGAATTTGAACAGTAAGAGGAGAGCTATTTATCAGGCAACCTCAAAGAATTTGGAAGTTGACACGTGTTCTTAGAGGACAACAAATCATTGCTTCAGAGACTTGGTCATAGTGACTGGACAAGTGCCTAGGACTTAGGAGTTACTGGGTAAATGACTGAATGTGTGAATACAAAAGTGTGGGAAGGTCCACCTTGATACTAGGAATAGGATTCTGAAATGGGGGTAGGAGACAGGGGTAGGTTGACTGTAACCAAAAAGAGAAAAGAAAAAAACTGGAGCTATCCTCTTTCAGCTCCAAAACTTCCCATTAGCTGATGCACAGAATAATCAATGATTTTGAGTCAAGCCATCAGAATCAATAAGGAAGCCTGGGACAATTAAGAACTTAAAGGAAATCATTAGGCTCTTCCTGTTACAGAAACATGGATTTGACTTTAGAGACATGAACATAATCACTATATATTTTTTAAAATTTGGGGAACTATTTGATAAAAATAAATCATTAACTCCCTTTTACTAAAAAGTACACTTTTGTACATTTCAGAGGAGTGGAAATCTTTCAGTCATGTCAAACTCTTTGCAACCCCGTGGACTATACAGTCCATGGAATTCTCCATGCCAGAATATTGGAGTGGATAACATTTCCCTTCTCTAGGAGAGCTTCCCAATGGAGGGATTGAACCTAGGTCTCTTGCATTGCAGGCAGATTCTTTACCAACCGAGCCACAAGGGAAGCCTTCAGAAGGATAGAGGGAGAAAATTCATTAAAAGAGATTTATTTAAATTCTTAAGTAATGTGTATAAATACAACAGGCAAATTGACAGCAATTATTGGAACTTTTATGCACATTTAAAACCAGTGCAAAAGGAGCCTACATTTTAGCTTTGTAAGCAATCTGGTCTCTTGTTTTCATTCACCTTTTCTTCAAGTTTTGCTTCTCTTCTAGAGAAGCCTGTCTAGAAAATACAGGGGCCTGTGTCCCACTCCATGCAACTGTGCATGGAGTTTCCCTTACTTAGTACATACTTCATGTGGCTGGTCCAAACACAGCCCTCTCTTCAACACGAAGTCCAAGCTTCACCTCCTTTAGGATGCATTCCTTGACTACCCAACTGGCATTCATGTCTCTTTTCTCTAAACTCTTACAGCTCAACAAATCTATTCTCTTTGTTCAGCAAGATGGATGTTGTGAACATTCAAGACCTACCCCCATTTGGCAAACATGAATCTTGACAAAACTAGAGGGGTGAGTGACTATAAATGGTGTGCTGTTAACAGTTACTATTTGTGTGATTGTGCCTAATTAAGACAGGTTGTGACTCATGTTCATTCTTCAGGGCTTTGATGTAACTCCATCCCTTTTTCTATTGAAGAAAGCCTAGCTGAATATGAGTGAAGCTTGGTATTATGTGGTATTCCATGTATCTACTACTGAGAAAGAAACCAATCCAATTTTTGTAGCTTCAAACAACAATATTGATTTTGCTCACAAATCTGCAATGTCGGCATAGCTGTTGGGATGTGTCCACTTTGTGTCACTAGGGGTGGCTCAGTGCAGGACTGAGGGTCTGCATTCAAGTTCATGGATGGACGCTGATGGAAAGTTGTTGCTGGCAATTGGTCGGAAGACTAGATCAAGCAAGGAGATGAAAACCTCACTTCCTTCCATGTGGGTCTCTCCATGTGCTGCTTGGGTTTCTCACAGGGGATAACTGATTTCCAAGAGCAAACACCCCAAGAACAGAAGGCGAGGGCACAGGGCACTTTTATGACCTTGTCTCAGAAGTCACATGAAGTCACATGAGGCGTCCCTTCTCTGTTGGTTGACGCAGTCTCAGAAGCCTACTTGGGCCAAAGGGGAGGGAGCATAAATGTGGCCTCTTGATAGGGAGTAGCGAGATTCCAGAAGAAGATGTGGTATAGGAGGTATTGTGACAGTTTTCTTCGGCCTGTATATCCTGTCACAATGCATTTATTGTGAATGAAATTTACAATGGATTGCAACTCGCTGGTATTTTAACCATTTTTGCTGGTTTATAACCCAGTGTTCTACATTTAATTTTATATTGACCTTAAATTATTTTCTTCTGGTCTCAGGTGTATGTGGCTTATCCCCCAAAACCAGTTTAAAGGGCAATGGCAACATCTATAGCTTTTAACAGCTTACAAGGCTTGCTAGGGTGCTGGACACCTAGGCAATTCAAAAGTACTCATTGGATGGTGAGCAGAGTTTTGGGCCGTAAATTTTGTCTAAATAAAGAACTGATGCTTTAAGCAAAACCTGAAGATGTGGTTAAAAAAAAAAAAAGATTCTCCCACAGTGTCTCCCTGACCTCACTCGCATCACACATTTGTCTCTTATACTCAGGACAGGCAATTATAAGCAATAGTGGGGATCTAGCCCAGTGTGACTACACACCCTGAACCATTTGATAAATCCACAAAGTTGGGCAGGGGGAAGCAGTTATGAAAGTCAGATGGCTTCTATCTCTGTCCTAAGCATTAGTTTTAAAATATTTTAAAGAAATGCCATGCATTATTCTGCTCCCATCTTGGAACTCCTATATTCTAAGTCTCTCTGTCATCTGTGTTTATGTTTAATACCTTGGAATGATTGTATACTTTTGAGGAAAATTACTTTTTAAAAATTTATTATTTATTTCATCTGAGCAGGGTCTTTGTTGCAGAGCTCGGGCTCTTTGTTGTGCGGTCTTTGCTAGTTGCAATGGGCTCAGTAGTTGCAGCGTGTGGGCTTAGATGTGGCATGTGGGATCTTAGTTCCCTGACTAAGGAACAGATCTGGGTCCCTTGAATTGGGAACACAGAGTCTTACCCACTGGACCATGAGGGAAGCCCCCAAAATTACTTTTAAAATGAAGATTAAAAATTCATAAGGCCTTGGTTAAAAAAAAAAAGAAAAAGAAAAATATTTGGTTCAAGATGGTCAACTGTAAGGACATGCACTCATTTCTTCCTGTGAGAGCACCAAAATCACAACTAGCTGTTGAACAAACATTGACAGGAGGATTCTGGAACCCATCCAAAAAAAGGCACTCCACATCCAAAGATGAGGGAGAAGCCACAATGAGGTGGCAAGAGGGGACAATCATGGTAAAATCAAATCCCATCCCCACCTGGCAGGTGACCCACAAACTGGAGAACAGTAACACCAAGAAGTTCTCCCACTGTTGTGAAGGTGCTGATCCCCACGTCAGCACCTGACCCCCAGCCTGGGAGCTGGAGAAGGGACTGGGAATCCTCAGGGAATCTGATGCTGAAGGCCAGTGGGCTTTGACTGCAGGACTTCCACAGGACTGGGGGAAACAGAGATGGCACCACTGTGTCATTATTGGTCAATAGAAATAGTAGACTTTTATATAGCTAAAACTATCATTTAACAAAAAAAACAAAAAACAAACCAAAAAAAAAACCCATGTAATCACCCTTTAAAATCTAGATGCACATTAGAATTATCTTGGAGTTGTTTGAAAAATGCAAATGCCCAAGTATTATTTTTTTCTCCAAAGCTTCAGATGTGATTCTAATGAGCCACCATGTTTAAAAACAACTGGACTGGATGATGATCTTTTGCTTCTTTCTAGTTTGTTTCACTATTTCTGTTATATTTAGTTCTCTCATTTCATTTAGCTTACATTTTCCAATTTCTCTGTCTCTTTTTTGTTGTTGTTCTTTCTCAAGTCTTTATCAAATATGGTAAAAACTCTTGTATATAGTATATAGTATATAAAATATATATTTTAGTAAGTTTGAGAATTTTTGCCTAGCTAAAAAATTATAATATTTTTATTCCATATGTTTGACTAAGTATGAATAGAATGCTATATCTCTAATTTATGTTCACTCAAAAATTTGATATATTTCCATTTATTCTAGCATCTATTATTACTGCCAAAATTCTAGAAAGCTTATTACTTTAGTCATTTTTTTTGTAATTGAACATGATTTGAAACTTCTAATCCAATTCTGAGAATATAAAGAACACTCTGCTGTAAAAAAAAAAAAAAAAAAGAAAGAAAGAAAGAAAAAGAAAAGAAAAAAAAACAGGAAATTAACATGTGATATAGTATTATTAACTAAAGTAGAAATTTTTTCAAATATCAAAAAATTTTATACTAGTGCCATTATTTGCTTTCCTACCTTATTTAAGATTCCACATAGTATTTGGTTTTATTGAGCAGCTTCAGGTGCATGCAATAAATTCTGATAAATTCTCTTTTCATTTTTAATCTGTTACAAATATGTTCTAATTTTCCTTGTTAAGGTCTTCGAGACACTTGTCATTTAAAAGTGGACATTTAATTTCCAAATACATGGGGTTTGTTAAGTATCTCTGATATTATTTTCTCACTTTGATATTAATTTCTCATTTAAATGTTTTCTTCTTGGCAATCACGCTCTATATCTTTTCAGCCTTTTAACTTTATTGAGGCTTTCAATGGCTAAGACAAAGATCTCTCTTGGTAAAGGTCACTTGCACTTGAAAATAGGTGGGTTATTCTCCAAAATCTTTTAATACTGATTTCCAACATAATTCCACAGTGATAAGAGAACAGACTCTATGATTTCAATACTTTTTGACCATGACATTTTTGCACTTTGTTTTATGTCCCTGGATGTCCCAGTGTCTTCTGGCTTATAGTCTATGGAAATGAATAGAATTTGTATTCTGCAGTTGTGTAAAAATTGTTTAAGCGTTAGTTATCTTGAGACTTCCCTGGTAGCTCAGTTGGTAAAGAATCTGCCTGCAATGCAGGAGACCAGGGTTCAATCCCTGGGTTGGGAAGATCCCCTGGGGAAGGAAATGGCAACCCACTCTAGTATTCTTGCCTGGGAAATCTCATGGACAGAGGAGCCTGGTGGGCTATAGTCCATGAGATCACAAGAGGCAGACAGGACTTACTGACTAAACCCCCAAAACTCAGCTGGTAAAGAATTCATTTGCAATGCAGAAGACTCTGGTTTGATTCCTGGGTCAGGAAGATCCACTGGAGAAGCAATAGGCTACCCACCCCAGCATTCTTGGGCTTCCCTGGTAGCTCTGCTTGTAAAGAATCCACCCGCAAGGCTAGAGGCCTGAGTTCGATCCCTGGGTTGGGAAGACCCCCTGGAGAAGGGAAAGGCTACACACTGCAGTATTCGGGCCTGGAGAATTCCATGGACCATGGGGTCGCAAAGAGTCAGACACAACTGAGTGACTTGCACTTTCACACTTAATTATTTTGAATTGGTTCTTAGTGTTTTTCAGGTCTACTATATTCTTCCACATTTTTGCCTATTCATTCTATTAATTTTTGAGAGTTTGATGTTAAAACTCCAACTGAAAATCTTAATTTACTTAAAAAATAATTATAATATATAGGTGAAACTATATACAAATTTGTTACATATTTTCCAAATCTCCTGTAAATGTGTTATCATACTTTCACAATTTAAAAAATAAAAAGGAGGAAAAAATAAGTACTTGACTTGTACAAATTATGTACAAATATCTTTGAGTTATTGCAGACTTAGTTTCAGACCACCACAATAAAAAAATATTGCAATAAAATTATTCACACAAATTTTGGAGGGTATATAAAAGTTATGTTTATACTCTACTGTAGTCTATTAAGTTTGTAGCAACTTTATATTTAAAAAACAATGTACATATCTTAATTAAAAATACTTTATTTTGCAAAAACATTAACCATCCTCTAAGATTTTAGCATTATGTCTAAAAAAATAATTTACAAGCCTTAATTAAAAAATATTTTATTGTGAAAGAACAGTAACCATCATCTATGCTTTCAGAGAGTAAGAATCTTTTTTTTGATGGAGGGTCTTGCTTTGATGTTGGTGGTTGCTGATTGATCAGGGTTGTGGTTGCTGAAGTTTAGAATAGCTGCAGCAATTTCTTAAAATAGGACAAAGGTGAGGTTTGTCACATTGGTTGACTCTGTCTTTCATGAGCAATTTCTCTGTAGCATGCAATACTGTTAGATAATATTTTACCTACAGTAGAACTTCTTTCAAAATTGGAGTCAATCCTCTCAAACCCTGCCAGTGTCTTATCAACTAATTTTATATGGTAATATAAATCCTTTGTCATCATTTCAGTAATCTTCGCAGCATCTCCACCAGGAGTAGATTCCCTCTCAAGCAACCACTTTCTTTTCTCATCCATAAGAAGCAACTCTTCATCCATTAAAATTTTATAATGAGATTGCAGCAACTCAGTAGCATCTTCAGACTCCATTTCTAAGTTCTCTTGCTCTTTCCACCACATCTGCAGTTACTTCCTCTACTGAAGTCTTAAACTCCTTCAAAGGTTGGAATCAACTTTTTCAAACTTTTGTTAAAACTGATAGCTTGACCATGAATCATGAATGTTCTTAATGGCATCTAGAATGGTGAATCCTTTCCAGAAGGTTTTAAATTTATTTTTCCCAGAGCCATCAGAGGAATCACTGTATGTGACAGTTATAGCTTCATGAAATGCATTTCTTAAATCATAAGACTTGAAAGTCAAAATGATTCCTTGATCCATGGGCTGCCAAGCAGATGGTGTGATAGATGGCATAAAAACAACATTCTCATTGTCCGTCTCCATCAGAGCTCTTAGGTGAGCAGGTGCATTAACAATGAGCAGGAATATTTTAAAATAACTCTTCTCTTCTGACAAGTAGTAGACTTAAAATATTCAGTAAACCATATTGTAGATGGATGTACCATCATCCGGGCTTTGTTGCTTCATTAATAGAGCACAGGCAGAGTAGGCTTAGCATAATTCTTAAGGTCTGTAGAATTTTCATGTGATAAATGAGTACTGGCTCTGAGTTAAAGTCACCAGTTGCATTAGCACCTAACAGGACAGTCAGCCTGTGCTTTGAAGCTTTACAACCAATCATCAACTCCTCCTTCATAGCTACAAAAGTCCTTGATGACATTTCCTTTTAGAAAGCAGTTTCATCTACATTGAAAATCTTTTATCTTTTTAAATTCCATATATATGCATTAGTTTACTGTATTGGTCTTTATCTTTCTGGCTTACTTCACTCTGTATAATGGATTCCAGTTTCATCCATCTCATTAGAACTGATTCAAATGAATTCTTTTTAATGACTGAGTAATATTCCATAGTGTATATGTACCAGAGCTTAAGACCCAGAGGGATGGGATGGAGAGGGAGGTGGGAGGGAGGATCGGGATGGGGAACACATGTAAATCCATGGCTGATTCATGTCAGTGTATGGCAAAGACCACTACAATATTGTAAAATAATTAGCCTCCAACTAATAAAAATAAATGGAAAAAAAAAGAAAGAAAATCTTTTGTCTGTGTAGTCACCTTTGTTATTTCTCTTAGCTACATCTTCTGGATGACTTGCTGAAGTCTCTACATTGGCACTTGGTAGTTTACCTTGCATTTCCTTTAAACTTCATTAACCAACATCTTTTTGCCTTTTCATACTGTTCATGGGGTTCTTAAGGCAAGAATACTGAAGTTGTTTGTCATTCCCTTCTCTAGTGGACCACGTTTTGTCAGAACTCTCCACCATGACCTGTCCATCTTGGGTGGCCCTACATGGCATGGCTCATCATTTCAGTGAGTTAGACAAGGCTGTGGTCCATGTGGTCCATTTGATTAGTTTTATGTGACTATGGTTTTCATTCTGTCTGACTTCTGACAGAATAAGGATAAGCAGCTTACGGAAGCTACCTGATGGGAGAAACTGTGAGGGAAACTGGGTCTTATTCTGATGGGCAGGGCCATGCTCAGTAAATCTTTAATCCAATTTTCTACCTGAGACCAAACTGTGGTGGAGGTAATGAAGATAGTGGTGATCTCCTTCAAAAGGTCCCTTGAGTGCACTGACGCACTCAGTGCCCCCAACCCTGCAGCAGACAACCTCCAACCCACGCCTCTGCTGGAGACTCCTGGACACTCACAGGCAAGCCTGGCTCAGCCTCTTGTGGGGTCACTGCTCCTTTCTCCTGGGTCCTGGTGTGCACAAGGTTTTGTTTGTGCCCTCCAAGAGTCTGTTTCCCCAGTCCTGTGAAAGTTCTATAATCAAATCCCACTGGCCTCCAAAGTCAAATTCCCTGGGGGCTCTCAGTCCCTTTGTCAGATCCACAGATTGGGAAATCCATTGTGGATCCTAAAAGTTTCTTAAAGTGGGAGAATTTATTTGGTATAATTGTTCTGCAGTTTGTGGGTCTTCTGCTCAGCAACTCTATCATGGGGTTAATGGTGACCTCCTCCAAGAAGGTTTACACCACACTCTGTGTGACCCAGGTCAGCTACACCTAGAGTCTCTAGCCCTGTTGCAGGCCACTGCTGACCTGCACATCTGCAGGAGACACACAAACACTCAAAGGCAGACCTGGCTCAGTTTCTGTAGGGTCTCTGGGTCCTGGTGCACACAGGTTTTGTTGGAGCCCTCTAAATGTCTCTGGCAGGTATGGGATTTGATTCTAAACATGATTTTGCTCCTCCTATTGTCTTTCTGGGGCTTCTCCTTTGCCTTTGGACTTGGGGTATCTTTTTTTGGTGGGATCCAACATTCTTCTGTCAATTGTTGTTCAGCAGTGAGTTGCAATTTTGGAGTTCTCACAGAGAAGATGAGCACATATCCTTCTACTTCACTATCTTGATTCAAAAGAGGAGTCCAAAATGTCACACTGGGGTACAACCTCAAAAATGACAGGATGGCTTCTGTTAATTTTCAAGGCAAACATACAGTACCACAGTAATCCTAGTCTATGCCCCAAACACTAATGATGAAGGAGCTGAAACTGAATGGTTCTATGAAGACCTACAAGGCCTTCTAGAACTAACACCCCCAAAAGATGTCCTTTTCATCATAGGGAATGGGAATGCAAAAGTAGGAAGTCAATAGTTACCTGGTGTAACAGGCAAATTTGGGATTGGAGTACAAAATGAAGCAGGGCAAAGACTAACAGAGTTTTGCCAAGAGAACACACTGGTAATAGCAAGTACCCTCTTCCAACAACACAAGAGAGGACTCTACACATGGACATCACCAGGTGGTCAATACTGAAATCAGATTGATTATGTTCTTGGCAGCCAAAGATGGAGAAGCTCTATAGAGTCAGCTAAAACAAGACTGGGAGCTGACAGTGGCTCAGATCATGAACTCCTTATTGTAAAATTCAGACTTAAATTGAAGAAAGTAGAGAAAACCACTAGACCACTCAGGTATGACCTAAATCAAATCCTTTATGGATAAACAGTGGAAGTGACAAACAGATTCAAAGAATTAGATCTGATAGACAGAGTGTCTGAAGAACTATGGATGGAGGTTCATGACATTGTACAGCAAGCAGTGATCATGGCCATCTCCAAGAAAAAGAAATGCAAAAAGCAAAATGGCTGTCTGAGGAGGCCTTACAAATAACTGAGAAAAGAAGAGAAGCAAAAGGCAAAGGAGAAAAGTAAAGATATACCCATTTGAATACAGAGTTCCAAACAATAACAAGGGGAGATAAGAAAGCCTTCCTCAGTGATCAATGCAAAGAAACAGAGGAAAACAACAGAATGGGAAAGACTATAGATCTCTTCAAGGAAATCAGAGATACAAGGGGAACATTTCATGCAAAGATGGGCTCAATAAAGGACAGAAATGGTATGGACCTAACAGAAGCAGAAGATATTAAGAAGTGGCAAGAATACAAAAAGGAACTATACAAAAAATGTATTCATGACCCAGATAATCACAGTGGTGTGATCACTCACCTAGAGCCACACATTCTCAAATGTGGAATCAAGTGGCCCTTATAAAGCATCACTATGAAGAAAACTAGCGGAGGTGATGGAACTCCAGCTGAGCTATTTCAAATCCTAAGAGATGATGCTATGAAAGTGATGCACTCAGTATGCCAGCAAATTTGGGAAACTCAGCAGGGGCCACAGGACTAGAAAAGGTCAGTTTTCATTCCAATCCCAAATAAGGGCAATGCCAAAGAATGTTCAAACTACCACACAATTGCACTCATCTCACACTTTAGCAAAGTAATGCTCAAAATTCTCCAAGCCAGGCTTCAACAGTAAGTGAACCATGAACTTCCAATTGTTCAAGCTGAATTTAGAAAAGCCAGAGGAACCAGAGACTGTATTGGCAACATCCACTGGATCATTGAAAAAGCAAGAGAGTTTCAGAAGAATATCTACCTCTGCTTTATTGACTATGCCAAAACCTTTGACTGGGTGGATCAGAACAAACTGTGGAAAATTCTTCAAGAGATAGGAATACCAGACCACTTTACCTGCCTACTCAGAAATCTGTATGCAGGTCTAAAAGCAACAGTTAGAACTGGACATGGAACAACAGACTGGTCCCAAATTGGGAAAGGAGTACACATCAAGGCTGTATATTGTCATCCTGCTTATTTAATTTATATGCAGAATACATCACACAAAATGCCAGGCTGGATGAAGCAAAAGCTGGAATCAAGATTGCCAGGAGAAACGGTAATAACCTCAGATACGCAGATGACACCACCCTTATGGCAGAAAGTGAAGAACTAAAGAGCCTCTTGATGAAAGTGATAGAGGAGAATGAAAAAGCTTGCTTAAAACTCAACTTTCAAAAATCGAAGTTCATGGCATCCAGTCCCATCACTTCATGGCAAATAAATGAGGAAACAATTGAAACAGTGATAGACTTTATTTTCTTGGGCTCCAGAACCATTGCAGATGGTGACTGCAATGATGTTTGCTCCTTGGAAGAAAAGCTATGACCAACCTAGACAGCATATTAAAAAGCAGAGACATTACTTTGCTGACAAAGGTCCATCTATTAAAAGCTATGGTTTTTCCAGTAGTAATGTATGGATGTGAGAGTTGGACCATAAAGAAAACTGAGTTCCAAAGAATTGATGCTTTTGAACTGAGGTGTTGGAGAATACTCTTCAGAGTCCCTTGGACTGCAAGGAGATCCAATCAGTCCATCCTAAAGAAAATCAGTCCTGAATATTTACTGGAAAGATTGATGCTGAAGCTGAAACTCCAATCCTTTGGCCACCTGATGCGAACTGAGTCATTGAAAAAAACCCTGATGCTGGGAAAGATTGAAGGCAGGAGGAGAAGGGGAAAACAGAGGATGAGATGGTTGGATGGCTTCACTGACTCGATGGACTAGAGTTTGAGCAAGCTCTAGGAGTTGGTGATGAACAGGGAAGCCTGGCTAGCTGCAGTCCTTGGGGTCACAACAGCTGGACATGACTGAGTGACTGAACTGAACTAAAGGGAACCAACATCTGCTAGCTCCAAAATTTTTTTCCATCATTTCCTCACATTTCTCAGCCTTTAGAGATTTAAAGGGCATTAGGGCCTGGCTGTGGATCAGTCTTTGGCCCATGGGACTATTGTAGCTGTTCTGGTCTTCTATCCAGACACTAAAATTTTTTCTATATCAGCAATATGGCTGTTTCCCTGTCTTATCATCCATGTTTTCATTGGAGTAGCACTTCTATCTTTCTTTCAGAACTTTCCTATGCATTCATTCCTTGGTTGTTTGGCACAAGAGGCCCAGCATTCTGTCTATCTTGACTTTTGACCTGCCTTCTTCATTAAATTAATCATTTCTGGCTTTGATTTAAAGTAAGAGATGTGTGCCTTTTCCTTTCACTTGAACACATGGAGGACAGTATAGGGTTATTAATTGGCCTAATTTCAGTAGTATCTTCTCAATACTGAACAGGGGAACAAGGAGCCCCAAGGAGAAATGAGCTGGGTGGGAGGGCTAACTTGGGAGTAGGGCAGCCAGAACACAGGAAACATTTATTGATTAAATTTGCCATCTCACATGGGCACTGTTCATGGAACTGCAAACAACTGCAGTAGTAACATTAAAGGTCACTGATCACATATCACCATGATAAATATAATAAAAATGAGAAAGTTTGAGATATTACTTAGATTACCAGAAACATAAAGTGAGCAAATGCTGCTGGAAAGATGGTGCCAATAGAATTGCTCCATGAAGATTTGCCGCAAACTTTCAATTTGTGAAAAGCACAGTATCTGTAAAGCACCATTAAGTGAAGTGCAGTAAAATGAGATGTGTCTATAATTGTAGGTGAGGAAAAATTTTCCCTTCTTCCTTTCTAGATTATTTGGTTGGTCTAATGATTAAATTGACATAAAACTCATTGGAAAAGACCCTGGAAAAGATTGAGGGCAGGAGGAGAAGGGGATGACAGAAGATGAGATGGTTGAATGGCATCACCAACTCAATGGATATGAATCTGAGCAAACTCCAGGAGATAGTGGAGGACAGGAAAGCCTTGCATGCTGCGGTTTATGAGGTCACAGAGAGTCAGACATGACTTAGTAATTGAATAAAAGTAACAAGGCACATTAACGGCAGGGGGTGGGGAGGGAAGCAAATTTAATTTTGTAAATGTGGGAACTCGAAAGATAGAGACTCTCAGACAGTTAATTGTGGTTTATATATCATCCTGGGGTTTCCCCAGTGTCTCAGTGGTAATGAATACATATGCCATGCAGGAATTACAGGAGACACAGGTTCAATCCCTGGGTCAGGAAGATCCTCTGGAGGAGGGCATGGCAAACTACTCCAGTATTCTTGCCTGGAAAATCCACGGATGGAGGATCTTGGCTGGCCACAGTCTACAGGGTCGCAAAGACTCAGACACAACTAAAGCAACTTACCATACACACACATATCATCATGAGCTACAGACAAGGGGTAGGGGTCTGGGCATTCAAAAAGAAGGAAGACAATTCACAGGAAGAGGAAGATGAAATGATCACTAAACAGATGTTTCCCATCAGGTGTTGTGGGGAGAGAGAAAATTAGCCAAGATGACTTGGTCAGGCTTTCACGTCTCACGTTTTGTAAATGATGACTATGTAACAGCTGAGATCATTTATAGCACTGCGCATGTGCATCACGAGGTACTCACGTGGACACAGGCTACTTCTGTTTTAGGAGCTCCACCCAAAAAAGTGATGTCATTACTGCTGCCCCACGACTGTGTCCATTGGTCAGCAGGAGAGGAGAGAATATAGCGGGTCTGCCGCTATGACTGCTGCGTAAGCCAAGAGAAAAGACTGTTATGGCCGCTGTGCCAGCCAGGAGAGAGGTTGTGTTGTGTTAGTTTATGCCATGGCTGTTGTCTAGAAAGAATAAACGTGTCTGCAGTTCCTACGGCTCCTCGAGCCTTCTTCCAGCCTCTTAGCTCGCACCTTGCCTACCCTGGGTTCAATGAACAGTGTGAACAGCAAAATAATTGGCATCACAAGCAGGATCAGAAATACAATTGGCATAGTCAGCCGGCTGCCCAGAGGGTAGAGGAGCCTGAGGCTCCACCACCTGGAGGAAGCCGGTGGCCATTGCACAGTATGTGGTACCATGTGGCCGCAATCCTCTTGGCGAGGGCTCTGGTGCAAGACTGGGAGGCAGTTGGACGGTCACCAGATAGCACTGAAAAGGCATTTACAGGTGGTGAGTTCCTGTTTGCCAAACAAGGTGGCACAGACTGCCACTGGCATCGTGGAGTGGATTTTTCTGACTGCCCTGAAGGCGAATATGGATAGTGCCCTATGGGATGCCACTCTGGTGCACAATACGCAGAGACTCTTGGAAGAACTAGAGCAAGATATATTCGCATTAGAGCGAGAACCCTGTGGCCCTGAAGAACCCAGCAACTTTGACGGCAAGACGATAAGTGACGGTGATGATGAAAGTTATGAGACTGCGGGTTCCTGCTTGGCAGTAAGGCCTACTGTGCAGCAGAAGTGAAGCATGATCAGTTTCTGGCCTGGGGGGGGGGGGCATCCTCAAGGGGTCCCCAATGTGACTTAGTTCACGACAGCCACCATATACTCAGGTGGAGTTGGTCAATTTGGGTAAGCAGCTTCGGCAAAGGCAAGGGGGAAAGCTCTGGCAGCTTGGCTTTTGTGCCTCTGGGACACAGGGATGGGCCGGCACCCATGGGGGGGGGGGGGGGTGTTTCGGGTCCTTACTGAGAGGAGGAGAGGGTTGGCACGCAAGACGCCATTTTGACAGTGTGAAGACCCCAAAGGCGATCCCAAACTGGCAGGGGTCACATCCGGGTTATGCGGATGCAGCCGTGGGCTGATTCGTGTGGGGATAAACTGTGCTGTGATGTGCTACCGCCCTCTGACTCTCTTGCAGATTTAGAACAGTGTGAGAGCATTTGGAATCTTGTGGGCGGGATGTGAATGCCACAAAAATCCTCTCTTTGAAAGGGGTGGGTCTGGCGTCCGTGGGGAGTTTTGTGAGTCCTTAGTAAAAATTAAAAAAAAAAAAAAACCTGCAGGAGTGGAATTGCCCCTGTAGACTTGGTCATGGACGATAAAGGCGCTCCGCATATGGTGGGTGGCTCCACTAGCCTCATAGGGGCAAGAACTGCAACATGAGTTCCAGGCGATACCTGGCGTTAGGTTTTGCTATGAATTGGTGGTATAACTGTTTTGTTGTTGTAGCTACTGCTGCAAAAGGTAAATCCAAGAGCCAGTGTTACTCGCCAAGGGAATATTGCTGAAGATGGACTGTGCATAGAATGTGGGGTGAGACACCCCGAAGGGATGCAGTGTGTGGAGTGGGCAAGTTAGCCAAGATGGCCTGGTCAGACCCTCTAACCTGTTATGTAAATAACAACTATGTCACAGCTGAGATCATTTACAGCACTGTGCATGCACATCACAAGGTACTCGCTTGGACATGGTCTACTTTTGTTATACGGTGTTAGTATCTCAGTTGTGTCCAACTCTTTGCAACCCCATGGACTGTAGCCCAGCAGGCTCCTCTGTCTGTGGGATTCTCCAGGCAAGAATACTGGAGTGGGTTACCTGAGCTCCACCCAGAAAAGCAGTGGCATTACTGCTGCGTCACAGCTCCGTCCATTGGGTCAGCTGTGAGAGGAGAGAATATAGCGTGTCTACTGTTATGGCCGCCGTGCCAGCCAGGAGAGAGGTTGCGCTGTGCCGGTTTATGCCATGGCTGTTGTCCAGAGAGAAGAAACGTGTCTGCAGCTCCTACGGCTCCGCGAGTCTTCTTCCAGCCTCTTAGCTCGCGCCTTGCCTACCCTGGGTTCAAGGAACAGTGTGAACAGCGATACAGTTAGCATCATGAGCAGGATCAGCAAGACAGATGTCTTTCTCACACAAAAAGTTATCTCTGGTAATAGCTCTGTTCCTGGTCTAGGCTCCCTGTGTAAACTTTCTTAGGCAGTTAAAGAGGAGTCTAAAAAAACACTTCCTGAGCGGCATATTTTAGGGTCACTTTTTCTGCTCCTGTTTGTAATACTTCTCAATCTGAGCATTTTTTAACTCACAACTTCATGGTGGGCAGATTTCTAAGATAGTGTTCACACCTTTGGTTAATCCCCTCTTTTGAGTATGGACGGAGCCTAGTGACTTGTGCCTAAAAACCAGAATGTATTAAAGTGATAGGATGTCACTTCCATGATTTTGTCACCAAAGACTCTGCTCGACATCGTGGTGAGATGTTATCTCCCGCTAGAAGGTTCTCTCTTGAATTCTTGGATTTCTCACTTTGATGAAACAAGTTACTACATTGAAGAGTTTCGTATACCAAGAAGCCAAATGTGGCCTCTGCCAACAGCCAGGAAGGAAGACTTTCAGTGCAAAACCCAGAAGGAATTAATTCCTTTCGTCAAACTAACAAATGAGCTTGGAAGTGGATTCTTCCCCAGGTGGGCAGCCTGGCCAACACCTTGATTAGAACCTGTGAGAAACCCAAAAGTAGGGAAAGTAGCTAAGTTTCATCTAGTTTCCTGACCTGCAGGAGCAAGAGATAATGAATTTTGTCACTGGAAGTCATTAAATTTTGGAGTAATTAGTTACATAACAATAGCTAAATAAAGATAATGAATACACTGTGATGATTATAGCTAATCTTTTTTTTTTTTTTTTTATAGCTAATCTTAATCCCAACTTCTATAAGAAAATGAAATGCAACTCTCTTTTGGAAACTATCACTATCCAAAATCAAGTTATTGATATGCAGCTATATATTTATTTTCTTTTTCATGACCATTATTCTTTTCTTGAAATGGTTCATCAGTGAAAAGACTGGTATTGGAGTGAAAAGACAAAATATACTAAGTTTAAAAGCACTGGTTGCTAGTGTAAATTATTTCAAATTTTTTCAGGTGCCGAGTTTTGGTAAACATTTTCAGTAGCATTTTCTTTTCACTCTAAATGTAATGATACAAATTTATGTTTGACTTCAATGATAATTCTGTCAGTAAGTCTATATCATAAACAAATGCTGGTTGACTAGAAAGCAATAAATTTAAGAACAAGAGCAGAGGTGGTTTGGGGTTTAGGTCACTCGAGCAAATGAACCATCCTGTGGGCACCAATGCAATGTGTATGATTGTAGAGTCCCCGTAGCAACAAGAATTTATATTCAGCATAAATTTCATTGCAAATCTCTTTGAAAATCCTCCTGCCAATCCCATGTTGGAGGAAAAGCAGTTAAATGAATTCATTTCCTTCATTAGGAAATAACTGTCCAGTAATATTAAAATGATGATTGTATAAAATGCCAATTAGTCATTATTTCTCTCAAAACTTTGGTCTCACAAATCAAATTTGAGTTTGTCAGGCTTACTTTGCTTCCTTTGGTGTGATGAAAGATAGCTTGTGACATGACAAGTTGCTTATGGAGGAGTGGGAAGCCCTGAAAAGGCAGGAATAAGTTACTTTTCCACCAACAGTTGACAGTAGCTTGCAGTGATCTTTGTTGTGTGTATATTTTTAATAAATATGGACCCTTTTATGGATTAGAAACATTCATCCTGTGCTATTTGTACCAGATTCATATTGTTTAACAGTCTTAGTCTATGAACTAGATGTTCCTGGGAGATACCTGTTATGAGTGAGTTATTAAGATAACCCCATGGGAAAAATTAAAAAAGAATGATTGCTTTTCAATGATGACAATTTGTTTAATGGGGCAATATTTTCCTTACAGAACTTATTGCTTTCTGACTAAAGGCAAGGAGTGAACACAGGCCGAGCTGCAGCCTGACTGGTTATTTTCAGGTTGTAAGGGGTGGAAAATTGCCCCCAACATCACCCGTAACTAACAGTGGGAATAAAGCTGCTGCTTTGGAATGGCTTACAACTTTTGGTTTTTGTTTTCACAGAAACAATTTGGACAGAAAAATATAAATCAATACAGAGAGTCTGCGCTAAGTGTCCGGAATTTGGTACAAAAATTTATGTGAAGAGGGATATGCTTTTGCAATACCAAAATAGGCTCTTTTCCTTCAACTCTTACAAGAAACATTAATATTCATCTTTATAGTTATACAATTTATGGGATTTACTAATAACTGCTCATTTCGGGATATTTGGAGAGCACAAAATATGCACAAATATGAAACAAAAATGATGCACACTCCCACTGCTTAGAGAGAAATACATTATTTTCTGGCATAAATGTGTGTGTGTGTGTGTCCAGTTTTGCCTCTTACTGTCTAATTTTAAGTGAATAACCTAATCTCCCTGAGCTTTGGCTTCTCTACCTGTAAAATGATAACAACAGGATGTTCATAAGATTATTGTGAAGTTAAATTTATACACAAATAAAAGCTATTTTCTCATGTACATAGATTTTGATTCAAATTGATATTATGTTCCACACATGATTTTTAAAGCATTAGAAGTATGTTAGAAAAATTACTTCTAGTTCATGAAATAGCCTTTTATGATATGATTTAAAATGGCTAGATAGTATTTTGTCAAAAGAATGGGTCATAATTTATTTAACAAATACCTTCTTGTTAGACATGTCATTCTGTCATTATAAATAACACCCACTCCTCTTTTTACCTCCATATTTACTACAGATCTGACTCTTTAAAATAAAGAGAGGAAATTCTTTCTTAAAATTTATTTTTAATTGAAGGATAACTGCTTTATAGTATTGTGCTGGTTTCTACCAAACATCAACATGAGTCAGCCATAGCAGAGGAGAAATTATTTAATCCAATGGTATTTATTATTTTAAAGCCTCTTTGTAAATATTGTCCAGTTACTCACCAACCTATACTCCCACAGGAAATCTTTGAGACTTCCTTTCCCCCAAACCCAAATGATATTAAAAAAAAAAAAAAAAAAACCCTCTTACTCTTCTAATGCCTTAAAAATCCAACGAACACCAAAACCAAAAACTTGCAACAATTTTAAATGGATAAAAATGATATTTCAATTTCCATTTTTTGTTACTAGGGAAGCTGATTTTTTTCTTTATTGGTTATTTCTATTTATTATTGTTGTTTTGGTCTGAATGGTTACCCTAGAAAGCTTTATTTAGTTGCTTTAGATATTTTAGAGACACTGATAAGGAAACAAAAAGTAATTCTTTTCTATATCTTTGATTTAGGGCACACAGCCAACACCACAGCAACCTGCTACTCTGTTAAAACGTAGGTAAATTAAGTTTAAGTTAATTTCAGCTTAACTGAAAATTTAGCTTAAAATTTAACTTAAAGTTAACTTAAAATTTAACTTAAATTTCAGCTTAACTAACAACTGACAAAGCTTATTAAATCAGCTTATGTTTTTACCGATCTGGTTTAAAAACCAAACTATAAGTGAGATTTACTTGACTTGTGTCCACACGAGGGCTCTCAATGCTGTTAAACATCACTTCTGGAGGAAACTTCTTTTTAGAGAAGATGCTTAATAGTAATCTCATTTGATGATTAAATACCTTGGTCTTTAGGAATGTTCCACTATTCCACATGAAATAAAATGTAAAGAAAAATGTCATAGATGATGTGATTCACTGCCTAGAAAATCCAAGAGAATATACAAACTATTACAGCTGGGAAGTGAGCATGACAAGTTGGCTGAATACAGAAATCACTGCGTGCATTCATGCTAAGTTGCTTCAGTTGTGTCCGACTCTTTGCGACCCCATGGACTGTAGCCCACCAGGCTCCTCTCTCCATGGGATTCTCCAGGCAAGAATACAGGAGTGGGTTGCCATTTACTTCTCCAGGGGATCTTCCCAACCCAGGGACTGAACCAGCATCTCTTACCTCTCCTGCACTGGCAGGCAGCCTCTTTATTACTAGGGACAGACATCACCACAAGAAATCAAATGCATTTCTATATACCATCAAAACCAATTAGAATGTGTAATGTTAGAAGTTATTTTGATATACCAAAAAGCCCTAGGTAGTAACATTAAAATATAAACTGAGGCACATTAAACTTCTCAAGAGTTATTTCAGTATACATCAATTTGAGCTAGGAAGCTTGGCTTTCCCTAGTGGTACAGTTGGTAAAGAATCTATCTGCCAATGCAAGAGACACAGGTTCCAATTCCTGGGTCAGGAATATCCCCTTGAGAAGGAAATGGTTACCCACTTCAGTATTCTTGCCTAGAAAATCCCATGGACAGAGGAGCCTGGTGGGCTATAGTCCATGGAGTCGCAAGAGTCAGACCCGACTTGGTGACTAAACCAGCAACCACCACCAGCACCAAACCAGAAGTGGTTAAGAATGTTCTAACACCAGGAGCTAGGGAAGAGATTTTTACAGAGAAAATTTGGAAGTCAAGCCAGAAAATTGTTTGACTGACTGTAGCTTAAGCAGTTACCTTATTTGGAAAAGTCTAGTTGACTGTGATTGGCTTTTATTGTTTGGTTTTCTCAGACTCCAGTGTGCTGAATCTGAGGTTTTGATTGCTTATGTAGCTACCAAGGTGTTGGGGCTACCTCAGTTTTACAGCCTCCTTCTTTAATTACTTTCACAGTTCAGTTCAGTTCAGTTCAGTCTCTCAGTCGTGTCTGACTCTTCTTGACCCCATGGACACATGCACATCAGGCCTCCCTGTCTATGACCAACTTCCCAGCTTACTCAAACTCATGTCCATTGAGTCAGTGATGCCATCCAACCATCTCATCCTCTGTCATCTCCTTATCCTCCCGCCCCTAATCCCTCGCAGCATCAGGGTCTTTTCAAATGAGTCAGTTCTTTGCATCAGGTGGCCAAAGTATTGGAGTATTTAGGGATAAATGTAACAAATCATTTGGATCTATTGTAGAGAAAATCTTAACCCTTTACTGATGATGGGCCTTAATAAATAGAGAGAAATACCATGCTCTCCCTGATTTCACTCTTTGTTGTTGTTCAGTCACTAAACTATGTCTGACCCTTGCAATCTCATGGACTACAGCACACCAGGCTCCTCTGTCCTCCACTATCTCCAAGAGTTTGCTCAGATTCATGCCCACTGAGTCAGTGATGCTATCTAACTATCTCATCCTATGCCACCCCCTTTTCCTTTTGCTTTCAGTCTTTCCCAACATCAGGGTCTTTTCCAATGAGTTGACCCTTCCTATCAGGTGACCAAACTATTTGAGCTTCAGCTTCAGCATCAGTCCTTCCATTGACATTTAGGGTTGATTTCCTTTAGGATTGACTGGTTTGATCTCCTTGAAGTCCAAGGAACTCTCATGAGTCTTCCCAGCACCACATTTCAAAAGCATTGATTCTTTGGTGCTCAGCCTTCTTTATTGTCCAGCTCTCATATCTGTACATGACTACTGGAAAAACTATAGCTTTGACTAAATGGATCTTTGTTTGCCAAGTGATGTCTCTGCCTTTTTGATACACTATGTATGTTTGTTATATCTTTCTTTCCAAGAAGCAAGCATCTTGTAATTTCATGGCTGCGGTCATTGTCCACAGTGATTTTGGAGCCCAAGAAAATAAAATCTGTCACTGCTTCCACTTTTTCCCTTCTATTTGCCATGAAGTGATGGGACCAGATGCCATGATCTTAGTATTTCAAATGTTGAGTTTCAAGCCAGTTTTTCCACTCTCCTCTTTCACTTTCATCAAGGGGTTCTTTAGTTCCTCTTCACTTTCTGCCATTAGGGTAGTGTCATCTGCATATCTAGGGTTATTGATATCTCTCCCAGCAATCTTGATTCCAGCTTGAGCTTCATTCAACCTGGTATTTTGCATGATGTACTCTGTATATAAGTTAAATAAGCAGGGTGACAATATACAGCCTTGATGTACTCCTTTCCCAATTTTGAACCAGTTCATTGTTCCATGTCTGGCTCTAACTCTTGCTTCTTGACCTGGATACAGGTTTTGCAGGAGGCAGGTAAGGTGGTCTTGTATTCCCAACTCTTTAAGAATTTTACACAGTTTGATGTGACCCACACAATCAAAGGCTTTAGCATAGTCAATAAAGCAGAAATGGATGTTTTTCTGTAATTCTCTTGCTTTTTCTACGATGCAGCAGATGTGGCAATGTGATCTCTGGTTCCTCTGCCTTTTCTAAATCCAGCCTGTACATCTGGAGGCTCTCATTTTGTGAACTGATTAAGCCTAACTTGAAGGATTTTGAACATTACCTTGCTAGCTTGTGCAATGAGTGCAATTGTGCAGTAGTTTGAACATTCTTTGGCATTGCCCTTATTTGGGATTGGAATGAAAATTGACCTTTTCCAGTCCTGTGGCCACTGCTGAGTTTTCCAAATTTGCTGACATATTGAGTACAGCACTTCAACAACATCATCTTTTAGGAGTCCATATCTTTAGCCAAGACAATTTTAAAAGAGAAGAAAGATGAGGATTGTTTATTTCTTTCAGATTAAAGAAAACTTACAGTCATCACAATTAAAACTGTGGATATTGATACTAGATAAATAGGTCAAAATGAATACATTGTTAAAATCTAAGAATAGGCTCATGTTTATAATAATTTGTTAAATGCCAAGTTTTCACTATAAATTAATTGAGACAGTAACTATTTAATATATGGTGCTGGAAAAAAAATCACTATCTATATGAAAAATGATAGGATTCCATTTTCAACTTATATTCTTGTATACCTCGAATTTGGAGGTATAATAAAGAATTAAATATAAAAAATAAATTCTAAAACTTTTATTTGACAATTTTTGAGACATAAAAAAAATGAAAAATTTCTTAAATAAAACGCAATGTGCACAAACCATCAATGAAAATATTGATCAATTTCTCTATGTCAAAAGACATCACTGAATGTGAAAATAAGTTACAGCTTTAGTGAAGATATTTGTAAACTATAGATCTGACAAAAGATTAGTTTCCCAAATATTTAAGGAACATCTACCTTCCCCTAAGAATAGGAGCACATATATCTGTTATCTAGCTAGCTAGCTAGCTACATACCAATGATTCAGAGCAGAATACTGAAAACCCAATAACTGAGGGTTGCAAATAAGTTCAACATCAGTCATTGTCGTCAGGAGACATTATTCACACCAAACATTTGAAGAGGGAGATTAAAAAAAAATTTTAACTCTTAAAAAGTGGTTGGCTGATAATAGAAAGGACTCGAAGGGCACAGAAGTTAGTAATGAAGAAAGCAGCTACCAAATCCTGGCTGAGGGAAAATGAACAAGAAAGGAACTTGGGCTACTCTGCCTCCCTCCTCTCTAAAGTTGCCAGTGGGAAGAAACTTTCTGGAAAATGTGAACTAGAACTGGCCTATTAGAGTGTCCAGCCAGGCGGCTGAGGCACTTGCCTAAGGGCAAGGACAGGCTGGGTCAGGACACACAGGCCACTGAGGTGAGCACACGCCATCAGGACTCTTGCACACCAGTGTGCGGGCTGCCGTGCCAGACAAGAAACACACACTGCATTGAGGGAGGGCACCTTCCTGCTGCTTTACACTCCCTCCAGGGACGTCTGCAGACAGAGCCATAGAAGGATGAAAACATAGAGGGTGCCGCTCAGTACCACAGAGTAGGATAAAAAGGGTGGGCTTGGAGCTGAGAACCAGTAAAACTGGTGCACTGGTCATCAGGAAAATATGCATAAAACACGTGGTTACCACTGACAAAACTTCAAGTGGTTACCACTGACAAAACTTCAAAAGCTGTGGTCATGAGAGCAATCATACATTGCTGATGAGAATGTAATCAATGAAGATTTTTTTTAAGTTAAAAAACTATTTGTTTATTTTTGGCTGGACTGGGTCTTTGTTGCTTTGTGGGCTTTCTCTAGTTGTGGTGAGTGGGTGTGTTCTTTATTGTGTGGGCTTCTCATTGCAGTGGCCTCTCTTGTTGCAGAGCACAGGCTCTAGGCGCATGTTCTTCAGTAGTTGCTGTACACAGCTTCAGTAGTTGTGGCTCACAGGCTTATTAGTTATGGCTGCGTGGACTTCGTTGCTCTGTGGCATATGGAATCTTCCCAGACCAGGGATCAAACTCACGTCCCTCACATTGGCAGGTGAATTCTTATTCACTGTAGCACCAGGGAAATCCAAGATTTTTTAAAAAATATATCTCTTATTGAATGAAAAATTCCTTACATTCTGTAGTGCTTTACAATTTTCAAAAGGTTCACATACATGGTTTCATATAATCCCATGATAATCTTAAAAGAATCTCCTACTGTACATTGCCCCACTCCCCTTCCCTCTCCCCACTGGTAAGCACTAGTTTTCTCTCTATATCTATGGGTCTGTTTCATTTTTGTTTGATTCACTAGTAATGTTGTACTTTCTAGATTCCACATACAATATTTGTCTTTGTCTTCATAATATCCTGCAACTCGATCCATGTGGCTGCAAATAACAAAATGTCATTCTTTTTTATGGCTACATAATATTCCATGATATTCCATATATATATACATACACATACACACACATACAATGGAATGAAGAATATGTATTGTGTATATATCCACATATATATACACACACAATGAAATATTAATACATATAGTGGAATATATGATATTATATTCTATTGTGTGTGTGTGGAAGCAATCTAGGTTGCTTCCACATGTTTACAGTTGTACATATTGCTGCTACAAGCCCTGGGGTACATGTATCTTTTTGAATCAGTGTCCTTGGTTTTCTCAAACACCCAAGAGTGGGATTACTGGGTCACATGGCAGTTCTATGTTTAGTCTTTTTGAGAAGCCTCCACATTGTGTTCCACAGTGGCTGAACCAATTTACATTCCTACCAACAGTATTGGAGGGTTCCTTGTTCTTCACATCCTTGTCAGTATTTATTATTTGTCTTCTTTTTGATGATAGTCATTCTGACAGATGTGAGGTGATATCTCACTGTGGTTTTGATTTTCATTTCTCTGATGATTAGTGATGTTGAGCATCTTTTAATGTGCCTCTTGGCCATCTGCGTATGGATGGAAAAATATCTACTCAGTTTTTCTAACCATTTTCAAATGACCAGGTTTATTTGTTTATTTGCTTGTTGCTGAGTTGTCTGTTTATGTATGTTTGATGTTAACCATTTATCAATCATATTATTTGCAAATATCTTCTCCTATTGATTAGATTGTATTTTCATTTGTCAATGGTTTCCTTTGCTGTGAAAAAGCTTTTATGTTTAATTAGGTCCTATTTGTTTATTTTTGTTTTTGCTTCCTTTGCTTTAGGAGATGGGCCCAAAAAAATATTGCTGCAGTGTCAAAGTGTTCTGCCAATATTTTCCTCTAGGAATTTTATAGCATTCTGGTCTTTAATGCATATTGAGTTTATTTTTATACATGGTGTTAGAGAATATTCTAATTTCATTCTTAACTTATTCTTTAACATGTCTCGTTTTCCCAGCATCACTTATTGGAGATACTGTCTATTCTTTCCCCCTTTGTTTTAGACAGTTGGTCACAGGTGCAGATTTATCTCTGAACTTTCTATCCTGTTCAGCTGATCTATACGTCTGTTTTTGTGCCAGTACCATGTGTTTTGATCACTGTAGCTTTGTAGTATAGACTGAAGTCAGACAGCCTGATTCCTCCAGCTTGATTATTTCTCAAGATTTTTTTGGTGGTTCAGGTTCTTTGGTGTTTCCATAAATATTAAAAAATTTTTTGTTGTAGTTCTGTGAGAAATGCCATTGGTGATTTACATTGAACTTGATTCCTTATACAGTATGGTCATTTTAACAATACTGACTCTTTGAGCCCCAAAACAGTGCATCTTACCATCTGTTTGTGTCATTTTCAATTTTTTTTTTTTTGTCCCACCATGTGTCTGACAGGATCTTAGTTCCCCCAACCAGAGACTGAACCTAGGCCACCGGCAGTGGAATTGTGGAGTCTTAACTGCTGGACTGTCAGGAAATTCTCTTCAATATCTTTCATCAGCACCTCGTAGTTTTCTGACCACAGGTCTTCTACTTCCTTAGGTAGATTTCTGCCTAGGTATTATATTCTTTTTGATGCAATAGTAAATGGGACTGTTCCTTTAAATGAAGTAACTTTGAATAGTAATTGTCAGTGGAGCAAAGCTGAAGATGTGCAGATCTTATCACCTATAATTCCACTTTCAGGAACACACAATGCAGAAGACCTCCCACATATACAAGAAGATGTGTATGATGGTATGCATTTCCAGATATATCTTTGATGATGAAAAATTGGGCAGAAAAAAATGCACACAGGGGCATCACACAATAAATTGTGGCTTTTTCAGTATTTAACTATGCAATAATTTGAAAGTATAAAATATGTCTATGGACATTGATACTGATAACTTTCAAAAGAAATATGAGTTTAAAAATGGAAGTCACAGAAGCCATCTTTAACATGACATCATGTATATATATTTTTTTAAAAATGCAAACTAGTCCTCTATATCAGAGATCGGTAAACTTTTCTGCAAAGGGCCAAAGAGTAAATATTTTAGTGAATATATATAGTCTTTGTTGCATGTAAGCTTATTTTTTTCAACCCTTTAAAAATATAAAAACTATTCTAACCCATGGGCATACGTAACAGGCCATGGCTGGATTTTATACACAGAGTTTATATTTTGTATACCTCTGCTCTGTTTTGTATATGGAAATGCATGTGTGTGTGTGTATTGCTAACCATCCTGTTTGTGACACCAATTGGCCCACAGCTGTTCACACTGCCACACTGTTCGCTGAACCAGGGTAGGCAAGACACGAACTAAGAGGCTAGAAGGAGATTTGAGGAGCCTAGGAACTGTAGGCATGTTTATTCTCTCCTGGCTGGCATGGCAGCCAAAACACAGCTTCTCTCGTGGCTGACGCAGCAGCCATAGCAGAAGCCACAGCATAACCATAAGGTAGCAATAAAATAGCCATGACTTAGCCTCATATAACACAACCATGATACCTTCCAATGTAGCCCTATTGCTGTAGCGGCGAGGGCCCTTCGGTGACGCTCTTACAGGCATACCGCACAAAGCAGCTCGTGACCTAGCGAGCACCTTGTGACCTAGCGAGCACCTCGTGACCGAGAGAGTACCTCCTGACGTGCATGCACAGTGCGATAAGTGATCTCAGCTGTTACATAGTCACTATTTACAACACGGGGGGCGAGAGAGCCTGAACACGCCATTTTGGCTAATTTGCTCTCTCCCCACAATGGAAAACTACATACACAGGTATGTGAGAAGTCTACGTAACAACTTTACCATTGTGGGTACTTCTCAGAAAGGAGCAATAATATTGGATCAGTAGGTTACGGTAGAATGTTAATATTTTCTATTCTGGAGAAGCGAGTGCATGATATTTCTCCCTTATTTTGTACCTTTATTTTCTATATATTTAGTATATATTTCATAATTTAACATAACCCGAAGAAACCATAAAGAAAACCATTCGTGTACTGAACTAACAGATTGGGACTAGTTTATTACAGGTATAATCTAGTTGAAATAGGCAATTGAGAATTATTTTTCTATTAATTTTTTATTATTTATATAACTATTAGAATTAAAACTGAAAGTATGTCTCATTTTTAACATGTTTGTAGTTGTTTTCCATAATATTTAAGAAGTGATAAGGGAAAAACTACTTAAGAAAACAAAATGTGAAGAAGATAAAAGTGAGGTCCAGAGATAAAAGAGAAAATTTTTTGAGACAGATACTGCCCTTGTGATGAAAAAAGATAGAGAAGGCATAATAACAGAGAATCCAACCATTTAAAAGGACAGGTTTAAATTGAGGCATTATCTTCATAAACAATGCCCATATTGGGGGATAAGAAAGTTATTTCTGTTCTTAAATCCTTATGGAGAAGCACTAATACTTGAATTATAGAGTAAGACTCACGGCAGATTTTATTTAACAGTGGTAGCTATTTGCATTTTAAAATATTTTGGAATCCAGTTGTTTGTTATTGGTTTGGTAATGATAAAATTCAGGTCACAGAGAGCCATGCTTTGCAGAAATGCCGACGAGGTAGTCACAGTTCCTTGTCAAATGGTTGACATTCTTAGGTTTCTATTTCATTTTTGCTGAAGGTCACGGCACATCCTTAACTTATGTGCAGTGTAGTGTAGTTTAACATTAAAAATGAGTGTCTTCTTTTAATTGTAACTTACCTAATATCATTGTATTATCTGCCAGGAAAGTAATTTTAAAAGCAATTTAAAAAATATGACCAAGCCAAAAATAGAGATCATTATGCAGAAGCTAGCACAAGTTCAAGGAGGTCAAATGCTATTTAGAAGCATTAATTAAAAGTTGTAGCCCTCTAGAGAAGTAAATAAAAATAATTTTTCCTATAGAGCAGTAATCTTGACAGAGTAGAAGATTGTATTAGTGTGAACCTTAGTTCAAAGTCAAACAGTGAGTCATTACCAGGGATGCATACTCGAGATTCTCCTTCCTCTTCCCTTGAGAAGCTCCTGTACAACTAAGTCTGTAGGTGCTAATAACCAAGGAGACAGACAAACAAATAAAAAGACAATGAAGTCTAGATCTAACTATAGCACTTATGTAATGATACAGGTCCTACTCTGGTTTAATCTGGTCCTATCCCTCCAGGTTTGATTTCCCTGAGTATAGTTTAATGTGGATAGTTACTGCTAAGTACTCACAGGCATTCTCAGTTTATTA
Source organism: Dama dama (assembly GCF_033118175.1). Lineage (NCBI taxonomy): Eukaryota > Metazoa > Chordata > Mammalia > Artiodactyla > Cervidae > Dama > Dama dama. The sequence continues at coordinate 8,953,256 of NC_083708.1, read as the reverse complement.
CATGATACATGAGAAATATCTTTAGCCTTGGGGGAGAAACCTGCTCCAGAAATTTGACATTTGTTTTAGGTGACGAAACAGGCAATTACATCTACCGATGTAAATGAATTGCTCATTAAGAGTACATGTATGGTTATGTTCACAGTAAAGTGAAAATCATTGTGCATGAGGAAGTTTAACAACTTACACAAACACTTGAAAGATAAGGTCTTCTAGATCATTTAAAAATTCATATCATTATATTTCAGGATGAAGGGGTAATTGTTTTCAGGTTCTATGATATATGGACAATAATCCATCAGCAAGATTATTAGCCAGATATGTAATTGTTACATTGCAAAAGTCCGGAATTAGTAATATGAAACAAAGGAAATATTAACGATACATTTTTGGTTGTAAATGGGACACATCTCATTGTCAAGACTGACAAAGTGATCACCTGTTAGTGGTCATGAACAAGATCAATTGTTCATTAGTATATTTATATTAAATCAGTACATTCTGTTTAAAGGCTTCATTCAGGAATTTGTTTTCTTAAAAAGGTATTACCATTGCTCCAACCAATTTAAAAACTAACCATAAAGTCCAATCAGCAAGTATAAGAAAATCATTCACATTGGAGCACAATTTAGCAAATTTCCTCATTTAATTAATTCTGTGGAATATTGCTGGGATGGCGTGTTTCCTTTTCAACTACTACTGGAAATACTGGACAGACAGGGCAGCAACACTTACTGCAGGGTTATAATAATAAGTCAAATTAAGATAAAGAAACATTTAATTAAGATAAAGCAACATTAATTCAATGGTTTAGCTATGAGTTTGGCAGCACCTCTTCCTCCGTGTTGCCAAAGTTGTAATCTCATGAGTGTGTCTGTCAGCTTGTTTACAAGAGCTGAAGGTGGGTAGTATCCTTTCAGGCTTCCTTGAGGATCACGTGCTTTCCTCTTGTTCGGGCCATTTTCATTTTCACTCAACACAATTGTTTCTAAAGCTCTTGGGACCAGTAAAGTCCCATAGTCACTATCCCAACCTCATAACTATGATACTTATCTAAAATCTAGACTCATGTGACAATGAACATTTCATGATTTTGCCACAGGATGAGGAACTTCTCATTCTGGGAAAGATTGAGGGCCAGAAGAGAAGAGGGTGACAGCAGATGAGATGGTTGGATGGCATCACTAACTCAATGGACATGAGTTTGAGGAAACTCCAGGAGATAGTGAAGGACAAGGAAGCCTGGTGTGCTGCAGTCCCTGGGGTTGCAAAGAGTCAGACATGACTTAGCAACTGCACAACAACAGTAGTTGATTTACAATATTGTGTTAGTTTTAGGTGTACAGAATTATAATTCAGTTACATATATTATATAATGAATATATGCATAATTTTTGGATGCTTTTTCATTATAGCTTATCATAAGATATTGAATATAGTTCTCTGTGCTATACAGTAAGTCTTTGTTACTTATCTATTTTATATGTAGTAGTATTGTCACCCTGCTTATTTAACTTATATGCAGAGTACATCATGAGAAACGCTGGCTGGAGGAAGCACAAGCTGGAACCACGATTGCCAGGAGAAATATCAATAACCTCAGATATGCAGATGACACCACTCTTATGGCAGAAAGTGAAGAGGAACTAAAGAGCCCCTTGATGAAAGTGAAAGAGGAGAGTGAAAAAGTTGGCTTAAAAGTCAACATTCAAAAATCGAAGATTATGGCATGAGGTGCCATTACTTCAAGGCAAATAGATGGGGAAACAATGGAAACAGTGACACACTTTATTTTTCTGGGCTCCAAAATCATTGCAGATGGTGATTGCAGCCATGAAATTAAAAGACGCTTACTCCTTGGAAGGAAAGTTATGACCAACCTAGATAGCATATTAAAAAAGCAGAGACATCACTTTGCCAACAAAGATCTGTCTGGCCAAGGCTATGGTTTTTCCAGTGATCATGTATGGATGTGAGATTTGGACTGTGAGGAAAGCTGAGCCCCGAAAATTGACGCTTTTGAACTATGGTGTTGGAGAAGACTCTTAAGAGTCCCTTGGACTACAAGGAGATCCAACCAGTCCATCCTAAAGGAGATCAGTCTTGGCTGTTCACTGGAAGGACTGATGCTGAAGCTGAAGCTAATATTTTGGCCACCTGATGCAAAGAGTTGACTCATTGGAAAAACCCTGATGCTGGAAGGGATTGTGGGCAGGAGGAAAAGGGGACGACAGAGGATGAGATGGCTGGATGGCATCACTGACTGGATGGGCATGAGTTTGAGTAAATTCCGGGAGTTGGTGTTGGACAGGGAGGCCTGGCATGCTGTGATTCAGGGGGCCGCAAATAGTCGGACACGACCGAGTGACTGAACTGAACTGAACTAAGTGCATATCAATCTTCTAACTTATTTCCTGCCCTGCCTTTCTCCCTTGGTAACCATGTTTGTTTTCTATGTCTGTGAGTCTGTTTCTGTTTTGTACATAAGTTAATTTGTATCTTTTTTTTAGATTCCACGTATAAGTGATATCATATGATATCTGTCTTTCTCTGACTTACTTCACTTAGTATGATAATCTCTAAGTCCATCTACATTGCTGCAAGTGGTGTTATTTCCTCATTTTTTATGGCTGAGTAGTATTCCATTGTTTATGTGTATCTTCTTTTAGTGTGTATTTATCTTCTTTGTCCATTAATTTGTTGATGGACACCTAGGTTTCTTTCATGTCTTGGATATTGTAAACAGTGCTGCTATGAAAATTGGGGTACACATATTTTTCTGAATTAGAGTTTTCATATTTTCTGGATATATGCCCAGGAGTGGAATTGCTGGATCATATGGCAGCTCTATTTTTAGTTTTTTAAGGAATCTCCATATTGTTCTCTACAGTAGCTGTATGAATTTACATTCCCACCAACAGTGTAGGTGGAGAAATTCTTATTTTTCACCCGAGGGCTTAGAGGCCTTCAAATATCAGATTTATCACCTGCATATTGGAGCAGGGAGAGAAATAGAAATACCAATCAACTCCAGCATTTTACTAAATTTTACTGATCTGAACATGTTCAACCTGTAGTCTGGGGATGATTAGAATACAGATTTGTAAAGACACTTGGAATTAAGTCCAGACTAACTCTCTTTTCAGGAATGCCCTCTATGAGATCAATCTTGCATTAGTGAATGTTTCTGTAGTGACCAAAACATCCTCTAAGATAGGTGACTGTGACTCTGGTTCATATGTCTTCTCATTGCAGGACCGAGTCTGAGGAAGTACCGAAATTTAGGACACGCTAGCTTTGTGGCCAAGAGGGAAAAGCAAGAGAGCCTGCAGGAGACTCATAATGCCTCTTTAAGCTTAGATGCTGCATAAAACTTTGCTACTCAGAGTTTGGTCTGATGACCTGCAGTTGTGACATCACTTGGGAGTTTGTTAGGAATACAGTATCTCGGGCCCCCTCTAGACCTATGAATATGAACCTTCTTTTTAACAGGATTTTCAATCTACCTGTAAACACATTAAAGTTTCAGAAATACTGAGATACATCACACCCCCTCACAATCATTCACCAAACTCAACATGGATCAGGGAAGCACACACCCACAGGGAGACCCTGCAGGTCACATAGCGGTGGGCAGGGATAAGGAATCTTTCAGGAAGCAAAAACTTGAACAAATAAGACAGTCTACAGTTCTTAAAGCTGCCATGTAAAACCAATGAGACTATTTATTGAGGCAGCTCATTTCAACTGTTGACGTGTCTCCTCATCCGATTTTCATCCGTTGATCTGACGGATGTCTCATTCTGTGATCCGATGGATTCACTCATGTCTGTGGCAGTGAAGAAAGCACCTACTCCCTATTCCATGTAACTTTGATTCAATAAGTTAAATGCAACACATGTGTCCAGCCCACTCTTCTGGGACACCTACTTGGTAGCCAAGCTATTCAGGTTGGGGAAGCTAGAATTGAACCTGGCCCTTTAATATTTTCCCAGCATAGAGAAGAGTGAAGCTATTTAATCCTTCTTTATCAGATATAATACTGCTATAATATGAGTTTGCACTAGGTTTATAGCGATTGTGTTTTTCTTGTGGGCTCTTATTGTGTTTGTTCCACCTTTACATCAGTTTTCATATTGCATTCTTTCAGTTTATCTATGGATTTATTAAACAAGCAAGCATGTGAGGCAGAAGCACATCCAGGTTTGAGAAACCTGAAGCTTAATATTCTGGAGAAGGAAATGGCAACCCACTCTAGTATTCTTGCCTAGAGAATCCCATGGACAGAGGAGCCAGGAGGGCTACTGTCCATGGGGTCACAAAGAGTCGGACATGACTGAGCGACTAAGCACACAGCACACGAGCTTAATATAATTCTAGGAATTCTTTTTAAGGGAAAAGAATGCTATGAAATAATAGTTTCCTGAATGTCACAAAATTGTTGCTAGGGCTCCTCCAAAGGCTTTGAAAGTGACCTATGAGAGTGAGGGCCTCTAGAAGTTAAGAATCATTAGTTTCACGGTGATTCTTCTACTGAACTTGGGATACGATGTATGAAAAATTGAAGAGTCGAAGTGTCACACAGTGTCAATACACTTATTTTAAAAGGTAGCTCTGAAATGGTAATGCAGAAAGAAGAAAGAGAATATGGGTAGAGAGGATTGAAAAACAGTTACCTATAAGCTAAAATCAGGAGCTTGAGTGAAATGAGCAGTTAAAGGTGGATTAATACCAATTTTCCTTCCTTCTATATGTTCTAGATAATGAATAAAAATTATAAACCAGACAGGACCATTAGAAAATTTAATAAAGTGCTAATTAAGAAAACAATAAAAATGTATTTGTGTGAATGTGTGTATATATATTATCTTTTATCTTTCAGCAATTTAATGTTCTCCTATTGAGGCCAATGAGTTCCTGTGGAGCATGTATTACCTGTACTTTATGCAATGCAATCCATTCCTTAAAAAAAAAGTCCATCATTCTAATGTCATAGCTTTTATTAAAGACACACATAGAGTTGGCCCTTGAACAACAGGAATTTGAAGTGTGTAGGGCCACATAATCATGATTTTTTTTCAATAATTATATACTACAGTACTACACAATCTGCAGAAGGTTGAATCCATGGATGCAGAACCACAGATACAGAGTTATATGCAAAGAGTTGGTGCCCCTAATCCCTTTGTTGTGTGAAAGTGAGTGTTGTTCAGTTTTGTCTGACTTTGTGACCCCAAGGACTACACAGTCCATGGAATTCTCTAGGCCAGAATACTGGAGTGGGTAGCCTTTCCCTTCTCCAGAGGATCTTCCCAATCCAAGGATCGAACCCAGGTCTCTCGCATTGCAGGCGGATTCTTTCCCAGCTAGATGATAGCAAAAGAGGTTTTGGGGGTTGGCCAGCAAGGAAAAAGTGACTTTGTCCTCAAGCTAGTAGCAATCAATCCTTCCAGCTCATTTCCACAGATTCCACAAAGGAATATCTAAGGAGTTGGGACCGAAGGCACTGGAGAGCTTTATTTGGTCTGCTAAGGGCTAGCGCCACCAGAGGAAGAAGCCCATTACACTTCGAATCTGACCAGATCCTGCTATTCCCGATCTGTGTACTCAAAAACCTCATGGTCACCAGCAGTGCTTCCATCCATATAGTTTGGAAGAGCAGCTATGACAAGGACTTGCTTTTAGGACTCTGGTTCCATATGGAAGCAGCCGAGAGAGAGATACTACTGGAGGTTGAGTTTCAACTCGTTCCTGAACATGCTCCTAGCAAGTCTGGGTTCCCTGTGCCTACCAAGCTTGGGGTCTAAGTAAAAGTACACAGTAATGGCTTGGATTGCAAGTCCCTTGAAAGTCTATGATCTGCAGATTAGGTTAGTAGTTCTAATTCCCCACCCAATTACGAAATGTTCAAAGAGACCAGGAAAATTTGACCGAGAAAGGAAAGTTCGGTCCACACAGTTTTTAATCATAGGTTTAACCATAGGTTTTTAATCACTCACACACACACAGGCACACTGTAGCGTTAGTAAAGTAGAAAATGTGTTTAATGAGAAAGCAGAGAGACTAGAGCTCTGAGTGTTCTTACCTTGTCCTGAAGATCCTGGATGAGCCCTCTAGATGATAGCTTACGGTGAACGGTGTTGGATTCATAATCTCTGAAGAAGAAGATTTAGCTTTGGGACTAGGGACCAGGCTTGATCATTCAAGAGCTTTGCTGTAGCAAAGTTTTATTAAAGTATAAATAGGGACAGAGAAATCTTCCAGCATACACATCAGAAGGGGGATGAACTGTTTGAGGATCGGATGTATATATTTTTACTTCATTATAATATAATTTGTTTTTTACTGTATTGGGGCTCTCTCCAGAGGAACAGAATAAATAGGATGCATATATATTAATATAAAGAGCTTTTTTTTTTTTTTTTTTTTTTTTTTTTTAAGGGATTGGCTCACAGGAGTAGAAAGCCTGACAAGTCCAAAACATCCAAGGTAGGCTGACAGGTTAAAGATCTAAGAAAGAGTCATTGTTGCAGCTCAAGTCCAAAGGCCATTTGCTTGCAGAATTCTTTGCTCAGGCGAGGTCAGTTTTTGTTGTATTCAGGCCTTAACTGATTGGATAAATTTCACTCACATTATGGAGAGCAATCTGTTTTAGTCAAAATTAATCCACCAATTTAAATGTTAATCTTACCTAAAATACACCCTCACAGAAACATCCAGTATAATGTTTGATCAAATATTTGAACACCATGGTCCAGACAAGCTGACATAAAGTTAACCATCTCATTTACCACCATGACCATCAGCTGGAAGAAGACTTGAAAAACCTTATTTGTCACTCCAATTGCTGTTTGTTACTCAGATCTTTGAAGTTTTAAGAGTTTTGTCTAAGTCCGGGACAGTTTGGTTTCATTCTCCATTCTCATAATAGGGGGAATATGTTTTTGGGAGACTTTTTCCTAGGAGTTTCTCAGTGGTTAAAGAATCTGCCTTCCAAACAGGAGATGCAGGTTCAGCCCATCAGTCAGGAAGATTCCCTGGAAGAGGAAATATTCCACTCCAGTCTGGAAAATCCCATGGACAGAGGAGATGGTGGGCCACAGTCCAGGGTGTCACAAAGAGTCGGACATGACTGAGCGACTAAGCATGCACACGCACAGACCACCCTACATAGAAAACCATGTAAGTGATAGGAGAGACTCTGAGAGCTGGACTATTGTGGTATAACTTACAATCCGTTGTCTATATTATTTTAAGAAGTTGAAACCTTATTGTGTGGAGTCACCCAGATGGGTGGGAAGGCATGTAAGAACAGTCTACAAAAGAACCCTTGCAAAGTCTGAAAGGCATAAGGTTCTTTAGAAACACATGGATTAAGATCAAAAATTTTTTGACTCTACAGTGGGTACGGGGGCTTCCCAGGTGATGCTAGTGGTAAAGAACCCACCTGCCAATGCAGGAGACTAAGAGATACAGGTTCTATCCCTGGGTCAGGAAGATCCCCTGGAGAAGGGCGTGGCAACCTACTCCAGTATTCTTGCCTAGAGATTCCCATGGACAGAGGAGCCTGGCAGGCTACAGTCGGTCCATAGGGTTGGAAAGAGTCAGACATGACTGAAGTGACTTAGCACAAATGCACATGGTGGGTAGGAGGACTTTCCAGCTGGCGCTAGTGGTAAAAAAAAGAACTTGCCTGCCAATGAAGAGATGTAAGACACACAGGTTTGATCCCTGGGTTGGGAAGGAGGGCATGGCAACCCACTCCAGCATTCTTGCCTGGAGAATCCCATGGACAGAGGAGCCTGGTGGGCTATAGTCTATAACATCCTGAAGAGTTGGACACAACTGAAGTAACTTAGCTCACACATAGTGGGTAGAAAGATGTACAAGAGGAAGGTTTTAACTCATGTTTTGTTCTCCACCTCAAATTTTATGGAAACTTCTGACCATTTGATTCTTTAAAAAACCTTTGTGTATCCTCCAATAAATTTTGTATAACAACTGAATACCTTTGTTATAATTTCCACATACCCTTTAAAAAGTAGCCATTATTTTTTAGAATAGTCTTAAATTCGCAGAAAAATTTAGTACACAGTACATTTAACTACTGCCTCCACATGTGCACAGCCTCCCCCATCATCAGTCCCCTGATTTTATATTTTATATATAAATTATATATAATAATAATAAATTATTATATAAAATATATAAAATTATATAAAATAAAACTAATAAATATAAATAATAAATATAATATATATTTATATAAATATAAATTTTATATTTTATATAAAATCATGGCACTTTTCAAGGACAGTAAGACACCCAACCTTGTGGGCAGTGAGGCTTCTCAGGGACAGTCACCAGGTGCCTCCTCACAGCCATCTTCTGCTCTCTGCCAGGTAAGCTTTCCACTGAACTTTGAGTCTGCAATTATCCAGATGAATCTTCCCAATACTGTGAAGGAGACTACCATCTATAAGGGTTGTTGGGCATCAAGGGGATAGTTTAAAACCACTGCACTTAGCTCCTCCTTTCATCAATATTCTCATCCATCACAACCTGGGAGATGTCAAGATATCAGTCCATACACAGCCATTTGAGCTGAACAGGGATCACTTTGCTTCCTCCAAGACAATACTTCAGGAAGATGGCACACTTCACAGTCAGCCCTCAAGAGAGTTTTAACCACCTTGATTTAGCTTTTCTTCCCAGGGGTGGTAATGAGATGCTACAGCTAGTGCCAAGGTGTTTCATTAAATATTGTTTCCTCATAATTTTTCAGAAGGTGCATCCTTACTCTCTGCAGACCAAAACTCACACTTGCTTTTAACTTGAGATTGTTTCTTTTCTTCCGAACCCCATTCTTTTCCTCTCTAACTTCTTTACACCGCCTGTTCTCTTTACACTGGCAGTTCTCTTCCTGCCAAAGAATCATTTTCTTCCTGGTTTCCTTTCCTCAATGGGCAGGACCTCGTGGTTTTGTGGTTGCATATGATAATCAGTGATATAATTAGTAGTATAATTATTGGGCTGGATTATAGTAAGTATATTGGAGAAGGAAATGGCAACCCACTTCAGTCCTCTTGCCTGGAAAATCCCATGGACGGAGGAGCCTGGTAGGCTACAGTCCAAAGGATCACAAAGAGTCGGACACGACTGAGCAACTTCACTTTCACTTTCACAGTAAGTATCCATAGCTGTAAAAACCGTTTACTAGGTGTTCACTCTGTTCCTGGTCCTGTAAAGCACCTGAAAAATGCCATCTCCTTGTGTGTCTCCGTGTGTGTGTGCTCAGTTGTTCAGTTGTGTCTGACTCTTTGTGACCCCATGGACTGTAGCCCACCAGGCTCCTCTGTTCATGGGATTTTTCCAGGCAAGGATACTGGAGTGGGTTGTCATGCCCTCCTCCAGGGATCTTCCAGACCCAGGGATTGAACCCATGTCTCCTGCATTGCAGGTGGATCTTTTCCACTGTGACATCTGGGAAGCCCACTATCTCATTATCTCATTTAAATCGTTACATCAACCCTGAGGAGTAGTTACTGTTATCTCCCTGACAGATGAGGCAACCAAGGCAGAGAAGCTTTTAAAAGTTTAGCTATTTAACAACAAAATAGACACAGCACACAACATAACATGCTGCGTGGATGGTGTCATTTGGTCTCCTCACTTCAGTATCTTTTGACATGACTGCATGGATACATGCTGTGAGAATACCCATGTGCTCTGTTGACAGGTACCTGTTCAAGGCCATCCATACTGCTCCATGAAGGGACGTGTGGTTACTGTTCTAACCTGGATTTCAGACCTCAGCAACAACAGTCTCTGTGCAACAGTGAATTCCATAACAGAGCTCTATTTAACAGCCTCAAATCAATTTCTTTCAATTGCAGGGGAAAGTCTCGATTCAAATAGAAGTTTCAGAGAGTTCACGTTGCTTTAGATAGGTTGAAAAACACAGTTGGGTTTAAATGCTCACATGGTGCCTTTCTCTCTATCACTATGTAGTTTGATCTGTAAACCCACTTACTGGGAGGGATTGGTCTCTGTGGTAGTGGTTGGGTGAGCAGGCTCTTGAGTTAGCCTGGCTCATCCTGTGCCTGCTTCATCACTGTCTGGGAAATGCGTGTGGATTTGTGGAAATGCAGAACCTAAGTTTCAGTGTGTTCCTCTGTGAAGTGGGAAACATGACTGAACCAACATCATAAAATGTAAGGATTAAATAAAATATGTAAAGCATTTAGTGCTGCGCCTGACACATAGGAAGCACTCAAAATATACAAGAATCTATAATCATTAATGGGCTTAACAGGAGGCACTAGAGGTAAAAGACCACTCCTGCCAATGCAGGAGACTTAGACATGTGTTTGATCCCTGGGTTGGAATGATCCCCTGGAGGAGGGCGTGGCAACCTACTCCAGTATTCTTGCCTGGAGAATCCCGTGGACAGAGGAGCCTGGCAGGCTACAGTCCATAGGGTCGCACAGAGTTGGACACAACTGAAGTTACTTAGCATGCATGCATCATCATTAACAATAATCATTATTGTATTAATGAATAACATCATTAACAATAAATACGTCACTTCATTCCTTTATATGCAACAATGTAGTTAAAACTCTGGGCTCCAGAGCTGGGTCCACATTTTCTATGACCTAGGAAAGCTCCTTCACTACCTGATGCTTGGCATCCTCACCTGTATAATGGAGCCAGTAAGAACACAGACTTTATATGGTAGTGAGAAATTGTTTAAATTAGATAATAAACACAAAATATTTGCTTAAAAACTCAGTAATGATTGCTATTATTATTCTTTTTTTTTCATTTACTTTTATTAGTTGGAGGCTAATTACTTTACAATATTGTAGTGGTTTTTATCATACATTGACTTGAATCAGCCATGGAGTTACATGTATTCCCCATCCCGATCCCCCCTCCCACCTCCCTCTCTACCTGATCCCTCTGGGTCTTCCCAGTGCACCAGGCCTGAGCACTTGTCTCATGCATCCAACCTGGGCTGGTGATCTGTTTCACCCTAGATAATATACATGTTTCGATGCTATTCTCTCGAAACATCCCACCCTCACCTTCTCCCACAGAGTCCAGAAGTCTGTTCTGTGCATCTGTGTCTCTTTTTCTGTTTTGCATATAGGGTTATCATTACCATCTTTCTAAATTCCATATATATGTGTTAGTATACTGTAATGGTCTTTATCTTTCTGGCTTACTTCACTCTGTATAATGGGCTCCAGTTTCATCCATCTCATTAGAACTGATTCAAATGAATTCTTTCTAATGGCTGAGTAATATTCCATGGTGTATATGTACCACAGCTTCCTTATCCATTCGTCTGCTGATGGGCATCTAGGTTGCTTCCATGTCCTAGCTATTATAAACAATGCTGCAATGAACATTGGGGTGCACGTGTCTCTTTCAGATCTGGTTTCCTTGGTGTGTATGCCCAGGAGTGGGATTGCTGGGTCATATGGCAGTTCTATTTCCAGCTTTTAAGAAATCTCCACACTGTTCTCCATAGCGGCTGTACTAGTTTGCATTCCCACCAACAGTGTAAGAGGGTTCCCTTTTCTCCACACCCTCTCCAGCATTTATTGCTTGTAGACTTTTGGATAGCAGCCATCCTGACTGGTGTGTAATGGTACCTCATTGTGGTTTTGATTTGCATTTCTCTGATAATGAGTGATGTTGAACATCTTTTCATGTGTTTGTTAGCCATCCGTATGTCTTCTTTGGAGAAATGTCTGTTTAGTTCTTTGGCCCATTTTTTGATTGGGTCTTTTATTTTTCTGGAATTGAGCTGCAGGAGTTGCTTGTATATTTTTGAGATTAATCCTTTGTCTGTTTCTTCATTTGCTATTATTTTCTCCCAATCTGAGGGCTGTCTTTTCACCTTACTTATAGTTTCCTTTGTAGTGCAAAAGCTTTTAAGTTTCATTAGGTTCCATTTGTTTAGTTTTGCTTTTATTTCCAATATTCTGGGAGGTGGGTCATAGAGGATCTTGCTGTGATTTATGTCGGAGAGTGTTTTGCCTATGTTCTCCTCTAGGAGTTTTATAGTTTCTGGTCTTACATTTAGACCTTTAATCCATTTTAAGTTTATTTTTGTGGGTGGTGTTAGAAAGTGTTCTAGTTTCATTCTTTCACAAGTGGTTGACCAGTTTTCCCAGCACCACTTGTTAAAGAGGTTGTCTTTTTTCCATTGTATATCCTTGCCTCCTTTGTCAAAGATAAGGTGTCCATAGGTTCGTGGATTTTTCTCTGGGCTTTCAGTTTTGTTCTATTGATCTATATTTCTGTCTTTGTGCCAGTACCATACTGTCTTGATGACTGTGGCTTTGTAGTAGAGTCTGAAGTCAGGCAGGTTAATTCCTCCAGTTCCATTCTTCTTTCTCAAGATTACTTTGGCTATTCGAGGTTTTTTGTATTTCCATACAAATTGTGAAATTCTTTGTTCTAGTTCTGTGAAAAATACCGTTGGTAGCTTGATAGGGATTGCATTGAATCTATAGATTGCTTTGGGTAGTATAGCCATTTTGACAATATTGATTCTTCCAATCCATGAACACGGTATGTTTCTCCATCTGTTTGTGTCCTCTTTGATTTCTTTCATCAGTGTTTTATAGTTTTCTATGTATAGGTCTTTTGTTTCTTTAGGTAGATGTACTCCTAAGTATTTTATTCTTTTTGTTGCAATGGTGAATGGTATTGTTTCCTTAAATTCTCTTTCTGTTTTCTCATTGTTAGTGTATAGGAATGCAAGGGATTTCTCTGTGTTAATTTTATATCCTGCAACTTTACTATATTCGCTGATTAGCTCTAGTAATTTTCTGGTAGAGTCTTTAGGGTTTTCTACGTAGAGGATCATGTCATCTGCAAACAGCGAGAGTTTTACTTCTTCTTTTCCTATCTGGATTCCTTTTACATCTTTTTCTGCTCTGATTGCTGTGGCCAAAACTTCCAACACTATGTTGAATAGTAGTGGTGAGAGTGGGCACCCTTGTCTTGTTCCTGATTTTAGGGGAAATGCTTTCAATTTTTCACCATTGAGGGTGATGCTTGCTGTGGGTTTGTCATATATAGCTTTTATTATGTTGAGGTATGTTCCTTCTATTCCTGCTTTCTGGAGAGTTTTAATATTAAATGAGTGTTGAATTTTGTCAAAGGCTTTCTCTGCATCCATTGAGATAATCATACGGTTTTTATCTTTCAACTTTTTAATGTGGTGTATTACATTGATTGACTTGCAGATATTAAAGAATCCTTGCATTCCTGTGATAAAGCCCACTTGGCCATGGTGTATGATTTTTTTAATATGTTGTTGGATTCTGTTTGCTAGAATTTTGTTAAGGATTTTTGCATCTATGTTCATCAGTGATATTGGCCTGTAGTTTTCTTTTTTTGTGGCATCTTTGCTATTGTTATTCTTATCATCTTTCTTTCTTGCATCTACCTATCTGTGATGGTTTCCTCCTGTAAAGAAAAAATATACATATATATCATTTATTTCAGCAAATAGCAAATGCGGGGCTTATCCTGTTACAGAAGTGCCCTTTTCCTAACAGGGGTCTAAGTCTCTGCACAGAAGAGTTCATGCTAATGTTGCCATGCACATAGACTGCCCCACATAGAGCTCTATTGAATATTTGTTTGCATCTGATTGACAACAGTGTGCACATCCTGTATGAATGCTCAGGAGATAAGTCATTTTTAGTGACTTGTATATTATTCATTCTTTTAACATATATATTGAAAATTAGCCTATTAGCACAGTCGTAGGTTCTGGGGCCACCACAGTACAGAAAGGGGATCCATTTCAAAGAAGGAAGTTTGGTGTATCATCAGTTCATTTCAGTTCAGTTCAGTTGCTCAGTCATGTCCGGCACTTTGCGACCCCATGGACTGCAGCATGCCAGGCTTCCCTGTCCATCACCAACTCCCAGAGTTTGCTTATGTTCACTGAGCTGGTGATGCTATCCAACCAGCTCATCCTCTGTCATCCACTTCTCCCACCTTCAATCTTTCCCAACATCAGGGTCTTTTCAAATGAGTCAGTCCTTCTGATCATGTGGCCAAACTATTGGAATTTCAGCTTCAGCATCAGCCCTTCCAATGAATATTCTGGACTGATTTCTTTTAGGATAGACTGGTTGGGTCTCCTTGCAGTCCAAGGGACTCTCAAGAGTCTTCCCCAACACAAGAAGCAATCATGAAAAGCATCGATTCTTCGGCTTTCAGCTTTCTTTATAGTTCAGCTCTCACATCCATGCATGACTCCTGGAAAAACCATAGCTATGACTAGATGGTCATTCATTGGCAAAGTAATGTCTGTGCTTTTTAATATGCTGTCTATGTTGGTCAAAACTTTTCTTCCAAGAAGCAAGTGTCTTTTAATTTCTTGATTGCAGTCACCATCTGCAGTGATTTTCAGTTCAGTTCAGTTCAGTCACTCAGGCGTGTCCGACTCTGCAATCCCACGAACTGTGGCACACGAGGCCTCCCTGTCCATCACCGACTCCCAGAGCCTACCTAAACTCATGTCCATTGAGTCGGTGATGCCATCCAACCATCTCATTCTCTGTTGTCCCCTTCTTCTCCCACCCTCAATCTTTCCCAGCATCAGGGTCTTTTCAAATGAGTCAGCTCTTCTCATCAGGTGACCAAAGTATTGGAGTTTCAGCTTCAACATCAGTCCTTCCAATGAACCTCAGGACTGCTTTCCTTTAGGATGGACTGGCTGGATCTCCTTGCAGTCCAAGGGACTCTCAAGAGTCTTCTCCAACACCACAATTCAAAAGCATCAATTCTTCAGCGTTCAGCTTTCTTCACAGTCCAACTCTCACATCCATACATGACCACTGGAAAAACCATAGCCTTGACTAGACGGACCTTTGTTGACAAAGTAATGTCTCTGTTTTTAATATGCTGTCTAGGTTGGTCATTATTATTATTATTATTATTATTTTAAGGAGTAAATAATAATTTAAACTCCTTTCAAGGAGTTTAAATAAATAAAATAAACTCCTTTCAAGGAGTAAGCATCTTTTAATTTCATGGCTGCAATCACCATCTGCAGTGATTTTGGAGCCCCCCCAAATAAAGTCAGCCACTTTTTCCACTGTTTCCCTATCTATTTGCCATGAAGTGAAATGGCTGTCTGAGGATGCCTTACAAATAGCTGTGAAAAGAAGAGAAATGAAAAGCAAAGGAGAAAAGGGAAGACATATCCATTTGAATGCAGAGTTCCAAAGAATAGCAAGGAGAGATAAGAAAGCCTTCCTCAGTGATCAGTGCAAAGAAATAGAGGAAAACAATAGAATGGGAAAGACTAGAGATCTCCTCAAGAAAATTAGAGATACCAAGGGAACATTTTGTACAAACATGGGCTCAACAAAGGACAGAAATGATATGGACCTAACAGAAGCAGAAGATATTAAAAAGAGGTGGCAAGAATACACAGAAGAACTGTACAAAAAAGGTCTTCATAACCCATGACCTAGAGCCAGACAACCTGGAATGGAAGTCAAGTGGTCCTCAGGAAGCATCACTAGAAACAAAGCTAGTGGAGGTGATGGAATTCCAGCAGTGATTTTGGAACCCACCCCCCCCCCCCCCAAAAAAAAAAAAAAAAAAATCTCTCATTTTTCCACTGTTTACCCATCTATTTGCCATGAAGTGATAAAAACAGATGCCATGATCTTCATTTTCTGAATGTGGAGTTTTAAACCAACTTTTTCACTCTCTTCTTCCACTTTCATCAAGAGGCTCTAAACTAAAGTTCTTCTTTGCTTTCTGCCATAAGGGTGGTGTCATCTGCATATCTGAGGTTATTGATATTTCTCCTGTCAATGCTGATTCCAGCTTGTGCTTCATCCAGTTCAGCATTTCTCATGATGTACTCTGCATATAAGTTAAATAAGCAGGATGACATTATACAGCCTTGACATACTCCTTTCCCGATTTGGAAATAGTCTGTCATTCCATGTCCAGTTCTAACTGTTGCTTCTTGACCTGCATACAGATTTCTCAGGAGGCAAGTCAGGCAGTCTGTCATAGAGGTCATAGAGGATCCTACTGTGATTTATGTCAGAGAGTGTTTTGCCTATGTTCTCCTCTAGGAGTTTTATAGTTTCTGGTCTTACACTTAGATCTTTAATCTATTTTGAGTTTTTTTGTGTGTATGGTGTTAGAAAGTGTTCTAGTTTCATTCTTTTACAAGTGGTTGACCAGTTTTCCCAGCACCACTTGTTAAAGAGGTTGTCTTTTCTCCTTGTATTTTTTTTTTTTTTTTTTTTGCCTCCTTTGTCAAAGATAAAGTTTCCATAGGTGCTTGGATTTATCTCTGGACTTTCTATTTTGTTCCATTGATCTATATTTCTATCTTTGTGCCAGTACCATAGTGTCTTGATAACTGTAGCTTTGTAGTATAGTCTGAAGTCAGGCGGGTTGATTCCTCTAGTTCCAATTTTCTTTCTCAAGATTACTTTGGCTATTCAAGGTTTTTTGTGTTGCTATACAAATTGTGAAATTATTTGTTCTAGTTTTGTGAAAAATACCGTTGGTAACTTGATAGAGATTGCATTGAATCTATAGATTGCTTTGGGTAGTATACTCATTTTCACTTTATTGATTCTTCTAATCCAGAGACATGGCATATTTCTCCATCTATTTGTGTCATCTCTGATTTCTTTCATCAGTTTTATAGTTTTCTATATGTAGGTCTTTTGTTTCTTTAGGTAAATTTATTTCTAAGTATTTTATTCTTTTCATTGCAATGGTGAATGAGATTGCTTCCTTAATTTCTTTTCCTGTTTGTTTTTTTTTTTTTTTTTTCACTGCTAGTGTATAGAAATGCAAGGGATTTCTGTGTATTAATTTTATATCCTGCAATTTTACTTTATTTTATCTTTTTAAATAATGTTTTTCTCCAGATATATGCCCTGGAGTGGAATTGCAGGGTCATATGGTAGCTCTATTTTTAGCTCTTTAAGGAAACTACATTCCCATCAACAGTGGAGGAGGGTTCCTTTCTCTCCACACATTCTCCAGCATGTATTTGTGGAATTGTATGTGATAGCCATTCTGACTGGTGTGAGGTGACATGGAAATGCTCTGTTTCACTCACAAGACTTCTGGGTAAACTGGCCTATCTTCTTCCAATCTTATCATATTTACTCTGTCATCCATTAGTGTCTGTTTCTCACTGTTATTTTTCATTCATTTCTTTATATCCTGGGGTATTGGGATATGATGTTCAAAGAGAAGCTTAATACTTGCTGAGAGAGTTAATAGTGCTGAATGGCATCCCTATTGGTCACCTGGATATGTTTAATGGCAAAAACAGTAATGCTGGATTGGTGGGGTCTTTTTTTCTCTCAAGTTTGACCTAGTCAGCCCCTGTATTTCTACCCATCACACAAGGGATAAATCTCTTTTTATCTTTACCCATCTCTACTCCTTCTGAACTGGAATAATATCTTGAAAAGAAAAATTCAGTGCTTTTAACAAATGTGTATTTTTCTTGCCTCATTGCAAGACCTCATAATTGAACATGGTGCATGCATGCATGCTTAGTCCTGTCCAACTCTTTGTGATGCCATGGACTGTAGCCTGCAAGGCTCCCCTCTCCATGTAATTCTCCAGGCAAGAAAACTAGAATGGGCTGATATTTCCTACTCCAGGGTATCTTTGCAACCCAGGGCTTAAACCCACATCAAATGCAATTCCTGCACTGGAGGGCAGATTCTTTACCACCTGGAATATCCAATTGAATATGGTACCATTTCCAAATGTACAATAGGTCTTCATGAAGTTAAGTTGCTTTATCTATAATCTTGAAATCATTCTAGAGAACTCACAGAAATCTCACAGGAAGTAATCAAGCCAAGAAGCTTAATTTAACAACAAAATAAAATAAAAATGAGGTTGAATGATGGTATATTAAATATATATATATTTATGTATATAACACATAAGTATATATGTATTAAATAAATATATGTATATTTATACATATAAACACAACCAAGATTAGCCTGTTGCCAATCATCAGATATTTTCAGCATGGATAAGTCTGCCAACTCATTGAAAGTTTTATTTTAAAAAAGTGAAGTAAACTTAGGGTCTTGGGTTTGGGGTTGGATGGGGTGGATGCAGCCTGGGAAGTACAGGATTCTTCTCTTTTTCTATCATTGATTTTGAGAGGTCAAGACTGGAGATGTTCCATCAGAACTGTAAAAATCCAGTTGGTTCTCAGATTAAGATTTTGAGGGATCAAATTACTCAGTAAAATGATTTATTTGGGGCCTTGGATGAGTGAATTGGCTGGTAAAAATATCTGTCTGGTATGTGATTTTTAAAAACCTTTACTTGTGACTAACATTTGTGTGTTTTTATGTTATTTTTAGGGCAATGATTTAAGTTTTTTTTAACAGTAGAGAGCATAAGTTTCAAAAGCAAACATTTAAATGAAACGTCAAGATATCAGCAAAGCCTGATATTTTGTCTCTACTCCTTTGCCCCACGGATTTGTAGACAACAGCTTGAAAGTCACTGTATTAAGATTTAAATTTCTAACAGGCTACATAGACCAGTGGTCAAGAGGACAGGTCCTGAAGATAAATGAATTGAGGCTCTAATTTTATCTCCTAAGATTTATTAATCTTGTGAACTTGGGGAAGTTATTGAACTTTCCATGCTTCATGTTCCTTGCTTCAGGAATGAAGACGATAATATTATCAATGTCATAAGGTGGTAAGAATTAAATGAGACGTTTTAAGCGTTCCTAACCTTTTTAGGTGCCATGGGACCCTTTGGTGCAATTGAAGATAGGATTTTTCAATTCATAAAATAATATGTATAGAATTAAAAGAAAACAAATCATTTTGAAATAGTTAGCAAATATGAAAGATTGTGTGCCATAGTAATATTCATGGTTCTTTACAAATTAAGTAGAGACCTGATGACAAGTCTAATAACTCACAATTTTAATGTAGTAATGAGCATAAATATTTCAAAGTATCTGTTGTAAGTGTGATTGAAATAATTGCTAAATTTCTGTTGAAATAATTGCTAAATTTCTGTTGAAAGAAATTCCAGGTTTACATTAAAGGCTAGTGAAAATAAAGATGTATTTTTTCCATTCAAATTTATAGATCCCTGAATTATATTGGATTACTACTTAAGAACCCTTGTATTAGAAGGTTTTGGCACAGTATCTTATAGGTTAGTGGCTTAAGATATATCTGTTGTTGTCACAATTATTACCATCATCATTGTCACCATTGTCATCATTTCAGAAGGCAGGAATATATATTTGGAATTATTAATTTAGCTATAATGTTTGAAGGTTCTTAGGAGATACTGAAAATAGTTTAAAAGTTGAATATTCACTAATAATATGGAATAAAAAATGACAGTATCAATTTGGATATTTTCTTAAAGTCAAAACACAAAGGATTTTAGAAATAACAATTACATGACTTGCAATCTCAAAAGCTTTTTTCATTTATATCTTGGGAAAAGTTTTCTTTCTTTTCAATTATAATTCTAGTATTTATTTCCATCTCATTACTTATCTCCACATTTTGTCACTTTAAATAGGTAAATGATTTGACTTTGTAAACAATTGAAAGTTATATAAATCTCTTCAGAAACTTCTGGAATAGGCAGCAGTGGGAGAATTCTATGACCAATATCCAGTAAAACTTCCTAAATTTTTCCTAACCATCTCTTAACCCTTAACCCATTTATGGGTGTTACTCCCACCAGTAGATCCTTTCTCTTGTGATTCACAAGTCATAAACATACAGCTCAATAAGTTCTTAACAAACTGAACTTAGAAGCACCTTCATCAAAAAATAAAACATTACCTGAAGTCTCCTCGTGTTCTTCAGTTCTTCTGGCCACCAAGAAGGTAACAAGACCTGACCTTTAACATCTTAATTTTGTTTGTTATGTTTTTAAAAACACACAGAACTCTTTGAGTCTAGTTTAATTCAGTCAACATCACGTTTCTGAGATTCCCTCAGACTAATTTATGTAAAGTTATTAGTTGCTGAATAGCATTTCATTCTGTCAACATATCATATTTTGTCCATTCTTCTTTATAGGCATTTGGACATTTTATAGGTATTTTGGATTAAGAATAGTGATGCTATGAATGTAAACTCCTGGCCTTAGCTGAATGTCTGAATGATTTCTGTTTGGCATTTACCTGTGAGTGGAATTATTGTGTCTGATTGTATAAGCTAGCACACAGGAAGGAACTATCAGGTGAGAGTCACATAAATGACAGAGATCTTATCCCTAAGCAAACTTTACTAAATAATTTTAATTGGAAGGTGACTGACAATTTCAAAAGGAGCAGAGAGAGGTCAGGGCATCAAGGATTGCTTCTTAGGTCCTGTTTTCCCTTGTCCAACACATCCCACTGGTCCAGTATAATAGATGAGAACACCGTTGCATTTCAGGGTTATCTCAAATGTTGGGAGCATTTAAATTATGAAGCCACAGAGCTATGTTGCTTAGGTGAGATTCTCCAGAAGGCCATTGCTCATGTATCCTGGGTTCTTTTTCAATAGATAATTCTTAACTAGGGTATCCTACCAAGGGCATGTCAAATTTAAGATCTCTTCTCCCAAATATCATTAGCCTATTTATCTGGAGGTCTTACTATAAAGGAGATTAGACTGGATGACCACAAGAACCTTTCTCCCAAGAGTTCTCCTTGGTAACGGCAGTGAATGGATTGAAACCCAGTTGCTTTAACTTCCTTCTCTCAGCATGGGCAGCTGTAATCGAGAAGCCAATGAGATTTAAAAGTGGTTGTAATAATTTACTCCACAACAGTACTGTCTGAACATTCTGATTGCTCTACATTCCCACCAACAGTTACATTGCATTATCCTTTGCTTGTTTATTTTCCTTTACGTCATCGTGGTAAGTGTGGTGAAATCTCCACACACCTGAAGATTTCATTTCTGTGATGACTGATGAAATTGAACATCTTTTCATATATTCACTGGTTTTTGGATATTCACTTTTGTAAAACGTTCAGGAATCTCTGCCCATTTTCTTTTTTTAATAGTTTACTTATTTTAAACTGGAGGATAATTGCTTTCCAATATTGTGTTGGCTTCTGCCATACATCAACATGAATCTGCGATAGGTATATATACATTCCCTCCCTCTTTGACTATGTGGATCACAACAAATTGTGGACATTTCTTAAAGAGATGGAATACCAGACAGTCTTACCTGTCTCCCGAGAAACTTGTGTGCAGGTCAAGATGGAACAGTTAGAACCAGACATGGAGCAACAGAGTGGTTCCAAAATGGGAAAGGAGTACATCAAAGCTGTATATTTTTCACCCTGCTTATTTAACTTATATAATAGTACATCATGCAAAAGGCTGAGCTGGATGAATCACAAGCTGGGAGAAATATCAACAACCTCAGATATACAAATAATACCACTTTAATGGCAGGAAGTGAAGAGGAACTAATGAACCTCTTGATAAGGATGAAAGAGGAGAGTGAAAAAGCTGGCTTAAAACTCAACATTCAAAACCTTAAGATCATGGCATCTGGTCCCATCACTTCATAGCAAAGAGAAGGGTAAAAAGTGGAAACAGTGACAGATTTTATTTTCTTGGGTTCCAAAATCACTGTAGACGGTGACTGTGGTCGTGAAATTAAAAGATACTTGTTCCTTGGAAGAAAATCTATGACAAACCTAGAGAACATATTAAAAAGCAGAGACATCATTTTGTCAACAAAGGTTTATATAGTCAAAGCTATAGTTTTCTCAGTAGTCACGTAAGGATGTGAAAGTTGGGCTATAAAGAAGCCTGAGCACCAAAAGGAAATCAACACTGAATATTCATTGGAAGGACTGATGCTGAAGCCGAAGTTTCAATATTTTGGCCACCTGATGTGATGAGACAACTCATTGGAAAAGACCCTGATGCTAGGGAAGATTAAGGGCAGGAGAATAATCAGGCTACAGAGGATGAGATGGTTGGATATCATCACCGACTCAATGAACATGGGTTTGAGCAAACTCCTGGAGATAGTGAGGGACAGGAAAGCCTGGCATACTGTTGTCCATGGGGTTTCCAAGAGTCAGACAGGACTTAGTGACAGAACATCAACAATAATTCTTGAACCTCCCTCCCATCTCCCACCCAATCCCACCCATCTAGGTTGTCACAGATCACTGGGTTGATCTCCCTATGTCATATAGCAAATTCCCACTGGTTATCTGTTTTACATAATGTAATGTACATTTCCACACTACTCTCTCAGTTCATCACACCCTCTCCTTCCCCAACTGTGTCCACTATTCTATTCTGCAAATAAACCTATTTGCAGTACCATCTTTCTAGATTCCATATATATGTTCATTTTTGACATTTGGTTTCCCCTTTCTGAATTACTTCACTCTGTGTAATAGGCTCTAGGCTAATCCACCTCATTAGGACTGACTCAAATGCCTTCTTTTTTATGGCTGAGTAATATTCCACTGTATATATACCACAGCTTCTTTATTCTTTCAACTGTTCATAGATATCTATGTTGCTTCCATGCCCTAGCTATTACAAATAATGCTGCAATGAACATTGGGGTACATGTGTCTCTTTCAACTATGGTTTTCTCAGGGTATATGCCCAGTAGTTAGATTGTTGGGTCATATGGTAGTTCTATTCCTAGTTTTGTAAGGAATCTCCATACTGTTCTCCACAGTGGCTGTATCAATTTACAGTCCCACCAACAATGCAAGAGAATTCCCTTTTTGTCACACCCTCTTCAGCATTTATTGCTTGCAGATTCTTTAATGATGGCCATTCTGACCAGAGTGAGGTGATACCTCATTGTATTTTTGATTTATATTTCTCTAGTGATGAGCAATGTTGAGCATATTTTCAAGTGTTTATTACCATCTGTATGTCTTCTTCAGAGAAATGTCTATTTAGATCTCCTGCCTATTTTTAGATTTTCTTTTTTTTCTCTCACCAAAGTTCTGCAGCCTTATACAAATATACAAATCTTGCAAGTTTTGTTAGATTTAGTCTTATGTACTTCATTTTTGGGTTATTAATGTAAATGGTAGTATTATTTTAAATTCCAATCTTTCATTTCTGATATACAGAAAAGCAACCAACTTTTGTAGATAAGCCTTGTATCCAAAAACATTTCTATAATTACATATATTAATTACAAGGGTTTTGTTGTCAGTTCTTGGGGATTTTCTACATAGACAATCATGTCATTTAAAAAAAAAAGGCAGTGTTTTTCTCTGTTCCTGGAGAATCCCAGGGATGGGGGAGCCTGATGGATTGCCGTCTATGGGGTCGCACAGAGTCGGACATGACTGACAACTTAGCAGCAGCAGCAGATCAGTGTATATTGTATTTCCTTTTCTTGTCTTATTGCAATGGCTAGGACTTTCAGCACGGTTGGAATAGAAATGATGAGAGACAGCAACCATTCCTTCTCCCCATTAACATCCCCAAAATAGCATCCGATTTCTCACTGTAAGTATGATGTTACCTTTAGGGCTTTTTTTGTGGATGTCTTTAGTTTGGGTTGAAGAAATTCCCCTCTATTCTTAGCTTGCTGAGAGTTTTTATTGTGACCAGGTGTGATATTTTGTCAAATACATTTTTGCATCAGTTGATATTATCTTATGTTTTTTCTACTTTATTCTGGTAATATGTTAAATTATGTTGATTGATGTTTGAATGTTGAAACACTAATGTCTGGCTGGAATAAATCTCACTTGGTCCTTGTTGTATAATTTTTATATACATTGTTGAATGTTATTTGCTACTATTTTGTTGAGAATTTTTGCATATGGTGGCTCAGTGGGTAAAGCATCTGCCTTCCATGTGGGAGACCCAGGTTTGATCCCTGGGTCAGGAAGTTCCCCTGGAGAAGGAAATGGCAAGGCACACCAGTACTCTTGCCTGGAGAATTACATGGACGGAGGAGCCTGGTAAGCTACAGTCCATGGGTTGCAAACAGTCACACACTACTGAGCAACTTCACTTCTTCATACAAGTTATGGGTTTCAGTTTTCTTTTTCTTTCTTTCTTTTTCTTTTTTTGTATTAGAGTAATGCTACTCTTACAGAATAGTTAGGAAGCATTTCTTCTGCTTCTATTTTCTAGAAGAGCCTGAAAGACATTTCTTCCTTAAACATTTATAAAATTTATCAGTCAAACCATCTGGTCCTGGCATTTGATTCAACTTCTTAAATAAATATGAAACTATTGAAGTTTTTCACTTTTTCCTTATGTGTTTTCTGGTAATTTCTATCTTTCAAAGAATTGGTCTATTTAATCTGAGTTATCAAATTCAGGGGCATGATGCTGTTTATAATATTTACTTCCATTTAATGTCCATGGGCTCAGAAGTAATGAACCTTTTATATTTATATTATTAGTAATTTGCATTTTTTTTCTTTTATTTTCTTGGCTAGTCTGGCTAGAGATTTATGAATTTTATTGAGCATTTCAAAGAGTCAGCTTTTGATTTTGTTGATTTTTAAAATGATTTTCAGCTTTCAGTTTTACAAATTTCTCTGCTAATTATTTCTTCTCTTCTGTTTGTTTTTGGTTTAAATTATTCTTCCCTCTCATCCAAGTTTCCTAAGATTATAAATGTTTAGATCATTTTTCTTTTCTAATACTTACATTTAATGCTATACATTTTCTTCTAAGCACTGATTTTCTGTATTTCACAAATTTTAATATTCTATTTTGTCACTTAAGTTCCAAATGTAAAATTTTCTTTTGTGACATTTCTTTGACTTATGTGTTATTTATTAGCATATTATTTAGTTTAGTTTACAAACATTTTTGGATTTTCAAGCTTTATGTTCAGTTTAATTCAGTCGTTCAGTCATGTCCCATTCTTTGCGAGCCAATAGACTGCAGCATACCCAGGCTTCCCTGTCCATCACCAACTCCCAGAGCGTCCTCAAACTCATGTCCATTGAGTTGGTGATGCCAACCAATCACCTCATCCAGTGTCATCCCCTTCTCCTCCTTTTCCCAGGATCAATATTTTTGCCAATGAGTCAGTTCTTCGCAACAGCTGACCAAAGTATTAGAGATTCAGCTTCAGCATCAGTCTTTCCAATGAATATTCAGGACTGATTTCCTTTAGGACTGATTGGTTTGATCTCCTTGCAGTCCAAGGGACTCTCAAGAGTCTTCTCCAACACCACAGTTTTAGAGCATCAATTCTTTGCTGCTCAGCTTTCTTTATAGTCCAACTCTCACATCCATACATGACTATTGGAAAAACCATAGCTTTGACTAGACAGACCTTTGTTGGCAAAGTAATGTCTCTGCTTTTTAATACACTGTCTAGGTTGGTCATAGCTTTTCTTCCAAAGCACAAGCATCTTTTAATTTCAAAGCTGCAGTCACCATTTGCAGTGATTTTGAAGCCCAAGAAAATAAAATCTGTCAGTTTCCATGGTTTCTCTATCTATCAGTCATGGAGTGATGGGACTGAGGCTATGATTGTAGTTTTCTGAATGTTGAGTTTTTAAGCCAGCCTTTTCACTCTCCTCTTTCCCATTCATCAAGATACTCTTTATTTCCTCTTCAATTTCTGCCATACAGGTGGTGTCATCTGCATATCTGAGGTTATTGATATTTCTCCTGGCAATCTTGATTCCAGCCTGTGCTTCTTCCAGCCCAGCGTTTCTCATGATGTACTCTGCATATAAGTTAAATAAGCAGGGTGACAATATACAGCCTTGATATACCCCTTTCCCAATTTGGAACCAGTCTGGTGTTCCATGTCCAGTTCTGATTGTTGCTTTCTGACCTGCATACAGATTTCTCATGAGGCAGGTAAATTGGTCTGGTATTCCCATCTTGAAGAATTTTCCACACAGTAATCCAAGCCTATGCCCCAACCACTAATGCTGAAGAAGCTGAAATTGAATGGTTCTATGAAGACTTACAAGACCTTCTAGAACTAACACCCACAAAATATGTCCTTTTCATTATAGGGGACTGGAATGCAGAAGTAGGAAGTCAAGAGATATTTGGAGTAGCAGGCAAATTTGGCCTTGAAGTACAAAATGAAACAGGGCAAAGGATAACAGAGTTTTGCCAAGAGATCGCTGGCAAGTTTGCACTGGTCATACCATACACCCTCTTTCCAAAAACACAAGAGAAGGCTTTACACATGGACATCGCCAGACGGTCAATACCAAAATCAGATTGATTATATTCTTTGCAGCCAAAGATGGAGAAGCTCTATAGAGTCAGAAAAAACAAGACCAGGAACTGACTGTGGCTCAGATCATGAACTCCTTATTGCCAAATTCAGACTTCAATTGAAGAAAGTAGGGAAAACCACTAGACCATTCAGATATGACCTAAATCAAATCTCTTACAATTAAACAGTGGAAGTGACAAATAAATTCAAGGGATTAGACCTGATAGACAGAGTGCCTGAAGAACTATGGACAGAGGTTCATGACATTGTACAGGAGGCACTGATCAAGACCATCCCCAAGATGCAAAAAGGCAAAATGGTTGTCTGAAGTGACCTTACAGATAGCTGAGAAAAGAAGAGAAGGGAAAGGCAAAGGAGAAGAGGGAAGATATACCCATTTGCATACAGAGTTTCAGAGAATAGCAAGGAGAGATAAGAAAGCCTTCCTCAGTGATCAATGCAAAGAAATAGAGGAAAAGAATAGAATGGGAAAGACTAGACCTCGCTTCAAGAAAATTAGACATGCCAAGGGAACATTTCATGCAAAAATGGGGACAATAAAGAACAGAAATGGCATGAACCTAACAGAAACAGAAGATATAAAGAAGAGGTAGCAAAAATACACAGAGGAACTATACAAAAAATTCTTCATGACCTAGATAACCACAATGGTGTGACCATCACCTAGGGCCAGACATCCTGGAATGTGAAGTCAAGTGAGCCTTAAGAAGCATCACTACAAACAAAGCTAGTGGAGGTGATGGAATTCCAGTTGAGCTATTTCAAATCCTAAAAGATGATGTTGTTAAAGTGCTGCACTCATATGCCAGCAAATCTGGAAAACTCAGCAGTGACCGCAGGACTGAAAAAGGTCAGTTTTCATTCCAATTCCAAAGAAGGGTAATACCAAAGAATGTTCAAACTACCACACAACTGCACTCATATCAAATACTAGCAAAGTAATGCTCAAAATTCTCCAAGCCTGGCTTCAAGAGCACATGAACCATGAAATTCCAGATGTTCAAGCTGGATTTAGAAAAGCCAGAGGAACCAGAGATTAAATTGCCAACATCTGTTGGATCATAGAAAAAGCTTTATGTTATTGATTTCCAATTTAATTGTATTGATGTTCTAGAACATATTTGCATGATTTCTATTCTGTTAAATTTCTTATGATATAGTTATATGGCCCAGAACATTGCCTGTCTTTAGCCATATTTCATATCAGTTTGAGAAGAATGTATATTCTTCTCTTCTTTGATGGAATATTCTATAAATGTCAATTATGAACACATCTAGAGATAGAAAGTGCTATAAAGTTTGACTATATCCTTACTGATTTTTTGCCTGCTGATCTGTTGATTACTGAAAGAAGGGTGTTGAAATCTCCAATTGTGATAGTGGATTTGTCTATTTTTCCTTGAAGTTCTATCAGACATTTCTCATGTGTTTTGGTGTTCTGTTGTTAGGTTTATCTGCATTTAGGACCATTAGGCTTTCTTACAAATTAACCCCCTTATCTTTATGCTAATGTGTCTTTATATCCCTGATTATTGTCTTTGTTCTGAGGTTGGCTTAGTCTGAAATTAATATAGCTACTCAAGCTTTCTTTTGATTAGTGTTAGCATAGTTTTGGAGAAGGAAATGGCAACCCACTCCAGTGTTCTTGCCTGGATAATCCCAGGGATGGCCGAGCCTGTCTATGGGGTCGCATAGAGTTGGACACAACTGAAGCGACTTAGCAGCAGCAGCAGCAGTAGCAGCATAGTTTGTTTTTACTTTCAACATATTGCTTAACATACGTGGGTTTCTTGTAGACAACAGATAGTTGGATCATTTTTTTAAAAGTCTGCCAGTCTCTGTCTTTTAATTGGTGTATTTAGACTACTCACATTTTGTATTTAGGCAGATTACAATTTAATTATGGATATAATGGAATTATTATTTACCACACTTGTAACTGTTTTCTCTTTGTTATACTAGTTTTCTTTTTTTCCTTGTGGTGGTTTAGTCACTAAGTCATGTCTGACTCTTGCAACCCCATGGACTATAGCCTGCCATGCTCCTCTGTCCATAGGATTCTCCGGGCAAGAATACTGGAGTGGATTCCATTTCCTTCTCCTTATTTTCTGCCATATCTAGTTTGGATTGAGTATTTTATATATGAGTTCATTTTTCTCCTCTCTTACCACATCAGTTACATTAAAAAAAAATCAGTGGCTGTCTCACAATTTTCAATATAAGTATACAACTCATCTAAGTCAACTTTCAAATATAGTTCTAACACTTTAGGTTAGCACAAGTAAGTTATAACAGAATATCCCCAACTTCTCCCTCCCATCCCATATTACATTGCTGCCCATTTCACTTATCCATATACTATTATCACCCAATACTATTATTTTGAACAGTTATCGATTAAATGAATTAATAATAATAATAATTAAAAATCTAAAAGATTTTTACCTTCTTTTATGCTCTTCCTTTCTTTAGGTAGATCCATATTTCCTGACCTATATTATTTTCTTCCTTCAGGAAGAACTTCCTTTAACATTTTTCATAGGCAGTTTTTATTTGTTTCAGAAAAGCTTTATTTCTTTCTTTCAACACTGTAGATATTGCATTCTACTCTCCCCTTGATACATTTTTTCTGACAAGAAGTTCAAGATAGTTCATATCATTGCTTCACTATAATTAAGTATTTCTCCCAACATCTTGACTTTTGACTTGTTTTAAGATTTTCTTTTTGGTTTTGGTTTCCTGCAATCTGAATGTGAAAAATCTAGGTTTGTTTATTTTACCTTGCTTCGTGTTCTCCGAGCTTCCTGCATCAGTGATTTGGTATTACTAATGCTGGAAAATTCTCATTGCTCAGACAGTAAAGAATCTGATTGCATGTATCCATGGCTGACTCACGTCAATGTATGGCAAAAACCACTACAATATTGTAAAGTAATTAGCCTCCAAATAATAAAAATAAAAGGAAAATAAATAAATAAATAAAAGTCAGGGGGAAAAAAAGACACAATCTAAAAAAAAAAAAAAAAAGAATCTGATTGCAATGCAGGATACCCAGGTTCAATCCCTGATTGGGAAGGAGTCCCTGGAAAAGGGAATGGCTAGCCACTCCAGTATGCTTGCCTGGAGAATTCCATGGGCAGAGGAGCCTGGTAGCCTAAAGTCCATGGGGTTGCAAAGAATTGGTTACAGCTGAAGTGACAGCACAATTCGTTTCTTTCTTTCTTTTCCTTCTGATATTCTGATATTTCCTTCTGATAATAGTGTATGTTATACTTTTTTAAACTGACCCACAGTTCTTGAATATTCTGTTCTGTTTCTTCATTCTTTTTTATCTTTGCATTTCTGTTTTGGAAGTTTCTATTGACATATTTTTAAGCTCACAGATTCTTTCCCCTGCCATGTTCAATCTACTGATGAGCCCATCAAAAGCATTCTGCATTTTTGTTACAGTGCTTCTGATTTTTGGTGTTTCCTTTTGATAAATTCTTAGAGTTTCAATCTCTCTGCTTACCTTGCCTATGTGTTCTTGCATATTCTCTAGTTTTTTCCTGGTAAGTCCTTAGCAGAGTAATTATCCTGACATTAAATAAGTTATCTGATAATTACAAAATCTGTCATATTTGAGTTTGGTTCTGATCTTTGTCTCTTTATTCTGTTTCTTGTTTTTCAGTATGGCTTATAATTTTTTTGCTGACAGTCAA
The DNA here is from genome assembly GCF_033118175.1 of Dama dama. Taxonomy (NCBI): domain Eukaryota; kingdom Metazoa; phylum Chordata; class Mammalia; order Artiodactyla; family Cervidae; genus Dama; species Dama dama. The sequence goes on along the minus strand of NC_083708.1, from coordinate 8,923,272 downwards.
ACATAATGCATCAGGTAACTCAGTATGGTTTTATGTTAAGCGGTTCGGTGCTGGGCTTTGTCTAACTTTTGCTGTAGTTGCAGGCTCCAGAGTCTTTAGTTTCCTCTAATATCTGGTTTTGTCCCCTCCCCTGCCTCTTTTGTCTGTTTCTTTAAGAACTTCTCCTAAATAGAGTCTGTTGCTTGTAGCTCCTTTGCCTGTGGTCCACTATTTATTCGCTGGAACTTTGCTAAGGTGGTAGGTTTGAGGGAGGGAAGAGGGTCTATAATGTTGTGATTAAACTTCGGTCTTTCACTGGGCTTGTGTCCCTGAACTGTGACCTTCACAAGTGTCCCTGACTCTTTTTTTCTCCCCTCAGGTAAGACAAAAAGGGTAGAGGAGACTGGAGTTGGGTCAATGCCCTTCTTCCAAGTAGGATAAGGAGTTCATAAAGTCTTTTTCCTTGAGGAGCAGCCCTTCATTATGGGGAAAAACTCAGAATGTATTTCAGAATGGTTACTTTCCTCCTCCCTTTCTCAGAACGTAAGGGTGTTTTCTTTGAAGAGTCCCTGTGAGAACCTGCTGGGGTTCCTGGAAGTGAAATTTGTGAACTTGTGGCAGATCTTTTTCTCTTCAGGTGAGTCCACTCTCAGCCTCCAGCAACTCGCCAGAATTTCCATCTAACTGCTCTGCTCCAAGTGAATTGGTCTCGTTTGTGATTTTCTATATTCACTTTATTTCTCCAGATCTTGAGGTGGTGGTTTGCCCTGTGACCTCAAACCTGTAATGGGTCCAGGAAAAGTTGCTAATATTCAGGTTCTTTGGCTTTTTTCTTGTTGTAAAAATCAGAGCAACTACTTCCAAGCTCTTCACGTGTCAGAGCTGACACTGGAAGTTTAATATCTTTTTTATAATTAAAAATTATATCAAATTTTGTATCTTTTCAAACTTAGGGCCAAGGGGAATATCTTTTTTATTATTAAAAATATGTAAAACTCTGTTTTTTCAACCTTAGGACCAATATAAAATTTACACTGAGTTGCTTAGTTAAGATGATTTTAAGGTGCATAAAACTGAACATACTTTTCAGTTCAGTTCAGTCCCTCAGTCATGTCCAGCTCTTTGTGACCCCATGGACTGCAGCATGCCAGGCTTCCCTGTCCATCACCAACTCCCAGAGCTTCTTCAAACTTATGTCCATGGAGTCAGTGGTGCTATCCAACTATCTCATCCTCTGCCTTCCCCTGATCTTCCTGCCTTCAACCTTTCCCAGCATCAGGGTCTTTTCCAATGAGTTGGCTCTTTGTATTTGGTGGCCAAAGTATTGGAGCTTTAGCTTCCAGATCAGTCCTTTCAATGACTAGTCAGGACTCATTTTCTTTAGGATTGACTGGTTTGATCTCCTTGCTGTCCAAGGGACTCTCAAGAGTCTTCTCCAACACCCCAGTTCAGAAGCATCAATTCTTCAGCATTCAGCTTTCTTTATAGTCCAACTCTCACATCCATACATGACTACTGGAAAAACCATAGTTTTGACTAGACAGACCTTTGCTGGCAAAGTAATGTCTCTGCTTTTTAATATGCTGTCTAGATTGGTCATAGCTTTTCTTCCAAGGCACAAGCATCTTTTAATTTCACCATCTGCAGAGATTTTGGAGCCCAAGAAAATAGTTTGTCACTGTTTCCATTGTTTCCCCATCTATTTGCCATGAAGCAATGGGATTGGATGCTATGATCTTAGTTTTTTGAATGTTGAGTTTTAAGCCAGCTTTTTCACTCTCCTCTTTCACTTTCATCAAGAGGTTCTTTAATTCCTCTTCACTTTCTGCCATAAGGGTGATGTCATCTGTATATCTGAGTTTATTGATACTTCTCCCAGCAATCAGGATTCTAGCTTGTGCTTCATCCTGCCCGGCATTTCACATGAGGTCTGCATATAAGTTAAATAAGCAGGGTGACAATACACAGCCTTGATATACCCCTTTCCCAATTTTGAACCAGTCCATCATTTCATGTCCAGTTCTAACTGTTGGTTCTTGATCTGCATAGGAGGTCATTATTAGGAGGCAGGTAAGGTGGTGCTATTGCCATCTCTTTAAGAATTTTCCACAGTTTGTTGTGATCCACACAGTCAAAGGCTTTAGCATAGTCAATGAAGCAGAAGTAGATGTTTTTCTGGAATTTTCTTGCTTTTTCTATGATCCAACAGATGTTGGCAATTTGATCTCTGGTTCCTCTGGCTTTTCTAAATCCAGCTTGAACATTTGGAAGTCTTGGTTCAGGTTCTGTTGAAGACTGACTTGGAGATCATAATGTAACCACCAGCAAAATGTTAGGGTTTAGAAGTAATTATACTTATCTTTAAAATAGACCATGCTTTCTACCTTTATGGGCTGTTTTTTAGAGGAGTGAGGTTGGGAGACAGTATATCATTACCAGTTTTTTTTTTTTTTTTCACATTCACCATGTAATTGTAAAATGTACATAGTTTATTAAACCACATACTTTTAAAGTAGTCAAATCTCAGTTATTCAAAGGCTGGTTTTACTTATAGATTGTCAGTAGCTATGCTTTCTCATATTTCACTGGAGTGTCTGATTTGGGTCAGTGTTCTTACTCAAATAAGACTTCCTAAAGTGGTTGGGAGTGGGGAAAAAAAGAGGAAGGGAAAAAAAATCCAAGCCCTTTTTTCTCTGTTAGAAGTATCAGGTAAGAAGTGAGGAAAAAAATAGAAACTAATAAAGTGAAGTGTCGAGATTGTGGAAATGAGTTAGACTCTACCCTAGACTGTTGTTATTGTCCCTAATTGAGTAGGGGATATAGAATTTAAGACTGGAAACAGTTTGGTGAATGTTATTAAGGGAAAGACCTTGCAAAGTATGAGATTCATTCTCTTCACCTTGTGAAAATTTTCACTCCATTCACAATGGCTAGCAGAGTTTTCAAAGCCTTTAAATCATTTTCATCATCAGAAAAGGTTATCCTATTCAAAATTTGACAGTCTTCTAAAAACCTACTTCTGTGACAATATGCCTTCACTAAAGAAGAAGGGTTATACATTAGCATTTTGGGTGTTATCTCTCAGTTCCTATGAGCTATATAATGAGGTCTTAAATTATTTTCCTGCAGATGATCAGGTGAATCTATGGAGCTTTGTTTCTGAAGAGCACAGTACAAGCTAAGTTGGAAGACAAATAAAAATGCTTCCATAAGAATTAACATTTAATTGGCAAAGTATAGCTCTGTGATTTGCACTTACAAGAAAATATCATTTAAAACAGTTCAGATGTTAGTTTATTGTTACTGCTTTCAAAACACCCCAAAGTTTAGTGGCATAAAATGATAGTAATTTTTACTGAGTTCAAACTTGTACTACTCCCCACACAACAGGCCAGTAAAACAGCAGATGAGTTACTGGGTCAAGGAATAGAGACTTCATTCAGAAACTCAGCAGACCAAGAAGATGGTGGACTCACGTCCCAAAGAACCATCTTGCCTGAGTTAGAATGCAGGCTTCTTTTATAATAAAAGGGGAGGGAGTAAAGTCAAACATTTCCTGATTCCAGTCAACCTCTGGAAGGAATGTGTTCATTGCATCCTTCCAGCAGCCATTCACAGGTGGGCCTGGTCAGGGTGTTTCCTGTGAGCTCAAGGTATTCTAGCTCATGCTTATTACTGAGGAGGAAGGGGTCGCAGAGATGGGCCATTTTCAGCTTATAGGCAATCTCCCTTTAGTGATAAACTCATACTAGAACACAAAGCTTCTTCTCTATTACATAATCTTTTGTCTTTCATGGTTTTTGTAGGTCAGGGATTTGAAAAGGGCCAGATAGGGTAAGTTCTTTCTTGAGGATTACAGGAAGTGGCAGTCAGATGCCAGCAGGAGCTGCAGTATTAATTATCAAAGCATGCCTGGGTTGGGCTTCACTCAGCAGGCACTTCAATGCTGGCGCCTTCCATGCAGGCCTCTGCAGCGGGCAGCTTGAGTGTTCTCATGGCGCAGTTACTGGTTTCCCCCCAGAGTAAGCAACCGTCTTAGAACCCAAACACCTAAGGTAGAAGTTGCAGTGCCTGCTATAACCTCACCTTGAATTTTACGGCAACTCCCACTGTGTGCTGTTGGTCACCAGGAGTGTGATTCAGCACAGGAGTGTGCTGAGCAGAGCATAAATTGAAGGAGGCATGGCCCACTGCTGCCTGAATTTCCATTGTTTTTTTTTTTTTTTTTATGAGCATGCAATAATTGAGTTTAAATTTTTTATTTATTTTTGTAATAATTTATTTTTAAATGTGTTATTCAAAATTACTTCTCTCCACAATCATTCCTTAGAGGTAAACCCATCACTCTTCTGCGACTATTTCATTTTTATATAGTTCAGTAGCATAGGAGAAGGCAATGGCACCCCACTCCAGTACTCTTGCCTGGAAAATCCCATGGACCGGAGAAGCCTCGTGGGGTGCAGTCCATGGGGTCGCTAAGAGTCAGAGACGACTGAGTGACTTCACTTTCACTTTTCACTTTCATGCATTGGAGAAGGAAATGGCAACCCACTCCAGTGTTCTTGCCTGGAGAATCCCAGGGACAGCGGAGCCTGGTGGGCTGCCGTCTATGGGGTCACACGGAGTCGGACACGACTGAAGCGACTTAGCAGCAGCAGCAGCAGCAGCAGCATAATGGAGGGGGTTTCCTTAGTAACTTAACTGGTAAAGAATTTGCCTGCAAAGCAGGAGATTCCAGTTAGATTCCTGGATGGGGAAGTTCCCCATAAGAAGTTATAGATTACCCACTCCAGTATTCTTGGGCTTCCCTGATGGCTCAGAAGGTAAAGAATCCGCCTGCAGTGAGGGAGACCTGGTTAGATCCCTGGGTTGGGAAGGCACCCTAGAGGAGGGCATGGCAACCCACTCCAGTACTCTTGCCTGGAGAATCCCATGGACAGAGGAGCCTGGCGGGCTGCAGGCCACGGGGTCGCAGAGAGTCAGACAGACGGAGCCACTGAGCAGAGCACAGCAGCCTAAGGGACTGGATTTTATTCTCATTTTTCTCTCATCAATATTATTCTTAAAAATAGAAGTAGAAAAATGTTTATCATATCAATATGAAAAACTTGTCAGAGTCATTGACTAAAATCCAGTGCTATGTCTATAGGAAAACAGTCCACATCTGTATTTCCTAAGAGGTTATTCTGTGTGCAACGTTTCAAGGTTAGATACAATTGTGATATTCTGGGTCTTGCAAACATAAACAGACTTTGTTTTATTTTTTAGCTGGATTCTCTCACAGCACTAGTCTTTAATATGCTACATTCACTTTAGATTTCTAAGAAGGGAATATAATATGGACCATTTTTCAAAGTTACAGGACCATGGGACAGTTTCCCCTTAGGACATTTTGCATTGGTGTTTTGTGAAATATATTCTACGAAGTGCTTAAATATGTTATTTCACCCATGTGTTCTCTGTCTGTTTAAAGCTTAGTGTTGCCAGAAGTATTTGGGTTTAAATCCTTTTGCATGCCTTCCTGTAATTCATTTCTGCTTGCTGCACCCAGCATATTCTTTTAAAATGCAGCTATCCCCCAACTGAATCCAAAAATTCAAATGAAATTCCAGTTTTGCTTATGGTCAAGTCCAGTCTCCTTCATGAGCACTTGCATGGTCTGGCCCCTCCATGAGACGGTGTGCGCCCGTCTTCTCTGCATCACACTGATCCTCCCTCGGTGTTCACTGCTTCCTATGCCTTTCCCACCTGGGGGTACTTCATTTGGCTCTATCTTCTACCCTTTTAACAGCTCTGTGTATCTGATTCCAGCTAATCCTTCAGATCTACATTCAGGTGTTAATTGAAGTTTGCCTCACTAATCTTACTTGGTTAAATCTCCCAACTATAAGCATGTTCTACACTTTGAAGTACTTATAATATTGACAATTTTGTAATTATTTGTGGTATTATTTGATTACAGTCTGTCTCCCACAGTAAATTATATGCTCTCTTAAGGCAGACAATTTTCCCCACTGTATTAGATGTTCCATCATTATTTGTAACAGACTAAAGGGACTGCTATCAGAAATACCCCTGTTCTTTCTGTCAGCATTCTTGTGCGGGTTCAGACTTTTATCATTTCTCCCTTAAATTGCCGTTGACACTTCCTAGTAAATTTCCTTCATTCCAATTTATCCACTTTCTACTTCTTATTGAACACCACAATCAGACTCCTCTTCTGAAACTACAATAATCCATATGTTACTCTTTTATGAAAATGCTTTAAATGGCTCTTCAGGATTCAGAGAAGGATTTACAAACTCAGAAAACACCAGGTGAGGTCAAGTGGAAAACATCTGCTGCTGTTAAAACCTTCAGACCACCAGTTTATGACCTCGATTTATAAATGTTTAAATATGATGTCTAAATCCCTTAGCTTTATGCTCAGGACTAAGATCAGAATTTAACTTGAATTTCCAGTTCTAATCTGCTAAACTGATACATCAATCACAGTTTCAGTCAAAAATCGCCTCTCTGATGATCACCTCCTGAACAACTTTCACCCTAACTTCCAGACAACTCTCTGGTCACCACATTCCTTGGGCTTAGAATCCTCTTCTTCCAGATATGTGCCTTTCAGAGCCTTCAAAAGCAGGAATGTTTCTTATCTCCTAAATCACTGCCCTCCACCCCCCCAGCATTTATTTCTATCCCTTCATTGCTAATTAGCACTAAGATATTAAGGTGCAACAAAAATATCACTACTATCAGCATTTCCTTGTCCAAAATGTCCTTATTTAGAGAAAGCTTAATAAATGTTTATCAATTATTTTCTTTAACATTCATCAGCAGCTGTAGTTAACAGGCGAAAAGGTAGCAAAAACTCCTGGGAGCATTACTTGTTAAGCTGAGAATTTGTCATTTTTATTTATTTTCTTCAGCGAAGCCACCAAAGCAAGTTTCTTCAATTTCCCTATTATTAACACCAATATGTATTCATTCAACTGTGTTTAAGACACTATAAATATTAGAAAAATAAAATAGCTTTTAGGATGAAAGTATAGCCAAAAGGGCTGCCATCCTATTCCATAGAAAACAATGGAGAAATTTTACTTAAATTATTTCTGCTGGTTCCAGGGAAAAGAATGCATGAAATAAATTTGAGATAGAGCATTGTGAATGATGCTTGTCTGGAATGTATAGAAAATATTGAACAGAGCAGCAAACCAGTTTCCAAGGAAAGTGCCGTGAAAATCCTGGTAATAATCCAGTAGTAAAGCATTTCTGAGCTGGGTTGGCAGTTCCATCAGTGATGGACTGGAATCTGAAAGGACCTGTGTGGTGGTGGGGAAGAAATGCAGCCATAGCAGAAAGTAAGGACTTCAGAGCAGAGTCAGGACTTCGATGTTACTGTTGGATCCTAGAATTATTGACCTATTAAGTTTGCCATGAAGAAAAGGCTAATATATATTGCCCACTTTCATTTAATATACTCTTATTGTGCTTCATTTTGAACAAACACAATCTCTTCATTTAAAGCAGAATCAAGAATAGTCTTATGAATAGAGACACCGAGTTCTTGGAATTTCTTTCTCGCTGGGCACGTAGCATGCAATCAGTCATTAAGAATCTTTTTTTCACACCCAGAAGTAACCACATTAAAAGAACTCACCAGAAGAAGTTCTTAAAATTGTGTGAGATTTTGAAATGTAAATTTTATATTTCACTTCGGTAAATGGTGAGGCAGCATATATATTGTATAAAGGATCTACTACATCCAGTATTCTGTTTGTATGATTCATGTAGGATTTATGTACCATACTATTCAAATTATTATGTGTAATTAATGTTATTGATTTTAATGTAAATATGCTACTTTATTGATTTTTGTGCCCAAAGGCAGCCTCTATATTTTCTTGCATTAATGTAGACTACATTATGACTAATTTCCACATTTTCTCTCCACTAACCTCTGGTCAATTTTCCATTCCTGTGGCATATTAACCAGGTTGGCCCACTGAGCACCATTCCATCCCCTGCTACACTACAGAAACTGGGGGCTTGGATCACACCTGGAGACTCGCTTGAAGCTGGGGTTCTGCATGTTTGTGGGTTCCTCCAAGCAGATAAACCCACAGAAAACTGGAGGCAGAAGTGAGCTATCAGAAGAAAGGGGCACCATAAAGGGAGAGGGTTTCTGCTGGGCAATATGTTTGAGAAAAACTATGCAGTTCATAAGCTGGAGCAGAACAGGTGTCCGGGGTGTCTTAGATGGTAGAATTGGCAATCACATCCTGTAGGCACTTGCAAAAACTTTAAAGCGTTTGGTTTTACATTGAGTGAGACTGGAAACCACAGAAGATTTTGAATAGAGACATCATCTGACTTCATTTTAGAGGAATTGCTTAAGCTGATGTTGAAAACAGATTGTAATGCGGCAGGGTGGTATGACCCGTTTTAAGAGGTCATCACAAAAATCCAAGAGGGAGGTGATGACGGCTCCAGCTGGATGTCAGCAGGGGAATGGGGTGGAGAAGGAAACGGCAACCCACTCCAGTGTTCTTGCCTGGAGAATCCCAGGGACAGGGGAGCCTGGTGGGCTGCCATCTATGGGGTCGCACAGAGTCAGACACGACTGAAGCGACTTAGCAGCAGCAGCAGCAGGAGCAGTGGAATGGGGAGAATAGTCAAAGCCTGGAGGGAGTGGATTGAGAAACTGGCAATGTGGATGTTACAAGTGAGCAAGGTAAGAGTGTTTTGGGCATAAAAGACACATGGGAATATATTGAGAGATAATCAGAGGGCAGTTGTAGGCAGTATAGATAGTGTTTTCAAGGAGTTTTGCTCTAGGAAAGCAAAGCAATATGGTGCTATCTGGCAACAGATTGTCAAAGAAAATCCTTAATTTTTCAGTATGGAAGAAATAACAGTGCATTTTAGTGCTACTAGACAAGCAGAGAAAATGTACTGATGCAGGAGACACCGAAGAGAATTTCTAAAACCATGCCCTCAAGGAGGAGAGAGGAGATGGGGTTCAGGTGGATGTCCTGGCTTTGGGTGGAGGCAGGGATAGCTCGTTCCTAGATGAGAAGGCAGAGCCCATGGGTCCAGATGCAGGAAGGGGCTGGAAGCTCTCTTCTGGTTGCTTCCATTTTGTCAATGAAAGGACTCAAGGGCCTTTTGAGTTTGAGTGAGTCTGAGAGGATTATTGGGTCAATTAGTGAGTAGTTAGACATCAGTGATGTATCACTCTCAGGTTAGTTTAGGCTGAGTCACATCTTTGCCCACTGTCTGGGCATGGATGGATGGAGAGCAGGGAGGGTGAGTAGGAGAATGGAGTCTGAATTTTCCTAGGAGGACATTAGGCAGGAAGTGGGGCAGGGCACAAGGGCCCAATTCAGGAAAACTGGGGCTCAGAAGAGGTGTGGATGGCAGCCATGGGTAGGATCTGGGAAACTATGAAAATCAAAGCAAAACGTGGGGTGGCTTTGGATAAAGAGAAGGGGCTCAGCTTTGTGTGTGTAGGATGCAGAGACCCCATCCCAGGGACAGCTAGATTCCAGCAGAGACCCTCACTCCCATTCCACTTCTGTCTGCTTAGGTGCTAGGGGGGCTAAACTGACACCTGGAAGTCCTTTGTTACCTGGACCTTGAGAATCCCGTTGAAACAAAGAGAAAATTGCAGAATTCAATTTATTTTTGATCTATCCACATAATGGTGGAATCCTATCAATTATTTTAATGTTTTGTCACACAAGCATGTAAATTTAAGCAAATAACTGAACATTGGGCTTATTGAAGTATGGCCTCTGATATCAAAATAATTCAGTAATTTCTAAGTAACACAGATAGTAAAATGCTGTGGTAATACGTTGCCTCTGAACAACTTAAATGTTTGTATACACTATAACATGTTATTCTGGGAGGCATGCAACATGGTAGCTGAGAATGCTGTGTGTTAGAGAGTTTAACATCCAAGATCACAAAGAGATGATTGGCAGATCCAGACCCTGATTCTGATTCAATGAACGTGTACTATGTTGCTATGGGCCAGACACCCTGATGGGTGTCTTCTTTCAGCCTCTTTATCTCCAGCCTGCTGCTCTTTCCAAAAAAGATCATCTCAAGAAAGCTGCATCACCAAAAGGACTATTTTTGTTTTATGCTAAATAATGTGAAACATTGTTCATGCCTTCTATTGACCAATATACTCCCATTGTTTTCACTCTAAGTGAAATAATTAAATCTGCAAATATTTTCACAAAGAGAAGCTATAACTATTTCTTCTTACTGAATTGTAATTGCCTATGTTCCAATTTTTTTTAATATCATCTTCTGAAAAAGTGTTTTATAAAATGGAGACTATTTTTGATTTGTCTGTCAAAGGAGAAAAGTGTTGGTGTTTTTGGTAGTAAGGCAATTAATAGCAGTGAATTCATATCCTGCCATTCCTCCAGTGAATACTCTGTTCTTGACTTCAGACTAACGTGCATGACAGATCAGAGGCAATAAGAGAACTATGCTACTTTTACACCTGCATTCATCTCAAAGGCAGGTGTTTATAGCTACTATATATGGGTGTTCAGATAATATGGTGCATTTTGTCATAACTATGTCAGAGCAAGTAATCAGACTTAAGAAAGAGATCTGTGCTTAAAGAAAACTGTCTAAGTTGACAAAGTTGATCTCTATAAAGAGCTAATGGGTTTGACTCTGTAACTGCATAGGTGGAGAGTGTTATGAAGGCAAAACTTCGAACAATACCAGAGGCAGTGCAGGCTAAAGCTTCAATTATTTACTGTACTAGTGTTTTAAGATCAATATTCCTTTAATTTATACAGTTTGGAGCCAGGATAGGACTTTATGTCTCAGTATTTCACTCTACCATCCATGGAGGTTTTTCTTTAAGAATATATGTGGCTATTTGAAAATTCCATCATGTGTGAGGCTTGGTATGTGTGATAATAAAACATATATATTAAAAGTCTTTCTTTAGGAAACATGGTGCCAGAAATTGGTACACTTGTTATGTTCTAAGTTTATTGATCACGTTTTCTGATTTTCCTCTGCCTAACCATGTTGCTTGCCTGAAACTGGGCTTCTTAATAGAGTAGTGCAAATACCAATGGGCATAATTACTTTAATAAAGAGCTAACACATTAGAAAAATTCCATAGGAATTTTCAGAAACCCATGTTTAAAAATTGGTTTTCCTTTCAAAAATCTAAGCAAACTAGAATTGAGTGATTGAATACCACCTTCCTTTAAATTTTTGTACCATTTTTATTTAGGTTTTGAATGAATAATGCTTTCATATATTTCAAAAATTAAAATAATATAAAAATATATCCATAGAAACACAGGGAATTCTGCTCAATGTTATCTGGCAGCCTGGATGGGAGGGGAGTTTGGGGGAAATGTTTTTCAGTCACTAAGTTGTGTCCTTCTCTTTGAAACTCCATAAACTGCAACACAGCAGCCTTCTCTGTCCTTCACTACCTCCCAGAGTTTGCGCTAACTCATGTCTACTAAGTCAGTGATGCCATCTAACCATCTCATCCTCTGTCATGTCCTTCTCCTCCTGCCCTCAAACTATCCCAGCATCAGGGTCTTTTCCAATAAGTCTGCTCTTTGCATCAGGTGGCCAAAGTATTAGAGCTTCAGCTTCAGCATCAGTCCTTCCAATGAATATTCAGGATTGATTTCCTTTAGGATGGACTGGTTTGATCTCCTTGCTGTCCAAGGGAAGAATCGATACCTGTATATGTATGGCTGAGTCCCTCCACAGTCAACCTGAAACCATCACAACATTGTTAATCAGCTATACTCAAATATAAAATAAAAAGATTTTTAAAAAGATGACCCAGCAATCCCACTTCTGGGCATACACACCAAGGAAACCAGATCTGAAAGAGACACGTGCACCCCAATGTTCATCGCAGCACTGTTTATAATAGCCAGGACATGGAAGCAACATAGATGCCCATCAGCAGACGAATGGATAAGGAAGCTGTGGTACATATACACCATGGAATATTACTCAGCCATTGAAAAGAATTCATTTGAATCAGTTCTAATGAGATGGATGAAACTGGAGCCCATTATACCGAGTGAAGTAAGCCAGAAAGATAAAGACCAATACAGTATACTAATGCATATATATGGAATTTAAAAAATGGTAATGATAACCCTATATGTAAAACAGAAAAAGAGACACAGATGTACTGAACAGACTTATGGACTCTGTGGGAGAAGGCGAGGGTGGGATGTTTCGAGAGAACAGCATCGAAACATGTATATTATCAAGGGTGAAACAGATCACCAGCCCAGGTTGGATGCATGAGACAAGTGCTCCGGGCTGGTGCACTGGGAAGACCCAGAGGGGTGAGGTGGGAAGGGAGGCGGGAGGGGGGATCAGGATGGGAAATACATGTAAATCCATGGCTGATTCATGTCAATGTATAGCAAAAACCACTACATTATTGTAAAGTAATTAGCCTCCAACTAATAAAAATAAATGGCAAAAAAAATAAAAAATAAATTTAAAAAATCTTCATCTCTAAAATGAAAAAAATAAAAAGATATACACAGAGAAGTTTTGCTACTATCTCTGTTTTCCTTGATCTCCAATAAGGAATAGTTGCAAAAAAAGAGAACACATTTATTTATTTCCTTGATACTATTTATTAAGAATCTCTATGCTCTCTGGGAAAGTAGCTATCCTTTTCAAAGGAAGCTCCATTCCAAGTGAAGTCAAGTAGATGTGTTCTTGTTTGCTGTTTCATTGAGTAATTACAACAAATACTGTGCAAACAAAAGCTATAGAAAGCATCTGAGTCTCTTTTTCTCTCTTGGTCTGCACAAACACATAGGCATATCATCTCTAAGAGTGGATGAGTCCATCACTCCATGGATTTCAAGCACAAAAAAAACCACAGTATATACTGGTACATAGGAAAGGATTCAGTTGTTCAAAGGGAGAAATCAAGTCAGACAAAACAGCCCCTGCAGAAGTGACTTCAATAAAAACTACCAAGTTTTAAATACATCTATTGTGTCTCTTCAACAGGACTCAAGGTGGTCTTGCGCTCATATAAACAGAAGAATTAGAAGGTGGGACAGCTGTATTTCAGATGACTTTGATTGTTGAATGTGAAAAAGCAGTCACTGAACAGCAGATTACGTACCACCGAAACCACATCAGTGAGTGGGAAAAGCAGCTCAGGGCACTCTCAGAGAAGATAAAGAAAAATAACTAAGGACTAGGGTTGAAGAATGTGGAGGACAGATACAGAAAATCAAATATAGGCATAATGAAAAATACCAAAACATTTCCCTAGTGTAAATGAGTGTGATGGCCACCTGGACACATTTAAAATGCTGTGTCCTGAGCCCTGTCTTCAGAGAAGCTAGTTGAATATGTGGGGGATTGGACTGAGGTATATCTGTTTTTCAAAATAAGAACATGGAGTCATTTTAATGATATAAAAACTCAGGAAAACACTGCCACAAATTATATATATATATATATATAATTCATATATAGATATAGATATCATTCATATATATAACTATATATGATATTATTTCCAGAGGTTTTAAAAACACGGTCTTCATATTGAAGGGGTCATAAAATACCAAGCAAAATTAATGATGAGACATAGCCTAGTAAATTTAATTTCAAAAATAAAAGGGAAAGTCTTCAAATATCCAGTCAGAAAATCTTATAGAAGGCAAAAAAATCTGTTTTGTCGTATTTCTGTTCTATGACACTAAACACTAGAAGAGGAAGAAGAGTCAGTAATTGTGGCAAAAAAGCGATATTCCCTGAAAAGCCACTCTTCACTGCAGTAGCAAACAATGACTCAAAAAGTGTTTTAACTGCTCACCTCTTCTGAAGTTATTGCACATAGAGGAACATTAATTATAAGTTAGAAATGGAAAAAGTGTAAGCCTAAAATTGCTAACATAGCTTAAAAAGCCAAACATATAATGTATTGAATTAGAATACATGTACTATCCAAAAAGAAAATAATAATGATGATAATCTAGAATTTTTCATTTAGTTTATTTTTGAAAAACATTTTAAATAGTTTCCAACTCTCAGAAGAGTTGCAAGAATAGCATCACGAACTCTGGAAAACCCTTCTCCCAAATTCAAGTTTTGCAACTGTTCTAACAACGTTCTCATAGCAAAAGGTTCCATTCATAACCACAGATTGTATTCAGTTGTGACATCTCTCTAGCTTCCTTCAGTCTAGAAGAATTCCTAGTCTACCTTACTTTCATGACTTTGATATTTTTGAAGGTCAACTATTTTGGAGAAGCTTTCTAAATTTCTGTTTGATATTTCCTCTTGATTATAACCATGTTTTGATTTTATTTGCTTAAGTAATAGAGAAATGATGCTGTATTCTTCTCATTATTGTTTTTTTTTTTTCCTTTAAGGACAGATTATTTCAACAAAATCTTGGAGATATGAAGAAAGGAGGTAAAAATATACTAACCTTTCACTTTACATGTGGTTATCAAGAAACATAATTTACTTTTTAGCTTGATAGACAATACATGTTAAAATGTAATTAAAATTTGAAGGTGATGTGGGTTAGCTGGATGCATAGCACCTGAAATGAAGTTTACATTTTCCATGCTTCTGGGCAAGTAGGTGTAGCCGTGGCAGCAGGAATAAAAGGGAGGAAATCCCAGAAAAGAAAGAGACACAAGGATGAGTCTCCAAATCTGCAGACTAATTTCTCAAATTCTTGCTTAGCTCCAGAACTGCACATGCTCGGAAGATGCCAGTATGCCCCAGGGGAAAAACAGCAGTTGGAAGGCTGGAAAAAAAAAACAAAAACAAGCAGTTCAGAAATTTTAGCAGCTACCCTGATGCTGGAGAGAGAGAGTTTGAAGTTTGATTCCCATCAGTTTAATGGTGTTTGGGAAACACCCCAGGTTTTCCATGGAATCCAGAAAGCAATGTTTAGGAATGAGACCCATGTCTCAGGAGTAAGGGCAGAACTGGAATGGACCTGCTTTATTTAGCAAAGCCTGAAACCATGCCGCCACATGACCAAGGTGATCTGCCACCAATTTAATTGTTTCAGGGAAAAAAAAAAAATCAATACTTTTCAGAGGAAGATAACGGTTTTTTACTAGAAGCCAAGTACACAAATAAATTAGTAGGAGGGAACAGCTCAGAAATAAACCCAAATAAGCATAATGTATTAGGCAGTACTAGGTTTGATTGCATTTAACTGGAGAAAGAAACAAAACAAGATAATTGCTGTTTAAAAGTTCCACAATTTACCTTCTACCAGTCTTTGCTGTTGTTGTTCAGTTGCCCAGTCATGCCCAGCTCTTTGTGACCCCGTGGACTGAAGCATGCCAGGCCTCTCTGTCCCTCACCATCTCAAGTTCACATCCATTGCATAGGTGATGCCATCCAGCCATCTCATCCTCTAACACCTTCATCTCCTTCTGCCCTCAATCTTTCCCAGCATCAGGGACTTTTCCGATGAGTCAGCTGTTCTCATCAGATGAACAAAATATTGAAGTTTCAACTTCAGCATCCGTCCTTCCAATGAGTGCTCAGGGTTGATGTCCCTTAAGATTGAATGATTTGATCTCCTTGCTGTCCAAGGGACTCTTAGAAGTATTCTCCAGCACCATAGTTCCAAGGCATCAATTCTTCAGCGCTCTGCTTTCTTTACGGTCTAGCTCTCACAACTGTACATGACCACTGGGAAGACTGTAGCTTTGACTAGATAGACCTTTGTTGGCGGAGTAATGCCTCTGCTTTTTCAGCACACTGCCTAGGTTTGTCATAGCTTTCCTGCGAAGAAGCAAACATCTTCTGATTTCATACAATAAAAAAATTTCTAGACATATGATAAAACAGAAATTGTAATTCATAGTCAAGAGGAAAATATGGTTAATAGAAACAGAACAACAAATCACCCAGATGATAAAATTAGCATGATTAAAATGTTAGAAAGTCTACATGGAAAATATGGAAGTAATGAGAAGGAATTAAGAAATTTCAGGCAGAAGAACCAAATGGAAATCCTAGAACTAAAAAATTACAATCTCCAAATAAAAATTTAATTGTTTGATATTAATAGATTGTATATGAATCACTGTTTGGCAAAAAAAAAATTAGATTTCTACCTGACACCTTATATCAGGTAAAAACATGTAAAGGAAAAAGTATGTAATTTTTATGTAAAATTATAAAATATTATTGTAAAATATTTAAAGTAAATCATGGAATATTACACAAAATATAGGTAATATTTATATTATCCCAAGATGGGGAATGCTATTCTCAACATGGCACCAAACATACAAGCAAGTTTTTAAAAAGTGAAAGATTTCATGGATAAATATGTTTTTATTATAAAATTAATATCCCCTCAAGTTAAAATATAAAGTATAAAAAAATGAAAAGTATTGGTAGCATATATATGTTACTGGTTTTATTGGACTGGCCAAAAAGTTCATTCAGGTTTTTGGAAAACTTGAACAAGCTTTTTGGCCAACACAATATTATAAAAGTATCAATTAAAAAGTCACGTTTCAAATAGAAAAGGAAGCAAGGACAAGGGAAAAACTTGGTAAATGAAGTATAAATGGAGAAGAAAGTATAAGTGGATTAGAAGCATGTGGAAAATGTCCCATCTCAACAGTAGTGAAAGATGCCACTGAAAACACAGGGCTTGCCATTCCATAGCTGTCAGGTTAGAAAGTTTATAATGTTTACAAGATTGGTTGACAGCAGTGTGGAGACTGGGCAAACACAGTTTGAAACGCAGGCTAGTACAACCTTTCTTCAAGTCATTCGTGAAGCTATGCATGAATATCAGTATAACTACAGCATTCTTAGACTTAACATTTTAATAATTCTAAAAATTTATGCAAAGGAAAGAAGTATATGAAGATAGATATTCAATGATATAAAAATGTGCATATTTATAGTGCAAAAGAAAAACTCTAGTCCATTGACATTTAAAGTGGTTATTGTTAGGTATATACTTGCCACGTTGCTACTTGTTTTTGTAGTTCTTTTCTGTTCTTTTTGTTTCTTTCCTTGTGGTGTGATGATTTTCTCTAGTTGTTTCTCTATCTATTTGTATTTGCAGGTTTTTTTTTTTTTTTTCCTTTTTTTTTTATTATTATTATTATTTTTTTCCAGTGGGTTTTGTCATACATTGATATGAATCAGCCATGGATTTACATGTATTCCCAATCCCGATCTCCCCTCCCACCTCCCTCTCCACCCGATTCCTCTGGGTCTTCCCAGTGCACCAGGCCGGAGCACTTGTCTCGTGCATCCCACCTGGGCTGGTGATCTGTTTCACCATAGATAGTATACATGCTGTTCTTTTGAAATATCCCACCCTCACATTCTCCCACAAAGTTCAAAAGTCTGTTCTGTATTTCTGTGTCTCTTTTTCTGTTCTGCATATAGGGTTATCGTTATCACCTTTCTAAATTCCATATACATGTGTCAGTATGCTGTAATGTTCTTTATCTTTCTGGCTTACTTCACTCTGTATAATGGGCTCCAGCTTCATCCATCTCATTAGGACTGGTTCAAATGAATTCTTTTTAATGGCTGAGTAATATTCCATGGTGTATATGTACCACAGCTTCCTTATCCATTCATCTGCTGATGGGCATCTAGGTTGCTTCCATGTCCTGGCTATTATAAACAGTGCTGCGATGAACATTGGGGTGCACGTGTCTCTTTCAGATCTGGTTTCCTCAGTGTGTATGCCCAGAAGTGGGATTGCTGGGTCATATGGCAGTTCTATTTCCAGTTTTTTAAGGAATCTCCACACTGTTTTCCATAGCGGCTGTACTAGTTTGCATTCCCACCAACAGTGTAAGAGGGTTCCGTTTTCTCCACACCCTCTCCAGCATTTATTGCTTGTAGACTTTTGGATAGCAGCCATCCTGACTGGCGTGTACTGGTACCTCATTGTGGTTTTGATTTGCATTTCTCTAATAATGAGTGATGTTGAGCATCTTTTCATGTGTTTGTTAGCCATCTGTATGTCTTCTTTGGAGAAATGTCTGTTTAGTTCTTTGGCCCATTTTTTGATTGGGTCATTTATTTTTCTGGAATTGAGCTGCAGGAGTTGCTTGTATATTTTTGAGATTAATCCTTTGTCTGTTTCTTCATTTGCTATTATTTGCAGGTTTTTGATTTGTGGTTAGCATGCGCTTCATATGTGTTATCTAACTGTATCTACTCCTTTTAAACTGTCATTTAACTTCAAACATTTTATAAAGATCATTTTTTACTCTCCTTTTGCATATTTTTGTGTCTTAATGTTATATTTTATGTTTCCATGCTAATCCCTTCACTGTATCGTAGTTATACATTTGTAGTTGATTTTACAGTTTTTGCCTTTTAACCTCGTCCTAGCTTATTTAAATGAATGGTCCACGGCTTTTACTATACATTTACCTTTCCTAGTGAATTTTTCCTTTCCTATAACTTCCTCCTTTTTGTAGTGACCTTTTGTTTTCTATCTCAAGAAGACCCTTTAATGTTTCTTTCAGGATAGGTTTAGTATTGAAGAATTCTTTTGGCTTCAGCTTGTCTGAGAATTTCCTTCTCTCTCCTCTTATTTTAAATGATAATTATGCTAGGTAGGGTATCCTAGTTTGTAGGCTTTCTCTTTCGGGAGTGAACATATCTTGCTGCTGCCTTCTGACCTGCAAAATCTCTGCAGAAAAGTCTTAGTATTATGGTCGTGGGTTCCCTTGTAACTGACTTGTTGTTTTTTCTATTTCTGCCTTTAACATTCTGTCTTTATCTTTCAGTTTTGCCACTTTAATTATGAAAAGGCTTGGTGTGTGGATCTGTTTGGAACCCTCTGTGCTTCCTGAACCAGGATATCAGTTTCCTTCTTCAGGTTCAGAGGGTTTCAGCCACAATTTCATCAAATGCTCTTTGGTCCCTTTTATATTCTTTGGGGATCATATAATGCAAATGTTGGTATGACTAATGTTGTCACAGAGGTCCCTGAAACTGCTTTCATTTTTTAAATTTTTCTTTCTTCTGTTCTTATTGGGTGATTTCCATTATTCTGTCTTCCAGGTCATGTATGTGTTCTTCTGTGCTGCCTACGCTACGGTTAATGAGACTGACCCTTGCCAAGTCATGCTTCATTGATGCAATGAGTAAAACCATTAGTAATTATAACGTAGATACACGCTTCTTGCTATGATATCTCTAATATGTTAAGTGAGGAAAATCAGGTTTCAAAGCAAAATGCACAGTATGATCATATTGTGTTAATAATTAACATTACACACATTCATATAGATGAGTACAGAAATAAATCTCAGGTTTGCTAGATATACAGTAAAAAAAATCTCTTGTGATTTGAACACCCACAGATTACCATGCTTAATATTTTGAGCCTTATTATATGACTGAGCGACTTCACTTTCACTTTCACTTTTCAGGTTTGCTAAGCAAAATAAAATTTAAAGATGGTTTCTGTAGACTTTTTAGGCGCTCCTTGTGTTCTGGCTATATGCCTTGTTGTGAGCATATTGAGTAAAATAACCTTTAGAAAAATGAAGGCTACTGCCACATAGCAATTAGCATCACATTTGAGGGGCACTTTGGGTTAAATAGTTTCTGGTGGGTTGGTGTGCTTATTGCGTATAATGCTGTCAGTAGGGGAAAATGTGTCTGGGGTTCCAATAACATTCTCAGGGATAAAAAGTACTGCAGGACAGGAACTTCTCATTCTGTTCTAGTCACTCTGTCCCTTTGGCAACCATTTGCTCTTTGGGCCATTATGAGTCTCTGAATAAACAAGAGACAATCTGTGTTCGTACTTTGAGTGGCAAGTTTAATTCAGACAATCTGAAAATTTGAGAAAAAGATTCCATCCACTCTCTCCGAGCCTTTTTTCTGCTCAAGTCAGCTAAATTCTTCCAACTTTCCACAGCCACAGTGGGGCTCAAACTTGTGCACACGGAGCTCTTTTGGCACGATTCAGTGCCAGCACCCCGTGGAACTCAGTCCTAAGCTGTCAAGAGCTCCTTTTAGAATCACATCTTTGGTTTCCTGGGTGATATAGGCAACTGCACTCATGTGAGAACAATACACAACTTTGTTACCAGGAGTGTGAGCTGCTTGAGTTCTGCACAGGAAGGAAGGAAAGCAGAACCTGCACTGCATTTAGATTAAGCTTTGTGGAAAGAATGTGGGGAATTAAACTTGGAATATGGCATTTGGCACTGAAATATTAAAATAAATGTCCATAGGAACAATATAGTTAAAGCACAATGAGTGAATAAACCTCTTTCTTCTCTCCCCACTTTGGAAAAGTACAGGCCCCTTTTAGCTATTGGTGTTGATTTTTTAAAAATTGTTATTACAAGTCATCCTTACTTTGCACTGCTGTGCAAGCTGACACCATGCATGGAAATCTTAACCACAATTGAGAAAACTTATGATTGCTCTGTGACTATTAGAAATTGTCACTAAAATCTGTTACCTTTGGTCTTAAGTGCAGAGGGAACTGTTTTTAAAGACTAAAACTAATATTTGCTTAATATACTGCTATTTAAAGTGTTAGAAAGTATTTCTTTATTTATTAAAAAACAACTTATCGGGATTGGGAATACATGTAAATCCATGGCTGATTCATATCAATGTATGACAAAACCCACTGGGAAAAAAAAAAAAAATGAAAAATAAATAAATAAATAAAAAATAAATAAAAATAAATAAATAAAAAACAACTTATCAAGGGTAGCTTTAACAATGATGCCCTTACTGTTGCACAACTGCCCTGGCCAATTATCACATTCCTTTTTAGGTCTGGATCAACTTCCCATTTGTAGCCTTTCGATGTTGTGAAATATCTTCAAGAATTCTTTTGGGAAGACATTTTGCCAGCATCACTTCCTCTGAGACATCACCCTTCTTTTCCTCACCACCATTTCCTCCTGTCTATCAACAGCCTCGCCTCCACCAGGCTTTCTGGCTGCAGGTCTGGAGCCTCCTCAGTGGTATCTGTGCCAGCATCCCCATAGTCAGTGAAACTCCATGTGAGTTCCAGTCAAATATCTCTCCCCATGTAATCACTTCTGGTTTCTTTGCTGTTCTTCCATTTGTGTTGATCAGTTCCCTCTTTGATGATCCATTTTAGGAACAAGTCGCATGAAAGGAGCTGGATGTCTTTTGGAATCACCTGGAGACACCACTGCAGGAACAAAAGGGATGGCATGATGTTACTGCAACTACCCTGATGCACGTATGCACGCATGTGTGCTCAGCCATGTCCAACTCTGTATGACGCTATGGTCAGTAGCCCACCACACTACTCTGTCCATGGGATTTCCAAGGCAAGAGTGCTGGAGCAGGTTGCCATTTCCTTCTCCAACCCTGATGCACATATAGCCTGAAATATCATGTCATCTATAGGCTCATTCACCTCATTAACAGCAGTAAAGTCAATAATTTTCATAATTTGAGAACCATTTACATGTAAACTCCTCTACTAATGAGAAGTGCCAGTAGTAGAACCTACTACTAATAACCTAGAATGAGAGACAAGGAGGCAACACAAGCATGTGCTTTCCTACCTGTGAACTGAATGGGCTTCTCAATGACAAGCTTTGAAAGAAGCGACATGACTGGTGATGATCATGATGCACACCTGTGGTCTCTTATTTACTAGGTGATTTATGGATGGCAGCAGGCAGCCAGGTGAGTGCTTCATTCATTTGCTCACAGTGATGACAACAAGGTAACTGAAACTTGAACTGTGTGGTTGGGGTCTGTTGCTTTTAAAACTAAACTGTGGTGACTAGAGTTCTTACAAAGTGAGGATGGCCAGTCCTGGATCAGAATTACATCCTCAAAACTTAGGTGAGAGGAGACACAGCTCTGTGGAAAAACCAGAGCCACTTCTGAATTTCTAGGGGCAGGACTCTTCTGAACTGTCGAATCTGAATTTGTGGATTGAATAACAAATCACTTTGATGTCAGCATAATCCTAAAGACTCAGTTGCATGAACGAGCTGTCACATATGCCAATGAAAGAGACGTAAGAGAAGCAGCTTCGATCCTTGAGTCAGGAAGATTCCCCTGGAGGAGGGCATGGTAATGCACTCTAGGGGAGCCTGGCAGGCTACAGTACATTGGGTCACAGAGTCAGACACAACTGAAGTGGCTTAGTACGTATTGGCAGAATTGTAGAAAGGGAAAAGAGCTGTTCATCTCTGTGTAATCAGAAGGAAATGAGGAAAATTGGAAAAAATGTGGAGTGGTTCTGAACATCATAAGTAAACTGGTTGTTGTTCAGTCACTCAGTTGTGTCCGACTTTTTGCAATCCCATGGACTGCAGCACACCAGGCTTCCCTGTCCTCCACCATCTCCTGGAGCTTGCTCAAACTCATGTGCATTGAGTCAGTGATGCCATTCAACCCCCTCATCCTCTTTTGTCCGCTTCTCCTCCTGCCTTCAATCTTTCCCAGCATCAGGGTCTTTTCCAATGAGTTAGTTGATCGTATCAGGTGGCCAAAGTATTGGAGCTGCAGCTTCAACGTCAGATCTAACAAATATTCAGGACTGATTTCCTTTATGATTGACTGGTTTGATCTCCTTGCAGTCCAATGGACTCTCAGAAGTCTTCATCAACACCACAGTTCAAAAGCATCAATTTGTCTGCACTCAGCCTCCTTTATGGTCCAAATCTCACATCCATAAATGATTACTGGAAAAACCATAGCTTTGACTAGATGGCCCTTCATTGGCAAAGTAATGTCTCTGCTTTTTAATATGCTGTCTAGGTTAGTCATACCTTTTCTTCAAAGGCATGAGTGTCTTTTAATTCCATGGCTGCAGTCACCATCTGCAGTGATTTTGGAGCACAAGAAAATAAAGTCTGTCACTGTTTCCATTGTTTTCCCATCTATTTGCCAGGAAGTGTTAGGACTGGCTGCAATGATCTTCATTTTTTGAATGTTGAGATTAAAGCCAGCTTTTTCATTCTCCTCTTTCACCTTCATCAAGAGGCTCTGTATTTCTTCTTTGCTTTCTGCCATTAGGGTAGTGTCATCTGCATATCTGCGGTCATTGGTATTTCCCCCGGAATCTCGATGACAGCTTCTGCTTCATCCAGCCTGGCATTTTGCATAATGTACTCATCAGTTAAATAAACAGATGACAATATACAACCTTTATGTATGTACTCCTTTCCCAATATGGAACCAGTCCATTGTTCCATGTGTTTTAACTGTATCTTCTTGAAATTCATACAGGTTTCTCAGGAGACAGATAAGGTGGTCTGGTATTCTCATCTCATTAAGAATGTTCCACAGTTTGTTGTGATCCACACAGTCAAAGGTTTTGGGTGTAGTCAATAAAGCAGAAGTAGCTGTTTTTCTAGAATTCTCTTGCTTGTTCTATGATCCAATGGATGTTTGCAATTTGATCTCTGATTCCTTTGCATCTTCTAAATCCAGCTTGAACATCTGGAAGTTCATGGTTTACTGTCGAAACCTGGCTTGGAGAATTTTGAACATTACTTTGCTAGTGTGTGAAATGAGTGGAATTGTGCAGTAGTTTGAACATTCTTTGGTATCGTCCTTCTTTGAAATTGCCACTGCTGAGTTTTCCATATTTGCTGGTATATTGAATACAGTACTTTAACAGCATCAACTTTTAACATTTTAAATAGCTCATCTGGAATTCCATCACCTCCACTAGCTTTGTTCATAGTGATGCTTCCTAAGGCCCACTTGACTTCACATTCCAGGATGCCTGGCTCTAGGTGAGTGATCACACCATCATGATTATCTGGGTCACGAAGATTTTTTTCTACAGTTCTTCTGTGTATTCTTGCCACCTCTTCTTAGTATCTTCTGCTTCTGTTAGGTCCATTCCATCTCTGACCTTTATTGTGCCCACCTTTACTCTTATTTCAACAAGACAAAAGTTTCCCACAGGGCCTCCTGGTATTGAAGGAAGTGGATTACATTAACATTTTCTTCTTGTCTTTTTCTTTGTAGTACAGTGAATGCTTTTTCTGGGGTCTTTATATTACTCCAAAATAGAACATTTAAAAAAAATTAAATGGCTAACATACTATCTGAATAATTAAAGTAAAATTTGAAAGAAGAATAATTTCTAATAAATAGGGTAAACTTTGTGTAGTGAACAAGAAGACTTTTTAAAAATGACTTGTGGTCATTAAATCAATTAGCAAAAACATTTAAAACTTATTTTAGAATAGGAAAGAATTTGTCAAAATAGCTTTCAGGAAAATAATGAGAATACTTAAGAATATTAAACAGTCAAGATACCAGATCCTAATTTTGATGCATTTTGTGAATCAATTTTGGAGGTGGTAAAATGCAGGAATTCCATGAAGCATACAATTATTTGCAGCTTCATGAAAGGCATGCAAAATAAAGGACATAAATGATATGGACAAACAGAAGCAGAAGATATTAAGAAGAGGTGGCAGGAGTACACAGAAGAACTATTCAAAGAAGATCTTAATGACCCAGATAACCGTAACAGTGTGATCACTCACTCACAGCCAGACATCATGGAATGTGAAGTCAAGTGGGCCTTAGGAAGCATCACTATGAACAAAGCTAGTGAAGGTGATGGAGTTCCAGTTGAGCTATTTCAAATCCTGAAAGATGATGCTGTGAAAGTGCTGCACTCAATATGCCAGCAAATGTGAACAACTCAATAGTGGCCACAGGACTGGAAAAGGTCAGTTTTCATTCCAATCCCAAAGAAAGGCAATGCCAAAGAATGCTCAAACTACCACACAATTGCACTCATCTCACACGGCAGCAAAGTAATGCTCAAAATTCTCCAAGCTAGGCTTCAACTGTACATAAACTGAGAATTTCCAGATGTTCAAGCTGGATTTAGAAAAGGCAGAAAAAACTTTATTTTCTTGGGCTTCAAAAATCACTGCAGATGGTGACTGCAGCCATGAAATTAAAGGGCACTTGTGCCTTGGAAGAAAAGCTATGACAAAACTAGACAGCATAATAAAAAGCAGAGACATTACTTTGCCAATGAAGGGCTATCTAGTCAAAGCTGTGGTTTTTCCAGTCGTCATGTATGGATGTGAGAGTTGCACCATAAAGAAAGTTGAGTCCCGAAAAATTGATGCTTCTGTGTTGAAGAAGACTCTTGAGAGTCCCTTGGACAGCAAGGAGACCGAACCAGTCAAACCTAAAGGAAATCAGTCCTAAACATTCATTGGAAGGACTGATGCTGAAGCTGCAGCTCCAATACTTTGGCCACCTGATGTGAAGAACTGACCCTTTAGAAAAGACCCTGATGCTGGGAAAGGTTGAAGGCAGGAGGAGAGGGGATGACAGAGGATGAGATGGTTGGAAGGCATCACTGACTTGATGGACATGAGTCTGAGCAAACTCCTGAAGTTGGTGATGGACAGGGAAGCCTGGCATCCTGCAGTCTGTGGGGTTGCAAAGAGTCAGACATAACTGAGCAACTGCACTGAACTGAAAGAAAGGTAAACACATGAAGTTAATATTAGGTGAGATGATTATAGAAAAAGGGTGCTAGTGGTAAAGAAACTGCCTGCCAATGCATGAGACATAGCAATATGGGTTCGATCCCTGGGTTGGGAAGATCCCCTGGAGGAAGACATGGCAACCCATTCCAGTATTCTTGCCTGGAGGGCTACAGTCCAGAGCATCACAAAGAACCAGACAAGGTTGAGTGACCGAGGAAGCTCAAATTGTACATATAGGAGCAATAAGTAAAATACTGTGAGAACAGGTAAGAATAAATTTGATTTCATCTTCAGCTTTGGTTCTTTCCCAAAGATATTATATTAGAAAATACACAGAATGTGCCTCTGCATCTGAGATTTGCTGGAATAATTGATAGAGTGTCTTGTGAATTGGATTTATTTCCCAAAATGGGTTTAGCGGACTTGGAGAAAGGACAGCTGGGAATACTGCAATCTGGCTGACAAACCAAACCCTTATGATGGATGTGAGTGGGTCCAGCTGGAGGGAGGAAGGAGCTGGTGGAGTGCCTTCCCAGTCACTATTAGATATGATTAGAATTAGCATTTTTATTAGGGAATCTGAATAAGGAGTCAAATTAATGGAAAGGCTGAAAAATGAACTAGGAGCATAGTTTATAGCAGTGGGGAATGTCATAAAATACAGGTAGGGGAAGCTGAAGTATCATGAGAAAAATAAAAGAAAAAAAAAAACAAATAGAAATCTAGTTTTGTAAGATGAATCATTTCCATAGAGAGCTTCATCTGAAGCTTAATTATAAAGTGCTCTGAAAATGCATAATAATAACTAAAGTTACCTGCATAGACAATAAACTTGGGCATACGTTGCGGTCAGGGTTTTGTCATCTGCAGCGAATTAATTATTCTGCCCGCCTACACCCGTATCTCATCTGTACTGAGAAAAGGCCTGGATGAAATGCCTGGATTGGAGCCTCTGTAGCCAGAACTTCATATGTGTTGTCACACACACATCCAAATGGGATTTGACAACAAATCTCATAAATATTCCTATTG
Source organism: Dama dama (assembly GCF_033118175.1). Taxonomy (NCBI): domain Eukaryota; kingdom Metazoa; phylum Chordata; class Mammalia; order Artiodactyla; family Cervidae; genus Dama; species Dama dama. Next base: position 8,896,735 of record NC_083708.1, on the reverse strand, counting down.
ATTATGAGCTAACACTGGACTCCTTTTATTAATGTAATCACAGATATAGCAAATAATCATAGTTTCACCCTAAGGCAAATAAAGGGTCTGTCCTGAGCACCTCCCAGGTTGGGCCCCGAAGGAGGGGTCCTTTATAAGAGGAGTGACAGCAGACAAGCTCCTGAGGAATAGCTCCATGCCTTCCTCTTCCATGTACCTCTGACAGTTTTTTTGTTTCCCCCTCATACATCTGGATACCCAAAGAAAACATGATGCTGGCTGTTTTTAATATCCCAACTCCCTTTTGCATTACAGTTTCAATTCTCTGATTAATTGAGAACCTTCAATGGTAAAGGGATTTCAGTGCTATACTTTTTAAAACCATAGATCTTTCTTTCTATAAGAGTGTTTTCTGAAGCTCTTGGTTGTCCAAGCATGAACCAGGTTGTAGTAGCTCTTATTTAATACCAAATACAAATTCCAAACATTTTTCTAACATTTAACATTTATATAGTTGCTCTTGTGTTCATTTTGATAGTGGAATGGGCAGATGTTTTTAATTGAGCAGCAAATCTAATGTAGCCAGTGAAAACCAAATTGGAACTCATAAATTCACTTAAGAAGGCTTCCTAGGTTACAGCCCCCCTAGGAAAAAAAAGAAGCATTATCAGCAAACTGAATTAAGGGTGAATGTTTTTCTGGTCTTTAAGGAAAAAATTTTCTTCAAATTTTATTTCATTTTTTACCCTTCTGCTCTTAAGTCAGTCAAAATCGCAGTTATAAGAACAATTCTGACAACTTTGCCCTAACAGCCAAGGCATTCACATCGACTCAAATCCATTCTGTCCTAGTGTAACACTTGTTCTATTTTTTAACCTCAGACTATGAGTCCACTCAACAGCCTGACAGATTCTTTTGTTGTCTCATTGTTGCCTCTAAACACACCATGCCCTTCCTTCTCTTGAATAAAAGCATTTTGTGAGTGAAAATGGTATGAAAGTGAATGTCTAACTCTCTAAAATCTTTACCTTTACATCTCTACTGGAAATAAAAAACAAAATGAAAGCAACAAAGTAAAACAAAATAAAATCCCAAGGTAACCAATACAAACAACCCATGGCAATAATAGAGAAAACAATAGTAAAATATCAGGAATTTTAAAGTAAAGGTGCATTCAAATCAAGGGGGAAAATTAACACAAACCATAAAACAAAACTAAAATCTTTTATTGCTTATTTATGGATTTTTTTGGTATAATTATGACTAGCAGTTATCCTGCTAGTTAAACCATATAAGTATTATACAAAGAAACAGATTATTTTATCAATCCTTATAACCTCACGAGAGTACAGTATCATTGCTCCTACTTTGCAGACAAGAAAGGAGACAGAGGGAAGTTCAGAACTTGTCCAGAAACAGAGAGCCTGAAAAGAAGGTGTTGAAGAACCCACAATCAACCAGCTGTTCCCACTCAGTGAGCGCCTTTTATTTCCCATTTTCGGTAACTCCATACTTAAGAATTTAAAAAAGAAACCTATCTCACTCATTTTTAAAGTGAGGTTCAGTGATGCAAAAGACTCAATGGCAGTGCAGAGTGGGACTTCTCAGTGCTAGGTGAAGCAAAGTGTTTGTTCTGTTTTCAACTTTCTAGTTCCAATTTAATCTCCTACAGCACCAGATGAGTGTTTATGTTGAGATGTCCAGACTCTGCAGAGCAAGCAAATGATAGGGAACCTTAATGCAGAGATATGAGAAGAGCTGACCCATTGGAAAAGACCCTGATGCTGAGAAAGAAGAAGGGAGGAGGAGAAGGGGATGACAGAGGATGAGATGGTTGGATGGCATCATTGACTCAATGGACATGAGTTTGAGCAAGCTCTGGGAGATGGTGAAGGACAGGGAAGCCTGGTGTGCTACAGTCAATGGGGTTGCAAAGAGTCAGACACAACTGAGTGACAGAACTGGCTGATATGATAAAATATGATTGATGGGAAGATCTCTTGCATTCTTTCTGATGGAGGGAAGATGCAAATTGATTATGGACATTCACGACCTCTGTAAAAATCTCTTTTGCCAAATAAACTAACATAATCATGGGAATGAGATCTTCCACATTAAGTTTCACCCATTCACAAGGGGAGGGGATACACAGAGTGCTTGCACAGGCAAGCAGCGATCTTGGGGGGCCAGCTCAGGATTCTGGTTACCACATAGTAAGAGAAGCTTCTGTGAAGTTTGTTTTGGCTACATACAGTAGAGGGGGGAAAAATCCCACTGATTATTACATTATCTGTTGACAATGCTGAACTTTCCCCAAAAGATCCTGGGAAACAGCTGTGGTCAAGATAGCTTAACCCTCAGCTTTTTGTGTTTGGGAAACTGCTAGTGAAAAGACTCACTCTTCCCTGTATGACTTCAGTACACAGTTCAGGGATACAGCCTTTGTTTACCTGTGATTAGACAGACGAAGACCTTCCAAATTCTCACTCTGCCTCGTAAATGATTGGCTAGCCTGCTTTGTCTCTACTAATCAATTGCAGCAAAATGCCCATGAATCTGATTTGATCAGATTTGGTCAAGTTTCTCTCCTTCCCCCAGGCCCTTGAACTCTGGTCCACCATCAGCTGACAGTGACTGCAGCCATGAAATTAAAAGACCCTTGTTCCTTGGAAGGAAAGCTATGACAAACCTAGACAGCATATTAAAAAGCAGAGACATTACTTTGCCGTCAAAGGTCCGTACAGTCATGGCTATGGTTTTGCCAGTGGTCACGTGTGTGTAAAGAAGGCTGAGCACTGAAGAACTGATGCTTTTGCACTGTGGTGCTGGAGAAGACTCTTGAGCCTCCCTTGGACCTCAAGGAGATCCAATCAGTCAATTCTAAAGGAAATCAACCCTGAATAGTCATTGGAAGGACTGTTGCTGAAGCTGAAGCTCTAATACCTTGGCCACCTGATGCGAAGAGCCAACTTATTAGAAAAGACTCAGATGCTGGGAAAGATTGTGGGCAGGAGGAGAAGGAAGCAATAGAGGATGAGATGATTGGATGGCATCACCAACTCACTGGACATAAGTTTGAGAAAACTCTGGGAGATGGTGAAGGACAAGGAAGCCTGGGATGCTGCAGTGCATGGGGTCGCAAGGAGTCGGATGTGGCTTAGAGACTAAACAGTAACAAGAGCCCGCATCAGGTCCCCTGCAAGAGTAGACCCACCCCCAGTAACACATCCTCTGACCTACTGTCCTCTCGCTGCTGTGTCCAGCCCATCTTGACATCCGTCTACTTTCCTGGAGCAGGCCCCCTCTGGTTAGCAGATCTGACAATGAGGACATCCTCCCTACCACAGTAGCTCCTAGTCTACTCTCTTGCAATAATCCTTCTGAATAAAGTCTCTCCTTAAATGAAGTGCCGGTGTGGGGGGGTTCTTTTATTTTAACATATATCTGTGCCTTTCAAAGGAATATTCTATTCAACGAATGCAATTTTTTAAGCCATTGCTCTGAAAGCAGGACAATTAATCCTCCATCTCAGCTGCTGTGCACTGAGACAATGGTCCAAATGGGTCCCACAGAAATCTCCACGGAGTCATAGTCCCTTTCCTTGAAGCAGTTAATTAAAAATCACCCCTCTCAGACTCCAGTGAATTTAATCTTGCCAGCTAAAATTAACACAACTAAAAGTAAGTAAGAATTTCAAGGAAGAAAACTTCAAGGAAAGGTCACAACAGTTTTAAATGTATGAGATTGCCATAGATGTTGGCAGTGTGGGAAGACTATTTTTACTTAGAGGCTAAGACGGGATAGAAGTTATTCTACCCCTCTTACTCGGTTGCTCCCTGGCATCCATTAAATAACAAGACCTTATAGCCTATCCAGAAACTATTAAAACCAATACACCTTCATTTGGAGCTTTTTAGATTTCTGATGAGGACAATTTCAAGTTATAACTGGTTTTTAATATTTTTCATAAAGCATAGTAGTTAACCATTATTACTTTAATAACCAACTCTACTATGAGACACAAATAAAAGATGTCAGTTACATTTACAAGGACCAACTTATTCTTTGATGTTAGGTAGGTCCAGGTTTTCAAAACTTCGACTAAGAAAGCTCTTTGGATTATTGAGGAAATTTAGACCTTCTTTGTCAAAGTCTAAGTATTCATTTCAAATTTTGAAAGCCCTATTTCTACCCAGGAGAGTTCACTCACCAGATTAAGAGATTTAAAAAGCAAAATAGAACTCAAAGCTTAAAACGTATGGAGACAGGCAAGTTTTAAAATCTCTCTTGGGCTGAATTCTCAGTAATAAACATTAGATTTTTAGACTTGAATAATGTAATTTGCCATTCAACATCTTTCATACAACATAGTTTATACATGGCAAAGAAAGAAAAACAAATCAACTTAATGCATGTGTGATCTAAGACCTGATATATTTCTCTAACCACTAGCAAAACAGAAAATCTGCTTTATTTAACATCTCTTTTTCTTTGTTGACTTCCCTCAGGGCTCAGACTGTAAAGAGTCTGCCTGCAATGCAGACACAGATTTGATCCCTGGGTTGGGAAGGTCCCTTCTTGCCTAGAAAATCCCATGGGTGGAGAAGCCTGGCAGTTTTCAGTCCATGGGTTCAAAAAGAGTTGGACAGGACTGAGCCACTAACACTAACACTTTTGTATCTTAGCATAAGCATAGTGGTAATTTGATAAAGGATATAAAAAGACTGACTTAATGGGGATTAACTGGGCCCATGTCAAGTCCTGTCATCATAATCTCCACGTATTTCTTGTTCACATAGGAAAACTTTCTTATCTCTCCTTGCTATTCTTTATAACACTGCATTCAGATGAGTATATATTTCCTTTTCTCCTTTGCCTTTCTCTTCTCTTCTTTCCTCTGCTATTTGTAAGGCTTCCTCAGACAAGCATTTTGCCTTTTTGTATTTCTTTTTTATTGGGGATAGTTTTGATCACTGCCTCCTGAACAATGTTACATAGTCACTCCATAGTCCATAGTCATTCAATCAATGTCCATATTCATTCAACATGTCATTCAATGTCCATAGTCATTCAGGCACTCTGTCTATCAGACCTAACCCCTTGAATCTATTTGTCACTTCCACTGTACAGTTGTTAAGGGATTTTATTTAGGTCATACCTGCATGGTATGAAGCACAAGCTGGGATCAAGATTGTCAGGAGAAATATCAATAACCTCAGATATGCAGATGACACCACCCTTTTGGCATAAAGCAAAGAGGAACTAAAAAGCCTCTTGATGAAAGTGAAAGAGGAGAGTGAAAAAGCCAGCTTAAAACTCAACATTCAGAAAACTAAGATCATGGTATCTGGTCACATGAATTCATGGCAAATAGATGAGGAAGCAATGGAAACATCGACCGAATTTATTTTTGGTGCTCCAAATCACTGCAGATGGAGACTGCAGCCATGAAATTAAAAGATGCTTGCTCCTTGGAAGAAAAGGTATGAAAAACCTAGGCAACATATTAAAAAGCAGAGACATTACTTTCCCAATAAATATCCATCTAGTCAAAACTATGGTTTTTCCATTAGTCTTGTATGGATGTGAGAGTTGGACTCTAAAGAAAGCTGAGTGCTGAAGAATTGATGCTTTTGATCAATTGATTTTGGTGTTGGAGAAGACTCTTGAGAGTCCCTTGGACTGCAAGGTGATCAAACCAGTTCATCCTAAAGGAAATAAGTTCTGAATATTCATTGGAAGGACTGATGCTAAAGCTGAAGCTCCAATACTTTGGCCACCTGATGCGAGGAACTGACTCATTGGAAAAAACCCTGATGCTGGGGAAGATTGAAGGCAGGAAGAGAAGGGGATGACAGAGGATGTAATGGTTGGATGGCACCATCAACTCAATGAAAATGAGTTGGAGCAAACTCTGGGAGTTGATGATGGACAGCGAGGTCTGGCATGCTGCAGTCCATGGAGTCACAGAGTCACACATGACTGAGCAACTGAACTGAGCTTATACATAAGGGCTTATAGGTTTTCCCTGCTCTCTTCAATTTACATCTGAATTTGGCAATAAGGAGTTCATGATCTGAGCCACAGTCATCTCCCAGTCTTGTTTTTGCTGACTGTATAGAGCTTCTCCATCTTTGACTGCAAAGAATAGAATCAGTCTGATTTCTGTATTGACCATCTGGTGATGTCCATGTGTAGAGTCTTCTCTTGTGTTGCTGGAAGAGGTGTTTGCTATGACCAGTGCATTCTTTTCACCAAACTCTGTTAGCCTTTGCCCTGCTTCATTTTGTACTCCAAGGCTAAATTTGCCTGTTACTCCAGATATCTCTTGACTTCCTATGCTTGCATTCTAGTCCCCTATGATGAAAAGCACATCATTTTTTAGTGTTAGTTCTAGAAGATCTTGTGGGTCTTCATAGAACTGTTCAACTTCTGCTTCTTCAGCATTAGTGGTCGGGGCATAGACTTGGATTACTATGACATTGAATGGTTTGCCTTGGAAAGGAACTGAAATAAAATACTACATTTTGGACTATTTTGTTGACTATGAGGGTTACTGCATTTCTTCTAATTGATTTTTGTCCACAGTAGTAGATATAATGGTCATCTGAATTAAATTCACTCATCCCTGTCCATTTTGGTTCACTGATTCCTAAAATGCTGATGTTCACACCTGCCATCTCCTGTTTGACCACTTCCAATTTACCTTTATTCATGGACCTAACATTGTAGGTTCCTAAGCAATATTGTTCCTTATGTGGAAAAGCAGAGGAGCCATAGATCAAATTGCCAACATCTTTTGGATCATAAAAAAAGCAAGAGAATTTCAGAAAAATGTCTACTTCTGCTACATTGACTATTATAAAGCCTTCAACTGTGTGGATCACAACAAACTGTGAAAAATTCTTAATGAAATGAGAATATCAGATAATCTTTCCTGCTTCCTGAGAAACCTGTATGCAGGTCAAGAAGCAACAGGTAGAACTGGACACAGAACAACAGACTGGTTCCAAATCAGGAAAGGAGCACATCAAGCCTGTATATTGTCACCCTGCTTATTTAACTTATATGCAGAGTACATCATACAAAATGCTGGACTGGATGAATCACAAGATGGAATCACAATTGTTGGGAGAAATATAAATAATCTCAGATATGCAGATGACACCACCCTTATGGCAGAAAGTGAAGAGGAACTACAGAGCATCTCAGTGAAGGTGGAAGAGGAGAGTAAAAAAGCTGGTTTAAAACTCAGTATTCAAGATGACAGAGGACTAGGACAGGGAGACCAGTTTCTCCCCCACAAATTCATCAAAAGATCATTTGAATGCTGACCAACTTTCACAAAACAAATTCTGAACCCTGACCGAGGATACCAGGAGCCCAGAAAGGCAGCCCAATCTCTTCAAAAGGAGGTAGGACAAAATATAAAAGACAAAAACTGTGACAAAAGATTTGGGGATGGAGACTCATACTAGGGAGGGAGTCGTGAAGGAGGAGAAGTTTCCTCACAGTAGGAAACCCTCTCACAGGTTTGTCTGTGGAGAGTTTTGGAGTCCCAGAGGGCAACATAACCAGGAGGGAGAAAAAAGAAAACCCATAGAATGCACACCTGACTGCAAATACAAGGAGAGAAGGAGAAGTGGCCCAGATGCTTGTGTCAAATATCAGTGAGTTGCAGCTGGGCAGGGAGGCACGGGCTTCATCATCAGTCCTTAGGGTAAGGATCTGGCCTGATCGCCCTGAGGACAATCTGAGGGAGCTAATGTGAGATAGCAACCAAAATGGTGAGATTACCAGAGAGACAACAAACAAACAAACAAACAAACCTTTCCTGCAAAAGGCTCCAATGATGCACAGTGACCCCTGGTGCGCTCACAGAACAAAGGATGGAGCAAATACCAAAGGAGAGCAAGCCAGTTGCCATACAGGGCCCTCCCTCCCCATAGGCAGAGACGCAGGCGAGCAACAGCCAAAGCCAGAAGGCAAGGGGCTGCTGCAATCTCAGCCTCAGAGACCTCATCTTCCCCAAACTGTGAGCAGGCTCCCAGTTGCTAATCATGTCTTCCTGGGATCCTGGATGGTTGACACTTGCCAGGAGTGTCACAGGCTGAGATCAGCTCTCCAGAGGAGACACATCTGGGACTGTGCTCTCAGGACACACCCCGGGAATCTGAGCGATCTGGACTGGGAAGGTGATTAAGACACACGGCTCACCTGGGACAGTGCACTCTCCAAGCACCTGGTCCCCTGAGCTGTTCAGACCTGGGACGGGCCTGTGCCCTTGCAGAGCCCCTGAGACCCTGAGCAGCTTGGACCTGGGAAGTGCACGGAATGCAGGGACCACTGGGTACAGAGCCCTTGCAGAGCATCCTGGAGCCTGAGCAGTGTAGACCCGGGAAGCACACAGTGCCTTGGGATGTGGCATGGTCCTTCCACTGCAAGCACTCCCCACACACGCCATCATTATTTGTTTGCTGTGTTCCTCCCTCCCCACAACACAACTGAACAAGTGAGCCTAAATGAGTGTCCACCTTTGCTGCCTGTGCCAGGGCAGAAATTAGACACTGAAGAGACTTGAAAACAGAGGAAGCCAAAATAAACAAAGGGGGAACCGCTCTAGAAGTTACAGGTGCAAAAGATTAAAACCCTGCATTTAATACTGAAGACTGTGTATTTGATGGGCACCTACAGACCTTGAGAACAAGTAAAAGCCAGAACAAGGGACCATCTGACCCCGAACTGACCCCACACTGCCCACAACAGCTCCAGAGAAATCCCTAGATATATTTTTATTATTATCACTTTTTAATTAAAAAAAAAAAATTTAGTTCTTTATAACTCCTTTAACTTTCATTTTTACAGCCTTTCAAAAAAACCTATTTTTTAAAAAAACAAATTCCATATGTATTTTTTTAATTTTTGTGATTATCTTTTATATTTTTCTATTGTATTTTTGAGAGTCTAAACTCTATTCTAGGTTTTTAATCTTTGCTTTTTGATATTTGCTATCAATTTTGTACCTCTAAGAATCTAATCTTCTGTATCCATTTTAACTTAAGGATTTGATTACTGGCTAGATTGCTCTCTCCCCTTTTGACTCTCTTTTCTCCTCCAGACTTCCCTGGTGGCTCAGATGATAACGTGTCTGCCTACAATGTGGGAGACCCAGGTTCAATCCCTGGGTCGGGAAGATCCCCTGGAGAAGGAAATGGCAACCCATTCCAGTATTCTTGTCTGAAAGATCCCACGGATGGAGGAACCTGGTGGGCTACAGTACGTGGGGTCATAAAGAGTCAGACATGACTGAGCGACTTCACTTCACTTCACTTCACTTCACTTTCTCCTCCAGGTCACATCTATCTCCCTCTTCCCTCTTCTCTTCTCTGTGTAACTCTGTCAATCTCTCTGGGTGTTCCTGGCTGTGGAGAATTGTTTCACCAATAACCTAGGGGTTTTATCTACTATGCTGTATGGATGGAGAAGTCTTGAAGCTACTGTAAGAGAAGGACCAAAAGCCAGAGGCAGGAGGGTTAACTACAAAATATCACAGAACTCCTGACTCCAGGGAACATTAATAGACACAAGTTCACCCAAAAGTCTCCACACCTACACTGAAACCAAGCTCCACCTAAGAGCCAACAAGATCCAGTGCAAGACGTACCACACTAATTCTCCAGCAAAACAGGAGCACAACCCCGAACACTAAAAGATGGACTGGCCAAAGCCATACCAAACCCATAGACATGCCCACGTTCACCACTGGGCACTTCTTTGCACTCCAGAGAGAAGAGATCCAGCTCTACCCAACAGAACACAAACTGGGGAACTTTGACAAGCCATTAGTCCAATCCCACCGACAGGGAGCAGACTCCACAATTAAGAAGAGACACAAACTTCCAGCCTGCAGAAAGGACACCCCAAACACAGCAATCTAGACAAAATGAAAAGGCAGAGAAATATTGAGCAGGTAAAGGAACATGATAAAAAAAAAAAAAAAAAAACACCAAACCAAACAAAAGAAGCGATGGAAAATCTACCTGAAAGAGAATTCAGAATAATGATAGCGAAGATAATCCAAAATCTTCAAAACAAAATGGAGTTACTGATAAATAGACTAGAGACAAAGATTGAGAAGATGCACGAAATATTTAACAAGGACCTAGAAGAAATAAAGAAGAGTCAATCAATAATGAATAATTCAACAAATGAGAACAAAAGCACTTTGGAGGGAACCAACAGTAAAATAACTGAGGCAAAGAGAGGATAAGTGGGGTGGAAGAGAGAATGGTGGAAATAAATGAAGCATAGAGGGGAAAAAAGAGAATTTAAATAAATGAGGACAACCTCAGAGACCTCTGGGACAATGTTAAGCACACCAACATTTGAACCATAGGTGTCCCAAAAGAAGAAGACAGAAAGAAAGGGCTTGGGAAAATACTTGAGGAAATAATAGTCACAAACTTCCCTAAAATGGGGAAGGAAATAGTCACCCAAGTCCAAGAAACCCAGAGAGTCCCAAACAGGATAAACCCAAGGCAAACACCCCCAGACACATATTAATCAAACTAACAAAGATCAAACACAAAGAGCAAATATTAAAAGCAGCAAGGGAAAAGCAACAAATAACACACAAGAGGATCCTCATAAAGATAACAGCTGATCTTACAATAGAAACTCTTCAGGCCAGAAGGGAATGGCAGGACATACTTAAAGTGATGAAAGAGAAAAACCTACAACCAAGATTACTCTACCCAGCAAGGATCTCATTCAGATATGAACGAGAAATCAAAAGCTTTACAGACAAGCAAAAGCTGACAGAATTCAGCACCACCTAACCAGCTCTCCAACAAATGTTAAAGGATCTTCTCTAGACAGGAAACAAAGTAAAAGCTTATAAAAATGAACCAAAAACAGCAAAGTAAATGGTAATGGGATCATATTTATCAATAATTACCTTATATGTAAATGGATTTAAATGCTCCAACCAAAAGATAAAGACTGGCCAAATGGATACAAACACAAGACGCCTATATACACTGTCTACAAGAGACCCACCTCAAACCAAGAGACACATGTCGACTGAAAGTGAAGGGCTAGAAAAAGATATTTCATGCAAAGAGGACCAAAAGAAAGCAGGAGTAGCAATACTCATATCAGATAAAATAGACTTTGAAATAAAGAGACAAAGAAAGACGCTTCATAATGATCAAAGGATCAATCCAAGAAGAAGATACAACAATTATAAATATATATGCACCCAACATAGGAGGACTTCAATATGTAAGGCAAATGCTAACAAGTATGAAAGGGGAAATTAATAGTAACACAATAATAGTGAGGGACTTTAATACCCCACTCACACCTGTATATAGATCAACCAAACAGAAAATTAGCAAGGAAACACAAGCTCTAAATGATAGAATGGGCCAGTTGGAACTAATTGATATCTATAGGGCATTTCACCCAAAAACAATGTAATTCACCTTTTTCTCAAGTGCACACAAAACATTATCCAGGATAGATCACATCCTGGGCCATAAATCTAGCCTTGGTAAATTTTAAAATATTGAAATTGTTTCAAGCATCTTTTCTGATCACAATGTGGTAAGATTAGATGTCAACTATAGGGGGGAAAAAACTATTAAAAATACAAACATATGGAGGCTAAACAACATGCTTTTGGATAACCAACAGGTCATGGAAGAAATCAAAAAGGAAATTAATATATGCATAGAAACAGATGAAAATGAAAATGCAACAATCCAAAACCTATGGGATTCAGTAAAACAGCACTAAGAGGGAGGTTCATAGCAATACAACCTTACCTCAAGAAACAAGAAAAACATCAAATAAACAACCTAACCTTACACCTAAAGTAACTAGAAAAAGAAGAAAAGAAGAACCCCAAAGTTAGTAGAGGGAAAGAAATCCTAAAAATCAGAGAAGAAGTAAGCAAAAAAGAAGCAAAGGAGATGAAAGCAAAAATCAACAAAACTAAAAGCTGGTTCTTTGAGAAGTTAAGTAAAATAGACAAACCATTAGCCAGACTCATCAAGAAAAAAAGGGAGAAGAATTAAATCAATAAAATTAGAAATGAAAATGGAGAAATCACAACAGACAACACAAAAATACAAAAGATCATAAGAGACTACTATAAGCAATGATATGTCAATAAAATGGACAACTTGTAAGAAATGCACAAATTCTTGGAAAAGCATAACCTTCCAAAACTGAACCAGGAAGAAACAGAAAATCTTAACAGACCCACCACAAGCACAGAAATTGAAGGTGTAATAAAAAAATCTTCCAACAAACAAAAGCCCAAGACCAGATGGCTTCACAGATAAATTATACCAAAAATTTAGAGAAGACCTAACACCTAGTCTACTCAAATTCTTCCAGAAAATTGCCCAGAGGAAGGTAAACTCCTGAACTCATTCTATGAGTCCACCCACACCATAACACCAAAACCAGACAAAGATGCCACCTGCAGGCCAGTATCACTGATGAACATAGATGCAAAATTCCTCAACAAAATTCTAACAAACAGAATCCAACAACATATTAAAAAGATCATACATCATGACCAAGTGGACTTTATCCCAGGGATGCAAGTGTTCTTCAATATTTGCAAATCAATCAATGTGATACACCACATTAACAAATGAAAAGATAAAAACTATATGATTATCTCAAAAATGCAGAGAAAGGCTTTGACAAAATTCAACACCCATTTATGATAAAACTCTTCAAAAAGCAGGCATAAAATGAACATACCTCAACATAATAAAAACCATATGCAACAAACCCACAGCAAATATTATCCTCTGGCGAAAAATTGAAAGCATTTCCTCTAAAATCAGGAACAAGACAAGTGTGCCCACTCTCCACTACTATTCAACATAGTTTTGGAAGTCATAGTCATAGCAAGCAGAGAAGAAAAATAAATAAAAGCAATTTAGATTAGAAAAGAAGTAAAACATTCACTTTTTGCAGATGACATGATCCTCTACATAGAAAACCCTAAAAACACCACCAGAAAATTACTAGAACTAATCAATGAATATAGTAAAGTTGCAGGATATAAAATTAACACAGAGAAATCCCTTGCATTCCTATACACTAGCAATGAGAAAACAGAGAAATTAAGGGAGCAATACCATTCACCATTGCAATGAAAAGAATAAAATACCTAGGAATATATCTACCTAAAGAAACAAGAGACCTATATATAGAAAACTATAAAACACTGATGAAACAAATCAAAGATGACACATATAGATGGAGACATACACCATATTCATGGATTGGAAGAATCGATATAGTGAAAATGAGTATACTACTCAAAGCAATCTATAGATTTGATGCAATCCCTATCAAGCTACCAACAGTATTTTTCACAGAACTAGAACAAATAATTTCACAATTTGTATGGCAACACAAAAAACCTCATATAGCCAAAGCAATTTTCAGAAAGAAGAATGGAACTGGAGGAATCAACCTGCCTGACTTCAGACTCTACTACAAAGCTACAGTCATCAAGAGAGTATGGTATTGACTCAAAGACAGAAATACTAATCAAGGGAACAAAATAGAAAGCCCAGAGAAAAATCCACACACCTATGGACACCTTGTCTTTGACAAAGGAGGCAAGAATATACAATGGAGAAAAGACAATCTCTTTAACAAATGGTGCTGGAAAACTGGTCAGTCACCATAAAAGAAAGAAACTAGAACAGTTTCTAACACCATACACAAAAATTAACTCAAAATGTATTAAAGATCTAAATGTAAGACTGGAAGTTATAAAACTATTAGAGGAAAACATAGGCAAGACACTCTCTGGCATAAAACACAGCAAGATCCTCTATGACCCGCCTCCCAGAGTAATGGAAATAAAACTGAAAATAAATAAATAGGGTCTAATTAAACTTAAAAGCCTTTGCACAATGTAGGAAATTATAAGCAAGGTGAAAAGGCAGCTTTCAGAATGGGAGAAAATAATAGCAAACAAAACAACTGACAAAGAATTAATTTCCAAAACATACAAACAGCTCATGCAGCTCAATACCAGAAAAATAAATGACCCAATCAAAAAATGGGCCAAAGAACTAAACAGACATTTCTCCAAAGAAGACATACAGATGGCTAACAAACACATGAAAAGATGTTCAACAGCACTCATTATCAGAGATGTGCAAATCAAAACCTCAATGAGGTACCATTACACACCAGTCAGGATGGCTGCTATCCAAAAGTCTACAAGCAATAAATGCTGGAGAGGGTGAGGGGAAAAGGGAACCCTCTTACGCTGTTGGTGGGAATGCAAACTAGTACAGCCACTATGGAGAACAGTGTGGAGATTCCTTAAAAAACTGGAAATAGAACTGCCATATGACCCAGCAATCCCACTGCTGGGCATACACACCAAGGAAACCAGAATTGAAAGAAACACATGTACCCCAATGTCAATTGCAGCACTGTTTATAATAGTTAGGACATGGAAGCAGCCTAGATGTCTATCGACAGATAAATGGATAAAGAAGTTTTGATACATATATACAATGAAATATTACTCAGCTATAAAAAAAAAAAAACCCCATTTGAGTCAGTTCTAATGAGGTGGATGAAACTGGAGCCTATTATACAGAGTGAAGTGTTTCAGAAAGAGCAACACCAGTACAGTATACTAATGCATATATATGGAATTTAGAAAGATGGTAACAATGATCTTATATGCAAGGCAGCAAAAGAGACGCAGATGTAAAGAACAGACTTTTGGAATTTGTGAGAGAAGGTGAGGGTGGGACGATATGAGAGGATAGCATTGAAATATGTATATTACCATATGGAAAATAGATGACCAGAGCAAATTCAATGTGTGAAGCAGGGCAGTCAATGCCGGTGTTCTGGGACAATGAAGAGGGAAGGGTTAGGGAGGGAGGTGGGTGGGGTTTCAGGAGGGGGACACATGTACACTTGTGGCTGATTCCTGTCAATGTATGGCGAAAGCCACCACAATATTGTAAAGTGATTAGCCTCCAATTAAAATAAACAAATAAATTTTGAAAATAAAAAGTAAATTTAAATACAGAAAATTAAAAAAAAAGAAACTCAGCACTCAAGAAACTAAGATCATGGCATCCAGTCCCATCACTTCATGACAAATAAATGGGGAAACAATGGAACAGCGACAGACTTTATTTTCTTGGGTTTCACTGTTGATGGTAACTGCAGCCATGATTTTAAATGACACTTGCTCCTTGGAAGAAAAGCTATGACAAACCTAGACAACATATTAAAAAACAGAGATATTACTTTGTCAGAAAAAGTCTGTATAGTCAAAGCTATGGTTTTTCCAGTATTCATGTATGGATGTGAGAGTTGGTCCATAGAGAAGGCTGAGTGCCAAAGAATGAATGCTTTCACACTGTGGTGTTGGAGAAGATACTTGAGAGCCCCTTGGACTGCAAGGAGATCAAACCAGTCAGTCCTAAAGGAAACCAACCATGAATATTCAATGGAAGTGCTAATGCTGGAGCTGAAGCTCCAATACTTTGGCCACTTAATGGGAAGAGCTAACTCATTGAAAAAGACCCTGATGTTGGGAAAGATTGAAGGCAGGAGGAGAAGGGAACGACAGAGGATGAGGTGGTTGGGAAGCATCACTGACTCAATAGACATGAGTTTCAGCCAACTCTGGGAGATGGTGAAAGACAGGGAAGACTGACGTACTACAGTCCATGGGGTCGCAGAATCAGACACTACTGAGTGACGGAACAACCACCTATTTCTTCTTTCCTAGTCCTTGTTTGAGGACACTGAATAATAACACTTAATTTCAGAAGAAATAATAGGAGGAATCAACTTTGTCAAGATAGTTCAATTATTAGAATATCAATACTATCAGTCTTTAAAAAATTTTTTTTTAAATTGTGGAAAAAGCAAATAATATAGAATGTATAATTTTAACCATATTTAACTGTACAGTTCAGTGACACTAGGTACGTGCACATTGCTGTGCAACTCTCACCACCATCCATATCCCAAATTTTTCACTTTCCTGAACTGAAACTCTGTCCCCATTAAACCCCAGGTCTTCATCTCCATCCCCACACCCCACCTCCCAGTCCCTGGCTTCTACCAATGTACTTTCTGACTCTATGAATTAGACTGTTTTATGTACCTTGTATAAGTGGAATCAAACAGTAGTTGTCTGCAGCTACACTCTATATTGGAATGCATTTTTAAGGTTAACTTAATATATGTCCTACAAACAGATTGCAACTTCTGCCACCCCCACCCTCCCCCCACCCCGTGCTAGCTAAATTATTGTTGCCCAGTGTGGAACCACGATGTTGACGTCATCACCGCTTGGAGTCAAGACACAGCCACTCCCACCACCAAGTCCTATGGCCTGATCTCAGTGGGACCCACACTTGCGCTCAGTAACCCTTTCTTCACCTTTACATGACCGCTGGATGCTTCTCTCATGGTATCCTGAGCATGGTGCTGTGCTGGTCTCCAACTTCAGCTCCACTCTTGCTCTCTCTGCTCTTTGTAGCTGATGGCACATCAAGACTGAGATTCATGACATGATTTATTTACAGATTTTCTTTATCTCAAGCTTTCTGCCTCTGTTCATCATATTCTTCACCTCCACCCCAGAACAAGGGAATTCTTTATTCCATTCCCTCACTCCCTCAGGCACCTTGTACATATTAAATCCTATTTCACTGGCTCCTATCCGTCTGCCTACAGATATTGTCAAGCCACTGTTTTCTTTTCACCTTTTACTTCAAGGTCATTTTTTTCCTTCAAGGCCTTTTTTTCTAAATTTGCATATGTCTGTTTACTCACTAGTTATGCAAAAACTCTGTCCTCTGCAGCTGGCTATTTTCCAACCATCAGTGACTCTCAACATCTCCACTGATATCGAGTTTACAAGTCTTGAGAAACAAAAAAAAAAAGAGTAGCCCCTGAGATCTAAAAACACTCCTCAACAGGGCCTTGCATATAAGCTAGTCTGACTCTCACAGCAAGGCCATGTTGCTCTCTTGTTGGACATAAACCATGTCAGAGAATATCAACATCAGAAAAAGTCACTCTAAGACCATCATAAATGGGATGGAAAAAAAAAAAAAAAAAAAGCATACAAAATACCAAACATCCCTCCTTAACTAATATAAGTGACTACAACTTCTTTACCAACTACATCTTTGTTTATCTATATAAAGTTTTCTATATGGAGAACTACATTCTAGTTTGCCATCCTTATGGATAACATTCATTGAGATACTCAGTGACGGGGTGTGTGTGTGTGTGTGTGTGTGTGTGTGTGTGTGAATTTCCTGGATCAAGTCACTGTAGCCCATTTCCTGACAAAGATGTCACATTTCCTCTCCACATGGAAAAAAAAAAACCCTGATAGTGAGAAAGAAGAATGAAGTCAATAAGCAGAAAACTGGGGTCAGAAATGGAGTGTGTCCTGAGGCCTCCATCGGGATTCCTGGTCCCAAAAGTTCCTTAGGCTTCATTCATCTCTGCCTTTGCAGGAGTTGGTGTGTTCAGCTGTTCCTCAGATTCTGAGGATTCATTTGTTTATCTTATCTCCTAAGCTCCAGCTGGGTTTCTGTCCCATGGAATAGAAATATTCCAGACTGATATAGTTATTCACATTCTTCTGCTGGGCTGCCCCTCAGTCTTTGTGACCAGACCTTTATAAAGAAGATGACCCATGTTTCTGGCTGAGAATTATAGAGGAGGATGTACTTCAGAAACAGACCCCACTGATTTTGACCTTGATGTATAGTTTGGGTGATTATCACTGTCATGCATAGATAAGACCTATACTAGATCTTTATATGATCCACCAGGCATTTTTAATTCTGGAAAGATTTTCTAAATGAAAAATTACTTTTTTTGATATGTACCACACTTAGAAGATTTACATGAGGTGAACATGATGGGAAAGTAAATGGTATATAAACTTCTGAGAAGGAAAACAAGACATCAACATCTAGCTAGATAAATTACATTCTGATTTGAATTTCCACTTTTTTCTAAAGAAACACACTTACATTCAGGTTACAGCACTGCAATTTGCAGAGATAGTAAACTGAAATCTTAGTAAATAAAAGAATGAGATCACTAACAGGTTTCTTCTTTGTTACCAGAGTTCTCCCTCATCATCTGAAAAAAGATCACTGATGCTAGTTCTAACAAGTGACTCAAGTCAGGGAAAGGGACAAGTCTTCATATTTAATTCAAGGCAATCTCTGTTTGTGATGAAAAATGGTGTTGCTGCAATCAATGGTTTCTTTCAAAATCTCATTATTTATAGACAAAGACTTACCAGAAAAAGCGAAAAAGAGGGCTAGAAGAAAAGATACCTGATTTCTTGAACACGGTCGATGTGGCATTTCAATTAAGCAGTAATAATTAGGTGAAAGAAATATGGTTTCTTTGGATAGTATATTCATATGCAACATGGTCCACTAGAGAGTCCTGAAGGGTAGCACTGATTCAGGAATCACTTATTCAGGAAGGTTTTATTGAGCACTTGCCCTATTCCATGGGCTATTCTAGGTATTCACAATATAGTGCCCTGTCCTCAAGGAGATTACATTCTCAGGTGAAAAGCAATCTATTAAGAATCCACAATATGACTGGTCTTCATGTTTCTAGACAGTGCTTGTGAAAATGATCACCATCTTTCTACACACATGAGAAAGTTACACCATCCAGATGGAAGCGCAAAAGCAGGTGTCACTCAGCAAATTTTACAGAGGAAGCAGGACCCTTTGGGTATGCTCTTGCACCTGAATACCTGTTTTGCCAGCATACTGAGGCTTGGTCACATGGGGTGTGGTCAACAGCTTTCTTTCTTCTTTTTATAAGGGAACAGTATAATTCATTTTCCAAACTAGGAAACCTTAGAAAGTAAAAGGAGGCACTGATAATAATTATGTCTTGGCAGCCTTCTGCAGATCCCTTATTCCCATGCACTCCCTCTGCTGGTGAGGTCTGAGACTTTAGGCAACCATCCTGGGACACCTGGCTAGATGCTGGAGCTTCCAAAAAAGCTGGTTGACTGTGGGGATACATATGAGACTCCAATTTTAACTGCCCTGGTTTGTAGAGCTTGACAAACTGTCAGCAAGGAACCCTCGATATTATGACAGCCTTGTCCCCAGTTCTACAATGGGGATGACGTTCTCTCTGAAAAAAGACCAATCTTTCTTGCTTTATCAGCTTCAAAAAAGGCTAAAGTAGAAGTCTGAATTTTGAGTCCCTGGGAGTCTGAAAATGATGAGTGAATTGTATGAGAGTTCCCTACAGCGCCCCTGCTGGGTAATTGAGCACATAAGAAACCTCCCTAGGCTGACACACCAGAGGAGTGAGACAAGATGATATGACTTATAACAGCCATTCAGCTTCTAATATTTATGATATAATATGTAATGCTTCATAAAGGTTACACTTGTACTAGTCCAGGTAATAAAACATGTAATCATTTTGCTTGACACATGTTAGTGCAGGAGATTAACAGCTCTGAATAGATTGTTATTATTTATTATGATTTAACCTTGATTGCATTCCACTAGGGGCTTCCCAAGAAAAAGAAATGAAAAAAGGCTAAATGGTTGTCTGACAAGACCTTACATATAGCTGAGAAAAGAAGAGGCACAAAAGACAAAGGAGAAAAAGAAAGATATTCCCATTTGAATGCAAAGTTTCTCAGAATAGCAAGGAGATATAAGAAAGCTTTCCTCAGTGATCAATGCAAAGAAATAGAGGAAAACAACAGAATGGGAAAGACTAGAGATCTATTCAAGAAAATTAGAGATACCAAGGGAATATTTCATGCAAAGATGGGCTCAATAAAGGACAGAAATGGTATGGACCTAACAGAAGCAGAAGATATTAAGAAGAGGTGACAAGAATACACAGAAGAACTGTACAAAAAAGATCTTCATGACCCAGATAACCACAATGGTGTGATCACTCACCTAGAGCCAGACATCCTGGAACGTGAAGTGTGCCTTAGGAAGCATCACTACAAACAAAGCTAGTGGAGGTATTGGAATTCCACTTGAGCTACTTCAAATCTTAAAAATGATGCTGTTAAAGTGCTTCACTCAATGTACCAGCAAATATGGAAATCTCAGCCATGACCACAGGGCTGGAAAAGGTCCATTTTCATTTCAATCCCAAGGAAAGGCAATGCCAAAGAATGTTCAAACTACCACACAATTGCACTTATCTCACACACTAGCAAAGTAATGCTCAAAATTCTCCAAGCCAGACTTCAACAGTACATGAACTGTGAAATTCCAGATGTTCAAGCTGGATTTAGAAAAGGCAGAGGAACCAGAGATCAAATTGACAACATCCGTTGGATCATCGAAAAAGCAAGACAATTCCAGAAAACATCTACTTTTACTTTTTTGACTATGCCAAAGCCTTTGACTGTGTGGATCACAACAAACTGTGGAAATACCAGATGTGAATACCAGATAAGCCTGCCTCCTGAGACATCTGTATGCAGGTCAAGAAGCAAGAGTTCGAACTGAACATGGAACAACAGACTGGTTCCAAATCAGGAAAGCAGTATGTCTTGACTGTATATTGTCACTCTGCTTATTTAAATTGTATGTAGAGTACATCACGTGAAATGCTGGTGGATGAAACACAAGCTGGAATCAAGATTGCTGACAGAATTATCAACAACCTCAGATACGCAGATGACACATGCTTATGGCAGAAAGCAAAGAACTAAAGAGTTTCTTGATGAAAGTGAAAGAGGAGACTGAAAAAGTTGGCTTAAAGCTCAACATTCAGAAAACTAAGATCATGAGCATCCGGTCCCATCACTTCATGGCAAATAGGTGGGGAAACAACGGAAACAGTGATAGACTTTATTTTTGTGGGCTCCAAAAATCACCGCAGATGGTGATTGCAGCCATGAAATTAAAAGACGCATGCTCCCTGGAATAAAAGCTATGACCAACCTAGACAGCATATTAAAAAGGAGAGACTTTACTTTGCCAACAAAGGTCCATCTAGCCAAAGCTATGATTTTTCCAGTAGTCATGTATGGCTGTGAGAGTTGGACTATAAAGAAAGCTGAGTGCTGAAGAATTGATGTGTTTGATCAATTGCTTTTGGTGTTGGAGAATAATCTTGAGAGTCTTGGACTGCAAGAAAATCCAACCAGTCCATCCTAAATGAATTCAGTCCTGAATACTCATCAGAAAGACTGATGCTGAAGCTGAAACTCCAATACTTTGGCCACCTGATGCATAGAACTGACTCATTGGAAAAGACCCTGATGCTGGGAAAATTGAAGGCAGGAGGAGAAGGGGATGACAGAAGATGAGATGGTTGGATGGCATCACCAACTCGAAGGAGTAAACTCCAGGAGTTGGTGATGGACAGGGAGGCATGGCATGTTGCAGTTCATGGGGTCCCAAAGAGTTGGACACAACTGAGTGACTGAACTGAACTGAGGGACTTCCCAGGTAGTGTTAGTGGCAAAGAAAGAATCTGCCCGGCAATGCAGGAAACATAAGAGACTCAGATTCGATCCCTGGGTCGGGAAGTTCCCCTGAAGGAGGGCATGGAGACCCACTCCAGTATTCTTGCCTGGAGAATCCCATGGACAGAGGAGCCTGGAGGGCTACAGTCCATGAAGTCACAAAGAGACATGACTGAGGTGACTTAGCATGCACACACGTGCTCCATTAGTATTGCTATTCAGTAAAAAATTCTTTGTGCCTTAAGAAAGAAATATTATGTTATTTAAACTTATACACATGTATGTGAAAAATCTCGGGGTGGGGAAAGGGTGGGAGAGATTTAGGGGGAAGCTTGCCTTAAATGGAGGTGGGGGGCTTCCCTGATAGCTCAGAGGATAAAGAATTTCTCTGCAATGTGGGAGACCCACGTTTGATCCCTGGGTGGGGAAGATACCCTGGAGAAGGAAATAGCAATCCACTCCAGTATTCTTGCCTAGAGAATTCCATGGACAGACCATGGGGTTGCAACGAGTTGGACATGACTGAGTGACTAACACTTTCACTTTCACGCTTGCCTTATCTGGGGGGCTGGGTGGGGGTGTGTAACCATTCAGTAATTACCAACAATCAATTGCCTTCCTCAATCAGAAAAGTGTAATGTGTTGAAGAACCTCCTCCAGCCTATGTTGAATGTTCTGCAAAGACAAATTATTTAAAATACATACTGATGAGTTAAGGAAGTTTTAAAATGAAAATGAAATGTTCACCCAACAGGTTATAAAGACCTTGCAAAGCACCAACTTGATGATGGTTTACAAAAAGTTTAGAAAAATGTTGACGACATGGAACAAATGGGTGAGGAGATATACAAAATTAAAATTATGAATCACCCTTTCTATATAAGTCACTTTAGCTAATTAACATTATGTAATCTTGGGCTGGATATACATTGGCTGCAATAACATAAGACTATCTCCACCTAGAGTGTTCCCACCATTGTGATTTAGACATTCTCCTTGAGATCAGCTGGCCTCCATCACACTTCACAAACCCACATGTTCATCTCTCATCCAAATGTAACAGATCCAAAACATGTCGACCAACTAAGACACAGAGAATGTCTACCCTGAGCTCATCCCCTTCTGAGGACAGATTTCTTAGCCCCTCTGAAAAAAAGATAGTTTATATTTGAAAAGATGTGATAGTATTATGGACAGGTCATTTCATAAATCTGATTTCATATCTCTTTATTAACATAAGATGAAGGATAAAGCAACACAGAAAATAATAACGTGAAGTGTAAAATAAAACAGTTGTCTTGCTAAGGATCACCACTTAACGTGAAATCTCAGTATTCTCCTGGCTCTAATATAAAATTTCGAGTTTTTATTTTCTTTTACTTTTGAAATATATGCATGCCTCAATGCCCTTCAATCTGTCTTCTTCTATTTATATTATCATATCATGGAAAGAAAAGATGCCAAAGATATGCAGAGGCCAAGTCCACCCAATTTGATATTCTGAAATCCAGAGGAAAAATAACTCCCAATGATGTGCAGATGAGAGGATTCCTGGTTCTGGGGCAGAAAACAGTCTTCAGCTGCTTCTCTACCACTTATTTCTCTGGGCTTGCTTAAAATATTTAGTAAATACGTATTTTTATAAAGGCACCGCAAAGATTCAGAAATACACGGACAAGCTGAGCTGGAGAGATGTTATGCCTGCCTCTCTTTTTTCTCACATTGTGAGCTCAGGGTTGCATTTATTTATTTAATTTTATCCCCAGCACTTAACAAAATATTTGGCATGTGAAAAGTTGGTGCTAAAAAATGTTTGAATGGGTGAATACAAAATATGTAGAGATGAGAATTAATGAGAAAAATTGAGACAGGCAAAGGGGCCAGTCAGTTCACTATCCTTTGCAGATACATGTTTTTGCTGGAAGTTACCATGAACAGGAAAGTCTGGGTTCCCTCTCTTTCTCCTTCTCCTGTTTATCATCATAGAAAAACAAAGCACATTTGCTATTCACTCTTGTTTTTGCCAACTGTCTGCTGCCTGAAGGTTCTGACTCCTGTTCCAAAAGAAAGTACATTCTCCTGGTTTTGCTTTTTTTGCTAGAAGGACTGTTCTTCCTACTCACGCTCAGTCACTTCAGTCATCTCTGACTCTTTGCAACCTCATGGACTGTAGCCTGCCAAGCTCCTCTGTTCATGCAATTCTCCAGGCAAGAATACTGGAGTGGGGCTCCATGCCCTTCTCCAGGGGATCTTCCCCACCCAGAGATCAAACTCAGGTCTCGTGTATCTTCTGCATCACAGGCAGATTCTTTACGACTGAGCAACCGGGGAATCAGAATTACTTGATCCAGATCTGAATGTGGCAGGTTCTCATGTGGGAGACTCAGGAGAGATCATGAACATATACACATACACCACACACACACACACACACATATTGAATTACTGAATAAATCTAGTTTTGCTCAAGGGTTCTCAGTGATCCATTTCCAGCTAAAATCTTCTTCCTATTTTTTTCCATATACTTGTGTGAACAATGGGTCATGTATCTGGTTTTTCTTCATCACTAGGGAACTTTATTGATGAGAATACCACCTTGAATTCTTCGAGTTAACCATCTTTGCAATTATTTCACTAAGAAAAGCCATGACATTTATTTAACTATATTTTTGTTCATATTTTATGATTTCTTAAAAAAAAAAACTTCACTGTAGGATAACTGGCATATAACAAACTGCACATATACAAGGTGTATAGTTGGTTGAGGTTTGATGTATATATTCACAGGTGAGGCAACCATACTCAAGATAATTAGCATACCTGTCACCCCAAATTGCTGTTTTATCTCCAAGCCCAGTATCTTCAGGGTCTTGGATCATTTTTGAAAGAAGTGAGGTAAAAGACTGGATTCATTTTTTAAAGTTATTCTCTCTGCCCTATTCCATTCCTGGGGGGTATAAGTAAAACTCATGAGAGAAATGTTTTTACATTTTGTTGTTGTTGTTGTCCAGTTACTAAGCAGTATCCAACTCTTTGAGACCCCATGGACTGCCGCACACCAGGCTTCCCTGCCCTTCACCCTCTCCCAAAGTTGGTTCAAACTCATGTCCATTGAGTTGGTGATGCTATTCAACCATCTCATCCTCTGTCGTCCCCTTCTCCTCCCACCTTCACTCTTTCCCAGCATCAGGGTCTTTTCCAATGTGCTGGCTCTTCACATCAAGCAACTGAATTACTGCAAGAGTTGATGTCCTTTAGGACAGACTGGTTTGATTCTTCTTACAGTCCAAGGGATTCTCAAGAGTTTTTTCCAGCACCACAATTCAAAAGCATCAATTCTTCAGCATTCAGCCTCCTTTATGGTCCAATTCTCATATCCATACATGACAACTAGAAAAACCATAGCTTTGACTACATGGATCTTTTAATATGTTTAATAGGATTGAAGGCAGGAGGAGAAGGGGATGACAGAGGATGAGATATTTAGATGGCATCACCGACTCAATGGACATGAGTTTGACAAGCTCTGGGAGTTGTGATGGACAGGGAAGCCTGGCGTTCTGCTATCCATGGGGTGACAAAGAGTCGGACATAACTCAGTGATTGAACTGAAATGAACTAGGTTTGTCATAGCTCTCCTTCCAAGGAGCAAGTGTCTTTTAATTTCATGGCTGCAGTCACCATCAGGAGTGATTTTGGTGCCCAAGAAAATAAAATCTGTTACTGCTTTCAATTTTTCCCCTTCTCTTTGCCATGAAGTGATGGGATCAGATGTCATGATCTTGGTTTAAGACTTTATTACTTCTTTTTTACAGCACTGCTGAGGGTTGCACTTGTTTCTTCATGTGGCAGAGAGAGCTGGTTGTCCCCTAACATCCATGTTTCTGCTTTTCCTTAATAAAAGCTACCTTGCATTGTAG
Organism: Dama dama; assembly: GCF_033118175.1. Classification (NCBI taxonomy): domain Eukaryota; kingdom Metazoa; phylum Chordata; class Mammalia; order Artiodactyla; family Cervidae; genus Dama; species Dama dama. The sequence goes on along the minus strand of NC_083708.1, from coordinate 8,871,292 downwards.
CTGGACAGACACACAGCTTCTCAATTGGCAACCAGGTTTCCCAGTTTTCCTGGCAGTGGGGTGTGACCAGGTTCAGTCCCACAGGGCGTAGACAGAAGGGGTGCCCAAGAGTGCCTTGAGGGAACGCATGTATGGCTCCTTTAGCCTCTCTTCTGGCCAGATGCATTTCTGACCAGGAGACTGAAGTTGGAAGCTGAAGCTGGGAAGACAAACAGCGGAAGACACTATCTCAGCTTGGGACTTCTTTAGCAAATTGTAATGTGGGAGAAAAATAACTTTCTGTCTTCTTTAGGATATTGTTACTTGGGGGTTTCATTGTTGCTCTTGTTACCATATCCAAACATATTCTAATTAGTACTCTTCTATTTTATAAATAAGGAAAACCTGGACACAGACTGGCTAAGTAAACAAAACTGCTTTGAGCTATCTTACTATAATAATTATTTGTTTCCTGTAAAACTCAAGGATAAAGTCTACTATTTGAAATCATTCCAGTGAGGGTCATAGAATCTCAGACATCTATTTAGGAAAATGTTCCAGCAAGATTGGCAACTTGAAATGCTTGCATCGCTGCTTCTTTGCAGGCTTCAATATAAATCCATAAAGTCTGTTCCTAAGAATTGTCCTTTGGACAAATACTTGGCTAGATATACTAGCATCATTTATTATATACAGAACATTAATATTCTTCTTATTTCTCTAGGCCTGTGCTGTTTTGCTTTCATGAGAGTGGCAGTTTGAAACTTTTGTAGATTGAGAACAAGAGTTGATTTGATATCATCAAGGAAATGGCCCCGGAATGATGGTTCCTTAATGCTCTGCCAGGAAAGACTGAGTGTTAAATATGTCATCATTTTATACTTTTTATACCCAGAAAGTCTCATCTGACATTATCTCAGTGCCACAGCAGCACTGATTTTCCTTGCTACCCTAACACCCCTCAGCACTTGGAGCTCCTTTATTAGAACGGTAGATATTATGTAATGAAGGTGGTTCTGAAAGACCGTAACATAACAGACGTTTACTGCTGCTGAATTGAAATATCAGGTTCAGCAGATGAACATGTTGCCTAGCAACGAATACTGCAGGCTCCAGCGACTGCTCATGCCCACTGAGATTGACTAGGGAGTCATCGCAGGCTGCCTGTACCTTCCTATTTAGCAATTCTGAGAGTGAGACCAAAGACCTTTAAGCAAAAGGGAGTGATTAAATATTCACATTTAAAGAAAGACATATATATGTATATATCATGTGTATACAAAACGCACTGTCTGTAATACAGTTAGAAGTTTTTCTTAAGGAAACCCTATATTAATTGAGAGAGAGCAGGAGTGAGAGAGAGAAAGCCTGGAGATGAAGAAGTAGAAGAATTAGGATTTGAAAAAGATCAAGATGGCACAGGGACCTACCACGGCCTTTGGCTGTCCATCTCACACTGAAGTGCAGTTTACCTTGGCTGTGAGCCTTGTCTGACGCATGCATGACTAGGTATGTGCAGGAAAACACATCTTTGACCACAGCAACCCTGAAATGACTTCTGAACATCTGAGCAGGTGGAGCCCCATCTTCTGTGTGCTGCTTTATATGCAGTCATAGCTGTGACGTGTCTGCCCTAATTGTCCAGCAGTATCAGCCATCTGACTCAGCAGTGCATGTTTTCATGCAACGGAAATGAGATTTTATTTCTTCTTATCATCCAAATAATTAACTACTATTGAGGATTTCTTTTCTATACTGTTTCACAAACGGCATTTATTCTCTGAAGTTTGTGAAACATGTAAACATGAAGCACCATTTAACATGTATTTCTTTGAAATAAATATAGGGTATATTGTGCATGACAATTCTTTTGTAAAACGTTCAAGCAGGGAATTAAAACCTCTTTTGTTTTAGGGGAAAAGAAAAATTCACTTTAAGATGCCCCATGTTTGGAGGTAAATCATTGATTATAAATTCTATCATATACCAAATAAAATTAAATTCATGTTTTGCTCTCTTGAAGTTAATATTTTTAACCTCATGGATATAATGCACATAGCCCAACTAGAGTATTTTAAAAGTACATATACCTTCTGGCCTAACTGGAATTTATCTTAGAATGTGTTTCTGATTTTTGAAAACATATAAGTTCAAAGATCCTCAATAAAGTACTGATAATAAGAACAAAAATTTGATAACTTAATTGTCTATTAATAGGGTACTAGTGACATAAAGTATTGTATAACCATAAAATGGAGTACAAAGAATCTATTTTATACATACATATATATGTATAAGTGTATATATGTGTGTATCATATGTATGTATGTGTGTATATGCGTATACATATATGTGTGTATTACATGCATGTCTGTGTACATATGGGCTTCCCTTGTGGCTCTGCTGGTGAAGAATCCACCTGCAATGCAGGAGACCTGGGTTTGATCCCTGGTTGGGAAGATCCCCTGGAGAAGGGAAAGGCTATCCACTCCAGTATTCTGGCCTAGAGAATTCCATGGACTATACAGTCCATGGGTCACAAAAAGTCAGACACGACTGAGCGATTTTCACTATTATTCACTATGTGTGTATATATTAATATACATACACATACCTACAATCTAAAAATATACATTTTTGAAGGAAATATATTCAAAATGCATTGTTAAGACAAAATTTGAAGAAGACAATATAAAGAGAAACAGAATACATAAAATATTTATATGCCTTTACAGCAGTTATTTTTGGAGAAATTTTTAGGGTACACTGAAAGATGAGTAGGGGGCTGTATTTTGCTGTTTACCATAAACATTTATGCCTTTTAAAAAAGAACCACAAGCATGTATTCTTTTTATATAAAAAATGCTAAAACATACATTGCTTAGTACCAATACATTGTTTTATTTCTGCTTTGTGCAGACATATGCAAACTGAAAAAAAAATTTTTCACATCATTTCAGCACAGCATCTTTACAATCATCTTGTCTTCAATAATCCTATTAGGGAAAAGATCGTAGAGAGTGTCTCAAGGTCTTCCTTGGGTCTTACGTGTGTTTCTAGGGTCTTAAGTAAATTAACTCATGAACTTTCTGAATTACAGGCAATTATCTTTTAAAAAGTCTTGAGAAGAGTTAGGGGATTAGGAAGGAACACGTGTAATACTGATCTCTTTCTTTGGAGCACCAAAGCCAGTAATATAATTACCTTCTATTGAGTCTATTTCATTCCCCAGTAAAATAATGCAGCAAGCAGCAATGAAGTGGCCCTGGAGCCTTGATGCTCTCTTGTGCAAAGAGCGATTATTCAGGGATCTGCAGAGCCAACATTCTAATTGGGAGAAAACCCTGTGTCCGCCTTGGATGGTGTCTCCCCACTGATTACTCCTATGGAAACAGAGCTCACACATCTATTAGAGAAAAGCCATGGACGACTTCAGTGCTGGAATTTTGACAGCTTACGAGGATAGTCTGATTTTTCTGGTGTTTTCCTAACCCTGATCTAAAATGAGATGGTTCAAATACCATCAGTTTGGGTTTTTTTTTAATTACAGCCAGAGCATCTAGCTTCTAGTTACCAAAGGTTTTCCAGAAGGAATATTAAAGTGCAGAAGCTCCTAAAGGTATGTGGTAGCCAGTCTGTGGCAGGCTGAAGGAGAAAAACGTGAGCTGTTTAAGAATCTGCACAAACTAACTCCAGTTTCTTTGTAATACCCAGTGGAAAATCAGAGTCACCCAATGTGAAATGAATGAGTGAATAATATAGCTTAAATATCCCATACTATCCTCCAATGGGGATTCCTCCAAAGCAGGTTTTCTTGAATATGGAGAGGTCTGTGTTAAGCCAGACGCCGCAGTGGACTGTCCCCTCCCATACACCATGAGCATTTCCTGACTCCCTGTATTCACAGCATGTCTGCTGTAGTAATTGACTTTTCTTCCCACACAGATCCAGAAATTTTGCTTATAAGCATCAAGTGTTGCTCTGTCCCCGTCATCATTGCTGTGTAACAAACAACTCAAAACGTGGTGGCTCGAATCCATTACCATTGATGGTGGTCAGAGATTCTGTGGGTCAGGAACTTGGAAAGGGCAGAGTGAGGGTGGCTTGTCCCTGCTCCTTGTCTGGGGCCTCAGCCGGGGGGACTCAGGAGTTGGGGGGCACTGGCTTGTCTGGTGGTGCTTTCACTCACATGTCTGTGCTGGGGGTCAAAGACCCACACCAGGCCCAGTGTGCCCACGATGTGGCCCTCCGTGTGGCTTGGTTTCCTCAAAGCATGCGGGCCGCAGGGCAGTCCAGCTCACGCGGGCCCTCGAGATTCTAAACTCAGGCCTCCAAGCACACAGCTGAGGCTCACAGTCCCTTGATGGCCCTGCCCTGAGAGTCACACGGCATCACCCCCGCTGAGCACTGTTGGCCGAGGCGGCCACCAGCCTGCACAGATTTCCGGGCTAGAGATGCAGACTCTGCCTCTGGGTTGGAGGAATAGCGTGGGGTTTTGAGACTGTGTTTTAAATTGCCGCATTCTCATTTATAGAAACATAGCGACATGTTTTGTTGGCCATGGAAAGTTTCTGAACACAAACAAATATCACCTACCACCAGACCTCTGAAGGCATAATTCTGGAGCATCTGCTCTTTGCCAGCCCTATATGAAAAACCTGCTATGTAACACCTCTACTTAACGGTAGCATTTTCAAATTGGACTCTGCAAAACAAACCTTAGAGTGGGTAGACTAGATTGGAATTTAGGGAGCCATTTTGTGTAAGCCTCCATGTAATACAGAAACCCTGTCTGCACTGCCCTCCCCGTCCTCAATTAAATTTCCCTTGAATCTCCCTGCCACAGGGAGCGCACTCATTTACGAGGAGACCTGCTCCACCACTACAAACACTGTGACTGTTGTCGTTATATTGAGATGCATCTTCATTTTAATCTTTGGTCCTGATTTTGCCTATTGTAGCAATACCAATAGATATAGCCCTCTCCTGTGTGATTGGTTCTTCTTAAACAACTGAGAAAACTGATATATTTCCTGTGAGTTTTCTTTTCTCTAAGCTAACTATCTTCAGAGCTTCAAGCTTTCAGTCAGATATCTGACTTTCAGGACATGTATGTTCCAAATCAACTTCCTCTGAGTGCTTTCTGCTTTGTCCATGTTCTTTCTCTAATGCAATTCCAAGACTGAATAGCATCCACATTTGAGTTGATCAGTGAGAAATCAGCTACAGCTGAAAACCTCCTCCTTTGATCTGGACAGTATATTTCTATTAATACAACCCAATATTGCATTTGCTATTTAAATTAGACACATCCTACAACTGGCTTAGCATTACTCATGCCAGACAGCTCTGCCCAGTAATTGCTTGTGCAGCCCCAGAGTCAGAGGCTTGATTTGACGTCTTAGATTCATATTTTTTACCTATATGACGTTAGACTAAACACTCGGCCCCTCAGCCTCCTCATCTGTAAAATTAAGATGGTAATAATATGGCTGTGACGCTGCATATAAAGTATTTAGTGCTGTACTTGAAACAAAACCTAGAGTCTGTAGATATTAGCTATTCAACCAAATCTAATTTACATAAATGGCTATTATGTCACCCCCCAGTCCTCCCAGAACACCTGCCTTGTGCAGGGTTTTGAATATGAAGTGACCAGGTGGATCAGTGGTAAAGACTCTGCCTGCCAATGCAGGAGACACAAGAGGCATGGGTTCAATCCCTGGGTTGAGAAGATCCTCTGGAGTAGGAAATGGCAACTCACTCCAGTATTCTTACCTGGAAAAGTCCATGGACAGAGGAGCCTGACACGGTTAGTCTATGGGGTTGCAAAGAGTCAGACACAACTGAGCATGCACAGGGGCAGCTAAAACATAAATTATCCACTGTGTTAGCTTGGAAATCAAACCAACTGGTGTATATTTTATTCTTGTTCTGTGTTCTGTTGTCTTAGGCATTTCCCCGGTTTTGTATCATCTGCTGACTTCTTTGCCGTGTCTTCTCTGTCAAAGCCACTGATAAAATATTAAATGCGCCGGAACGTTAGGTCAAAGAACCAAGCCACTGCAAACCCTTCTCTCTTTCTCCCTCCCCCTTACCCTCAAAGCCCTCCTCACCCTGTGAGTGACCCTCCTGGAGTGTCCTGTCCAACCACCAATACCGTCACCTAACAACCTCAACTGTATTATTCCTTCCAAGTCTGCATCCCTGAGGCTCTGAACAGCCCTGGGCCATTGCAGGCACTCAGAAAAGAAACAAGCCATGGCTGCAATCAAAGTAGAGTTCCCTACTCTACTCAGTACTCTGCAATGACCTATGTGGGAATAAAATCTAAAAAGGAATGCGTATATGTATAGGTATAATGGATTCACTTTGCTGTATCCCTGAAACTAGCACAATATTATAAATCAACTAGACTCCAATCGAAATTAGATTTTTAAAGTGCTGTGGACACTTGAATGACATCTATGAATATAGCCTTCAGGAGTCAGGGAGGACTTCTTGGTGGCGGTGACATTAGAGCTGGGCCGGGGAATCAGGAGTGTTGTTCCTGATGCTGGTGCTATTTATAGACAAGAGTACAGTAACTCCAAACCCACAGGGACAGTCCTGTGCTGGGTCTCTGAGGGTGAATGCTTGTTACTTACCTTCAGAAAACTTAGCCCTAGGTGATTAGAGTCGATGGAGGGAGTGAGTGTGTGTGTGTGTGTGTGTGTGTGTGTGTGTGTGTGTATCTGTGTGCCTGTGTGTGTGAGAGAGAGAGGAGGGAGTGCATGTGTGTGTCTGTGTGCCTCTGTGTGTGTGTGTGTGTGTGTGAAAGGAGGGAGGGAGAGAAGCAGGGAGGGAAGGAGACGGTAGGAGATGAGGCTGGAAAAGGAAAACTCGAATCTTCAGGTCTTTAGTTCGGTTCAGTTCAGTTCAGTCACTCAGTCCTGTCCGACTCTTTGCGACCCCATGGACCACAGCACTGCAGGCCTCCCTGTCCATCAACAGCTCCCGGAGTTTACCCAAACTCATGTCCATCAAGTCGGTGATGCCATCCAGCCATCTCATCCTCTGTCGTCCCCTCCTCCTCCTGCCTTAGAGCTTTGCTGAAGAGCTGGTCTCCCTCCAGTAGGCAGAGTGGCACCACGGAAGGTTTTCTAAAGCGTGGCTGTGAAATAATCAGGTACTTGGTTTAGAAAGATAACTGCAGACAGGAATGGGTGGAGGACTGAACCCGGGCCGTGGCTACCGGAGAGGAGATAATGGAGCCGACTGAAGCAAGAGGGCCTTGCAGGTGGAGTCCACAGGGCCCGGGGGCCCGCGGAAGAGCGGTGGGGTGTGCAGGCCGAGACTGACGCGAACCCCGCAGGCCTTGGCGAGGGTAAGTGGGACGGGTGAAGGTGAGCGGCCACTGACTAAGGCAGCGGCTGGGGCTGGGAAAGACAGGGACTTCAGTCCTGTTGCCTCGGGAGTTTGCGTCAGCAGAGGCAGACAGACAGCAGTCAGGCGTTCAGAACGGGGAGGAGGTGACTACCCGTGGGCTCAGAGTGCCCGGCGTGGACCCAGGAGCCTAGGGAAGTCTGTGCCTGGACGTCTCCCCGCATTACCTGCCCTGCTTATACAGATGTGAGCACCTATAACATCACTTACAGGGGGTCTTTCTTTAGGATGTTAAGAGGAGACTAGAAGGAGGAGTTGAAAATAGCAGCCCCCACGCTAGGAAAGGAAAACTGAACAGTGAAGTTCAACCCAGTGATGGGAAATCTCTAAATAGAAAAGCTTGGCACTCAGCTACATCCAAGACTAGATGTTTTTTGTTATGAAACTGGTGGAAGTCTTCAGTCAAATGGGGCAAAGGTAATTATTTCTTTTCCTCCGGGTTCTACTGATCCTATTCTATATTGCCTGCTGTTTCTGTCCCACACCAGAAAGTGCTCAATGCCAGCACATTGGTCTGTAATTGCTCAGATTTCAATCAGAACAGAGCCAGGATTGCATTCAGAGGTTCTTTATGTCAAATGGCTTACGCTAGAGACATGCTTTCAGCTGTTACTCACTCCTGGGCTTGCTTTCCCGCATGACTGGTCTCCACTCCTTGCCCCTCTGTCTTGACTACTTCCTCTTTATTTTGCCCTTGGGAGCTTGGTATTCATTCCCTAGGGGAGTAACAAGGAGCTAAGGAATACTGAATAGAGAATAAAGAAAGTATTCCTCCTCCCTTTTCACAGAAACAGATGAATTCCCAATTGTAATCAAATTGTGTTACCCACTGTGGCCAGACATTTGCATGTTATAATGCTCCCTGCATGATTTATTAAAACGCTTTACTCTTTCCTGTACTTGTGGGGTTTCACCACCTTCTTTGCTACCCTTGAGTTATAGATAAAGGCAGAAGTGTGCATGGACATCCTGGTGAGCAGACTGTGGAGGTGTGAGGGGTCCTGGTAAACAACCACACGAACCTAAAGAGGAGCATGCAGCATTCTACTCTGGTTCTTGAGAATCATCAGTTCCACTTCTTTTTCTCTGAAATTATCATAAGCCATTCACTTAATAACCTGTTCCAGAGTTCTGTGGAGACAGATATTAAGCACACTGATGTATGGTTTTTGGAACTCCTGGGACTCTTGCCCATCTTGCCAGGCACATCCCTCAATGAATACACTCAGAAGCACCGAGTTCAGTGTTTCTCTGCACCATCCATCTGTTCCCCGAAGCTTGTGTCCATGCAGAGGGTTAGAGCTCTATCTTGCCTCTCCTGAAAATGAAAAATGAAAGTGAAACTCGCTCGGTCCTCTTTGTGACCCCATGGACTATACAGTTCATGGAATTCTCCAGGCCAGAATACTGGAGTGGGTAGCCTTTCCCTTCTCCAGGGGATCTTTCCAACCCAGGTCTCCCACATTGCAGGTGGATTCTTTACCAGCTGAACCACAAGGGAAGCCCAAGAATATTGGAGTGAATAGCCTATCCCTTCTCCAGCAGATCTTCCTGACTCAGGAACCAAACCAGGATCTCCTGTATTGCAGGCAGATTCTTTACCAACTGAGTTATCAGGGAAGCCCTCTTGCCTCTCTTATGAAATCTAAATCCTGAAACTTCATATTAATCTTAGAAGTTATCTTTTAACTCTATGCTATGAAACAGAAAATGTTGGGGAGAAATGAGATGATCTTAAACTCTATAAAAAACATATAATGCAAAAGTTACATGTAATGGTCCGTATAGTCAAGGTTATGGTCTTCCCAGTGGTCACATGCAGTTGTGAAAGTTGGACCTAAAACAAAGCAGAATGCCAAAGAATTGATGCCTTCAAAATGTGGTGCTGGAAAAGACTCCTGAAAGTCCCTTGGACAGCAGGGAGATCAAACCAGTCAATCTTAAGAGAAATCAACCCTGAATACTTGTTGGAAGGGCTAGTGATGAAGCTCCAGTATTTTGGTCTTCTGATGTGAACAGATGACTCATTGGAAAAGTCCCTGATGCTGGGAAAGACTGAGGGCAGAAGGAGAAGAGGGCATCAGAGGATGAGCTGGCTGGATGGCATCACTGATGCAATGGACGTGAACTTGTACAAACTTCGGGAGGTGGTGAGGGACAGGGAAGCCTGGCGTGCTGCAGTCCATGGGGTCGTAAAGAGTTGGACACGACTGAGCGGCTGAACAACAGCAACAGTGGGAAAGTTATTTGATCTACTTATGTTAAATTTAATACTCTGACATGGTTGAATTTTAGACCATAGAGTCCTTCTCTAAATCTGTTTTACTTAATGTTCTTTTAGAACATTATTCTGTCAAACTGTCAAGTTCCATCACTGCTCCTCACCCTTAAAGTCTCACCTGGATTTTACATCTGCTGTAATTTTTTCTCAGGATTCTTAAGACCATTACTAGCAGGTCAAAATGCATACCCTTAAAGCCCATCAAAACAATGCCTGAACTACCTGGACCTTCCTCTTCCCTACAAGTCAGAGAAGTCCAGTAGCAGCAAGAACTCATGGATGTTCAAGTTGTCAGGGACCCAGGTGCCTCCTCTCTGGCTGCTCCTGTTACTAGTATTTGGTTTCACAGCCCCTGATGCAGCTTCACACTTGTATTACAATCAGCAGGAAGGAGCCAGCATGGGCAACCTGTCCTCTTCATGAGACTTTCTAGGAGCCCCAGGTAATATAGTAACTTCTCCTCACATCACACGGCCACGCAGCTGTGAAGAGGTTTGGGACACATAACCCTTTGACCAGGTAATACAGTAACCAACTAAAAATCTAGATTCTGTTTAAGAAAGAAAAGGAAAGGGAATTCCTGGCAGGCAACCAGCTGTCTTTGCTATATTGCTCTTCCTAAAGTTGCCTTACACTTGTCAAGTGAAGTAAAGTGAAAGTCGCTCAGTTGTGTCCAACTCTTTGAGACCCCATGGACTATACAGTCTGTGGAATTCTCCAGGCCAGAATACTGGAGTGGGTAGCCATTCCCTTCTCCAAAGGATCTTCCCAACCCAGGAATTGTACCCAGGTCTTCTGCATTTGCAGGCGGATTCTTTACTAGCTGAACCATGGAGGAAACCCTAAATAAATACATTTCTGTGATGTGAAAGTCGCTCAGTTGTGTCTGGACCCTTTGGGACCCCATAGACTATAGAGTCCATGGAATTCTCCAGGCCCACATTGCAGGCAGATTCTTTACCATCTGAGCCACCAGGGAAGCCCCTCTTGAGTGTAATTTTTTTTTTTTTATAGTCTTATTCTCCTTTCCATAAGACATGCAGCTTCATGGGTGCATCTTAGCTCATCATTGGATGTGTCATTCTCAAGTCTTCTCACAGCCCCTCACGGGAGTCAGGGATGTTGGGGGTGAGTGAGAGTCCCTTGATCTTTATACTGAGACTCTCATGGTGGACTGTATGTGATGGGTAAGCTCCTGTTTGGATTTGGTAAACACTGGAGAGCAAGTCATTAAGGAAGAGTTCCTGTGTCTCCAGGGAACTCCAGACCTTCCCTGTGTGGAAACACAGAAATGTGAAAACCTATGCTGGCGTTTCTTCCATCACATGAAGCTGCCACGTGGGATGCACAGCCTGCATCTGACTGTTCCCTCCGCCCCCCCGCTTCAGCTGTTCCGTCTCTGACACTCAGGTTTCTCCCTCTCCTTCCTCGTTGTGTTAGAGGGCGCAGTTCCTGAGTTCTCATGTCCCTCAGCTCTGGGGGTGGCATGTAGTCTACAGATTCAGGACCTCCATGGCCGAATGTTCACATAAGTGTCCCTGCAGTGCAAGCCTTTCCTCTGCATTACAGGCTGAGGACCCCTCTTCTGTTGACTGTCCCCAAAGACATCTAAAATCAACTAAGCTGCCAATTAAACTCTCCAGACCCTCACTCTTCACTCTACTTTACAACCTTCTTCAGGCATCATCTATCCAGTGACTGCCACCACCATGCATGTGGCTGCAAAATCTAGACGTAAGGAAGCATCTCTGCACCTTCCCCTTCCTCCCAACCTTAAGTTCTGTTGATCTTACTCCCTTAAATCCAATCACTCTTCTCTGTCTTTTCATTCACCTGACAGTCACCTTTCACTTACTCTGCCACTTCCTAATGTGTTTTTCACGTCTACCCCTACCTAGCTTGTCTCTATGTCATACCCAGAGTAATGTCTTCAAAAGACAAATCAGAAGACAATCACTCTCATGTTTAAAATACTCCAAAGCTTTCCGCATTTTCTCTTGGATTTAAAGACACAGTTCCACAGCATCACTTATCATACTCCATTTAGTGGAGGCTCAAATGCATCCTGAACGCTCACGTATTCTTCAGTACACGTCCTTCTCTGGATATTTCATTCTGGTTTACCCTTGACCACAGAAACTTTGCACACAGTGCTCTCTCTGCCCTCGGCCTCCACCCAAGTCACAGGAACCAGCTCTTCAGCGTCACGTCGCTGCTCCGTCATCACCATGGACATGCTCTTGGAGTCTGCAACAATGTCGAATCCTGCTTTTCTTTGCTCTCAGGGCACTGATACTAGCCTTTCCCTTTTTCATGAAGCTTTTTTTAGGAATTCTCTTTTAACAGCAGTCTCCAACATGAGACTGCAAGCCCCCCAAGGTCTGGGACCGTATTTGTTTTCCCCATTGTGTCATCAGTCCTTAGAACAACTCCCAGCTCATAGGGGACATTCAATACCTGCTTGTTGGATGCATGGACTGCTCTAGTAAATCCCTCATAATGACAAGAACACACTCTGTAAGACCTATGCTCCTTTTGGATGACATGCAGGAGCTTAAGGCAATCTCCAAGCCAGTGGGCAGCATCGGGAGTGGAGGTTTAGATGGGGCTCAGTGTCTACCTGTGGTTCATACATGTCCACAGGAGTCTGATGGTAAACACGGCTAGCTCTAAGCCAAACTGAGATGATTTTGGTCTCCTTCTGTGCCCCCTTTCTGCCTCCCTTTCTGTCCCTTTTGCTTCCTGTTCTCAAATTCCTTGCTTTCTGTTAAAATTGGAATGCACCTGACACTAGACACTTCACTTATCTTCATCATCAGTCTCTGCTTTCTGTGCCATTTTTGCCCATTGATATTGATCCTGTACTTTCTCAATTTCAGGCCCTGTTTTCAGGACCTGTCTTCTATTAAAACAAGTATGGTTCTGAGTGGTCATGTCATCCTTCCTTGCCCTCCCCTCTCCTAGGTTTTGTTCTAGGTGGGAGCCGGGCCCTTCATGGGCCAGAGTTACTGGACACTCATCGCGGGGGCGTGTGAATGATGAGAAGTGAAAGTGACAATTGCTCCGTCGTGTCGGACTCTTTGTGACCCCGTGGACTGTAGCCTACCAGGCTGTTCTCTGTCCATGGAATTCTCCAGGCAAGAATGCTGGGTGGTGAGAAGGATGGGCCCCATATTACAGACTCCCCCAGGACTCTGCCTATCGAAGCAGCTGAGGATGCTTGGTGCAGGATTTTTCCTACAAGAACATTTGGGAGCATGAAATCCAGTGCATGTCCTGTGTGTGGGGGAGCCCTCACCCAGGGAAGAGTGTCTTTTCCTGCTCGATGCAAAATTACTGTGAGAGCCACAGGTCCTGCCGTGGCCTCTGCTCTGATCCCAGGGGGAGCTCCCAGCTGGGCTCCCTCCAGTCGCAACCTCCACGCTGCTCCAGCCCTGCCCTCTTTGCCTTCCTCCACCCTCTGGGTTCCTCCCTTCAGCTCCTGTCCTGTCCTTTCTCATTCTTTCACCTACAACTCCCACATCCATGCTTTATGTTTTTTCCCACTTCTGATGCAATTTTATTCTCTTTTTCTTCCTGTAAATTTGTCTCTTAGTTTTTTATTAAAGTCATATGTACACATTTCTCCAAAGAAGACATGCAGATGGCCAACAGGCACATGAAAAGATGCTTAATATTGCTAATCATCATGTGCTAATCATGTGTGTTAGTTGCTTTGTCGGGTTGGGGTCTTTGCACCCCCATAGACTGCAGCCCACCAGGCCCTGCCATCCATAGGATTCTCCAGGCAAGAACACTTGAATGGGTTGCAATTTCCTTTTCCAAAAGGAACTAAAGAAAGAAAGTGAAGTCCCTCAATCGTGTCTGATTCTTTTCGACCCTATGGACGGTAATCTACCAGGTTCCTCCATCCATGGCATTTCCAAGGCAAGAGCACTGGAGTGGGTTGCCATTTCCTTCTCCATTGCTAATCATTAGAGAAGTGCAAAACAAAACAGCAATGAGATATTATCTCACACTGGTCAGTATGGCCAACATCAAATTAGCTATAAACAATATATTTTGAAAAAGGTGTAGAGAGAAGGAAACCTTCCTACACTGTTGGTGGGGATGTAAATTGGTGTATCCACTATGGAGAACAGCACAGAGATTCCTTGAAAAGCTAAAACAGAACTGCCATATGATTCAGCAATCCCCCTCCTGGACATATGTCCAGAAAAATCTGTAATTCAAAAAAATACGTGCACTCCATGCTCATAGCAGCATTATTTATAGTAGGCAAGACATGGGAACAACCTAAGTGTCCATTGATTGATGGATAAAGAAGATGTGGTATATATATGTATGTGTATATATATGTGGTATATATATGTATGTGTATATATATGTGGTATATATATGTATAGAAGATGTGGTATATATATGTATGTGTATATATATGTGGTATATATATGTATAGAAGATGTGGTATATATATGTATGTGTATATATATGTGGTATATATATGTATGTGTATATATATGTGGTATATATATGTATAGAAGATGTGGTATATATATGTATGTGTATATATATGTGGTATATATATGTATGTATATATGAATGCTGTATACAGTGGAATGCAATGGACTACAAATGAAGCTTAAATTTTATATATTTTAGTGGAATACTATTAAGCCATAAAAAGAATGGAATAATGTCACCTGCAGCAGCATAGATAGACCTAGAGATTATTATACTAAGTGAAGTAAGCCAGACAGAGAAAGACATATATCATATGATAGCACTTATATGTGGAATCTAAAACGTGATCCTTGAATGGATGTAACAGATTCATTGGATGTAACAGATGAGTGGATAAGGAAGATGTGGTGCATACATATAGCTATTCAGCCATAAAAAGGAATGAAATGGGGTCAAATGTAGTAGTGTGGGTGAACCTACAGTCTGTCATACAGAGTGAAGTAAGTCAAAAAGAGAACAACAAATATCATATATTCACATGTATGCACAGAATCTAGAAAACCAGTGCTGTTTGCAGGGCAGGAGTAGAGACACAGGTGTCGGGAATGGACTTGTGGACACAGCGGGGGAAGGAGAGGGGCTGAATTGAGGGAGCAGCCTTGATGCATGCATGCTACTACACGCAAGATAGCTAGCAAGAGGCTGCTATGTGGCTCAGGGAGCCTAGCTCAGTGCTCTGTGGTGACCCAGAGGGAGACACACGGGGGAGGGGACACACGTGTACTTGCAGCTGATTCGCACTGTGGTACAGCGGAAACTAGCACAACATTGTAGAACAATGATTCTGCAATTAAAAAAATTAAAAATGATGCAAACAACTTATTTATAACCAGAAATAGGTTCACAGACATAGAAAACAAACTTATGGTTTGTTTCCAAGAGGAAAGGAAGGAAAGGCTAAATTAGGAGTTTAGGATTAACAGAAACATACTACTGTATATTAGATAAACAGCAAGGACCCACTGTGAAGCATAAACTCAATGCCTTGTAATAATCTATAATGGAAAACAATCTAATATATATATATATATGTATATATGAATCATTTTGATGCATATCTGAAACTAGCACATTAGAAATCAACTATGTTTCAATAAACAGTTTTTGAAAAGTCATACCTACACACACTGAAATGCCAAATGGTTCTATAATCTTGTGAGAAACTGTGGACTCTTCCCTGTATACCTCACTCTTCTGCTCCTCATGCAAGCATAAGTTCAGCACGTATGTGTGAGCACTTTCTGCAAGCCACATAGCACCCTAGGTGCTCTGGATACATCGGTCATAGTGGTCAGTCACTCAGTTGTATCTGACTCTTTGCAACCCATGGGCTGTAGCCCACCAGGCTCCTCTGTCCATTGAATTTTCCAGGCAAGAGTACTAGAGGAGGTTGTCATTTCCTCCTCCAGGGGATCTTCCTGATGCAGGGGTTGAACTTTCTGCAGATACATTAGTATGCAAAAGAGTTGAAACCCTCTGCCAGCATGGGACTTCTATTCTTTCAGATTGGGAAGGCACAGATGAAAAACAATACCAGTGACAAGCAAGTAAATTATATTATATAGTATGTGCAGTGGTGGGCAGAGCTGTGGGGGAGACAACAGATCAAGGGGAGGGGACTCTGAGTGTGGGAGGGAGGTGAGGCTAGAATTCCAAGATGAGCCTCGCTGAGGAAGAGTTGAGGGGGTGAGAGGTTCAGTTCAGTTCAGTCACTCAGTCGTGTCCAACTCTTTGCGACCCCATGGACTGCAGCACACCAGGCCTCCCTGTCCATCACCAACTCCCGGAGTTTACCCAAACTCATGTCCATTGAGTTGGTCATGCCATCCAACCATATCTTCTGTTACTCCCTTCTCCTCCTGCCTTCAATCTTTCCCAGCATCAGAGGCTTTTCCAAAGGAGCTGGTTCTTTGCATGAGAGGTGAGCCTGCAGGTAGATACATGGGTGAAGTGTGGTCCATGCACACCAGACAAGGCAGCAAAACAAATCAGGCAGCATAGCTGGTGCGAACAAGGGAAACTAAGAAGCCAGTGCCCTAGAACCGAATCAGCAGAAGGCAGAGGAAAGGATAGACAGACACACGAGGGAGGTGAAACCTCAGAGAGTAGTACAAATTGCAACAGCAACTTACAACTCTTGGAGCAGTTTCCTTTGTTACTGAGCAGGTACTGAAAAATAATAATCTGGTTTACTTTGATTTTTAGGTTTTAAATGATTATTTCTTTACTTCCCATTTTATTTTTTTATTTAAAATGGTTTTTAGTTTATTATAATAACCAAACCTTCATATTTAAAGCAATTGGATTAACTGCCATTGCAAACAAAGCTGCATTTATATTTTTAAGTTCATTTTTTATAGTATTTACCGTTTGCCCCTCTGCTCATCCACTTGACTCAAATCACAACACAATTCTCATAGGATTTTTAAAATTTCTCTGTTGGAGAGAAGGGTAAGAATCCAACTTGAAAAGACAAATTCTAGAGAAGAAAATTAATGCATATCTTTAGGAGATAAAGATAAACAAAATAAATAATATTTTTAAAAGACCAAAGCTTTTCAAATATCAATCTTCAATTTTTTTGTTTTTAACAGAAATTTTTTGTTACTTTTTTAATCAAAAATTACAGTGAAAACTAAATTTCCACTTTCACATTAAACGACAGTGATGGTAACACTAAAACCGAATCCCATTTTAGATGCCAGAGTTTAACTCTTTCAGGGGTGTCCCTGGTGGCTCAGATGGTAATGAATCTGCCTGCAATGCAGGAAACCTGGGTTCAATCCTTGGATCAGGAAGATCCCCTGGAGAAGGGAATGATATTTTGGGGGGCTCCAAAATCACTGCAGATGGTGACTGCAGCCATGAAATTAAAAGATGCTTACTCCTTGGAAGGAAAGTTATGACCAACCTAGATACCATATTAAAAAGCAGAGACATTACCTTGCCAAAAAAGGTCCGTCTAGTCAAGGCTATGGTTTTCCCAGTGGTCATGTATAGATGTGAGAGTTGGACTGTGAAGAAACCTGAGCACCAAAAAAACTGATACTTTTGAACTGTGGTGTTGGAGAAGACTCTTGAGAGTCCCTTGGACTGCAAGGAGATTCAACCAGTCCATCCTAAAGGAGATCAGTCCTGGGTGTTCATTGGAAGGACTGATGCTGAAGCTGAAACTCCAATATTTTGGCCACCTCATGCACAGAGTTGACTCATTTGAAAAGACCCTGATGCTGGGAGGGATTGGGGGCAGGAGGAGAAGGGGATGACAGAGGATAAGATGGTTGGATGGCATCACCAACTCAATGGGCATGAGTTTGAGTAAACTCTGGGAGTTTGTGATGGACAGGGAGGCCTGGCGTGCTGTGATTCATGGGGTCGCAAAGAGTCAGACATGACTGAGCAACTGAACTGAACTGAACTGAACACACTCCAGTACTCTTGCCTGGAAAATCCCATGGATGGAGGAGCCTGGCAGGCTACAGTCCATGGGGTCACAAAGAGTCAGACAGAACTAATACTTTCACTTCCTTTTTAACTCTTTCACCTACCCATACCTACCACCAACATACATTTCACCCACTTCCCTTTTCCCAATATAGTTATGTTGTAATTTATTTAGATCCATATCAATGATTTCATTATTAAAACCATGTAAATGCTCTTCACAGTTGAGCTGTGTGGTACATTTTATCATTTGACTTCTGTGGTGGATTTGCTACCTAGGTGGTTTCTCACTGCATGGTTCCTGCACCGTGAGCATCCCCAAGATCATTTCAGGATGTCCAAGAGACAAAACTGCTCTCACAAAGCACCAAGACGTTATTTGCCTTTCCCACTGGGTTGATATTTGTATATTAATGCTGTAAATGCAACAGCGATAAAACTTCTAGTGATTTTTAGCTTAATTCTGTTTTTCTTCCATACAAGACATCCTCAATAGAAAAACAAAGCAAAAATGAGTAAAAGCTAAAAGCTCACAAAGCCAGTTTCACATGAGAATGGCATTCATGAATCTGTAAAAATTAATTGTGTTAAATCTTGACCCTGAGCACATGTTCTTTTACTCTTGTGTAGGATAGAATCCCAAAGTACTAACCTGTAACTCACTTGCAACTGAGCTATAAACTGAATGAACTACTTGATTTGGAAAGTAACACAGTTACTTGAAAGAATGAATTACAAATAGCTACCCCCTTGGGCATTTGGGAGACATTTTCTTGAAACTGAACAAAATGAGCCTGCCACTTCAAGGAAAGCGACTGACAGTATCTGTTGCCAATGGTAAAATTTTAGTGTTCAAGTGAAAACTAGAATTTTGAAAAACTCAAGTCTGCCACCACAAACTTTATAGCTTCCCCAAACTTAATGACTGGTGGTGATATGAACAAATGTGACTTTTGATTGTAGATAAATGAAGTGTTTTAACATTAGGAAGAACTTCATAACTTGTCCAATATTTTCTAAATGATCAGAGTCTGATATTACAAAACTGTTCAGTGTGCAAGATACAAAGTGCAAGACAGTCCAATGCATTTAATGTAAGAGAATATGAAAGATTTATAGCTATGATTTCAGATTCCACATTAAACTAAATTTTAAGATACTCTTGCTGCTGAGTTTTGGTATAGTATCAAAGGAGAATATCCAGAATAATCAAAAAAGACTCCTTCCTTTTCCAATCACACACCTTTGTGGCCTTGATGTTCTTCTTCATCTACTTCAACCAAAGCCACGTGTCAGAACACCTTGAATGGGTGTACTAAAGGAATGCAGAACAGATCTGAGAATCCAGCAGTCTTTTCTTCATCCAGGCATTCAAGATAGCTGCAAAATAGCTAAAGTACTGCTATTCTTCTCATTAAATTTTATTCAGCTTTGGAAAATAGATTATTTCTAAAATATGTGACTTATGCTAACAGGTTATGGATTTATTATTATTTTTTTAATTTTACTTTTTGCCACATGATACGAAAAATCTTAATTCCCTGACCAGGGGTCAAACCTGTGCCCCCTACATTAGAAGCACAGAGTTTTAACCATTGGGCCAATAATAAAATATTATTGTTATTTTTAAATAAATAAACACAATTTCAAGTGATCATATTAGATTTCTAATCTGCACAGTTAAGATATTTTAATAAAGGAACTGTTTGGGGGATAGTCAAGACTTTTTAAGAGATCCTGAGAACAAGAAGAATTGGGAAGCCAGTGTGTGTGAAGGATCCAGGACTGGGTGTCCACTCTTCACAGCCCTGCAGCCTTGTCCTAGTACCCCAAGAACTTGACATGGCATGCTAGCTCTCCTCTGATGATGCACAAAGAAATAGGCACTTTGAGATCCTTTAAGCATAAGAGGAATTTTTTTTAACTTTTAAGAAACTTGAAAATGATTTCTGTACGTGGCAGAATCATGACACAAGCCTCTTCACCCTGGCAGCCACAGCTCCAGGGTTTGTATGGTTCCAGGTGGGTCAAACTCCCAGAACACAGGTGAGGGTCAGCTCCACGGCTAAAGCAAAGCAGAGATCTGAACCAATTTGTCAGAACCTTTTTTTAACCTTTAAATTTTCTTGAATATCTCTCCTTCTGTAGTAAGTGATACTTCAGAAACAGTTTGCTGCTCAGTCTGTTTTCCTTCTTATTTTACATTTTGAAATACTTGGGCGATGATCAGGGGGAGAGTGAGTTACCTGCTATGGCAAATTTCTGTTCTACAGTAAGTTGTGCAATCAGTGTTTGGGGATTTTAATGAAAACTTTTTTTTTTTTCTTCTTCTCTTTTGGAGATTGAAGAATTCAATTGGAGTTTATCCTGATCATCAAGTGGTGGTGAAACCATCTCTATGAAAACTCTAACTTCAATCATTTGATTGGAAGCAATTTGCCAGTAGAAAAATCTGTGAAAAGTTTTTTCAAACCTGTTCTAAAAAGTCTTTTAGAAAAATCTGTAGTTAGATAACATTTTTAAAGGGCAGCACTAACTATCATTGTTGGACAGTAAGTGGCTGAAGGGAATTCTCTGCATTCCTTGAGCAAATCAAGGTCCAAGAAGCCTGCCTATGGATGGAATTTCAAATCAATACTAGCAGATTTTTTTTTTTCTTTTTGTACAATGTTCTTTTTCTAAGAAATAAGAAATCCTTGTGTTTGTTTTCAGAAATAATAGATCAAGCTCAGAGGTCAACAAAACATGATTGCTGTGCTATTTGAAAATATTCCATTATGTCCAGAGAGCCTGGAGTCAGTCACTGAGGTGGAGGAGCTTTTCTAGAATGTTCCTGGACATGGTGCGGTAGACAAGGTGAGACAAGGTTTGGGGAGGAGTTGATGATGGTTGCGGTGACCCTTTGAGCCTCAGAGCTTGGCAAGACAGGTTATGCAGGACTCAACTCATCAGGAACAGACTAGGTAGAAAGCAATTACTTAAGTGAAAACCATCACTTTGCATTAGAAGAATTGATTTGAGGAGCCAGATTCAACTTGTAATCAAATGGGGAACAGGCCTTTTAGAGATAAGGCAGAGGAAATAAACGAGCACACCTCCCAGGGTCTGTGCTCCCTGTCACCAAGCAGTATTGGTGAGTCGTGGCATCCTGTCACTTCCAATCCTTCCCAGCCGATGTCCCCAAGCACCCTTTCAGCTTGCTGATCACATCAGGAAATGAGTTGCCTACCTGATAATCTGCTTTTTAATAACTTAGTTCCTAAATGCACTTGTTATCCTTGTCAGAAAAGAAAAAGATTTCTTTATTCTCAGGAACAGGAGTAAATCATTGCTGCTAGTGGGTATTTGCACAGTCTTATCTTGTATTTCAACAGTCTTTTACTCTCTCCGAAGAAACACAACATCTTCACATCACTTCTCTGGTAAGATTATGTAACCAGATTATGTTACCAAAACTGCAATGGACTCAGTGTTGTTTCCTGTAATGTGGTACTGTGTGATGATACTCTTAAAGTGTTTGCAGTCCAGTTTGGGAGCATTCATAGTTTCACTTTCGTTTAAAAACAAAAATTCAGTAAAGGAAAAAAATGTATAAACTTCCAAGGGCCTTATCAAATAGTAAACTGAGGCATGTACTATGAACTTCTGTACCAAGGCAAAAACAAGGGATACTTTTATATTACTTATAAGCCATGGGCTGGTAATGAGATGGCATATTCCATGAAGAAAATTTATATTCCAGAAACTTCTGCAGTGGAATAAAAAATCACATGCATTAATGACATGCATTTCCTCAATATGATCTTTATGCATTTTGATAATATGACTCATCAGAGTGTTTATTTTCTTGGGTTCCAAAACCCCTGTCCCCAGTGCCTGCAGTCATGAAATTAAAAGACACTTGTTCCTTGGAAGAAAAGCTATGACAAATCTAGACAGCATATGAAAAAGCAGAGATATCACTTTGTTCAAAATGATCCATATATGACTAGAATGGGTGAATTTAATTCAGAAGACCATTATATCTACTCCTGTGGGCAAGAATCCCTTAGAAGAAATAGAGTGGCCATCATAGTCAAAAAAAGAGTCTGAAATGCAGTACTTGGGTGCAACCTCAAAAACAACAGAATGATCTCTGTTCATTTCCAAGGCAAACCATTCAGTAATTCAAGTCTATGCCTAATCCAGTAATGCCAAAGAAGCTGAAGTTGAACGGTTTTATGAAGACTTACAAGACCTTTTAGAACTAACACCTAAAAAATATGTCCATTTCATCATAGGGGACTGGAATGCAAAAGTCAGAAGTCAACAGATACCCAGAGTAACAGGCAAATTTAACCTTGGAGTACAGAATGAAGAAGGGCAAAAGCTAATAGAGTTTTGCCAAGAGAACACACTGGTCAAAGCAAACACCATCTTCCAACAATACAAGAGATGACTCTACACATGGACATCACCAGATGGTCAATACTGAAATACTGAAATCAGATTGATTATATTCTTTGCAGGCAAAGATGGAGAAACTCTATACAGTCAACAAAAACAAGACTGGGAGCTGACTGTGGCTCAGATCATGAGCTCCTTATTGCCAAATTCAGACTTAGATTGAAGAAAGTAGAGAAAACCACTAGACTGTTCAGGTATGACCTAAATCAAATTCCTTACAATTAAACAGTGAAAGTGACAAATAGATTCAAGGGATTAGATCTGATTGACAGTGTACCTGAAGAACTATGGACAGAGAGGTTCATGATATTGTATAGGAGGCAATTATCAAGACCATCCCCAAGAAAAAGAAATGTAAAAAGACAAAATGGTTGTCTAAGGAAGTCTTACAAATAGCTGAGAAAAGAAGAGAAGCAAAAGGCAAAGGAGAAAAGGAAAGATACACCCATTTGAATGCAGAGTTCCAAAGAATAGCAAGGAGAGATAAGAAAGCCTTCCTCAGTGATCAGTGCAAAGAAATAGAGGAAAACAATAGAATGGGAATGATTAGAGATCTCTTCAAGAAAATTAGAGAAACCAAGGGAACATTTCATGCAAAGATAAGCACAAAATAAAGGACAGAAATGGTATGGAACTAACAGAAGCAGAAGGTATTAAGAAGATGTGGCAAGAATACAAGAAAAAGTGTAAAAAAGGATCTTCATGTTGCAGATCACCATGATGGTGTGATTACTCACCTAGAGCCAGACATCCTGGAATGCAAAGTCACATGAGCCTTAGGAAGCATCACTATGAACAAAGTTAGTGGAGGTGATGGAATTCCAGTTGAGCTATTTCAAATCCTAAAAGAAGATGCTGTGGAAGTGCTACACTCAGTGGCCACAGGACTAGAAAAGGTAAGTTTTCATTCTAATCCCAGAGAAAAGTAATGCTAAAGAATGCTTAAACTACCACACAATTGCACTCATCTCATACACCAGCAAAGTAATGCTCAAAATTCTCCAAGCTAGTCTTCAACAGTACATGAACTGTGAACTTCCAGCTGTTCAAACTGGATTTAGAAAAGTCAGAGGAAGCAGAGATCAAACTGCCAACATCCACTGGATCACAGAAAAAGCAAGAGAGTTCCAGAAAAATATCTACTTCTGCTTTATTGACTACGCCAAAGCCTTTGACTGTGTGGATCACAACAAACTGTGGAAAATTCTTCAAGAGATGGAAATACCAGACCACCTTACCTGCCTCCTGAGAAATCTGTATGCAGGTCAAGAAGCAAGAGTTAGAACCAGACATGGAACAATAGACTGGTTCCAAATTGGGAAAGGAGTATGACAAGGCTGTATATTGTCATGCTGCTTATTTAACTTATATGCAGAGTACATCATGTGACATACTAGGCTGGATGAAGCACAAGCTGGCATCAAGATTTCCAGGAGAAATATCAATAACCTGAGATATGCAGATGACACCACCCTTATGGCAGAAAGTGAAGAAGAAATGAAGAGTCTCTTGATGAAGCTGAAAGAGGAGAGTGAAAATGATTTAAAACTCAACATTCAGAAAATGAAGATCATGGCATCTGGTCCCATTACTTCATGGCAAATAGATGTTGAAACAATGGAAACAGTGACAGACTATTTTGGGGGCCTCCAAAATCACCACAGATGGTGACTGCAGTCTTGAAATTAAAAGACACTCCTTGGAAGAAAAGCTATGACCAACATAGACAGCATATTAAAAAGCAGAGACATTACTTTGCTGACAAAGGTCTGTCTAGTCAAAGCTATATTTTTTTCCAGTAGTCATGTATGGATGTGAGAGTTGGACCATAAAGAAAGCTGAGTGCCGAAGAACCAATGCTTTGGAACTGTGGTGTTGAGAAGACTCTTGAGAGTCCCTTGGATGGCAAGGTGATCCAACCAGTCAGTCCTCAAGGAAATCATTCCTGAATATTCATTGGAAGGACTGATGCTGAAGCTGAAGCTCCAATACTTTGGCCACCTGATGGGAAGAACTGACCCCTTGGAAAAGACCCTAATTCTGGGAAAGAATGAAGGCAGAAGGAAAAGGGGATGACAGAGGATGAGATGGTTGGATGGCATCACCGACTCGATGGACATGAGTTTGAGCAAGCTCCAGGAGTTGGTGAAGGACAGGGAAGCCTGGTGTGCTGCAGTCCATGGGGTCACAAAGCACTGGACATGCTGAGTGACTGAACCAAACTGATGGCTTTTCCAGTGGTCATGTATGGATGTGAGAGTTGGACCAGAAAGAAGGCTTAGCACTGAAGAATTGATACTTTCAAATTCCAGCACTCTAGAAGACTCTTGAGAGGCCCTTGGACTGTGAAGAGATCAAAGCATCAATCCTAAAGGAAATCAACCCTGAATATTCATTGGAAGGACTGATGCTGAAGCTCTGATGCTTTGGCCACCTGATACAAAGAGTCGACTCAGTGGAAAAGACCCTGATGCTCAGGAAGGTTGAAGGTAGGAGGAGAAGAGGGAGAGAGAGGATGAGATGGCTGGATGGCATCACTGACTCAATGGACATGAGTTTGAGCAAACTCCGGGATACAGTGACGGACGGGGAAGCCTGGTGTGCTGCCGTTCATGGGGTCACAAAGAGTCAGACATAATGACTGAAGAGTAGCAGCAGCCAGCAGTGTTTATAAATTGAATGTGTCAAATCCTTCTTTGGAATTAGAGACACTTCCGGTGCGAACAGATTCTGAAACATCCTCAGATTCAGCACACCCTCCCTTAGGTAGTATAGTTATTATTAGATCTAATTTGCTGTCCCCCTTTCTACATAAATAGAAAGCGATCATGTCCATGTACACGTGGCCCCTCCTGTTTTCCTGTTCCTATTCTTTTTCTCCTCAGCCACATATTTTCCTGTCCGACAGACTCTTTTCACCTCTTACACACAAGAAATCAGAACATTTGTTCCTTTGGGCCACAGGGAATAGGAGTGTTTGCTTTTGTAACCCAGTCAAGAGTTTAGACTGGATGAACTCTTGAAGGTAAGAAATGTTATTCTTAATCTTGATCAGTACTTTGGAAAAATATAAAAAATGGACTTCAAGCAGATGGAAAACATTCAAGCATTGGTTTCTAGATACAATATTTCTGTGGTGCCATAAATATGTTTCCCCAGTGAGTTTATACCATTTACTAAAGAACTAATTTTCTCTAGACACGGAGGTAAAATATCTGTATTGGAAAAGCAATTAAGATGCTTTATTTCTTGTTCACAGCCGCAACTCGCCCACAGCTGGAAGTTCTCTGGACACCGGTCCTCACAAAGGATCTGTCGCTGAATATCCCGTTCAGTGTCTTGCTGTGTCCTCCACGTTCTGTTACCTCCTTGTTTCACTCCTTCCTGCCCTGCCCTTTGCCTTCAGGACACTAGTAGTGCTTCTTGCCTTTCCTTTGGTGCAGCGTTTTCACAAGGACTAAATTCTTTGTGATTCCTGTGAGTCTTCATGCTCTGGGCTAGCAGAGAATCTCATGTTTGTTTGCTCGTCCCAAAATGCTTTCTGCGTTTGCCTCTTCTATTTCCCCCAGCCTTAGCTCTCAGTTCTCATCCTGATTGTCTATCTCTCTCCCTGTTTTCCTACCTCCCCCTGCCTCTTCCATTTCCCTCCTCATCACCCACCAGCCCCTAAAGTTAACAGTCGTGTATTGAATCTATGTGTTGCTGGAAAACACAGGTCACCATGCAAAGTGGCAAAGCAATATTCATTCTTCAATTTACATTTTTGAGGCCTTCTGGAAAAAGTGTTTTATACATTTTTGAATAGCAGGAAAACCTTGATAAACAAAAATTCAAAACATCTAGGCTTATCTAGGGGCTTCCCTGGTGGCTCAGATGGTAAAGAATTTGCTGGCAATACAGGAGAGACCTTGGTTCAATCCCTGGGTCGGGAAGATCCCTTAGAGAAGTGAATCGCAACCGACTCCAATATTCTTGCCTAGAGGATTCTATGCAGAGTAGAGCCTGGTGGGCTGCAGTCTATGGGGTTGCAAAGAGTCAGACACGACTGAGTAATTGATGCTTTCCTCCCCAACCTCCAACAGGCTTCTATAAGTATAACTTAGTAGACTGGCTTGTTTAAGCTCTTTCACCCTGTACATAGGGAGTATTCTGAGGAGGCTCTGGTCTGACTATGCAATTTTGCAAGATTATGATCTGTGACTAGATAGATGCCTGTGAATGCCTACTGGCTTTTCTTGGATGCATAGTTAAAAGAAGCAAGATGATTTCTTTTAATGATGAAGTCACTTTTAGAGATTTTTCTCTTTGAATGTCAAATAATAAATTCAGTTGGGCGGGGGGGTTGAAAAAACCTATCATGCTAGAATTATAACACTGGAAGTTAATTACACTAATTCAGATGGGGTCAGAAAGGTCTTGGCACAGCTGCAGTGAAGTGAAGCATTGGAAATTATGGACAAGGGCTAGCATCTTGCTATATAAACACGTGGTCTTCGTGATGTTGGTGTCAACAGGAAGATGTGCTCTGCCACATCTCAGGAAACATGTCAAGTAAACACTTAGGCAGGGTCTCTGCTTGGGCTCCTGAGAAATCTGGATGCTATGTCCTTACTTAGCATTTCTTGGCTGCTCCAAAAGAGCACTTACACAATTACCTTTAAAAATCAACATACAAAATAATCTCTAGACTATGATGGCCTTTTGATAACATCATAAAAATTATTTTAAAGGCCTACATCCCTCCTTACAATTCAAGTATTAATATTTTAAAGAGTCTAATACAATTTTTTTACTGGGTAAATGGTCTGCTCAGTCCCAGGAACCATGCTGAGGACAAATGCCTGAGGCCTGCTAGGACGCCCCAGGATGGTTTTCTGTGAAGTCATCTCTAATTTGCTATCAGACTTAGCAGGGACAGAGGTGGTCTCTTCCCCGAGGCCTTTCCATGGCAGAGGAGAGAACCTGACCCACTGAGGCTGTTGTTGCCTCACCCAGGCTCAGTCGGACTATGTCACTCAGTTATGGACAGTTTCATAAGCACCTGGCAAGTGGGCTTCCCGGCCACTGAGGACGCAGCTGGGGAAACTGGGGACCATGATTTGGATGGGAGAGCCTCAGTTCAAAGTGTGAAAGGGTGTGCTTTATATTTGCACCAGACCCTGGGAAGAAAAGTGGGTCCAGTTTTCACCTGTCTGATAAATGACCAAGAGTAAAATTGTGCAAAGAAGGGGCTTTATCCAAAATCTCCCATGGGTTAGACCATTTGATATGACTGATCTGTCTGGAGTTTGGGTCTAAGGAACACTGGAAGTGAAGAGGAAAGAGAAAGGTACCCAAAAGGTGGCTGTACTCCAAGATCCAAAACAAAGAGGTAAGAAAAATCATCTTCGTGATGGCCTTGGGGGGCAACCATTTGCTCAGAGCGTTCTGTGGGATCATTTCTTTTTTTTAAGGAAGTCTATCTGCTGAGATGATGAGATGGCTGGACTCAGAGATGAAGAGGCCTTGCCAGGAGTTCGCTTTGTTCTTTCTTGTTTTCCTGAACTTTTATCTTTTGGTCTTGCTGTGCCATCTGTGGGATCTTAGTTTCCCTGACCGGGGATCAACCTGAGCCCGGTACAGAGGCACTGCAGAGTCTTAACACTGGACCACCAGGGAAATCCCTCTCTTTGTTCTTTACTCTGCTTTCCTGATCCTTAGGTCCCTGGGAAGTTTAGGCAGCAAAAGAAGGGCCAGTCAGTCACTTCTGGTGACTGACCCTCCCCAGTGAAGGGGAAAGTCAGCAAGGAATCCGTGGAATCCATGGGCCATTCTCATCCCCCACCTTCTCAGGCTCAGATGTTTGAGAATTCCCGTGCATGTTCTTGTTAGAAGCAATGGATGGTCAGTGCCTCTGTGTATGTTTGTGTGTGTGTGTGTATGAATATATGTTGTTGTTTAGTCACTAAGTCATGTCTGACTCTTTTTGATCCCATGGACTGTAGCCCACCAGGCTCCTCTGTCTATGGAATTCTCCAGGCTAGAATACTGGAGCAGGTTGCCATTTCCTGCTCCAGGGGATCTTCCCAACCCAGGGATCAAACCCATGTCTCTTGTGTCTCCTGCATTGGCAGGCAGGTTATTTACCACTAGTGCCACCTGGGAAGCCCCATGAGTATATATATATATGTCTATATATAGAGATAGATAGATAAATAGATATGATATGCTTTAGTAACTTGATAATACTCTCTAAGCAAAACTTACTTTGATGTAAAACCATGGGGTCTCATTCTCTCACACCTTGTGTAGAACCAGATCCAGTTGCGTGTTCTAGGGAAATTTCTGGCAGTTCTTCCTCAGCATCTTTCTGTGTAGAAAAGGAGAGGTCTTCTGGATGCCCATGTCTCTGCTTGATTCTGCAGGTCTGCCCTACATTCATTCCAAATACTTGCCAGTGAGTTTACCCTTGAACTTCCTACCCCCTGAACATTACTCAGTCTTCAGCAGAATAATTGAGAGTTCAGTCTCTGGGGTCAAACTCTGAGGATGTGTCCCGGCTTTGCCATTTACTACCTTGTGTAGAGGAGTTATGGATCCCAAATGGGAATAATGATAGAACATGCCTCCTAGGCTTATTTTGAGGATTAAATGAATATTTATGCATAAACTATTCACAAGCATTCAGAAAGAGCTTAAGATTATTACCAAAATCTTGGTTTTTGGAAAGTCATCTTCATGGGTGATTTTGGGAAGTAGAATAATGTTCTCCGTCTTTTTTGTTGTTGTTATTTTTTTAATTCAACTAGATAATGGGGAAGCTTTGTACTTGCAGAACAAGGTTCTGACTGTGAAAAACTGGTTTTAGTGATTGTACTTAACTATTTACTTGTATTAGGATTCTCTAAAGGAAAAGAACCAATAGGCTGTGTATATGTGTCTATGGGTATAATTTTTTTTAAAGAGAGATTTGAGAAATTGATTCATGTGATGGAGAGGGCTAGTGAGTCTGAATCTGCAGAGCAGGCAGCAGCTGGAGACCTGTGGAAGAGCTGGTGTTACAGCTCTAGTTCTGAAGCCTTCTAGGGGAAGAATATTCCCTCTGTTGGGGAGCCTCAGTCTTTATCTCTGAAGGCCTCCCCTGATTTCATAAGGCCCACCCACATTATGGAGGGTAATCTGCTTTACTCAAAGTCTTATTGATTGGAATGTTGATCTTTTCCAAAATATACCTTCATCATGATAACTGGACTGGTGTTTGGCCAAATATTGTGGTCTAGTCAAGTTAAGAACAAATTAATCATTACATTATCCTTCAAGAAGAGATATATCAGACACAGGAAGACAAATACTCTATGACAGCGCTTATGTATAGAATCTAAAAAGTACAACAAACTAGTGATATAACGAAAAAGAAGCAGACCCATAGATATAGAGAACAAACAGTGGTTACCAGCGGTGCAAGGGTGGGGGGCCAGCAGTATAGGGGTAGGGGAGTGGGAGGCACAAACTATTGGGGTTAAGACAGGCTCAAGGATGTACTATACAGCAAGGGGAAGATAGCTGATATTTTGTAATAACTGTCAATGGAGTGTAATATTTAAAAATTTTGTAAAAAATAATAAATATTTTCATGATCTCCTATATATATATATATATATTGGGCTTCCCAGGTGGCACAGGGGTAAATAATCTGCCTGCCAAAGCAGGAGACAGAGGAGAAATGGGTTTGATCCTTGGGTGGGGACGATTCCCCTGGAGAAGGAAATGGCAACACATTCTAATATTCTTGCCTGGAGAATCCCATGGACAGGGGGAGCCTGGTAGGCTACAGTTCAGAGTCACAAAGAGTTGGACACAACTGAGCATGCATGCATATACATATACGTACATTTAAAATAAAACAGGGTTTGCATAAAGACAAAAGGTGGGGGGATGTGAGAATTATGTCTATAATGTTCAGGAAATTTATAAGGATGCTATTTATATAGAATTCACCTGCAGCATGAGGGTTCATGAGAAACACCTCTTGGCCTTTTGTGTTTACAGAGGAGATGTTGGCTTTTATCTTAGGGACAATGTGAACTACAGAATGAATTGCAGTTTCTATATTTGCACAGGTTGCTAGGGAGCTCAGATCTGTCACTTGTTTGTAGTCCCAGAGAAGAGTCTAGAACCTTGAGGCATATATTTTAAGTGTTAACATCTGTGTCACCTTGATTGTCTTTCCTCGTGTTTTTTACTTATGTATCCATGTCTTTTCCAAGAGTTTGATACCATAAATCCATTAAATTATTGTAATTCTCTTTCTTGGTCTGTCTGTTCTCAAAGATACTAAGTCCCTGAATATAGGGATAGTGTATTGTTCACTGTTGAATCATCACTTCTTAGATGTTAAGTTAGTATCTAGTCTGCAACAGACTCTAAGTATTTGTTGAATAAATATATTAATGTATATATATTTTATAAAATACCCCAAATTCACTTCAGAATAAAGCACAACACAGTTACTACATAAAATTGCTTCTTAGTCTCTACATAAAATTCTCTATGCATTTTAGGACTGACTGCAATTCTAGATTTGACAGGAGAAAAAGAAAGCTACTGGGTGATGCCAGGCATTCATGTGAAAAGTTGACACAAACTCCGAGGTGGTTAAAGAAAAGAACAGGAATTGAAATACTGACCTTCAATTCTAACCTTTGTGACTCCTTCATGGAAAATTGATTATTAAAAGTTAGCTGACTCCTCTTCCTGGAGTTTAGTGGCTTTGGTGAGGAGGAAGCTCTAAGCAGACTCTCCTCAAGAGGGCTTGAGGACTCTGACATTGGTGATTGACACCAGAAGAGTCATTTTCAAGATGAATTGCTGTCTTGTGGAGGGATGAGAAGAGCTTGATGCTTTGAGGTGATGAACACTAGTGGATTAAGCTTGTGGATGTCTTAATAATTTGGTTGGTTTTCAGGTGTCAGTGGTGAGTTTATCTGTGACCGGGAAGAACTTAACCCTCCCCTCACTTGACCAAACTTCAGACAGGATTCTCCTGGAGTCTAGGACCTTGACCTGCCTTATCTTGGAGCTCTTTTTAGAGAGAACTTGGAATTGTAAATTCTCTGCCTCTGTGAGATGCAGGTATTTTAAAAAGCTTCTTGCAGGTTTTACAGCCCAGGAATATCTTTCTCAAGCACCTGCATCAAGTCTGTGAAAGTGATCTTCCAGTAAGGTGACCCCTCCATCTCCCAGTCTGGAGGGAGGGGGTGCAGGAACCTAGCATCACCAGGAGCCTGTGTCAAGGGAAAAGTTACCTCTCCATACTAAACTGAGCAAGTCTGAATTTCTTTTGGGTAAGGCCAAATAGCAATCTGCACTCATATCCCAGCTCTATTTGAATTACAAACCAAAGTGCCTTTGTTTTGCATTTTAGAAAGTTCAGTATTTCTGAACCAACACCTCAAGACCAGCAAGCTGTGTGGTGGAAAGAACAAGGAGTCAAGACGAAGAGATGATTGATTAGTTTGGAATTAAAGAAGTGTTCTCACCTAGCTTGGGATATTTACCACTTTCACTTTGGAACATTTTTTGTTTAAAGAGCCACAGCTATTGTCAAATGAGAAAAATCCTTTAATTACTGCTGGTTGAACATGGACAAGTCTTGAGCAGTTCTTCTCATTCCAGTGGGCTTACTTTCTTTTGCTGTGACAGCGTTGAACTTCACCTGAACCCTATGCCTTTGGAAAACAGCAGTGGTTAAGAAACTCCCCTGCCGGTCTGTGTTCCGAAAAATGCCCTATTGCCAAGAACCACCCTGCTGGCATCACTTAGATGAGATTCTGAGATGAACCTCTTGTTTACATATGACAAAACTTAGACATAAACCATCCAAATTCCTATGCTTTGTCTCGGAGATTACTAACGGAACTGTCTGTGCCCATGGGTCAAACTGAATAAAATACTTGCTAATTTAACTTGAACAAACTTCAGGTAGATGTCTTGTTTTTCCTGGGCCCCTGAACTTTAGCCCATCCTTGAGTTTAAACAACTATGAGATTAACAGGTGGTGCTAGTGGTAAAGAATCCGCCTGCCAATGCAGGAGATGCAAGAGACGTGGGTTTGATCCCTGGGTTGAAAAGACCCCCTGGAGTAGGAAATGACACTTTACTCCAGTACTCTTGCCTAGAAAATTCCGTGGGCTGAGGAGCCTGGTGGGCTATAGCCCCAGGGGCTGCAAAGAGTCGGACATGACTGACCATGAGCAGGAGCATATGCAGGAGATTAAACGTGGAAGATGGAACAGCCTCCCCTACCTGTCTGTCTGTCCCAGAATTGTCTGGCCACCAAGAAAGACACTCCATGTTCAGTTGCCTGGTCCCTGTATCTGCTCACCCCACTCTCTGACCAAGTTCTTTCTTGTCTTGCTCAATTTCCCCCTGCTGTGTGATGTCTGGGATGTGCTGGATCTCACAGATGGAGTGTTCTCCCTATGTCAGCAGTCCGTCAGTCCTATTGAGGGACTTGTAAATACAGGCTTATTATATATATATACTTTTATATATATATATATATATGTTTATATATATACATATATATATACACACACAGGCTTATAAATACTTACAAATACAGGCTCTCCTTACCTACATCTGGACTTGTTTTAAGACACCGAAACTATGACTGCCATTTTCACCAGTTGCCATTTTCTTCAGCCTCTATGTTCTTCTGGTTCTCTGTTCTTATTAAACCTCTTTTCTGTTGTACTACACCAGTTACAGGTAACTACAGAAGTATCTCAGGAGGGCAAGGCGATTTTTTCATCACTTAAAACTCTGTGTTGACATGCCAGAAACATGTTTGTCCCATGTTCTTCAATGAATTGTTCCAACATGATAGAATTTTATGAATTAATTTTGACACAGCTACCTCTGGAAAATTAAAACTAATAAAGTTTTCCTGAGACTCTGAGCATGATTCAAAATTTACAAGTTGAATTTTCTGAAACAATGGTTTATTGACTACACCTTTTTTAAAAAGGTTCTTGTGATTGTGTATTTTTACCAAGTGTCCAAATCCAGTCTGAAGACTCAGGTAGGATCCTTTCTTCTCACCCCTGTTGCATGTGCGCAGGTAATAACACAATGAGAGGAAAATTAAATACATTTAAAGTGGGTTTGAGAAGCCAAGAAGGTGCAAGTAGAACCACATGATGGATTCTAGATCCAAATCTCTTTAAGATCACCAGTTATTTTGGATCAGCCACGCTTTTCTGCTCCCAGAAGCTCCCAGTCTCAGCATCCCCAGGGCACCTAACGCATGTTTTCAGTTCTCTGCCTCTGTGACTGTCCTGAAAAACATCTCCACTTACCATTATTTGATTTGGGACTTTAGTAATCTAGAAGAAAAAACTGGAAACACCATGGCATCACAGGAGTGGTCCCGGAGCAGATGTCAGAAGACCTGGGCCCTAGTATTGGGTTATATTTATTTATGGTGATCTTAGGTAGGTCAGCTGCTTCTGAGCCACATCTTTTATAATTAATTCTTTTCCATGTGATAATCTGAGGGACAAAAATGATAATATGGGGGTTTTAAGAGCTTCTTAATATTTAAATAATATAAATACTTGTCTCACACACGATCTTATATTTATTTACTTATTTTTGGCTGTACTAGGTCTTCTTTTCTGCCTGTGGGCTTTCTCTAGTTGCAGTGAGCGGGGACGCCTCTTCACTGCGATGGGAGGGCTTCTCATTGCGGTGGCTTCTCTTGTTGCAGAGTGTATGCTCTAGGGTGCAAGAACTTCAGTAGTTGTGGCACATAGGTTCAATAGTTGCAGCTGTAGGCTCTGGAGAGTGGGCTCAGTAGTTAACACGGGCTTAGATGCGCCACAGCATGTGGAATCTTCCTGGGCCAGGGACAGAACCCTAAACAGAGTATAGACTTACAGAAATACACACATAGTAATTGTTCAGGAAACTTTTGGGGACATGTGACTTGACACGTATAGCTGTAAGCAATACTGAAATAAAATCCACAAATAATTCAACACATGTTTATTCTGTGCACAGTATTGTGGTAGATCCCTTATGAGGTACAAAAGTGCATCAGACATGAATCCTGCCCTCCAGGCACTTACAGTCCATCAGAGGATATCAGAAATGTGTATAAGTAACAAGGTAGAAGATCTAGATCTTAGAAGTCCTAGGAGAGGTACAGAAGCAATGCCATAGAGTTCACAGGAGAAATTATTTTCTAGCCTGGTAAATCATGAAAAACTTTGTGAGGATGAAATATGAGGTGTAATTTGAAGTGAAAGTGTTAGTCGCTCAGCTGTGTCCAACTCTTTGTGACCCTATGGACTGTTGCCTGCCAGGCTCTTCTGTCCAGGAATTTTCCAGGCAAGAATGCTGAAGTGGGTAGCCATTTCCTTCTCCAGGGGATCTTCCCCACCCAGGGATCAAACCCTGGTCCCCCACACTGCAGGCAGAATCTTTACCACCTGAGCCACCAGGGAGGCCCCATAAGTCAAATCTGGTCGTGAGGCAGGGACTGTCCGGTCCAAGGGCACCAGGACCCTGGCAGGTGCTGAGTGGGCTTTGAGGGACATGCCCAGATTGTCAGGGAACCGCTGAACTCAGCACTGTGACTGAGTACATCTATGTAAGTACAGTGCACACTCAGAAGGCATGCACTGGGAGAGGGCTGCCTTAAAATTATGACTGCTTGATACTGACTGATTTGCATTTTCTTCTTCTAGATTAGAAAACAAACAAAAGCACCACGATGACTTGGCATCCTTCTTAGAGTAACCAAAATATTTACCCTAACATTTTTAAGTATGCAATTTTTGGTTAGGTTTCATGTATTACTCTAGTATTTAGAGTTACCAGAACTAGAGAAAGATGGTAGAAAAAAGTAAGTTTTTGTTAATGGCCTTGAATATTATGATTTTAGAAGAAATATTAGTCTACTATATTAAATTTATATTTTAAACATATAGAATTTTCAAACCTATACTTGTGGTTTTTTATTTTCCATCAAGATTTTACAGTTTGGAATGGAGAACTGTATATATCAATTTTGTTCCCTTTAGAGGGTACTAAGATGGAGCTGAGTGTTATGGATTTTATATACATATATGCACCTATGTATAGGTGTATATATGTACATGTATATGTATATATGCACATATGCAAATATGTCTGTGTTTATACAGATAATGAGAGAAATTACTAAATATTATTCCTGTCACCAGAAAGTCACCTGATAATAAGCATTAAATATTACGGTTACATTATAATTAGCATCAAGTTTATTTTATTAAAAAACAGTCCTTTGTTATGTTATACGCTTTTTGGCATAATGATGTCAGTTCATTTTTAAAATCTGATTAAAAATCTGCTTCTCACACCTGGAGCACAGGAAGGGTGTCTGACAGGAGTTGGGTTTTAAGGCTCGGCTCAGAGGCGCGCCTGAGACTGAAGCACCTTGGCGTCTGCCTCGTGGCCCGTGGGCCGGGTCCCCTGGTCACTAGTCGTGGGAGCCCACCACAGAAGACCACGCAGGGCAGGCTTAGCCAGCAAGCTAATCTAAATAAACATCCGAGATGTTTTGAAGCCCCCAGTCTCCTCCCCACTGCCTTTATTTTTCCCTCAGACTGTAGAGCACAAGTATCCTCATCCCCTAAAAGGATGAGGAAATTTCCAGAATCCTCCCCACCCCAAGGCTCCCAGGTTCCTCTGGGGCCGCTTTGCAGGGTGGGGGGCATCACTGTGCAGCTCCAGCGCCAGACAGAACACCAGGGAGCCTTCTGCAGTTGGCTCATGTCAGACTCTTCACACCAGATAAATCATCTGCCAAGTACATCCACTCCCCTTTCCCTCTGCTAGAGGATGTACAGACACCAGTTTTTTTAAAATCTCAAGTTCATCTTCCCATATGCTACGAAGAACAGTAGTACAAGTAGTTTCTTTTGTGGAGCATGCAGTGAACTTCATTACTTACAACAAACATTGTCTCTGCATTATTTTTTTGTATGGTAACTTACTGTTTTCAACTAGCAGTTGTCCTTTTTTTTTTTTTTTTTTGCCACGGGATAGAAAAAACATGATATTTATGTAAGAGTATGATGCCAGCAGATTTCTGACAGGCCCCATTTACATGGTACATTGTTCCAAAGGGTGTTTGAGGAGAAAATACAGAAGCACTATACAAACCTACTATTACATTGGAGAAATCATTAGCCTCAAAGGAGTAATAACGGTATGCTATTAAAACCATGAATACATTTTCAGTATCTGTAATGAAAAAAAAAACTTTATAAATATGTAAATTTCTGTTCAACAAATCCAAAATAAAATGCACTAAAAAACTGATATGTAGACAAAAGTTTATTTACACCATACAACATTTTAAATATTTTATACACAGCTGCAGCAGAGAAAGCTACTCAGAGCTTTCTAGAGAAAACTGCAATAATAAAGATGTGAAATATATTATTCATATAAAAGTGAGATTATTACTTTATTGCATTTAAAGCAATGAAGAATGTAGCTCAACAAACATTCATTTAATGACAAAAACTTTGCTTTTATATTATAAAGTAAAAAGTGTAGTAATGGCCAAACAGACTGTTATAAACTTTAAAAACTGCATAAATATATACATTGTGCTTCATGGTGAAGTTTTTTGAAAACTAAACCATATGAAGCGGTTACAACATGAATCGTTGCTTGAGGTTTATCTATAAAGATTACCTTACAAATCCATTCCACGGGTACTTACAACACGGGGCAGTCAGGACTGTACACCTGGGCCTCTCTCCACTCGCCTGACCAGGGGAAGTTACCAAAGCAAACACCACTGACATTTGGCACGTGGAGGTGCTGACACAGGAAAGTCGCATTGTCTGGAGAGAAATGTCAGGCTTCCCAAGTCTTAAGCGTCAGTGCAAATACATTTTGTCTCCACCGCAGTCCATTTTGATTCTGTTAAACTTCTGTTTGAAAGTCCCCCTCCTGCACGTCCAGAGGCAAACTCAGACATTTCTCCCACTCTGCTGGTCTCAGTTCCAAAGCATCTTTTGCCTCTGTGTCTAAGACATTGATTGTGGTGTAATGTTGGTATTCACTGGGGTTTTTGAAAGTGTCCCATGGATTCTTGTTTGGTGCTGGATTTTCCTGTCAGGAAGAGAGGGGAAAGGAATCATTTATTTGATGACTAGGATGGCCGCTTGTTGAAATTTCCAGGAAGAGAGGCTGTTTTAAGCTTAATCCAGTTTATGTGATTCAGAGATGATTGGAAATTATGGGCAGCTGCAGGAAATGGTTTTGATTTCAGTTTTCTTTCATTGAACAAACTGATGAACACCTTCTTTGAGTTACCCTAAAATGTTCCAGCAATCAAAGGAAGTGAATAGTAATATATCAGGCGATGTAGATAATGTTCTGTTTGGGAGCATCTTGTGAAGTGTCAGGATGGCTATAGGTTCAGGTAGAAAGGAGCATTAAGTTACCACTAACATAAAATGTAGAACACTTACATATTTTGGCAGAATCTTTGGTGTGATCAAGAAAAATTGAGGCTATATCATAGGGAATGTTGTGTAATATTAAAAACTAGAACCTAAACTAGCCTTATTTTGTAAAATAAAACTTTAGATCCCTATCTTTGCTTAGTTTTTCATCAAGAAATTACCCTTTTTAGAATATGAAAATGCTATGTGTGATCTATTTTTTTCTGCTGTATATTCTTCACAATTTCCTACAAACTTGTATGACACACCACCAAAAATCCTTTCAAAGAGCACAGCTTTTTGGAAGACATATCCAGCAATATCAGGGTTTAAAAAAAATGTCTACAAGACATTTCTTCTGAAGTTTCATCATCCACACCCTCTAATTACCTAAGATTTAAGATCTGCCTAATTGTAACTCCGCCAAGAACTTCAATCTTGTAGGTGCTTGAGAAATGTATGAACAGACATCATTTGTGGATTTTATATCCTGATATTGGCTAAAAGTTAGCAGTAAAATTGCTTTACTTTAAATAAATGTCATTTAAAGATTTCTATAAAATGAGGGGCTTTGAACAGGATTTACTAAGCTGAGTAACATCAAAGACAAGAGGAGAATCATGACTGATATCTCCTTAGGAAGAAAAAAACAGTTCACAGTTGTTGAATGCATTCTTTACCCCTCCACACACAAATTCTGGCCTTCAAGTAACTACAGTCAATTGCAGGGGGAATAGAAAACATGTACTTGAATAATTTCTTGGATTCCTCTCAGTAAATTAAACAATCATTCTCCAGTATAGTCAAAAGACACAGCTTATAGAAATATTTATAACTAGATATAGTTATTATATATATAGTTATAGTTTTTTCCTTTTTTTTAATTTATTTTTAACTGGAGGATAATTGCTTTACAATATTGTGTTGGGTTCTGCCATACATCAACATGAATCAGCCATAGGTACACATATGTCCCCTCTCCCTTAAACCTCCCTCTTGAACTTCCCACCCCATCCCACCCCTCTAGGTCATCATAGAGCACCGGTTTGAGGTCCTTGCATCATACAGCAAATTCCCACGGCTATCTATTTTATGTATGGTAATGTGTATATTTCCATGGTACTCTCTCAATGCATCTCACCTTCTCCTTCCCCCACTGTGTCCACAAGTCTGCTCTCTATACTTGCCTCTCCACTGCTGCCCAGCCAACAGGTTCATCATTACTGTCTTTCTAGATTCCATATATACGCATATAAGTTAGAAATTACATTATTAAAATTCTCAATATGTTAGCTGTTTTCAAACTTGTTAGCCTTAATCATCAGAACATACAAGAAAAAAATAGCTAATAGTAAAGATTTAATAAAAAGTAAAACTTTAAGGCATGTACAGGGGGTTAATTCTGATTTAGTCTAATACCCTAAAATCTCATGAGTTATAGTCCTAGAACTCTCCCCTTCTCTCTCTCTTTTCTTTCCCTCTCTCTTTGTTTCCTTTCAACCCATGTTTATTTATCAACTGCTCTATGCTGGCATCATATGAGGCGCTTGGGAGAGAAAGGTGATACATCAAATACAGAAAAGCACATGGTCCACGAGGGAACATAGATTTAGAGCTCAGTACACATAGGTACAAATTCCAGTTGCTCTATTCCATATGAATGTGACCTGGAACAACTGACTCCATTTTTCTGAACCTCAATTTTAATATTTGCAAAACAGGTATGCTTTGTCTTTTGGGCTAAAGGACTTGGCAAAAGGTGCAGCTCATCACCTACTTTATGGGTTGCATTAAAAAAAAAAAGTGGAGAATCTGAGCATAATATTTGATTTCAATAAATACTCACTAGATAGTAATTATCCTTGCTAAAAAGGTGTCCATAGTTAAGTGGAGGTATAAAATATATAGATATAAACACACCTACAATCCAGAAAAAGTGCTGTGGGAGCTTGGAGAAGGGCGGAAATACGGCTTCCTTTTGTGGAAAGAACAGAGACCTTTTTGAGGAAAGTGACATTAGGCCTGGCAGAGAAGAATGCGCTTTGTCAGGAAGACATATGAGTGGCTGGAGGTCAGGTGGCTGGCAAAGTATGTGTACTAAGTTCAAATCCAGACAGTGTAGAAATGGGGCCTCTCAGAACACAGACCAATTTATTTTAGTTGGAGTGAAAAAGAATATTAGGGAAAAAAAAAGCAAAGATGACTGAAAGCCAGATCATAAGAGGCTTTGTCTGCCAGGCTACTTCTCAATTTGGAATTTATTTTGTAGGCAATGAGGAATGGTTGGACCTTCAGGGGCATTATAGGGATCAGAACCATCAGTCATCAATGGAAGAGCTCATTGGTAGAAATTCTGCTGAATCAAGCCATAGAGTGGATTTATCCATGGCTGGAGGAGGGCTGTCTCAAGGAGCTTTCAGGGAATCCTGTTTGACAGAAAGCTAATTAGTTCAATCATAAAAGAAGTCAAGATACGTAAAGTGCTAGTTCATTTGCTTTAAAAATGACAAATACTGTATATTAAGGCATACGTGTGGAATCTAGAAAAATGGTATAGATGATCTTATTTGCAAAGCAGAAAAAGAGACACAAATGTAGAGAACAAACATATGGATGCCACAGGGGAAGTTAGGGTGGGAAGAACTGGGAGATTATAAGTGACATGTATGCACTACTGATATTATGTATAAAATAACCAGTGAGAGGTTCCTGTAGAGGACAGGGGATTACTCACTGCTCTGGGGTGAGCTACATAGGAAGGAAATCTAAAAGAGGGGACAGATTGTGTGTGTGTGTGTGTGTGTGTGTGTGTGTGTGTGTGAACAGCTTTTCTGTACAG
This sequence comes from Dama dama, assembly GCF_033118175.1. Taxonomy (NCBI): domain Eukaryota; kingdom Metazoa; phylum Chordata; class Mammalia; order Artiodactyla; family Cervidae; genus Dama; species Dama dama. The sequence goes on along the minus strand of NC_083708.1, from coordinate 8,830,866 downwards.
CAGAAACAAACAACATTGTAAAGCAACTATACTCCAATAAATACAATTAAGTGCTTCATCGTGTTTAGAATAAGTGTGATTTTCCTTTTATATTTTAAAGATCCAGCACTGCAGATACAGGAAATAAAAAGGCTAATTTTCAACTTTGTCAGGATGTCTTGTTTCTAATTTCAGAGTATTATTGCCAGTACATGGCTGATTGAATTTCTGAGTAGGTGATAAATTAATGAATGAGGTTCATCTCCTCCGGCATCCTACAGCACTCCCTGTGGAGCTGTGATTCTCACCATGGCTCCCAAGCGTGTGGACGCCCTTGAGTGGAGAAGGACCACCACTGCCAGCAAGCAGGGCAGGAAGCCGGAAGCGGGGGATAACAGGGCAGGAAGCCGGAAGTGGGGGATAGCAGGGCAGGAAGCCGGAAGCGGGGGACAGCGCCCCTGGCCCACCCATCTTCCTCTGCGGTCAGTGGGTGATGGATTGTCATGGAGAGACTGTGACCTGTTCAGTGGTCCAAGGAACAATCAACCCTGGAACAGCCTATGGGGTCACTGAATTCAACAGGGAGAGCCACCTGGGCCAGGAAAGATTTCAATGGAGGCCTGAATCTTGATACAAAATTCAGAGTTAGAATAAGTTCCTGAATTGATGCAATTGTATTACGTTCATTTGTTTGTTTTTGAGCTCAAATGTAGAATGGAGATGTACTTAAACTGAAGCACGTGTGATAAAGGCCTAATAAATTATAAAATCAATATAAGCCAACATACATGAGCTTCCAAAAGTGCTAATGTGGTCTTAGGTTGTATAAATAGAAAGAGAACATTCACAGAATCTGAGAATTCACAGCCACCCAAAACATGCCGGTTTGTTTCCCCAAATTTCCTCGCCAGGGCAGACAGGTAAGTAGGACAGGTGGTAAGTCCCTCCCGCCTCCATCCTTCCCTCTTTTCCCCCTTCACTGATCTTTTCTTCCCTCCCTCTCTTCTTTCTTTCCTTCTTCCAACCTTTTTGCTAGGGGAAAAGTGAAAGACCCCTAGGCTTATTCTATGTGATGATGGGGCTGTTAACCACACCTATTCCTTGTAGGAGATTCAGGTGCTGTCCTGCCTAGAGGCAGGGAGATAGATTGAGTGGTCTTCCGGTTTCCCTTTTATTCCCCAGATTCTACATAATTACAGTTATTTGCATTGAAAGGCAGGTGTTGTGAGTTAGTAGCCAGAAAAAAAAAAAAAAAAGGAAACAGACTTTATTGAGGTTTCTGTTTTGAAAATCTCTTTCTCCACCCAATTAGGCACTGTTTCATTAGCAACATGCCACTGTGAATTATAGGATAATAAACTCACTCACATGTTCCTTATTAATCAAAATGGAATGAGGATTTTTTTTTTCCCTCTGTTCACATGTATTTAGGACAATAGTGAAGCAGCAATGACAACGATCCTCCCCACTCCTAACCTCCCAAATGATAAATATTTATAAATCTTTTCTAGAAAAGGCAGGCTGCTGCAGAGATGTGCTGTAATTAGGATGCTATTTTGGTTGTCAGGAAACTGAGATACAGATATTTGTGCCATTAATGATTTAATATCCAGACCATACAAGGGGAAATTACAATCATATTATAGCAGTCAGCCAGCTGTATCTGTTGCATAAGTCTTTCAAATTTGTAAGCATAACCTTCTACTTTTAAAAAGAAAACAAGAAGTTTCTTCAATTTATTTCAATGTTAGCTTTCAGGATTTCAAAATGAGTAGCTAATGAGTTTAGGGCTAATCTCAATGGTGCAATTTTCATTTTCCTGCTAACTAAAAATTGACAGTTTAATATTTGGTGTGGGGGGTGGGTAGATGAGAAAGAACCACTCACTACATACAGTGTTTTCTGTATGCTTTGTATTGATGATTCCACATAATGCAAGATTCTTGCTGTATGGAGGAAAATAGATTGATATACACAAACTCTTTAGAGACCAGTGAAGAGTTAAAGTGTATAATATTGCTTACAACCTTCATTTAACAAATGTAGATTAAACTATTTGACATGTAAGAAATCAAGAGTGGCCATTTATTGATAACTTACCATATATGGCCATCATGCTTTTTAGCACTGAGAGGAATACAAGCAAAACACAAAGACACATAAATTCTTCCTCTTGATAAGTGAATGGCATTACTTAGAAAGCCAGGACTAAGACTCATACACATATGAAAGAATTACTAGCATGAGAAGGTGACCAGAAACACCTCAAAGGATGTGTATTTCAGAACACCAGAGGCTGGGAGGAGAAGAGCCAGCCAGGGTCTGCAAACGTGTGAAGCTGAGAAAAAGAGCCACACTTGGAGTGGTCAGAGGGCAGGCCATCCCAGCTCTAATTCTCAGAGCCGAATCAGAGAATTAGCTAGTGGCTGGTAAGGCCCCTCCTGCTTTGGCAAGTGTGAAGATCCAAGGGGCACATTTTCAGACTATTTCCTATGCTCAATTTAGGGGAAAATTGAGCTTCAGAAATTGAGCTGGGTAACTTGCTCAAGCTCAGATAGTTCTTGGCTGAGCTTTCTACTATAGGTCCTTCTCAACTTACCATGGATGTATATCCCATGAATCTCATCACAGTTGAAAATATCATAAGCTCAAAGTGCACTCAGCACACCTAATCTACTGACCACCATAGCTTAGTCAGGCTTTGTTGTTGTTCGGTCACCAAGTCATATCCAACTCTTTGCGAGCCCAGGGACTGCGGCACACTAGGCTTCCCTGTCCTTCACCATCTCATGTAATTTATGGAACACTGCACTGAAAGTGAAAACCAGGCTGGCTGTCTGGGTAGAGAATGGTTGTCCAAGTGTGGTTGTTCATCCTTGTGGTCTCAGGGCTGACTGGGAGCTGTGGGTCTCTGTCCCTGCCCAGCATCATGGAAGAATACTGGACGACACATCACTAGGCAAGGAACACACCAAAATTCAAAATTTAAAGTGTGACTTCTTCTGAATGCACATTGCTTTTGCACTATCATAAAACTGAAATATCTTGTTGAACCATCATACTGATTTCTAGACCCATGATCCAGGGCTCTCACAAATAGTGGCATAGCCTTCTCTGGAGCTCTGACTGTGCCATGCACATAGCAGTGGCCAAATATCATTGTGTTTGATTAAGTCCTATGCTAGGATTATAGTCAGAAGGACTGAATGAAGAGAGTGGTCAAAACCGACAAAGCCCCCAGCGCTGATGTGTACCCTGAAACTCTGGGGGGAGAACTTACCTCTCGAGTTTCAGGTAATAACTCTCTCTCTACAGATAGGTGTGCTTATTATCTATATGTTATATATTTATAATACCTCTTATTTATATTATATAGGTTACATACATTACATGTTATGACCTTAAAATGCCAGGCATTCAAATGAAAAGATTTAATCAACTCTTTGGAAATTTGAATTAACTGGCTTTTAGCTCTGATTATAAAATGGCCAGGTGAATCCAGCACATTTTATATGTATGTATATATATATATATATATATATATATATATAACTCATTCCAATTAGACCTTATACTTGAGAACATTTGAAATATGAACAAAACACTTTAAAATTCTGTTGTTCCTAATTTGCCTCTGAGTACAATTCAAAGCACCATTGGGGGATTTTTTTTTTTTTTTCAATTTTCCATTCTTGTATTCCCAAGACAGCATCAGCACCAATGAAGCAATGTCCACTCACCAGACTGCTTGTATTTGGTATATCCCGAAATCTGTCCAAAGTTTGAAATTTCTGATTGAGTTCCTGAAACAGTTCCATGTGCCTCTTCCTTGTATGCATAACCTTCTGCAAAAGAAAGTAAGATGGCTCACATTTCTAACCTGATTTATGCATTAAAAAAAGAGATTTAATATTTTACTACACTAATAAGGGAAATCAACTTTTGCAGGTACTAGGAGGTCCCAGAAGATCCACACAGGCAAATGAGCTGCACCAGGGCCTTATCTTATAGTCAGCACTTCTAGAACATGAAGAATTGGCTTTTTCTTCCACTTACAAGATTAGCAAAAAATAGTTTTCTCTTGTGGGTGAATAAAAATGTAGCAGTCATTTCTGTGTAAGATTTTCATCATTTAAAGATAAAGCTGTTTTACAAAAATTTCTACAATATAAAGAATGTTTAAAAATTTCAGACTGTAAAGCACCAGAGTCTCTCAGTGTTTGCCATGGGAAATATTACTTTTTATGTTTTATTTCTATGAACACTAAAATCTTGGCTGGCTCTACTAAACAGGGAGCAAAGTCCCAGGCTATGCCAATTAAGGCTAACTCAAAGCAATAAAGTGTCTGAAATATAATGTTAGAACTAAAAATCTTACACTTTCTCTGTGAATAATGACTGAGCTTCACAGAAGGAAAATCTGACCCAGAAGTTTCATATATTTGTTTACAAAATGGTACAGAATCTTAACAATTAGAATTCAGAGCATAAATTGTGTGGTTGATGAGCTTCTAAAACCACAGATACAAATACATTAATATTCTTCATCCCTGATTATAGCCTTTCATCCAACTTCATCACAACTCAACAAATAGAGTCAGAAATAAAATGACCTTGGGGTAAGTATCATGAGCTGAATCTGTTTCTATTACAGAGCATTTAAAAGAGTACTAACAAAGGAGGGTTGGGTAAAAATTCCCCTGTATTTATGTGTTATTTTAAAGGAGAAAATACCTTCCTCAAATGTGATATTTAAAAGTTAAAATATCAAAGTTTTGGTGGTTCTCTAAGATTATGCCTTCATGTTTATGTAAGATTTTATAGTCTTTTTAAGCATGGGCTTCATAACTCACCACTTGCTCTTGCAGATTGCATAGGTATACCATATTCATGTCTGAGCTATGATTTGAACATTTGGTCTATTGTTTTAATTACCAAATATTTTCAGAAGTAAGAATTTGTTTTGAAAAAGAAATGCAACTTTGGGGAAAGATTTATAATGCCCAAGTTTGTTCTCAAAAGACACGTGTGTAGAAAACTTTATCTGCTAAAGAACAAAAAAGGCAAAAGAAAAATGCAAATGGCATCTTCAACATTTTAAAAAGGTTTGTTGTCTCTTAAGCCAACTTTAATTTTCTATATTTAATGAATCTGTGTTTAGGCAGTGCTTTGTTCAGCTAATTCTTCTGTTTTCACTAGCTACTTTAATACGGAGAATTCTGCCGTTTTAAGTGTTGCTCTAGTGGATTATTTTCACGTTGGCTCCTCTGAGCTCTAGAAGTTTGCTGTTGATGAATCAGGTGGGGAGGATGGGAACATGGCATCATCACTCATGAAAGGAGCATAAACACAGCATGAAGCTGTAGGGTGATTAACTTCTCTTCAGTTTTGGGGAGAATACAAGAAACAGATCTGCAGGATTTAGAGAAACACTAGGCATACACCACTTGACTAGTGATGGCTGATGCAGATTGCTGTGAGGCGGGGATTTGCAAAAGCAACGCAATGGAGGGATTTTGAGGACCAAGTGGCTGGCAAACAACGCAGTGCATTCTATCCTGAGGGAGGCAAATATTCCCAGGCAGCATCTGGCCCTAAGACACTGTCTAAAATATGGGTCTGAGTTACAATGAGTGCTTTAAAACAAACAAACAAAACAAACTATAGTCGTCAGTATACTGGCTTCAGCTTGAACTACCATATAGTGTTTTTCATGATAATGAATCTTACCACACAGTTATTTTGTGTCAGGGTGCAGTAGGAGTGATGTCATCATACCGACATTTCTCTAAAGAGATTTCATTCTGTCAGTTAATACATATTCATGACATCACATATTGAGCTAGACACTGGAGTAACAATACTGGCAAAACCTGGTAGAGTCGCTGCCCTTTTATAGCTTGAACTGTAATGGAGGACACACTTCAATCACATAGTTTAATTAGACTATGGTGAGGAAAAACAAGACATACTGTTATCGGAGTAAGTGATTGGGAAGTCTGCTAAAAGAAATCCAAGTGACTCAGATTCCAAAATCTTTACATATTTAAAAAAAATTTTTTTTTTTAATTTGGCCATGCTACATGGCACATGGTATCTTAGGCCTGACCAGGGACTGAAGCCACATCCCCTGCATTGGAAGCATGGAGTCTTAACCACTGGACGACCAGGGAAGTCCTACATATTCATTTTTAGGTTGGAAATTCTCAAATCAGTTATTCCTGCATTTTGTTTGTTTTCTTTCTTCTGTTTTATAAAAGAGAATTCCTACTGCAATTTCTCATCTTACGCCCAAATCCCCTTTCCTCAGGGAGATCATTCCTTTCCGAAGAGGACTCATTCTCTTCTAAGATGGTTGATGTTATTGGTAGCACTTGCCCGCTCTGAGGTGGCCCTGTGCTGAGTTGGTCTGGGCTGTCTCTCTCCACTCATATTTTATCTCATGAGGGGAGTCTGACTTTGCATTGGGAAACTGTCAATCAAGGTCCTGACCATCTCCTGCCAAGAGGTGAATTTTTACATATCCTTCCAACAAAGTTCTCTTTTGTCTGTCAGTCAAAGTCATTCTGTCTCTTGCAACCAGATATCGCTAACAGATAAAGCATGTTTAATAAAGCCAAGCATCGAATATATCTCATGGAAATGAGGATACATTAACTGATTGGAGTTTTTAAATCATGCTTTGATTGAATGAGCAGCACCTTATTCTGAACTGGGTGGATTTTGAGGAGTTGGATTGTTAAGACATTCTTAGATGTGTATATGGTGGGCACCAATCTGATGTAACCAAGGAGTAGTTTATGATGTTCTCCAGAAGTTCATCAAAGCTACTCTGGACAATAAAGCTCAAGGACCCTGAAATGAATGTAAAATCAAATGAAAAATTTAGGTGCTGAAATCTGGGCCCCTTCCTACCTAGAAACATAATTGCAAAAACATCCTCAAGCCAGATCATCAGCCTAGTTTGAAACTGCCACCTTGTCACGGCCTGAAATCACCATAGCAATGATGGCCTGCTGGTTCCAAGAAGAGGACCACATTACAGTTGCCAAGGGACAGCTCATGGATCGGACTCATTCTCAGTGTGACCTTCCAGGCATGATTGTCTTGTTCAAAGACTCAAGTACAATATTGTAGTGGCTTTTGTCATGGTAATTAGCCTCCAACGAATAAAAATAAATGGAAAAAAAAAAAAGACTCAAGCGTTTAGCTTTTTTAGTGGGGAAAGATCCATTGACAGTAAAGCCAGAATCAGTGAATACTGGACAGGGTCTAACCCAGTGATGTTCTGGGATAAAAACTTAAGCTGCAGTTTTAGTTGTCACAAGTGATAAGGGGTTCACCTATTTGCCTAAATATTTAATTATTTGAAGCAATTATACCTTTGATGATTTTAATTACCTAATTAGAAAGTTTTATACCTATAAATCTTACTGATCCACTTTGATGGCTCTTTCTGAATTTTGCTATTTTGCTGTTGTTCTTCTTGGGGTTTTTTGTTTGTTTGTTACTTTCTGGACTTTTACTGACCTGAGGGTTTATCCATTTACCTTCTTCATTCTTTTGTGAACCAAACATCTTGTGTCGCAAAGAAATTGAATTCTGTGACAAAATTGCACCTTAAACAAGTGGATTATTTAAATAGTCAAATACATTCTAATTTGCAACACCACATAAAAATCAGTTCCTTCAGTTATAATGCCTGTCAAATATTACGGGTGTCTTTTGCAATAAAGACAAACACTAGACAAAGCTCACTTTCACTTAGGTTATTATCATTCAGCCTTTTTTCAAAGCTGTGCTGATATCCCATTCTGAAAGGACCACCCACCTAACTGCACAAATGTAGTGTCTCCCAAATAGCTTTTTTAATAGGACTTTTATCCTTCATTTATATCTTTGTAACTCAAGGAAGGCAGTCTTTGTGGCCTTTTAATTGTTGAAATTAGTGGGGAACTGATATGCTGTCAAGCACTTTCATGAAATTTCAGATATTTGAGAAAAATTAGGATGTAAATAAACTTCATGTCTTGAGGTCCTACTATATTCCAGACAATCTCCTTGATTAAATACTTATCAAATCTAGTAGTTTTAGATCTGGACAAGCTTGGATTTGGATCTTAGTTCTATGACTTTCCAGTTGTATGTAAGAGACAAAAAACTCAATCTCCTTTAGCCAGAATTTCAGTTGTCAGAATAACCTTGTAAGATTGAAGATTTAAAAAGGGTTCTAAATCACTTATCACTGGAGTACACAGATAAGAGCCACTTATGAAAAGGTAGCTGTTATTATCTTTCCTAATCCTCAGAATAACCCTGGGAGGTGGTGGTCATTATCTCACTTGACTGATTAGGAGATTTAATTTGAGAGGTCAGTAAAGCTTGCAGCTCACACAGGTGGTAGGAAGCTGAATCCATTCTGAATCCAAGTGAATTCTCTCTGCATGCTGCTGTCTTAGGTGGACCCCATGGACTCAGGAAGCATCCTTTATCAGACAATCCAAGTTTGTGATGATGCCATCTCATTTTTCAGATGAAAAGGAGATTAAAAAATTGAGGGTGGATGAGAGGGCTTCTGTTGAGAGTTCATGAACTCTGTGGATATCAGTCACCCTGCAATGGTCTCATAGCAAGCACTGCAATTTTGGCTTGAAGGCTATTCTCCTCATCTTGTTCTCTGAACATCTTGGGGGCAGTGCCTTTGAATCCCTGACACCCAGCACAGTGCTTGGCATTCAGCTAGTGCTCCACAGACAGGCACAGAATAAATTAAATGAATGAGGTGTCACAGATACATAGGTACACAGACACAGAAGGCCATCACCAATCTTGCCTTCTCTCCTCCTATTTGAAGGTTTTCTCTTTCAAATTCAGAGCCTAGAATTATAGAGTTGCAATCTCTTTAAGTTTGAATTACAGATAAGATAGGTATTACCCTGCATATATTAACTTTTAAGAAATGGAAGGAGATGATTAGAAAAAGTTGGAGAATCTCCTGACTATAAACTTTAGACTATGGGGCTGGGAAATCGTGTGCTGTTAGGAATTAGACACCACTTGGCCTTATAGAGCTTACTGCCACTGTCCATATAACTAGTATAAAACTAGGGTTATCTTTCTTCTTGCAGCTTTGCATGTGAGTCTTTAACTCAGCGTGAGCTGTTGAATGCTAGTCTGCAGTGATGTTAAAACTCATGTGAAGGAAACAAGACACACTACAGGAATTAAACTTGATTCTCAAAGTCATATTGTGGGAAGGGGATGATTTAGGTATCTTTCTTTGGTCAGAGTCCCAGTGTATCCATGACAGACTCTGTTGACCCTTGAAATGCTTGGCATTACCGTGTCAAATATGTTTCTATTTGAATAAATATGTACCCAGGGCTTAAAAGAAACCAGACAAAGGGTCTGAAAAAAATGAATGAGGTGTGTGTATATATATATATATATATATATATATATACATGCATACATATATATATATACACACACATACATACATATATATATGAGTGACAAGTGCTGTCACTCAGAGTATACTTGGCTACAGATAAATAATTTTGCAACAGTAGTTTAAATTTAGTAAGCTAGAAGAGAAGGATATAGCCAAGTTCTCAGTGCGCAAACTTTTCCTCCCAAAATATACTTGATTGCGTAACAGAAGGCACACACAGCTGGGGGTTGGGTCAAAGCATGAAGGGATCTTTTGAGAATAAGACATTTGTAAGAAATTGTATGCTTTCAATTTAGAAGTTAATATAAATATTTTCTTTTATATCACAGCTTAGCTGTGTTCATAAATGACATAAAATTAGTATAAAATAATATTTTACCTTACTTGACTATGTTCCCCCAAATCTTCCAATAACATCAAGTGCCCACAGAGACAGGTCACAATTACCCTGGGTCTGTGCTGTCCTGTGCCCTCTGCCAAGTGGGAGAAGCGTGTGGATTGACTGGGTGTGGGGGCTCACCAGGAACCTCAAAGGAACATTCCACGGTGTGTTTAAGAGGCTGCATGGTTCCCATGGAAGAACGTGACAAGGTTTATCCCCACAGTTTTGCAAGAGAAGATGCAAAAAAGACACCTCTCTCTATATATATTTTTAACATGGAAATGATAAAACTATACATTATGGTTTCAGGAAGGAAGTTTGTAATTGTATTCCTAAGAATTCTTTGAGCTTTGTCCTCAATCCAAGACAGACAGTTTAAATCACCTGCCAAATATTTTTAATTTCACATCATATGAGGCACCTTAATCCCCTAAGTATTAAAATGCAACTCATCCTAGCTAAATGTCTCCTTGGCTTCCCTGGATCTGTTTGTGGTACTAGCAGAAGCTCAGGCTCAGACCTGCAGAGCTGTCTTGCTCTGGCTTCCCTGCCCTGTGACCTTGACTCTTCAGTGTCCTTTTTTTTTTTTAATGCTTTTTCTTACTATTTATTTATTTTAAATGAATGAACAATATCCTACCACCTCTGCTCTCCTGGGCTTCCCTGGTGGCTCAGAGGGTAAAGCGTCTGCCTACAATGTGGGAGACCCGAGTTCGATCCCCGGGTCGGGAAGATCCCCTGGAGAAGGATATGGCAACCCACTCCACTATTCTTGCCTGGAAAATCCCGTGGATGGAGGAACCTGGTGGGTCCATGGAATCACAAAGGGTCGCACACAACCAAGCAGCTTCACTTCTGCTTTCCTACCACCTCTAGGAAGTGGGTGCTCATCTCTTCTTTCGTAGACTAGTCACTCCCTAGTTTATATTTCAACTTCCTTCCTCACCACACTACCGTCTCTCCTTACTATTACTGCCATATTCATCTTTCCATAGCCCAGATCAGAGCTGAAAATTTCCTCAGTAAAAGTAAACAAAACAAAATACAACAGAAAAGACTTAGCGGCTTTTAGTAACAAATTAGGTAAAAATTGTTCCTAAGGTATACAAGCCCTTCACTAGATGGTTTATAAATTGCCTCCTCTGTCCTTGTCTTCCATTTGCTCCAGGTTACAGTGAATTTTGACTTGCTTCTTGCTCACTAAACATGCAAGGGCAACCTCCATGCCTTTTCCCCCTCTGGGGATTTCTATCTGACATTACTAGCTCCTTGAATTATATATGATGTAGACATCTTTGAGGTGTTGCCTCCATTGTGATCCATTTTCTATACTGCTCCAACTCAGATATAGTGTTTGACTATGTTTTCTTAAAGTGGATCAGATTAAAAATTCAAATTTTCATCACTCACTCAACAAACACTTACTGAAGGGTTAGGTATTGTACCACCTCTCTGCTTAGAGTTGGGAATACAAATTCAATAGACAGTTTGGTCACAAAACATAGGGTCAACACTACAGTAATTTCTGTATACTTTCTAGAAAGTAATGATCTATATTCCACAATTTTATGACCAGTTGACTTGCCGTGTTCTCTGCTCAATGCTGTCTTGGAGATCGGTGCTATGAAACGGCTCTTCCCATGTATGACTTACCCACAGGGTTTTTTGGGTATGTGAGTTAAGAGAATGTTGTTATCATGTGTGGATTCTGGGAGTGAGTGAGGCCTTCACCTGAAGGGAAGATGCTTTTAGGCAACCAGGAGGCAAAGTTTGTCTAGCAGTGGTTTAAATGTCTGAGTTGGTGATTGTGTGGTAAAACTAGCAGGCTCAGGTGGGCGTTATCAGAAAGTTTGACATCAACATGTTTAATTTATCCAGCCTGAATTAAAACAGGGAGGAGACAACTTGGTCTCATCCTTAAGGACTATCCATAGAGAACAGATAGATTTTTAAAAATTCATCAGCATTTAAATGCAGCAATAATTTCTCTGAACACAGTCCACGAAACATCTGTTATATAATTGTAGTTGCACATATATTAAGGGGAGTAGTATTAAACCATTCAAATCATACATCAAAGACATTTTCTGGCAAAACTTGACACCAATAGAAGTCATGCAAGAACCAAAGTAATGAAAAGGCACAAGAAAACATTTACAGTTGCAGTGTTGCAACTTTTTGTTGTCTCTTTGTTATCAGCAGGTGTCTTAATAATACCCTGGTTATATGTTGGAATCCAAAGCACAGGAAGAAAGATCAGCTTAAGGAGTCTGTTACCAGTTGCCACAGAAAAAATTTTTAAAAAAGAACAGTTTTTCTAATTTTCCAAAGGACGCAGATTTCTTTTCAGTGCTGACAATTACATAACTTTAGTTGGTTGCACTGAGGCTTAATTTTAGATCTAGATTTTTACTATGTTTTATCAGTGATGCCTAGTGGGTTAATCTCACTTCTTCCCTTCCCTACTAACACAACAACTAACTGCTTTCAGGAATATGTATATACATATACATATGTGTGTATAAATATATACACACACATACATATATCAGGAACATACACATATACAGGATGATCCTCTCTTTTAGCTAGCTGAAGAATTAATAGGAAAAAACCCTAAAATATCTGTTCCTTAAAAGGTACTAAAGAATCTAAAAGTGAAGAGTTTTGCTTATTTTCTCTTTGAATTTATAGTCTTGATACTTTTATCTTAAAAATTTAGGCTCTAATGAAATATCCGTCTGTGCCAGGTTAATATTGATGCAATTGAGCCACATCAATACTAAGATTTGCCATATCATCATTGAGGTCAGATTCATCATCACTATTTTGTATCCTGTACAAATTCTACTAAAATATGTCTTAAAAAAAATCCAATTCTCCTTAGACTCTATTCAAAGTAAACTCTGGGCTTGCTCACCATCATAGTAAACAGAAACTACTGTCTCCCTTTTGATATTTGATTTGCATTGCTGAGTTACAATATTCATCTACACAAATGAAATGATGGAATTATGAATTTCCACATTCTGGGAGGCTTCTAAAATTTTAAGATATCAGCTAAGAGTATTAAGTTCTATGTAGGCATCACAACAGTACAAATATGCTGGAAAAATTGATAATGCTTTATATCCAATTATGTCAGCAGGCTATGAATCATATCCAATTATCAAGATGCATAAGTGCATTTTATGTGATGCTCAAACATCATTAATTTTGTGCTTAGCATAAGCTGCTCAAATGGTATGATTTCAGTAATTTCTAGCATCAGTATTACAGCATCAATATAAATTCAATGCAAATTGGAGAATGAACATCTTCATCTTGTTTATATCTGTGAAAAAGCATTTACCAAACAGAGGAGCACGTTGAAACAACACTTGCTATTGGAAAAACAAGTCTGTAATGTACCACAGGGAGCCTGAATCTGGCAAGTCAGTCCCAAGGAAACCTAGCTACCCAGCCAAACACCCCTCACAGGCGCTCTTCACATCATCACTGAAGTAGAACAAACACGACCATTTTAAATATGAAAAATATTTATAATATCAAGAAACCAAAATTCCTACTTCCCAACAAACTGAGGGATTTAAACAAATTGGCCAGATTCAACTCTCACCATAAATAGCCCACATGTCTTAGCATTATGAAATGGAATCTTTAATTGTATGTAATATCTCAGTCTCAGCACACATTTAAAGCAATCAGAACTTATATTTTTTCTCTAAAACTAGTTATACATTATGGATTTTAATGAAAAACATTTGACTTCTCATTTTAATTAAAAAATGTAGAACTCTTACATAGCTGCACAGAGTAATATGTTTAAGTAATTATACACCAATTTCAAATTCAAGTAATTAAAATTAAAACAAAAATAATTCTTAGACACTTACCTCAAAGTCAAGGTCTGAATATCGTGATTTTCTTCTCTGTTAGATATTTTTTAAAAAGAAGAAAAACCAAAAAAGTTCTATTTAGTATTAAAATAAAAATGATTATTTTCAATAAGATAGTCCTGCTTCTTTGTGATACAAATATTTCCTTCACAAAAGAATTTCAACATTTTTATGATCTGAAACTATGCCACCCACATTATTCCATTTTCACTTTGGATTTCCTTTAAAATCGAAGAATATAAATTTATAATATATTTCTTATCTTGGCCTCAAGTCTAATTTTTTTCAATACAGAGAATTTTTTAAGGGAAAATTCACTTAAAAAGTTCAATCATGAAGTCGACTTTAGGCCTACTACAGCAAAACTACAGACACAAAGAATTCAAGGCTGTGGAGGAAAAGCATCCAGTCATCTTAGCACTTTCCAGCCATCACCCCCCAACCTTCATTTCTACCAAATGCTACCTAACCTTCTGTCTACATGCCAAAATTCTCTATAGGTCTCATCCACACATTTCTCCGTATTTGGTACTCTTCCTTGGGAGCACAATATTTCTCAGGGCTAGGCATGAAAGTATTTGCTCTTATTTTTCTGGCCTGCAGAATCCCGACAGACAGAGGGGCCTGGCAGGATGCAGTCCATGGGGTTGCAAAGAGTCGCACACGACGGAGCGACTGAGCGCAGCACAATGAAACGAGAAACAAATGGCCTACAGCCCGCAGAACACGGACGCAGATGTGAATGCCTCACTACGCCACACGTCCCGGGTCTAGTTACAGAGAGATACGTCTTGATAAAATCAGGAAACATGGTTAAAATGAAATTAATGTGATTATTTAATATTAGTATAGGGCAGGAATTCTTAACATTTTCTCTAAAACATTCACTCAATTCTTAGAATTATTAGCTATAGAAGGAGCTATCTGATAAATATAGAAAGTGTCCACCAAATTACTGGAGCTCAAAAGCTTCCGTGGCCGCCTCCCCGCCGCTGTTATCAGCTGACCCTGATGTATGTGCCAGGGCTCAGCGCCCTGCATCCCGCTTTCCTGTGAGATGTTAGACCAAATGTCAGGGTATCCCTCCTGTTCTGGGGCGCTTTGCCTTCTCGGCACCGTGACTCCCCAGGACACTTTTGTAACTGTACATTAAGCAAATTTCTTTCCTAATACAGAAAAATTCAAGCATGGAAACACTTAGTGTTAAGCAATTACTACAGAACATTAGTCACGCGCTTTGGGTTCCATTTGAAAATTAAATAGTGAGACCTGATGGAAAAGGTTCCATTATCCAGCAAAGAGGCCCATCCACTGCAAGGGCTGAGGGCTTCTCTGTTGCAAAGATGCTAACAACCATATGCTGCCCTCTTGTTTCTGAATGCAAAGCTGTGTTGCCTAAAACCGGAAATGCGGAGGGACAGATATTGCTGTAGGCCCCGGGTTTCAGGCCCAAGAGCAAAAGATGGGAACCCAGAGGAGCAGCAGAGAGGGGTTCTCCCTGCAAGAGCCAAGTGCACCTTATGTGGCTGTGAAAGATGGAAAAGAAAGTAGATGTACGCCATAAATAAGTTTCTGTTTCATTTCATCAAAATCACATTATAATGTGAAGGTATAACACAACTATCAACTTTGAGGGATTAGACTAAGAAAAGAGCATGTGAAGCAGATTTCAATTAAATAAGTCCAAAAGATAGTTGGGGGGAGGGGGGAGGTAGGCTGGAAAATTCAGCAGTTAAGACTTGAAATTAAAGAGTTAAAAAAAAGTGGCAGATTTTTAGAGTCCAAGGGTAATAAAATGTGTGTAATATTGACCAACTGTTTCAACCTTTTATAAAGTGCTTTCACATTTGAACATGCTAGCTGACCTGTGGGTTGGTTGGGAAAGAATTATGCATTTTCTCTGTTTATGAATGAAGAAAACTGAGGACCAGAGGAGTTCAAATAAGTCGCCTGCTTCACCAGGGTAGTAATCGCATGAGCTAGGATTCCCACTCAGGTCTCTGACCGCAAAACCCTGTGTTTTTTCTCCACTGTTGCCCAGTGACTACCCCATGGTACAAGGTTTATAGCCAAGATTCACGTGATAGTTTGCTGACTGTACCTGGAACTCAGCAAGAATAACATTATAGGATGCAGTCAATCCCAGGATGACAGCAGGAGAGCTGAGATGCTTTGCAAGCATGAAGCAGAATCAAGCATATGAACTGTTACATGCCAATTATATTTTAAAAAAGAAAAAAGTCTGATAACTTAAAATGATTCTAGCATGTGATAGTTTATGAGCCAAGATGCAACAACACAGTGGCAGACTTCACTCCACGATGGGTCTCCCATTGCAAAATCAATTTTATCCTAAGGAAGTATTTGCATTGGAAAATCTGTGATGGAATGGAAGGACCAGAATGTTAACTTCAGTTCTTCACTTCCTCATGATAACACTCACCATCTCTCAGTCTGTTTTGCAGTGTGTAGAAGAGTCTTTCAAAGCACTGAAGTCTGTGGAAACTGTGACTGCCTTACATGCTTATTCAAATATACCTCTGAGCTTTCTGAATGTTATTATAAGGTAGGAAAGTGGTTAGAAACAACTGTTACATGTTTAAAAGATGAGAATCAATGAAGAAAAGTGATCAAGTCAAAACAACTTTTCTGATTAGTTGATAATTGAAAAAATGCTACATATAAATTTAAAATAAGTCAGGATGTGGCTGCATGCATACTCAGTCATGTCTGATTCTTTGCAACCCCATGGACTGTAGTCTGCCAAATTCCTCTGTCCATGGGATTTTCCAGGCAAGAATACTGGAGTGGGTTCCTATTTCTTACTCCAGGGAATCTTCCTGACCCAGAGCTTGAAAAGTCAGGATAGTGCCAACATATTTTATGAAGTTAAAAACCCCCCTCTCTCTATAGCCCCAAGTTCCCAAATAACTTGATACAAATTATCCTTTTTGCCATAGTAGACGATGTTTCTTCTATGCTGTTTCCTTAATTTCCCACTTAGAACTCATCCCAACTTGTATTCTGTCCTCAATATTCCATTAAAATTCTTCTTATTGAGGTCTCAGAAGAGATCCATCTGGTCGATTTCCAAGGTTATTTTTCTCTCCTCATCTTACTGGACTCTCAGAAGCTTTTGAGAGTTAATCACTTCCTCATTAAAGCACTCATCTGTCTCAGCTTTTCCATTTATTTTCTTTTCCTCTCTCTTATGTGCTGCAGCTCAGCCAAGTCTCCATTGCTGGCTCTTTCTCATTACCCTGCCTTCTAAATGTTGAGTTGCATAGTTGTCTTTTTTCTCATATTCTCTTTTGGATGAACTCATCCATTCCCATGGTTTTAAATACCATCTCTTAAGTTGCAAACACCTTTTATTCCCATGTCTTCCCATCACAGGAAACGTTGCATATCTATTTTGTCGAGTGAGACTCTTTGGCATCATTCTTCAGCCCTTCTTACTTCTCATCCTGCACATCAAATCCACCAGCAGTGCCATCTGTTCTGTGTTCAAAACACATCTCGATCTGCCCAATCTTCTCCAGCTCTGCTTCTCCTCCTTAGTTAAAGACATCCTTATCTCTCATCTGGATGGCCTTGGTGGTCTCCTAACTGTCCTCCAGTTTTCTGTTCTACACCTTCTCCCAGTACCACTGGATCCTAATCCTCTCTCTTCCACACTATCAAAGTGATGGATGAATGGATGGAGAAATGACCGTGACAAATGCTTATCTGTCTCATTTGCTTCTCTTCTTTTACAAGGCTCTAAAAAGTCTGGTCTCTTCTTCCTACTCCAACTCCATAAGAAGCTTGCCCCTCACTTCACAAGTCTTCTAACCCTATGAGAACATTCCAAGCTCTTTCCTACCTCAGGGCCTCTTCACTTGCAGTTTCTTTTTCTTGAAACATCACCTGATCCCTTAGCACCTCACAAACCATGTTCCTTCTTAACTTCACTTTTCACTCTATGGAGGTTTGGAAGTCTTCTCAGGTCTCCTCATCTAAAGAAGCCTCTCTCTCTCTCACATTCCACGGTTATTCCCTAGCACAGCACATTTTCAGATTATTCATTTGTTAACAGTTCACCTTCTATCGCTTCCATGGGGATTATTCACCAAAGGGGCATGATCCACATCTGTTTTGACCACTCTTATATCCCAAGCACCTTAGCCTAGAGCCTGGCACAGTAGCAGACATTCACAAAGTTATTGATGAAAGACTGAAGGAGCTACACTATGGAAGCCAAACAAATTCAAAAGAATGTGACTTGTTTTTTCGGTTTATCTTTCTCAGGAAGACTCCAGGAGAATTTGTATAAACAGGTGGACTATATACACAAAGAAAACCATTTTGAATAGGTCAACTGGCAGCAAAGTGGATGAAGACCATTAAGAGGAATGCGGGCCTATAACTAACGGAAGGAGGCCTTCTCTAGGATGAATTCTGAGTAAGGAAATGCCCACCAGGATGGGGCTACTCAGGGGAATAGGATGTGCACAGAGATGTCTCTGCATAGCGAAGTCTTGTAGAATGATAAATACTTTCTCAAAGGGAATACTTCATTGTCTGTGTCTTTGCAGATTAAGCTGGACAAGATACTAGAAGATTCACAGTGAGGAATAAATTCCATGGACTAATAAATGCCATTGTGACTGCCATTAAAAGTTTCCATTATGGACTGAGCAATGAATTCACTGAAGTGAGAAAGCTTTGATGGCATATCCATTCAAAATATCTGTGTAAATGAAACTTGAGAATCATTCATTTTGAAAAATGACTTATTAGAGCTAATTTTGCTTGCCTGCATAAAAGACAAAATCCCCTAACCCAGCAGCAAAAACAAAACACTGAAGAAGGAAAAGGCTTTCTTTTACCACAGCTACATGAGGGAAAAAAATTTAAATAAGAAAAAGATGCTTCTGCCCAATGATCAGTTCTATAATTGTTTCTATTAGTGACAGAGTCTCTAGTTCCCAAGCATGGCCATAATATTTTGTCTAATATCTGAATATTGACTTAATTACAGCAATCAAGTTTCTGCAGCAATATTCAAGGTATAATGGTAATCAAATAATAATCACACAACCTTACATCTGAAGTGCTCCTTACAATTTTCAAAGGATTTTTCACATACATTATCCAATTTGATGTTCACCGCAGTCGTAAGGGAGGCACCTGTGATGTGCCATTTTAGCTAAAATGTTTTACCTTTCAAAACCATTACATTGAGATCTCCAGAATTCATGTCCAGAGGAAAACTGGCATATAAAAAGTTAGCACAGAATGCTGTCCCTTTTTATGCACTTATAAACTGAGAGAGATTTGGCTGAGCATGTTTTGAGATACATCGTTAAATTTATACCTGAATATTCAGAAAACCTAGAGCAGCTAAACTTTGTTTAAAACAGCAATTGTGCGATTGACTATCTAATTCTGTTTGGTTATGAGAAAAGCTAAGGCCAGATATGTCAGGAGAATAAGAGAAACCACTTGATGTGCTTACACTGGAGCAAAGTGTTTCACAGGAATTCAAGTGATGGAGGAGTCACAGGGGAACCTAGGGATTCAAAGGAGAAGAAGCGAGTGTGCCCCTCCCACAGGGTCGGACAAGGGAGATGGCCCAGCGACCTGAGCCCGGGGGCTGAGGCATCCAGCCAAGGCTGGAGGCACCACGGACCTGCAGAAAGACACAAGGTGCTGCCCAAAGCAGAGCGAGGAGGAGAAACCCCTTGGCTTCCCCCTTCTAACCAGCCTCCGGTCTCACAGTGTTTCCTCCCGGCCATGCCTCTCACCTAGCCAGAGCTTGCATCAACCCCCAAGAGACCCAGGGGGACGGGGAAAAGATGGACTCTGGAGCCACACCCAAGTTGAGAAGACTTTTGAGTGAGGAAATGTGTCCTATTTAGATATACCAGCTACCAGCCACAGAGTAAAGACCAGTGTGGCCATGAGTCCAAACAAATACTGACCTATCTTCTTACACTGATATATCTATAATTTTTTAAAAAAATAAATGGAAAGCCAAGGTTTAAACTATATCTCACAGTCCTCAGTGGCTTGAGAATACAGATGCCTCCTTTCCCTCGTTTGCTTCACAGCGCCCTGCAGTTGTCTATATACGCACCGTGCACTCCACACATTTTGTTCCTTAACTGAAAGGGAAGGGCTTAAATCCTAATGACAACGTCATCGTTCTTAGCTTTAAGGAAAACAACTAGATGATATCCAGGGCTGAAGGCATCACGAGGAATTCTACCATGGGCATATTGCAATGAATCCATAATTGTGGAAATCTAAACCTTTTCAGAATTGCTTAACAAGTCCGTTCTGGGAATGGATACAGTTTGCAAAATGGCAGCTAACATATTTCGTGAAAGAAAGAAACCAGAGAGTATTAAGAGGGGAGAGAAATTGGGTATGCTTTTACGCCAAAAAACACAACTTGATGCATTTATGAAACTTTCTACACGGAATAATTGGGGGTTAGCGGCACAGGCTCCGCTGGAGGTCGGGGCCTGTTCTGCGGACAGTGCCTCGGGGTCGGGGAGCCGCCCTCTCGCTTTGCTGCCTCCCGCTTACTTGAATGAACACTTCCACCCACTCTCTGGCTTTGTTTTCTCTCGTTTCTTGCTGTTCCTCGCCTCCACTTTTCCTCAGCAACACTGTATTCTGTGCAGCAGTGGCAGCTTTCACCCTCTTCTCTTTCTTGCCCCTACCACTTCCCACCTCGGCGAATTGCGAACACCCACTCCTCTGGAGGCGACTTTCGGAATCGCTGCGAGCCTCTTTTCCCGACACCCTCGCGAAGCTCGGGCGGCATCTGGCTGTCCTCCGCTGCCCCGGCTTCCCAGGCCAGAGGCGCCTGCGCTGGGCCCGCCCTTCTCACTCCGGGAGGCCTCAGCCTGCGCCGCGGCCTCACGTCAGCGGGCGGCCGCTCGCTTCCGTCTTCACGCGCCCTTCCGGGTCCCAGGACGCCGCCGGGCTCCCTGCTGATGCTCTAGGCAGCCTTCTGCTTCTCCTCCAGCGTCGGGGTATCATCTTCCCTGCCGGCTGGCCACAGAGAGTGTGGCAGTGAGCCACTCACTCTGCCCACACAGGACGTCACACCGGCCGGACCTTCATGGCCGCAGTCCTGTTCCCAAGCGTACACATCTACGCCTCATCCATTCCGTGTCATTATTCCATAACACCAAGGGTCTCACCAGGGTTACGTGCACTTTATGAAGTGACTCATGCTAACATTCAGGCACACGACTGTCTCTTTGAGTCAGTGTAAAACTGGTCAGGACAGAAAGATTCAGGTCCTAGATTCTCTCTGCACTTGCACGGTAACCTT
The DNA here is from genome assembly GCF_033118175.1 of Dama dama. Taxonomy (NCBI): domain Eukaryota; kingdom Metazoa; phylum Chordata; class Mammalia; order Artiodactyla; family Cervidae; genus Dama; species Dama dama. The sequence continues at coordinate 8,809,819 of NC_083708.1, read as the reverse complement.
GAACGAATGACTTTACTTCAAGGATTAGAACAACTTATCCATTGTACAGAGCTCTTGTGAAGATTAATTAATTCATATTTTAAGGTGATTTGATGATCAGCTAATGAAAGGTGCTATATAAATGCTAATTTTATTATTCATTCCCACATCTATATATTCAGCTGCCTCCTAAAATGGTCACCCTAAGCAATTACTGACTATTAAACTCTTTGAAAGAATGAAAATGAAAAACTGAGTTTTCATTCTGAATCCTGAATTTTCTTCCTTTTCAAGATGTGAGACTTGTGATTCCTAAGCTATTTAAATGCAGATCTTTTGGCTGAATCATACTTATATATGATGCTTATATTTAATACAGAGATTTGGAAAAATTACCATGGAACAAAGCAGCACTTGGAAATCCAGTCTAGTGTTCAAGCACACACAATCTGTACAATATCAAACCCAGAGAGGTGTTTAGGCTTTTAGACTAAAACATTTTTAGAACAAGCAAAATATTATAATGTTTCCATTCTAACCCCTCTAGCACATTTTAGAGAGTCATTCTATATAGAAAAACCTCATATGGTCATTATGATTATTTATGGTGTTATGCTGTTATATTCATAATCACTGAAATTCTTTTAGAAACTTTTGTGACTTTCAATAAATGTTATGTAGTTTGTGTTTATGTGGTCAATATTGTAATAGACCTGCTACTGTCACATATGTGCAAGTTAGACACAGTAGCTATTCTGCTAATTCAGAATGATGGAATGTTTTTGTCTTGAGGGAGCTCTAGCCACTCAGGACTGAACTTGGACTCACTGCCCCTATGCCTTTGGTTCCAAGGAATGATTTTCCTCAGAAACTGTATTTTGTTTAACACTGATTTAGAATTCAGGGATTTATCCTAGATCTCTTCTGCATGCCTATTTTGGTCTTAGAATTTCCTCAACCCAGTTGGGAAGAACCTCAAAATTATACCACACAGCAAGTTTTATAAACTTTCAGGATCTCTCTTCATCTTGACATAGTACAAGGCACAGCTTTGTGGGGAGAAGGGAGGGGTAATTTGCTTTGGGTACTTTTGAACACTAGAACCTAAGATTATCAGCAAACATCTGACAGAAAGAGCAGGCAACCAATTATAGTGTATTGTGAAATAATATGTTATGTTAAGACAATTAGAAATGCATATAAAACAATGCATGTATTGTACTGGATACTGAACATATGCAATATATCAGTAGTGTTGCTATTGTTGTTTAGTTATTAAGTCATAACCAACTTTATTGTGACACTGTGGACTACAGCCCGCTAGGCTCCTCTGTTCGTGGTATTTCCCAGGCAAGAATACTGGAGTGGGTTGCCATCTCCTTCTCCTGGGGATCTTCCTGACCCAGGGATTGAACTCGTGTCTCCTGCATTGCAGGTGTATTCTTTACCACTGAGCCACCAGGAAAGCCCATATCAATAGTGGGTTTATAGAAAAATTTCAAGGTAAAGAATATAAAAGTTACATACAAAACAGTAACAGGGTGTCTATCAAAGACTATTATACATGACTTGTCTTATTTGACTTAGATTTTACTTGATTAATTGTTATAAAATATGAGTGATATTGATACCTGTTGACTACTCTTTGCATCACTTTGTGGCTAAGAAAGAAGCTAAGGGGAGCTTACTTTATTGCAAAAGTCATGTGTTTGGACCTCAGAGTCCTGACTCTTGGCCTGCTCAATTTATATGCCTCCCAAGAGTTCACAATTTAAGACCAAAACATTTAGTGGTCATAATTCTGCAAAAGCTAAAAGCAAAATACTTATTCTGAAAGATATCAATCAATGGTAATCATACGTTTATAATCAGTGTAATGGTAGACCTCATTGAGACATTCCAATTTTGTTATTTCAAAAGCTGCCCTCACACAAAAAGTCCAGACCTTGGCTAAAGTCTGTAATGTCATCCAGAAACTACTTCAACCATCAAAAACCTCTGGTTCCCAAGAAATGTCAGGAGGATCTTCTGTTTGTTCAGGAAAGCTCTTATTGGTTCCCATTATGACAAAATTATTACACATAAGTATCTTTTTAAAATAAAGAAGGTTTCTTTAAAAAAATATGTAGTCTTGAGAAAGGGGATTCTGATGCTCTACTGGAAGAAAACAGAATTTTAATCCCAACATACCAACAAAAAAGCGCAAAAGCTAAAGCTAAGGGCACTGCACTTCTCCCCAATGCAGTGCCCCATGAATCAGTTTATCTATCTATATCTATCTATCTATCACCTATCAATCAGTCTATCTACCAGTCTCTCCATTGATCTATCAATCTATTTATTGATCTGTCTACTTATTTATCTATCAGTCTAGGAATCTATATATCAGTCAGACTGTCTATCAGTCTATCTGTCTTTCAAATATTAAGGGAAGACTTGGTCCATTGCTTACTTCTAAAGAACTCATCGATATCGTTGATCCAGTTTCACTTCTTGATAATCCTGCATTTTCATCCAACTCAGAGGCCATGAAGTTCTTCACAGCTGTGCGAGGCTCAAAGGGCAAATTCTGCATATGTTCCTGGGGTGCGAGATGTTGCTCTAAGTTCATATTGAACTGGTCCATGACAGGAGGATTCATGTTGAATTCAGGATTCACTTTGTAGTGCAGTAGCCTTTCGTGGGGCAGGGTTTCCATGCCGATATTCATTTTGCTTTCTTCTTTCATTGATGGCTGGGTATTTACAGAACTTCTGGGCATCACAATATAGTCACTCTCCATCATTCTCTCTTGAGGATGGACTATGTCCATATCCGCCCCTCTCAAATTATCATCTGTACATAAGTACACAGTTCTCCGCAACTCACTGTTCTCTTTTTTTAAACATTGGTTGCCCAGCTCATTCATACCCATGGGCATGTGTAGACCTGTGGGCTGCTGAATAATGACTTTGGAAATGACGTTTCCAGGCAAGGTTGAATAGCTAAGCGCTTCAGTGTTTGTTCCTTTTTCTTCTTCATCATCATTCAGAGAAATCCTAGAGAGGGTGCCTGTTATTGTTGCTGCTCTGCAGGGACCAATATCCTTATGAAGAACTGTGAATCAGAACATAAAAGCAAAAAAAGAAAGTTAATGCATGCTTATCATTTATTATTATATTCTGTTGTTCCTCATTTTACTAAACATTTTCCTTAATAAAATAAAACTTATCAAAAATTACATTTCTATTTTTTGTACCTGGTCCAGATTACTGAATCTTTCTATATTGATTCTGATATGCTCTGATTCTGATATGATCGATATCAGGTGGCTAAAGCATATCTGAAAACTGATAAAACATATTTTCAAAAATCTCAGTGCCCTACCTTAAGTAGCTCTGCCTTAATTTCACAGGAAAGGAAGGTTCCCTGAGAAATTTTATCCGTCAGTGAACTGCAAAGGGCTTTATAAAATTATGGATATGTTCACAAGAGTTTGACTTTTTCTTAAAGGGTTCCCCTCTAAAGTACTCTACAAGTTCTACTCATTAAAATACTTCTTCAAAGAGGTAATCAGTGAGAATTTCATCTCACTGTGTCAGAAATACCTTCAAACTTTATGCATGTTGAAAACTAAGGAGTATTTATGAAGTCCATATAGTCAAGTAGATACAGGGTTCAAATGTATTTATCATTTTCAGTCCCATGTAGGAAAAGCAAGGCCTTTTCTTTTTACAAGATCAATCCATCCATATGCTCCAATGCCCATGAGGGGGTATTAAAAGTGCCAACTGACTTTAAGCAGAAAAAAACTGTATAAGCCTCTAAAACTTCCATTTTAAGCCTGTGAAATAATGACTTAGAAAAGTTAAAAATGCATGATACCGTGTAGTAAGAAAGAGAACAAAATGAAAACATAAAACCACATCAAAGAAAAAACCATCACCAGAATAGTTCAGAATTATTTATTAAAATATATTTTAGTTGTTTCTCTTTCCTGCCTCCCTATAAAGAAGGAAGCCATATTTTATGTGTAATGGAGGCAGAATGACTTGACGTCTGCTTAGTTGTGAACAGCTGTCAGTTTCAAGGTCTAAGAGAATGAAATTCTGAAGAAATATTCTTGGTGATGGTCGTGTTGAAAACAGACAGACCAGCACTGCGTGCATACTGGTTCAGCATGGGCTCCCAGTGCTGCCTTATCAATAGGCGGAGCCATTTTCACTGACTGTTTCATTAGGCATAGATAACTAAAGTATTTGGTTTATTATCTCCTCCTGAAAAGTCTCAGATATACTCAGGGTTACCCATCATTATCAAATTTTCAAATAGCATCCTAATTATTATGCATTAAAGCAAGGGTTGAAAATAGAAAATTCTGAATGTCTTTCCCTATTACAAAGAAGAGAAGCTTTCAAATTATTTCAAGACAGGTATCATTCATGTAATATCGCTTATCTTAGAGTTATTGTATTTAATTTTGCACTAGGTTTCTCTTTCTTTTTATATATTAAAGATGTTATTCAATTATAGTCCAATAAAAGTTTCTTTAAAAGGGCAGAAAAAAAGCAAAAAACAAAACAAACAAAGATGTTAAATCTACATCACATATCTTTATTATCTACAATTTGGTGTAACTTTTTATATTTATCTATTCTATTTAAGAATAGAATAATTCCATTTAAAAAATTATTTCCAAACGTCTTAATGTAATGTATAGGTCATGAATTGAGATTGTCAGGAGCAATTTACATAAAAATATTCAGAGATAAAGTATGCTAAATTAATGGATTTAGTAATATTCCAAAAAGAAGCCCTTAAAATAATTCCAAATTCTTGCAAGAATATTTAAAATTTTTAGCTGTAATCAAATATTAATCCAAAATTTATAGCAATATAATTTAAAGGCTAGCTATGGGGACCTATTATATTTTATTAAGTACAGATAGATAATTTTTTTACTTTTGTGAGTATACCATAAACTACAAAGTAAATCTTGGTACTGAATACTGATTTCATAATCTGCATTAGGGTCCCTGGTGGTTCAGACAGTAAAGAATCTGCCTGCAGTCAAGGATACCCAGGTTCAATCCCTGGGTCAGGAAGCTCTCCTGGAAAAGGAAACGGCACTCTACTCCAGAAGTCTCACCTAGGAAATCCCAGGGACAGAGGAGCCAGGTGGGCTACCCTCCATGGGGTCACAAAGAGTTTGACACAACTGAGCGACTAACACTTTCAATTTCAATATGGATCTGTATAACATACATTTAGTTTGTATAAATATAGTATAATTTGTAGTTAGAGTAGCATATTTTTATCAGTGATACAGCCATCTTTACTAAAAATTTGTATATCAAATATTTGGGGAAATACAATTCTTCCTATGAAGCAGTGTTGACTCTATATGAGAAATGTAGCTATTTCTTTGACATGCTCAAAATGTAGATATCCAAATTTTGAATACACAACATAAACAAATTGACACCACCTACACATACAGACACGACGTTGAAGTGATGAGACTTTTGAGAGAAATAAATCAAGTATGAAAGGCAAAATGCAAACAAAACCAAAACACAGCAAAAAGCACTTGAATATTTTGCATAATCAGATATATGCACCACTCTTTGGGAAAGCAAATTTCAAAAAAACTTGGAGAACGATTACTCAGAGACCAGAAATTGAGGCTTTGACACTGAATATACAATGTGGAAGGAAATCTTCAGAAAAACACAAGAGCAAGTTCTTGATAAGCTCAGCTAAAAAAGGGCACAGACCGAAAGTGAAAACATTAAAAGATTTCTTTTTCTAATAAAATAATGGTACTGGCCTAATATTAAGAATACTAAATCTCTGGATGCAATGAATCTGGGGAAATGCATGTTTTAACAAAAGAGAACAACATGAGTATCATTCCTTTATTTGTAAAGTTTGGAAGAAGACTTATTTAGATGGCATTCTTATCAAAGTTTCAATGGCCAAACAATTTCAAATGGATAGAATGGTAACTTATAACTAGTAAGATAATAGCAAATAGAGATAAATGCAAAGGCTAGTTTTTCTTTAAGGGAAAAAGAAAAAAAGTAGAAGCCTTACATAATCATAGACTGGGAAGTCCCTGATAGCTACTACAAAAAGTCTTGGGGATTTTAAATGATAAGCAGTTGACATTAGTATTTTACCAGCTGCTATGAAAATCAGATGTGAATGTACACAACATTAGTATAAGGAAAAGAGCCAACTGTAATAAATGCTGGCTAAAATGGGCACCATACTTAAAATTTGGGTACCATAGTTTTAAATGACTGACACCAGGGGGCACTATATCTGCCTGGGAGGATGCTGATAGCAAATATCTGGATAAAGGTTAGGTGGATATTCACTCTTTTTCTCAAAGGTGCCATTAGAACCAATGAATAAAAAATAAAAGAAAGTATATTTTTTCCCAGTATAAAGAAACATTATCATCTGCTTTTGGCTTTTGGTGGTGTCCACAGGCTGTATATTGTCACCCTGCTTATTTAACTTCTATGCAGAGTATATCATGAGAAATGATGGGCTGGATGAAGCACAAGCTGGAATCAAGATTGCTGGGAAAAATATCAATAACCTCAGATATGCAGATGATGCCACCCTTATGGCAGAAAGTAAAGAAGAATTAAAGAGCCTCTTGATGAAAGTAAAAGAGAAGAGTGAAAAAGTTGGCTTAAAGCTCAACATTCAGAAAACTAAGATCATGGCATCTGGTCCCATCACTTCATGGCAGATAGATGGGGAAACAGTGGAAACAGTGGCTGACTTTATTTACTTGGGCTCCAAAATCACTGCAGATGGTGACTGCAGCCATGAAATTAAAAGACACTTGTTCCTTGGAAGGAAAGTTATGACCAACCTAGACAACATGTTAAAAAGCAGAGACATTACTTTGCAAACAAAGGTCTGTCTAATCAGTCAAAGCTACAGTTTTTCCAGTGGTCATGTATGGATGTGCGAGTTGGACTATAAAGAAAGCTGAGTGGCGAAGAATTGATGCTTTTGAACTGTGGTGTTGGCGAAGACTCTTGAGAGTCCCTTGGACAGCAAGGAGATCCAACCAGTCCATCCTAAAGGAAACGAGTCCTGAATGTTCATTGGAAGAACTGATGTTGAAGCTGAAACTCCAATACTTTGGCCACCTGATGCGAAGAACTGACTCACTGGAAAGGACCCTGATGCTGGGAAAGATTGAGGGCAGGAGGAGAAGGGGGCGACAGAAGATGAGATGGTTGGATGGTATCACTGACTCAATGGACATGAGTTTGAGTAAGCTCTGGAGTTGGTGATGGATAGGGAGACCTGGCATGCTGCGGTCCATGGGGTCACAAAGAGTCGGACACGACTGAGCAACTGAACTGAACTGACAGGCTGGAGGGCAGCTACTGGGGACACGGTCACCAGGATCCAGGTCTCGAAGCAGGGCATGTGCATGCTCTTTCGTGGTCCCCTCTGCAAATACAGCAATAAAGCTATAATACACACACACACACACACACACACACACACACACACAATGGTATTTCATCCTTCCAACATGGATGATGAACCTGAGGCATAGAGAGACATCAACCTGACTGGCCTTGCACCCGACAACCAGTGAGAGGTGGATGGAAGGCTTATCTCCAAGTCAGTGCTTCCCTGTGATCTGTGCTCCCGTCAACCATTCTCACCTCCCCCACTCCCCATTCGTATTCTCTCTCTCATTCCCTCCTCCTCTCCCACAGTTGCTGTTACAATGCTTCCGGCTGACTCAATTTGCTCACCTATAGGAATATATGATGTGGAAACTACAGCACTTTCTTTTAAACAAACAAAAGAAAACCAAAAATTTTTCAACATCTAATGATTGCATTTTCAAAATTCAAATATTCTTACCTGATCGACAAGCAATGTCTACATCCTTTTCAAAGTCTGTCTGTAACAAAAAATAATAAGACATAGAATCATCATTTAATGAAGACCTCAAGTTTATACTGACCAGATTATCTGAAGTTAACAAATATCTAACTAGGCAGTACCAGGATATTGTTAATACTTTGTGCAAAGGAAGTTTCTCAAGGAATAATCAAATTGCTTTCAAGAGTAATTTCTAGCAACCATATGTTGGATAAAATCAGTTGGAAATATGTTGTACAGTTTTAATAAGGCAATATTGTACCTATGGTCCTCTAACACCAGATATGAAAGGACAGAATTTTAAGGCAATTCCTTAATTAAATTAATTAAGGAATTTCAATTCCACAATGAAAATACTAGAATGTGAAATATTGTGAAGATACTCGAATAAATGTCCTTGTTATTTACAGTTTGGAAAATTCACTTTGAATATATTGTTAATAATGTAGTATCTTATAATATAGCTTTGTCAAACACTTAACAATCAAACTAGGGTTTTCTGATGATCCCTTTTAATGCAAATCTGACAAAAGACTTAGGGTTTAGGAATTAAAGTTGAAGATTAAACAACACTAATCTGGCCCAGAACCTGCTAGAATTGAGTTCCATCCTCATATTTTCTCCAAACTTTTATTGTAAACAAATAGTTGTTGCTATTCAGTTGCTAAGTTGTGTCCAACTCTTTGCAACCCCATAAATTTCAGCATGCCAGGCTTCCCTGCTTCACTATCTCCCGGAGTTTGCTCAAACTCATGTCCATTGATTCAGTGATGCCACCCAACCATCTCATCCTCTGTCACCCTCTTTTCCTTCTGCCCTTAATCATTCCCAGCATCAGGGTCTTTTCCAATGAGTCAACACTTCACATCAGGTGGCCAAAATATTGGACCTTCATCTTCAGCATTGGTCCTTCCAATGAATAATCAGGGTTGATTTCCTTTAGGATTGACTTGGTTTGATCTCCTTGAAGTCTAAGAGAATCTCAAGAGTCTTCTCCAGCACCACAATTCTAAAGCATCCATTTTTTGGCACTCAGCCTTCTTTGTGGTCCAACTCTCACACCCATACATGACTACTGGAAAAACCATAGATTTGACTAGAAGACCTTTGTCAACAAAGTAATGTCTCTGCTTTTTAATAAACTGTCGAGGTATGTCATAGCTTTTCTTCCAAGGAGCAAGCATCTTTTAATTGCATGGCTGCAGTCATTGTCCACAGTGATTTTGGAGCCCAAGAAAATAAAATCTGTCACTATGATTAATTTATTTTTAATGGTGAAATTATATTAGCCTGTTTTAATCAATATTTAGATTCAAGATATCAGTATTCATCTCTTTATTTTTAAAAAGAAATTAATTACTCTTTCTCCTGTTTTAGTTACTAGTGTATCATTTAGGCTATTTTTGTGTTGCTTAATACAAACACATTGACAATAAATCAGGTATATTATGAAGAAAACTCTATTAAGCCTTGCTGTTAATGACATAGCTTAAAGCTCACTTCATTTCTAAAATATATGGAAGTGGTTATGTGTAAAGTATCCCTTATCTGAATAGCAGTCAGCACTCATGTGCAGTGGTTGGCCACTCTGTTGGGAGCATGTTTGCCCTTCTTGCTTCAGGGCAGTGGTCCTTGTCATGGGTCTCCCCCCAGGCCCGGTCCCACCCCAGGGATCCTGGTTTCCTTGGTCTGGAGTGCAGCTCCTCTGAGGAGTCTGAAGGGCAGGCTAGGTGGGGACCACGGCAGGTCTGGGTTTCAGTCCAGAACTGCAGGTGCAGCATGTTTTGATCTATAAGCAAACATGATCCTACAGATACACTGCTAACCCTAATTCTGTGTGAGGATGAACATACCCCCCTCCCCCCACCCCGTATTGCCCAGAAACCCCACACTCAACACACCAGTCTGCCAGTAACACATCCAGGACTCCCAACCAGTCCGGACGCAACCATCATCTGGTATCAAAGCTCCAAGTCTGTGATTGAACTAGAGTCAAACTCAGAAGAGAACTCTGACACTATTTCACTAGTAAGAATATTTGTTTATTCCCTTGAGAAACCGTGACTGAATGAACGCTCAGGGGAAGCTACAGCTCACCATGATCTGCGCGTGCCCGTTGGGAAACGAACTGGAAGAATCAGCATTGATCGGGTCCTGACAGTTTCTCAGTCGACATCGAAATGCGTCCTGAACCTGTGAAAAAAGGACAGACGTTCATTTTCATCTCTCGGTAATTACCGAATACTGTCTATATTGGCAATTGACTGAGAAAACCGTTATTGCTGTTTTCATGATCTAACACACGTTTTGTTTGCTATGACCAGAGAATTCATCACTTGCCGTCAGCATAGAAGGAGGTGCGTGGGACTCCTGAGCTATGCCTATGGCTGTGTCTGGCTCAATACTAATCATTCTTGCCAGAGGGCAGGCTTATTTCCTTTGCTACAAACAATGTGCCTGTCTTTCAAGGGGGGATTCACTATTTGATATGGCATAATCTTCATAATGGCTTTAAACATTGTGAAAAATGAAATTACTCAATGATTTGTTGACCAAAATTTGATTTGGGATTTTCCTTTTCTTGCCTTACGTTAAGACATACTGGGGAGACCCTTTCTTGTCTCCCTTCAAGTACTATATGCCCTGATGTTCCAAACAAGCAAACGCATAAACAGTGACACAAAAAGATAACAAAAATGACTGTTTCTGGTTGAGCCTCATTAAAAAAGAGAAGAAGAAAAGAAAAGCACTTTAGCAAAGCCCGATTTCTCTAACACCCATTTACTACTGGATTCTGAGCAAAGAGCAAACACGTCGAAAGGAAATGAAGATCGTTTAAGCCATCATTAAACACCATGAGGGTAAACCCGAATAGATGAAAAACAAACACACATCAACCGCCAGCTACTCTGATCCCCTGACGGCCCCTGGCCAGCCAGTCCTCCAGCTCCTGTGACTCACCAGGTCCCTAATGATGGGTGGGTGTGAGCACAGGCTGAGTCAAGGGCAAGGTCATTTTATGAACATCTGGCTTTTCCAACCTCATACCGTTAATATTTCCTCCCGGTTTATTATGATCTGTCTTTCGGGGTTACAAAACAAAGCACAGATGATGTGGCATTCTACTTTCCCAAAGCACATGGTAGAAACCACCCAGGGAAACATAATGATGTCCAGCTGTGAGAAGCACTGGTATAAAATATCCTATCGCAGTTTTGTTTGTGAGATGTGCAGAGCTTATCTATTGGCCATGAAAAACTCCAAGCCTATTAAGTTGTTTTCAGCTTCTCTCATCCGTTTCATAAATTGTTAGCAGCCTCCTTCCCAAAGAGTAAGACTTGGAAAGTGATATGAAGCTTAGTCACCACTCAGCCCTGGCTGAGCTGCATCATGAGACCTCCACCCACATGGATTTCGCCCCTCAGGTTCTGATCCTGGTGATGCAACCACCGTGTGTGTGCGCTCACTCAGTCATGTCCAGTTCTCTGTGATCCCCATGGACTGTGGCCCACTAGGCTCCTCTATCCGTGGAATTCTCCAGGCAAGAATACTGGAGTGGGTTGCCATTTCCTCCTCCAGGGGATCTTCCTGGCCCAGGGATCGAGCCCCTGTCTCTTTGTGTCTCCTGCATCGCCAGGCGGATTGTTTACCACTGCACAACCTGGGAAGATGCGTACTTAATACATTGCTCTGTGTTATTATATTATAAGGTTTCCTTAATAGCTCAGTCAATAAAGAGTCTGCCTGCAATGCAGGAAATCCGGGTTTTATTCCTGGGTCAGGAAGATCTCCTGGAGGAAAGCAAGGCAACCCACTCCAGTATTCTGACTTGGAGAATCCCATCGACAGAGGAGCCTGGCAGTATATAGTCCATAGGGTTGCAAGAGTTGGACACGACTGAGTGATTATATTCTAAGGTGTGTGCCAATCAAATCATTTTGAAAAGTTAATTGAGTCACTGGCAGTACCAGCTATGATTTCATAGGTATGTTTCAAACTTTCATCTCCTGCATTGGCAGGTAGATTCTTTACCACTGCCCTATCTGGGAAGCCAATGCTCTGAATTAAGAAAGGTGGGGATGGGCTCCATATCCTCTGACCTCTCTTCCATTCTCTGATTCTAACTTTTCTTTTTTCAACCATTTCAACCATTTTTAATTGAAGTACAGTTCATTTACAATGCTGAGTTAGTTTCAGCTGTATTTTGGGGTGATTTAGTTATACACACATATGTGTATATGTGTGTTAGTTGCTCAGTTATGTCCGACTGTGTGACCCCATGGATAGTAGACTGCCAGGCTTCTCTACCCAAGGAATTCTTCAGGCAAGAAAACTGGAGTGGGTTGACATTTCCTTCTCCAGGGGATCTTCCCAATCCAGGGATTGAACCTGGGTCTCCTGTATTGCAGGCAGATTCTTTACTGTCTGAACCACCATGGAAGCCCATATTTATATATACTTTTTCAGGTTCTTTTCCATTATAGATTATTACAAGATATTGAGTATGGTTCTCTGTGCTATATGGTAGGTCCTTGTTGTTCATCTATTAGTATTTTATACATAGTGAAAAGTGAAAGTGGAGTCACTCAGTCTTGTCTGACTCTTTGTGACCCCATGGACTGTAGCCTACCAGGCTCCTCTATCCATGGGATTTTCTAGACAAGAGTACTGGAGTGGGTTGCCATTTCCTTCTCCAATGCATGCAGGCATGCTGAGTTGCTTCAGTTGTATCCAACTCTGTGCGACCCCATGGACAGCAGCCCACCAGGCTCCTCTGTCCAAGGGATTCTCTAGGCAAGAATACTGGAGTGGGTTGCCATTGCCTTCTAGTGTGTATATTCTAATAGACTTCCTAGGTGGCGCTAGTCATAAAGAACCGACCTGCCAATGCAGGAGACCTAAGAGACACTGGTTTGATCCCTGTGTTGGGAAGATTCCCTGGAGGAGGGAATGTCAACCTACTCCAATATTCTTGCCTGGAGAATCCTATGGATAGAGGAGCCTGGCGGGCTACAGTCCATAGGGTCGCACAGAGTCAGACACAACTGCAGCGGTTTAGCACGCACATATATTCTAATATTTCTAAATCTGGAATTTTCTGGAAAAAAGAACAAGGAGTTGCCTCACACAACCAGGTGAGGCAATTTCTTAGTTCCTTTTTCAGACACATTAAAAGAAGTTTAGGCTCAGTGAAATTTAGCCTGAAGGTGTTTTCCCCCAAAGAACTGGATAAACGTTGGGAAATAAATCATCCAGCTTCTCCTTTGAAGGAGACATGACGTGGACAAACTAGACTCTTTAGAAGTGAATACTTCTTAGATTAAGAAGTCATAGCTATAGGTCACAAAGAGACACAATTAATAACCAAAAGATCATTACACACTAGGGTAATGAGTCTACTGTTAGATGATCTGTGTTTCTGTTTCACAAAAGTTTGCATTTAGGGGAAAGCACTAAGAAAGTACATATGTTTTTAGAAGAAAAATTCTAAGTACTAATGTCAGAAAAATAGGTACTTGCTAATTTTCTGTTTGTGCCCCAAGGCAACTGTTAAAGAAGAACAATTTATAAAGGAGGATAAACAGTATGTTACAAATGTTGCCTTCCAGGGACTGGTCACACAAATGCTTTTCACGTCTGCTGCTAAACACCAGTATATATAGAATATGAAAGCAGCCCCGAGTAAAACAACGTTACTTTAACTCTTCTTCACCAGCCACTCTCAGGTCTGTGAAGGGCAACTGTCAAGAGATACTTTTGTCTGACAATGAAATATGGAAAAGCAACTCCTCTAAGTTTCTCTTCAAAATCCACTCTCTGATTGCTTGAAGGAAATATAAAAGAAATCTCTTTTTCATAACACACATACAAAAAATCGATACCTTAAACTACCAAACTCTCAAATATGACAATGGATTAAGGGCACATCTATCCTGGAGAATGATGTCAGCTATGTGAGTCAGTCAACGCTAGTCACAAGAAATATAGAACAGAAAAGCATAAAAATTCTGCAGTAAATTCAAGGTCATTTTAATGGTCATATATCAATAAATGCCATGATTTAACTGTTGAATTCTCTGACACTTTTAGTGCCTCTGTTCCTTTTAATTCAGAAAGATCTGTAGCAGAAATTCCTCTGTTTGATTTAAAAAAAAAAAAAATCTTAAGATTGCATTCAGGCAATCTAGATGAGCTAGCCTTAAATATTTATTGAATACTGACAGGGAAGAATAATTAGACTAGATCTCACACCACGTACTTTTATCACAGAAAAGGATGTTTCAAGCAAGATAGTACCTGGAAGATGTATCTGTAGTCATTTGGAAACATTTTGATAATTAAATGAATGTTCTATCAAGTAAGCAAAGAGACTTTTATCTTTGGTGAGTTAATTTAAATTGTATTTGTGAAGAACAACTAAAAGTTTTGAAAAAACAAGTCTCTGAGGACTTTAATTCCAAACAAGGAGAAAGCATAAAAACAAACAAAAGACAGAATTCAGATATGACTGCTGCATGCTGAAATTAATGTTTTGTGTGTCAAAAGTCATATTTACAAGACTGGACAACAATAGCCCTGATGTTTTTCCTGCCTTGTGATTAAGATGGAAGAAAAATAATTGTTAGAAGATTCAGACATTCACTATTTAAGCTGAGTCTTCCCTGGTGGCTCAGATGGTAGAGAATCCGCCTGCCAATGCAGGAGACCCAGGTTCGATCCCTGGATTGGGAAGAAGGGAATGGCAACCCACTCCAGTATTCTGATACAGAGAACCCCATGGACAGAGTGGGCTACAGGCCATGGGGTTGCAGAGTCTGACCCAACTGAGTGACTTTAACTTCACTTCACTCCTTAAGTTGACTGTGAACAAGTCACTTACTTTAGGTACCAATTTAAAGGTTCTTTTTAGATACTAAAATCATCATACCTCTGAGTTCTTCCAATATCAATCAATTTTTAAACTTATGTAGGGCCAGTAAATATAATTCTTAAACAAAACTGTCTAGAATAATTATTGAACACAAATTGTGGCACAGTTAATATCTAGATTTCAAAATGTCCTATTTTTATAATACTCTGCCACAGATCTTTCACCTTAATTGACAGCCAGACAGAGGGTTAAAAAGCATCAGTGTGTAGCAAAGAAGAGATATGTGAATAGCCTTGGAATATTTAGGAGACTTTACGGAAAGCTGGCATCATGTTGTGAACTAAAAAAAGAAGTGTCAAGAAACGTCTTCAAAAATATAGTGAGGGGACCACAGCAAGCCATCAGGTTGTCTTCTGAGAGGATCCCGCCAGGCACAACCAAAGTTACCTTGGCCAGATCTTGCTGGGGGTGGCTCTAAGATCTCCTGAGAAAGCTATCCCCCCTTCTCCTGTAGATGGGTTCCTGGGAAAGAACAGTATTCAGAGGTCTGCAGGGTGTATCTCGCTCCTTCCCCTCCCCTGGGGACAGTGACTCAGTTCATCTCAGCAGCAGCCAGCCAGAGCATCTCTGCTGGTCCTTGCTCTGAAGACAGCGGGCGATGTCACCATGAAAGTCAGTGCCAGATTTAGAGTCTGCTGGGGAAGAACACGGAGCAATGCTTGGTGGAGCTGCGATTTAGAGGGAGCTCCGGGAGAGAGCTGCACTGTTGGAGACTGGCTCTGTATTTAGCTACAGACCCCAAATCTTCCCCTTTTAAGAAGACAGCTTTACCTCCGGGCTGTCTTCCTTACTTTCCAATTTCTGAGGATCGTTTATTGGAGATTGTTAGACTAGGAGAAGAGCTTAAATTCTTTTTTTCTTTCTGAATCTAATATCAACTATTGTTTCTATTGATTCATAGTTGAACAAATGGCTTTTAAATTACATTAAATTTCATATCATTTCACCAGTAAGTGAATGAATGTTGTCAGTTTCATGTGCATTACACGAGTTCACAGAAGCACCATGAATAACTACACATAATTAAAGTATTATTTGACCTCTCTGATAGGAAAGGAAATGAACAAACATGGTTAATCATTTCCTATACGTTGAAGAAAAAATATGGACTCTGGTCCCAAATTTCAGTGCTAATGACTTTCTACTGGAATTCTCTAACACTCAAGGGATTGTCACTTAGTCTCAAAATTGTTGCAGAGTTTTACGTTTCCTTGTATGGGTTTAAGGGTCACAGGAGCTATACTCGACAGTATTTCACATGTGTGACCTGAAAAAGTGTAACAGCATTTCTTCAGCACACGAAGAGAAAAGAAGCAAAGGGGGTCACACACCAGACGCCTCCACCCGCGCCTTCCTGGGAGATACTGTGGGCTTCGTGCTGTTCATGTCAAGGCAGAAAACAAAACCTTGACTCGTGACCTCTTACTTCTTACACTTATTTTAAACCTTTATTCCAGATGTACTCAACTTCTCGTCACCAGTTTAACACTGTCGCAAGCTGGGCCTCTGCGGTCTGAAAGGAGAGAGAAGGGAGCTAGAAAGCCGCGGCTGGATGCCACCTGGCAGACACGCCAGGTCTCTTCCATGACCTCCCTGGGTCTTAACTTGTTCACTGGTGCTCTCCTGTGAGTCAACCTGGTTTCACCCTCTTGTGAAGCTCCCTGTATGGAGTTGGAGAACCACACATGTGGATCAAGATGGACAGAAATATTCATGACAGAACTGAAATTATGCTCCAATCAGAAAAACCCAACTTGGAATGAAAGACAAGACTAACAATCTGCTGACTAAGAAACGGGATGACTCCCGAGTACAGGGGGCTGGTGATATCTGGGAGAAGCATATAGGGCTACACATGGTCCTTGCCTGCTCCTGTCCACATGCCTATTTAAAGGCATCTCTGTGTTTCCTACCCTCTGTTCCAACTAAAATCCAGATTTAGGACTGCCCTCTTTCCACAGGAGACTACGATGTACCTTCTTCTGGGGCACATGGGTCCCACCTAATTTCCCTGCAAATCAATCTGGGAGAATCATGCAACTCTCCATCTGAACTATATTATGTGCAATACACCTCTTTTCAAATTGCCATCAAGTTATTTCACCACTACTGATTTCATTTTTTAAAAAATGATGTATTTGGGAGAGAATATTCATTTTAACTGAGATGGTTAAGGTGGCTTGTCTGCTTCGTATATTCACTGTCATATGCTTATAAATAACTTTGCTCATCTGTATTTTTATGAAAATAATAAGTCAAAAGGGAAGTTGACAGGAAAAAAAGGAGGGGGGACTGGGAGGGAGTGGGAAATACAGAAAGAAAGAAAGCCCTGTTCATGTTTATTTTAAGCACTTGCTACAAAATCGCTGCCCAGGTTTGGATGAAGCTTCTGGGACCTCATCTGGTGCAGCCCAGCCCTCCTGCCAGCAGCAGAGAAAGAAGAGAAACGAGCTTGGCCCTGCGACTGATGCTTCGGAGCGGCCCCAGCGTCCGCACACACTGACAGGACAAAATGATCCATCTAGGCACTCGCCTTTCCCCCTTCCTTTCAGCGAGAGGGTTTTATTGAGGCTTATTTCGTACCACAATCTTGTTATTCTCCCCCTCTGCCATCAAGCTGGACGACTGTCTTAGATCCAGGCACAGCCAGAGACAGCAGCCACGAGAAGAATGCGCAGCACCAGGGAAGCGGTTTCCTAGCAACCAGAACTATTTCAAAGCGCTCGTGGCTCTGGTGTAGTTAGGATTTCCATGGCAATGCAGAGAATAGTAAACAGTGGCTATGTCGTTCTGTGCTTAATGCAAATGAATCCTAATCAAGAACGCACAGGGAACTCTCCCCCGTGTTCTGTGGCAACCCAAACGGGAAGGGAATCCAAAAAAGAGGGGATACGTGTAAACATTCAGCTGATTCACCTTGTACATCAGAAAGGAACACCACATTGTAAGGCAGCTCTACTCCAATAGAAATTAACAGAAAACACTTAAGATGGAACAAAATGATGGGTGAATGAAGGAAACACCTATGTTTTCTATTTTCTATTATATCCTTGTTATTTTCTATTAGATCCTTATCCTTATCTTATGAGGTATGACACATTAGCTTTTAAGATGTAGGTTTGTTTCTGAAAGTCATGTGTTGTGATCAGAGGGTTTAATTTTTTAAAAATTCTCATTCCCTCTTTGCACTTTCTCTTTTGTCAGAGACATCTGCTAAGGCAATTTAAAAGAGAAAGGGGCTTCAGAAGAAGAAACTGTACTTCAAGAATATACATGTTATGAAATTTAAACATTAAGGTCTCAGTCTGGAGTCACAACAAACTACTAGGCAAATAATCAATTTGATTTATTTTTTAGAAAAGTGAAATATAATTAAGTTGAGATTGTACCAGAATGATCCTTTCTCCTTTCTTTCTTGACTTGGAATAGTTTAGAAAAATTTGACCCATTGAAAGCAGCACTGCTTTAAAAATGAATGAAGAGCCCCCCCCCCCTTAACATTTAAAATGCCACTGTTTTACAGTATTTTATTTCTTTTCTCCTTCTTAACCTGCAAAGCTCCCTTCCTCCCCTGTGCACACCCACCTGCTTCAGAGAAGACTGCAGAAATAAACACGGGGAAAGCCTTTTGAATTATATTGGATGAAACATTAAAGACTAAAGACAACCAAATTATGTTAGCATGTACCAAAATACACAGAAACAGAAATATGTTTATTTGTATCCAGCCTCTCTCTAAATTGAAGGAAATATTCCTTAATTTGCTCATATACTTTTTTGTTTGTTTTTTAAAACAGCTTTATTGGGATGGGATTTACATGTTTTAAAGGTCACCCATGTAAGGTGTATAAAGGCTTTTAGTAGCCACCCTAGAATCCAATTTGAGAATCTTTTCATCACCCTCCAAAGAAACCCAATACCCACTGACAGTCACCCCTTATTTTCTACCAACCCCCACCCCAGCTCTAGGAAACTGCTGATGTCTTTCTTACTATACACTTTTAAGAAAGAAGATGTCCAGGGAATTCCCTGGCTGTCCAGTGGTTAGGACTCTGCTTTCACTGCTAAGGGTCCAGGTTTGATGGCTGGTTGGGGAACTAAGACCTTATAAGCCATGTGACACAGTCAAATAAATAAATTAATTTAAAAATAAAAAATAAACATCTAGCATAGGCGCTGGCACATAGCAAGAACACCATAAATTTTAAAGAAATAAAAAAACAGAGTACATACAAGCTATTTTGAATTGTTTGAAGGAAATGTTTTAAAGTGAAAAAAAGCAGTAGATATAAAACTCCTATCAGATTATCAAGTAGACTGACAGATGTGAGTCATTACCCAATTTTTTACAGGTAGCTCTTGAACTTGTTCATTTGCTCTGGTGTGTTTTTATGACATGTTTGTTCACAGGAGACACTAGGACATGGAAAGGTGCCTTGTTCTCCTGGATGGTGGTTAATGCTAGACCTATTGCTAGTGTCTGGCAATACACACTTAGAAGGTAAAAAAAACCAATAACTTCTGTGAATTCAGTGAGATATCCTTATGATGCATTCTTTGGAATTTGCAAAATTTAAGAGGCTCTTTTGGTTTTTCAGTAACAATTTCCACTGAAGAATTCTGAAAGAGACTTGCCTATAACTGAAATCTTCTCTATGTATTTTCGCAATGTTACAGGGTATTTTTCAGGGTCAATGCAAAACTACTGAATATGCAATTTATGATTTCAGTGTTAAAATGAGAGATATGACACTCTGCTATTAATTTATCAACAGTAAAATTATTCAAACTGAACTAATCATTGAAAATGCAACAACAGGGCCAAAAATCCATATTTTGCTTCCTATTAATACAGAAAATATATATATTTACAGATGCATATTTAACAGAAGTACTTCTATATGATTTAATTTAATTACTCTTAAGAGAGTCCCTTGGACAGTAAGGAGATCCAACCAGTCCATCCTAAAGGAAATCAGTCCTGATTATTCATTGGAAGGACTGATGCTGAAGCTGAAACTCCAATACTTTGGCCACCTGATGGGAAGAACTGACTCCTTGGAAAAAGACCCTGATGCTAGGGAAGATTGAAGGTGGGAGGAGAAGGGGACGACAGAGGATGAGATGGTTGGATGGCATCACCGACTCAATAGACATGAGTTTGAGTAAACTCCGGGAGTTGGTGATGGACAGGGAAGTCTGGCGTGCTGCAGTCCATGGGGTTGCAAATTGTCAGACATGACTGAGCGACTAAAACTGAACTGAACTCTTAATTCATGTTTTTGATAATTTTTAATCCAATTAGCAAGTATGGAAAAGTTCTGGTGGAACTGAATTTTTGTGCCAAGTATTTTTCTTCATGTAAGCAGCACAAATCTGATAATCAGCCAACAAAATATCTGTCACTTTAAAACCTGAATATTTTGATCATAGCCTAAGGCTTTTTAGAGAGCTTATTCTTAAAGAAAAATAAAGACTTAATTTAGAGATGGGACATTTTCTCCTCTTTAACACCTAAAGTATTAATATCTTCTGAAAATCTCATGCAGATAAATCATGTATCTTCCTTACAGCCCACATTGTTCATCCTGAATCATCAATCAAAAAAGTATCGTGTCCACACACTTCAAACAATTTTGTTACATAAACATATTAGAGATAATATTAACATGGAAGACTCTCAGGATGGTGAGAGAGTGAATTCCTAGGCAGACTGATAAGAAGTCCAGGGTCCCCAAGGAGGAGAAAGGGGTCTGGGGCTCTCAGAGTGGAGATAGGGGTCTGGAATTCTCAAGGAGGAGAAAAGGATAAACGTTTTTTTCCCTCTATATTCCTTAGTCTTAGTCAATTACACAACTCAGTTTAAACTGTACTAGGGATTATAAAACAACAATGTATCCAGCTGGAGGGCTGGAAGGACAGTTTCTCCTTCATGAAAACCTTCTGACTAATCCTGATATCTTAGAATGTATTATGGGAGTGGGTCTGGTATGATCTTTCTATTGTTAAATTCTAATCTTGTCATCCTAAAATGTAAATTGTGGGAGTGGGTCTGATAAAATTTTCACAAACTTGAGACATTCTTTTGATTCATTGTAATAACTAATTAAAAGTATATAACTCCATGGCTAACACTAGCAAGAGGTACTCTTTCTGCCCCTTCTGATGTCTATGTCAGACGCTTTCTCTGTCTCTTTCATACTTTAATAAAAGTTAATTACACAAAAGCTCTGAGTGATCAAGCCTTGTCTCTGGCCCCGGATTGAATTCTTCTCCTCCATAGGCCAAGAATCCCGGCATCTTTTTGCGGTTCAGCAACAACCTTTCAATAGTTATTGTCGGAGAAGAACATTTTTATGCAACTTTGGTCTATGAAAAATTCAACACTTAAAAGGTTTTTAATGCTGATATTCTAGGTAGTAATTTGTGATGTCCTGGCAATGGTGAGCTATATCAGATTTTTTAAGTGATGAAATTCCCTTTCCCCTTGCAATGTGAAGTCATTCTTCTGTTTTCCTTGTTTTTCATCATACAATGTTCTTGGAATACACTTGTGGGTTTATGGCTGACATCTGTATTATACTAAAGGAGCTCAGAAACGTTTTTCTCCTCATCTGGTAAATGACGTTAAAAACTTTGCTTACCTTCACACATCACTGTAAAAGCTATGGGATGTGTACTCAGATGCACATGTGTCGTTTTGCAATATGCACATCATAATAAAGTTCTCATGCAAATTAGATAATAGAAAATGACAGTGGATACCATCTTCTCAAAATTACTAGCATGGCACTGTGTCACTGTGTGTTTTAGTCACCACCATCCCCAGAGTAAACACTAAAATGACTCAGAAACCTTGTAAACACTGTGTTGGTGCTTGCAAGCATGCAGCATAATTTTTGCACCAGTTGGAAAATAATATTTCATCCCTAAACAATTTAAGTGTGAACTCCATCACTCATCTGGATAGATTTGGTGCAAGTCAGTCTCAGTTCATGAAGGATGACTTCCTTCTCTCAGTGCTACCAGCAAACCTCACCAGAACCTGGAGAAATGCTGTGATTATAGACCTACAGTCCTTGGAGACTGTCTATCATGCTCCACTGTCGCCATTTTTGGGGAGTGTCTGTGTGTTTTCTAAGCATCGCATCCATATCAAAAATCATCCCATTTGAGTAACCTTAATCACACCTTAGTATAGAGACAAAAGAATTGCTCATTCATCTTCAATATTTTCTATCTAAAACAAAATTAGTTAAATTTGAGGAATGGGGTTACGCCGTGTATAGAAGCACAAGTCAGGGAACAGCTTTAAGAAACAGCATCATATTATCTTCTACAGATAGGCTGCCCACCCTCTTATCTATACCTGTGATTGCATCATAGCCTCTCTCGGCACCTTTGCTGGTGTTTCCCCTTGCTTTGTCCCATTTGTTTTAATCTGTCACTTTCAGAGTCCAAGGAGCCCCCTTTGCCTTAACTTTTTCCTTTAGCATTGACTCTCAAACAACTGTCTTTAGAGGAGACCAGCTTTAATCTCAAGACCAGGTTATTAAAAGAAAATATCCTATTTATTAACATGGAAAATACTCTTCTGAGTATCATTCCTCATTCTTGCAAGAATGATCTTTCTCACCTCTCTTCGAAGAATGCAGTGGACCATGACTATCACGAAGCCTTGTAATGAATCAAACACAGCAAAAAGTATTTGAAACAGGATGGAGCGCTTGTCTGTCATGGCCAGAACTGCAGACATCCACGTCAGAGCCAGAAGGGGCAACACCACACAGGAGCTCCAGAGAGACGCCCTGTTGGAAGAGAAGGAGCCGCATTATGTAGCTGCACGTACGCCTCAGGCCATAACCTAATCCCCGTTCAACAAAGCATTCTTGTATGTGGCACCAAGATATTAACTTGGAAGCCACAAAGCAGATAAGATTCTACAGTTTTACTTATTTTTTGATAAGCAATCCCACAATAGTTATAAAAGCAGTTGCAGATTACAAACATTTAAGTATGTTCTTAGTTCTAATATTAGCGAATATGATTTATTTTCCATCATAGCATTTTCTCACATGCACGGTAAAAGATTCGTAACAAGAAGATGTAAATGATTGGGACTAACATGGCGTTACTGGCGGTGGTGGCTGATAAAGCTGTTGTTGAAACTACTCCACACTTGGCACATTTGAGCGTCAAACCGCTATGAGGCTCACTCATCTGACTGCAAACAAACAGAACACCCACAAAAAGAACAAAACATTGAATTGTCACCAAAAAAAAAGTTGCTGCTATAAGTTAGCTTTTAAATATGATTTCATGCAGAAAAGCATATTTATCAAAGAAGAATTCTCTTGGTCATGTTTAAAGATGCATTTACACTACACATTATTTTTGTAGCATTTACCTCTTAATAATATGGGCCTTTGTTACATGCAAAGCATATTTTGATCATTTATACCATAAATGGCCCTTGGATCTACAGGTCAAAGTTGCCCAATACACTGAGTTAAAAATAAGCACGTATTTGTGTGGACATACAGTGAAAACCCTTTATTCAGACCCTTGATAATCAAATAGGTAAGGATTCCTAGTTTCAAAGATTTTCAATGTAATTTACAGGAGGAACATAATATTAATGAAAACATTCTGAAATACACAGAGGTATCTCAGAAGTCCATCATAAAGAGATATATATTATAAGCTTTTAGTCCTATGAGGAAGATGTAGCCTTTAACCCAACATATTTACATTTTGACATTTCATTTAGCATCAATGTATTGCCTATATTTTAGGATGATCTGAATATAGAGGTTGATGAATTTGATGAAGTATTAGTTGATAATAAATAGAGTGGTAGTTTAGCTTTCATAAGACACATTTAATATAGTCACTAAGTTCAAAACATTCTTTCTGAACATTTTGTCACAGACTCAAACCTAATAGTTTTTAAATGGTATATTCAACTCTATAGGATTCTGCAGGTAAGTTCAGATTCAATCTACTATCTCATAGAAGCAAAGTCACATTATGTAGAAAAACTTGACATATTTTTCTCTAGAAAAGAGTATTTTGTAAATGAATGGTTTAACAGAACCTTACCCTCTTAGGAGGAACCAAAAAGAAATTATTTGAATCAAATTTCAAAAACACCTTGAAATAATCTTCTGTGTTCTCTCATTCATTACCATGTGATGTTTTTGTGTAAAATACAGACTTTCCCTGTATTTCGACATTTTAGAAATCAGTGAACTAAAATGTATTGGATTGGGTGAATTTAATTCAGATGACCTTTATATCTGTTACTGTGGGCAAGAATCCCTTAGAAGAAATGGAGTGGCTCTCACAGTCAACAAAAGAGTCCGAAATTCTGTACTTGGGTGCAGTCTCAAAAATGACAGAATGATCTTTGTTCATTTCCAAGGCAAACCATTCAATATCACAGTAATCCAAGTCTATGCCCCGACCAGTAACGCAGAAGCTGAAGTTGAACAGTCCTATGAAGACCTACAAGACCTTCTAGACCTAACAGCAAAAGAAGATGTCCTTTTCATCATAGGGGACTGGAATACAAGAGTAGGAAGTCAAGGGATACCTGGAGTAACAGGCAAAATTCGCCTTGGAGTACAGAATGAAGCAGGGCAAAGGCTAAGAGAGTTTTGCCAAGAGAACACACTGGTCATAGCAAACACCCTCTTCCAACAACACAAGAGAAGACTCTACACATGGACATCACTGGATGGTCAATACTGAAATCAGACTGATTATATTCTCTGCAGCTGAAAATGGAGAAGCTCTATATAGTCAGCAAAAACAAGACTGGGAGCTGACTGTAGCTCAGATCATGAACTCCTTATTGCCCAATTCAGACTTAAATTGAGGAAAGTAGGGAAAACCACTCGGTCATTCAGGTACAGCCTAAATCAAATCCCTTACAGTGGAAGTGACAAATAGAATGAAGGGACCAGATTTGATAGACAGAGTGCCTGAAAAACTATGGACAGAGGTTCATGACATTGTACAGGAGGCAGTGATCTAGACCATCCCCAAGAAAAAGAAATGCAAAAAGGCAAAATGGTTGTCTGAGGAGGCCTTACAAATAGCTGAGAAAAGAAGAGAAGCTAAAGGCAAAGGAGAAAAAGGAAAGATATTCCCATTTGGATGCAGAGTTCCAAAGAACAGCAAGGAGAAATAAGAAAGCCTTTCTAAGCGATCAATGCAAAGAAGTAGAGGAAAACAACAGAATGGGAAAGACTAGAGATTTCTTCAAGAAAATCAGAGATACCAAGGGATCATTTCATGCAAAGATTGGCAGAATAAAGGACAGAAATGGTATGGACCTAACAGAAGCAAAAGATATTACGAAGAGGTGGCAAGAATACACAGAAGATTTTCATGACCCAGATAACCATGATGGTGTGATCACTCACCTAGGGCCAGACATCCTGGAATGTGAAGTCACGTGGGCCTTAGGAAGCATTCACTACGAAAAGATAATGGAAGTGATGGAATTCCAGTTGAGCTATTTCAAATCCTAAATGATAATGTTGTGAAAGTGCTGGATTCAATATGCCAGTAAATTTGGAAAATTCAGCAGTGACCACAGGACTGGAAAAGGTCAGTTTTCATTCCAATCCCAAAGAAAGGCAATGCCAAAGAATGTTCAAACTAAGGCACAATTGTACTCATTTCACACAATAGCAAAGTAATGCTCAAAATTCTCCCAGAGAGGTTTTAATAGTATGTGAACCAAGAACTTACAGATGTTCAAGCTGGATTCAGAAAAGGCAGACGAACCAGAGGTCAAATTGCCAACATCTGTTGTATCATAAAAAAGTGAGAAAGTTCCAGAAGAACATCTACTTCTGCTTTATCGACTATGCCAAAGCCTTTGACTGTGTGGATCACAGCACACTGTGGAAAAGTCTTCAAGAGATGGGAATACCAGACCACCTGACGTGCCTCCTGAGGAATCTGTATGCAGGTCAAGAAGCAACAGTTAGAACTGGACATGGAACTATGGACTGGTTCCAAATTGGGGAAGGGTTATGTCAAGGCTATATATTGTCACCCTGCTTATTTAACTTATATGCAGAGCACATCATGAGAAATGCTGGACTGAATGAAGCACAAGCTGGAATCAAGAGTGCCAGAAGAAATATCAATAACCTCATATATGCAGATGATACTACAGTTATGGCAGAAAGAGAAGAACTAAAGAGCCTCTTGATGAAAGTGAAAGAAGAGAGTGAAAATGTTAGCTTAAAACTCAACATTCAGAAAACTAAGATCATGGCATTCTGGTCCCATCACTTCATGGCAAATAGATGGGGAAACAGTGAGAGACTTTATTTTCTTGGGCTCCAAAATCACCGCAGATGGTGACTGCAGCCATGAAATTAAAAGATGCTTGCTCCTTGGAAGAAAAGTTATGACCAACCTAGACAGCATATTAAAAAGCAAAGACATTACTTTGCCAACAAAGGTGCATCTAGTCAAAGTTTTGGTTTTTCCAGTGGTCATGTATGAATGTGAGGGTTGGACCGTGAAGAAGGCTGAGCGCCGAAGAGTTGATGCTTTTGAACTGTGGTGTTGGAGAAGACTCTTGAGAGTCCCTTGGACTGCAAGGACATCCAACCAGTCCATCCTAAAGGAAATCAGTCCTGGAGATTCATTGGAAGGACTGATGCTGAAGCTGAAACTCCAATACTTTGGCCACCTCTTGCGAAGAACTGACTCATTGGAAAAGACCCCGATGCTGGGAAAGATTGAAGGCAGGAGGAGAAGGGGATGACAGAGAATGAGATGGTTGGATGGCATCACCAACTCAATGAACATGAGTTTGAGAAGTAGGTAAACTCCGGGAGTTGGTGACAGACAGGGAAGCCTGGTGTGCTGCAGTCCGTGGGGTCAGAAAGAGTTGGACACGACTGAGCGACTGGACTGAAGTGAACTGAACTGGACTGGGAAGAGATCAAACCAGTCAATCCTAAAGGAAATCAGTCCTGAATATTCATTGGAAGGACTGATGCTGAAGGTGAAGCTTCAATACTCTGGCCACCTGATGGGAAGAACTGATTCATTGGAAAAGATCCTGATGCTGGGAAAGATTGAAGGCAGGAGAAGAAGGTGATGACAGAGGATGAGATAGTTGGATGGTTGACTTGATGCACATGAGTTTGAGCAAGTTCTGGGAGTTGGTGATGGACAGGGAGGCCTGGTGTGCTGCAGTCCATGAGGTCACAAAGAGTTTGACTGAACTGAACTGATCAGGTTTTCCCAGTACGTGTTTTTAAAAAACTAATACTGTGGTGGACCTGTAGTACCATGTTTAAACTAAAAATGGCAGAACATAGAAAGTGACAAGGGGCTCATAATTCAGAATGTCTGGTTTCTTTTAAAGAGGTGCCCTCATTGGTGAATTGAACTTTGATAAGAAGATAAATCTGAAAGTTATTAAGTAACCAGATTAATCAGTAGACCCCATGAGAAAGATCAAAACTCTCAGAGTTAGATGTGGGGGTGAAGAATATGATTCACTTTACTGATTCAACCTAGGGTAAAGGTACTAGCCACAAGTATTCAGACTTTTCCAAATAATAACAGTCTACCCAGTTTGGTTCATGAATGCTTCACTGGCCAGTGCTCCCAAGAGAATGCCTATACCAAAATTCTTCACATTATACACTTCATAACAGTAGATAGGAAAGTTCCATTGCAGGAAAAAAGGAGAAAATGAAATATCTTATTTGAGATGTTCTAAAAAGACACAGGTCATTTTATCTTATTTTCCCGCTTTTCCAAATATCACTTTATATAAGATATGTTGATATTTGCAACAAATTCCCCCTTGGTAACTAACTATACTTTATGTATTAGAAAAAATTACTCTAGTTTGGGTATTACAAAACTTGTCTAATTATTGTATTATTGTTTTAATATGCATGCACCCATTCTTCTATTAATCTTTACTGAGCATAAACTATATGCTTGGCAGTTTCTAATAATTGATGATGAAAAGAAGAAAGGAAATAAAGAAGTAGGTAAAATGGGAGGAGAAATATGTTGATACAATAGAACATGTTGGTACTATATTTGATTCCAAATTATAATGTCGCAAAAGAAACACTTGGTATGTATATATATATATATATACATATATATATATGTATATATGTACTTATGTGTGTGTGTATATATATATATATATATAAGTATATATATATATATAGTCAAATAACCTGAAATGGTCTATGTTTACAATTAGGGAGTCAATTAAGTTAATCAATTAGCTTCTTGCCTAATGCTTCTTTAGATAATTCTGATTATTTGTTCTTCACTGAAATCTGCATTATTGGCCTCACTGCTTCTCTGGAAACTAGAAATTAGCTGCAAATGTTCAGATCGGAAAAATCCATTCAATCACACATCGGAATAGAAAGCAAATTTCAATCTTTAAGCTAAAATAGAATTTTCTATTGTAAAGAAATTTAAGCCTAGAGTAATTAATTTATTAATAGTCCCTTTCTGCTTTGGACAGTAACCAACATTCTGCTTTTTTAGCTTGTATTAACTTTTTTTCTATTTCTCCAGTAGTGGCCTTTGAACCAGGAAAAAAAAACTGTTTGACTCAGTTTTCCCAGTAAAACAGATGTATCTTCTGTGACATTTTTAGAAATAGGGATTTTAAAATTAATATACAGATTGAAATTAATTTAAAATTAATATGTAAATTGAATATAGAAATTATTCATAATGATATTGTCATTTCTATGTTCATAATGATGTCATTTCTCCTAAACCTACGTACTCTCTTACTAAGAGTTACATGAATCAAACTGTGTATTGCATACAAAACAATCAAATGAGAAAAAAATACTGACTGAATTTAATAAATCCTTAGCATTATGCTTATTCTGATAATCTCATCTCTTTTTCTGGCCTCAGTGTCATGAATGGTGGAATCATGGATGCTTGCCTGATAGAAGTTCAGGGTCCTTTGCAAACAAGCTGTCCAGCTTTGGCTTCTTCAACTTACATAATAAGAGTTGCCAATGCTGAGTGAGTGCTTGCTTGCTATTTGCTAGATACTCTAAATGCTTTATACACATTTTTTTTTTCATATACTCTATCATGAGGCAAAAGTTACTACTCCCATTTTATAGGTAAGAAGACTGAGCTGCAGAAAGATGAAATACCATGCCCAAAGATACACAGAGCTAAGAAAGTGCAGAGCTAAATACTGAGCATGATTTTCTCTTTTACTTCAAAGCTTTATCTTAACCACTAACCCACTCCACCCTCAATTTAAGCAAGTAATTATACAACTTTACACTGCTAGTGGCAGAAATGAGTTTCTATATCCAGTACTCAGTATGAACAATTTATTCTAACATGATTAACCTAGGCAGAAACAACTGAAGTAGCTGTGCTCTAATTTTAACCATACATCAGACTATCGATCAATAGTGTGAAAGTTTCGAGTTTAAATGGCATAGGAAGCTCAGTGTCTGTGAAAGCTCCAGTCTGCCTGTTTAAAGCTGCTTTAGAGACTTATCTGAAATGAAAGAGGCTTCCAGATGGGAAGTGATCCCCCCTCAGAAAGGAGCCACCAATTACGTGTTTATTACATCATTGCAGTTCTAATGTTGGATCTGAATGATATCCAACTTCATACTGAAAGCCATTAAACCTAATCTTTTAATAGGGGGAAAATGCCGAGACCATCTTGTCTCTTAAATTATTACATAGACTATAAACACATGAACAGCTTAAAATTCACACCAGCCAGTGATAAAATACTATGACTATTAAGGATACCATAGATTATTTAAAGAAATGAGAACATCTGGGGTAAGCTTTGAATGGGGGTACAGTTAAACAGAAAGGAGAAAGCTATAAACTTTTTATAAGAAAAGATACAAAGGGAAATTCAAAGACATTACTATTTCATTCAAGGTTTTACAAATTTATGAGTTAATGATATAACTTTAAAAAGCTGCTATCAACCTGCTTATGAAATGCTATTAAGTCATTAGATATGGTGATATTATAATAATAGTAAAATTAAAGGAGATACTTTGCAAAATTTTATAAGTGGTTAAAATGTGCAAGTGAAAATTATGAGTAACTTTCTAGCAAGGCATAGTGAAAATGTCATAAAAATGAATGTATGATAAAACTAGTGTTTCCTGATTATTTCGAGTGAAGAATTTTTCTGATATATACAATGAACAAATAAAATGCAGCATTTTTGCCCTACTAAGGTTTACATGTCCTTATTCTGTCGTGTCCCATACTGAAGTTAGGTTCAATTTATCCTCCTCTCCTTTGTGACCAAAAGTAGGAGGTCTTTGAGACTCTCACCCAAGAACAATTATTTTAAGTCTAGCCTTAATATTTAATCTTCTTATCTTACAAACAGGCAATACACACAAACAAATCCAGATTTTCTTAATGGACTTTTTAATTATTTTCAGACTTTGCTGACACCTCTTAAGAACAGCCCATTGGAAGCTCGAATGGCATAGTCTACCATACACACCGGTTTCTCAAGAACAAAATCCAAGGCCCAGTCAAAGGCAGTCGGTGATCTGGGACTGGTGAGTGGGACGCGCTGTAAAGACCCTTCAAAATCCACCAATTGCAGCTTACCCGGCTCTGTGTTTGAGCTTTTTATCTAGGATCCCATCTCTTGAAACAAGTTTATTAAATACCAAAATGCCAATCACCATGTTGACCTGTCAGACAGAAACAAAGGTTGAAGGGAATCAGGTCCCTGATTTTTCCCAAGAACCCACTTTTATCCATTCACAACCTTGGCAGAATTACGTACTCACAATGGTAGTGACAGGAAGCCCTTCTCAAATATTTCATAAGTGCATACAGGAAAATAGGGCAATTTAACAGCAGTGTTAGAGTCCATCTCTTAAAGGATTCTCGTGAGCTGGCTAGGTGGGTTACTTTAATGTCTTAAAGTACATTCAGCCCATTTAATGTCCATGCTTTGCAGTTAACGCTGAGGAAATTAATATTGAACGGCCTAACTTTTAAATTGCCATATTATGCCAATCTAGTATTCTTCTCTCTGAATCATCCTTGAATAAGACAAATGGACTAATAAGTTTTACACTATGTCACGGTATCAGAAGATCATCTCTTGCAATGTGCAGCCAGGGTGAGTCCAGCCAGGCAAAGGAGCTAAGGTTTGTCACTGCCCAGAACTGGGAGAGCAGAACGCCTCAGTTCTTCGTGATGTGCAACTGTTTTCTCCCAGGAGACTGGGGGCATTTTAATGCACCTTGCTTTTCTAGACAAAGGGTAAAGCCTATTCAATTCACCAGCATCCTTTCAGATGGACACTTACACTAATTTTTATAATGTGCTCTATTGAACCAGTCTCAGCATCTCTAAGACTCTTCTATCCATTTAAAAGGTCTCTTGCATAACACAGCTGAGATGAAATCACACATATTCATCTTCCTCAAGTCAAATTGTAAATAGCTGTAGAGAGAGCTGTGGTCTAGTTGTAGCAGCTTTATTATAAGTGCGCTGGGTTCTCTAACCTGCCGGCACTTCCTGATAAAGGAATCCAGTACAATGCTGAAACCAAGATAATCAAGGAAAAACATTTTCTCCTTTTTGCCTCCCTGCCCCTTACCCTCCAAGGTCGAAAGAATCTTGGTGCGACACCCACTGCAAATAGTGAAGCCTGTACAATGCAACTACTAGCTTGTGAAAAATCTGTTTTAAATGAAGCAGGATACTAGTCGATAAAAAAGAAACTAATACTTCTCCAATATACTTTGAGCAGATGGAATATACAGATAGAATCTGCTTAATTACTGGTGTAAAGAAGATCCAAAGAAACTGTTAGGTAAAGACTTAGAAGGTGTCACTCTTCATAGCTTCCTAACAAGATGCCATTTGATCAAGAGAAAGGCTGACTCATATTCATCTATCTATTATTTGAACTAAAAAAACTGTATTCTGTGGATTCTATTAGTCTACAATTTAAACATGAGAGAATTCATCACCACTCCAAAGAACTTTTGTCTTTCAATTACACACATACTCATTGTTTCTTCACTTTAGGGTTATGTGTATATTAATCTAGAAGCCTAGGGAAATAATTCAGTTGATTAAATAAAAATTCAATGCAGTGGATAGAACTGTGCCTGATAGTTTTAGTTTTCCTGTGCTCTTCTAACACTCATGCCTAGCTTTTCTTGTAAATCACCAACAGTTTCTGCTCCCTTTTATAATTCAGAGGAGGAAGAACAAACTTTAAAGAAAGAAAAACCACAAAGAGCTATTAAAAAAATATCTCCAGCTTCCAACTTATTGAATGATTTGTTCAATAATCGAAAAGGTAGCTTTTCAATTAGAAATCTGATTGTACAGAGAAATGCATCCTTGCATTTAATTCAGATTGTTTCCTTTTTCTCTGACATTTCTCAAAGACTTATTAGATAAGAAAGATTTGTAATCAATAAATTCAGAGACACAGAGGAAAGGCAAGTTAGTGGAAAATTTTCACATTCCTATAAGTAAACATGCAAAGGAATTATTTTGTGATTCAAAAAAGAAAAATTTGTAAAACTTCATGCATAAATATGGTAGGGGTTCTCAACTAGAGGGGGGTGATTTGTACCCTCAGTGAACACTGCAAAATCTCTGGAGACATTTTCTGATTATTACAACTTGAAGGGTATCATTGTTATTTAGTAGGTAGATGCCAGTGGTACTGATAAATACACAGGGCAGCCCCACAACAAAGAAATGTCCAGTTCAAAACATATGCAGCAAAAAATAAATGAAAAAAACAAACAAACATCTGCAGCAGTGAGGAGGAGAAACTTTGACACAGGAACATACACTTTCTTGTTGATATTTGGTGTCAGCCCCAGTTATTATTAAGAGATCTCAATAATTATGTAGATCATATTATGAAAGTATAAAGGTGTAGTAGTGAAATAATAATAAATGAGGAAATTCTATACGCTAACAAGGAAGAATTTACCGAAACTTACTCAAACTTCTTCACAAATGTGAAATTCCTGAAAGAGAAATCCCATACTCCCATGCTTAATATTCTTCAGGCTTCAACATAAGAATATTTTAGCATAATAAAGCACTGGATAGATATCAACATTAAAATTTAAGTAACGATTCATCAAACTTTAAAATTTCCGCACAATCAATACGAAAGTGTCATTCTTTAATGGAAGCAAAGTAGACTTTCTTTGTTAAAGAAAAACAATTAAGCTGATTTTGGTGTTTACCAGGACAACAGCAGCTGCAGGTCCCACAAAGGCGTAGAGCAGACCTCCTTCAAGAGAGAGCCAGCAGCTGGAAAGAACATCAGATAAAAACTAGCACCAATTAGTGACACATATTAGATCACTAACGTGTGACACAAACAGCTTGGACCATGTGATTACTCTTGGAATTCTGGCATATTTCAAAGGTTCATAGTTTTTTTAAAACCACATGGAAGATATGGAAAAAAGCTAAAATTAGCACATTTCATGAGTAACAAATACCATATACATCTCACAGAAAAGAAACTTTGATTATGAGGCCTTGCTGTCAGGCAGTTAAAAAATTTTACACAAGTTACTATTGCAGTGAGATTTTTACAGTGACTTTCAGTACAAAGGTAACCATTAAGTTATGCAAAATGCTGCTTTATATCCATTACGGAATTTTTCAAGTATACTCTGAAGCAGGAACAGTGTATTTTTAGAGTCTTATACGTGCCATTTACCTGTTCTTCCTTGAGGCCATTGAGATAGTGGAAGATACTGGTTTAAAAGCCATCATTGCAGGGAACAGATAATCTACATTTTGCTTGCTTTTTTCTTTCTCCCAATTTTACTTTTTCCCAGACTGCTAAAAAAAAATCACTAAAGATAAGCTTTTGAATAAAAATAAGTGTAGCTGTGTTTGTTTCAATTAGTAGATTCCCCAAGAGCTGCAGGTTTTCACGGACAAAGACAGTAACCATTTAGGTAAAAATGCTCATTCTGTCACAGCAAAGGACTGGCACAGGTCTTCCGGATACAGTCATGTCTACCATTTCATGCACCTCTCCTTGACCTCTTCTCAGTCCCCTGAATCAGCATGCTGCCTCCAAAATGAACAACGATCAACCATTAACAATACCTGGGGCTTCCTTGATGGCTCAGTGGTAGAGAGTCCACCTGCCAATGCAGGAGTCGCAGGTTCGATCCCTGACCCAGGAAGATCCCACATGCCACAGTGCCTAAGCCTGTGTGCCACAGCTATTACGCCTGTCCTCAAGAGCCTGGGAGCTGCAACTATTGACCCCACATGCTGAAACCACTGAAGCCCTCGCTCCCTGGAGGCCAAGTTACGAAACAAGAGAAGCCACCCCAGTGAGAAGCAGCACAGCTCGAGATGAGCCCCTGCTCACCACCACCAGAGAAAGGTCCGTGCAGCAAAGACCCAGCACGGCCGAAATAAATAAATAAACTTATTAAAAAGAACACTTAGCAATACTGTTCTCTCCTCCTCTAAGAACTTTTTTATATTGGTTGTGGTGGTGGATACATAACTCATGCATTGGTTAACTCACAGGATTATATACACTTAATAGTGAACGTTACTATGTAAATCAGTGTGTGTGT
Organism: Dama dama; assembly: GCF_033118175.1. Classification (NCBI taxonomy): domain Eukaryota; kingdom Metazoa; phylum Chordata; class Mammalia; order Artiodactyla; family Cervidae; genus Dama; species Dama dama. Next base: position 8,775,346 of record NC_083708.1, on the reverse strand, counting down.
GTTTTCAAAGTCTGCATCTAGTTATCGCTCCTTGGTCATAACAGAAAATTGATAAAATTCTACTTTCCCACTTTGAGATCAACAATTTATTATCTATTTTTAAAACAAAATACCTGGAGGAAAAGCCCTTAGGTATGATAGAACACTTCAGTTTGGTGTCTCCAAGACTGCCACTAAACTTCTCCCGAAGTTTTGCGTAAATTCATCTTCAAATTGATACTTTCCTGCTTGTACTGCATTCATGTTCAATCATACACTCCTTGAGAGCTGGAACCGTGCCATCTATAATCCTACTTCTTTCCATATCCCTACCACAGTGGCTTTCAAAAGGAGTCATGCTATTTTGAAAAATAATAGATGAAAGGTAACGGTGCTATAGGAAGACAGCTCTACAGCATACACTATCGGTCCAAGCTGTTGATTGTATGAGAAAAACAAGTGCTCTGATGACATGAGTTCTTGCAATTCTTCGGAAGTTTCCTTTGGATGGCAGGTCCAGTGGTGTCTCTTGGCACACTTTCCACTTAGATGAACCCACCAAGGGCCTAATTAGCCCCAGTTCCTATCTCAAACCTGAGGACAATTAAATAGGACATCTCCTTTTAAGACTTACGCTTCTAACAAGATGCCATCCTCTTCCCCATTTCTCAACTGTCTACTCTACTTTAAAGAGCAGATGAAGTAAAAGATAAGAGTGCACTGCTTTACATTTGAAATATTAAATATAAACTTGACATATTCTCCCACAGAATGTTCTCAGTATTACAGGTCTGATTAGGGTAGGCTGCTACCACATCCCCCTTTACTCCCTTCTAATTTCTTCCGTAGCCCGGGCATTCTATAATGTGGTCTACTGATTCCCTGGCCTTTGAGTTTGAATACATATCTCCCTAATACAGCAACAAAACTTGAAGTATTGTGACAAAACGTGGCTGCTGCCAGTATATATTATCATCTGCGAAATCAGAAGCTCAGATAAGAGTCCTATTTTAAAATGTAAACGTGCCAAGATTTATCCAGGTCTTTAAAAATGCATCTGAGATGGAACATGCAAAGTAAATATAGAAATATTTTACAAATTATGATTCTACTTAATCATTAATACTGGAATGACCTATATGGGAATACAATCTAAAAAAAGAGTGGAAATGTATATATATATATAAAACTGATTCACTTGCGGTACAGCAGAAACTAACATAACATTGTAAATCAACTATATTCCAACAAAAGTTAATTTCAAAGAAAGAAAGAAATTAAGACTCTGGTGTTACAAAGAAATGGGAAATTGAAAGGATTCTAAACAGCCTTGCAGCATTCAATGCTGAACTTTTGTGCATTTAAGGCACTTTACATCATTCCTCATAAAGTGACTTCAACCACTGTTCATGACTCAGTGAGTGAGTACAAGCCATCAGCAGTGCCAGCCAAGACTAACGCAGCATATTTGACAATTTACTTAATTATAAATAAGATTTATCACCGTGGACGGACTTACTAGTGATCAGTGCCATATCCTTTTGTCCTGGTGAAGCCTACGGACGTGGCCACCACTAACGCCGGCAAACCTGCAAGGAAAGCATTGTCACATGTCACATTCGCCACCGCCACCGTGCACCCAGGCTCCAGCAAGCCAGGGCAGACCTGGACACCGAAACTGTTGGGACCTCCTGTGGAGGCGTCCCTTCATAAAGTATTATAAGATTTCTTCCAAGTACAAAGATATGAGCGTGATAGCTGGGTTTTTAAGTCAGTGCATTTCTCTGATGTTGCTAGGTTACCACTGCATTTGACGTGAGTTTAAAAGAAACTCATAACAGAGATTTAGTATATCTTTTTAAGTTATTTTTTCCCTAGGGGTTTACATTCCTATAAAGGAATTTCTAGCTATAAAATCAGAAAGGCAAAAAAATGGATGTTCTGGGGTGATGGAATATCACAGAAGTGGAATGTACAGTTGACCTCATGTTGATCCATATCAAGCATACTTATAATAAGACAGAAAAAATATATCTCATCATTTAACTCTTTATGATTTACTTATACTAACAAGAATGTAGGAACAAGGTTAAGGGCCCTGAGGCACAATCCTGGATGAAGGTCAGAGATTTAGGCCAATTTTTCTTCATGAACCTCTAGGTAGGTAACACTCTGGGCCTTAGTCCCTCTTGGCATTCAAGTGCCAGCATCCCTGCAGCAACTCTGACCTGACATCTTCTCCTTTATGTTTCTATGAATCATGCTTACCTTGCTCAAGTTCAACAGAAACTCCCTGTGTTTGGTGAGTGGGATTCAGTCTGACCTAAGCTGTTTAATTTGTTTTTTTAAGTTCTAGAAGACCCTGCCTTTTTTTCAAGAAGCCCATGCTTGTTTTTTCTGATTGAAAAGTTCATCTTCTGATCATTTACCTGTGTCCCCTCCACTCATCATTTTCCCTCCTATCATTTTTCCTTATCCTGGCTATTTTCTTCTGGAAATTTAAAAATGATACCACACTCCTTCACGAGGTTTAAATGATGGGAACTCCAAGAGACACAACATTTTTTTTAACAAATACTGGTCTGTGTGCGTGTCTGTGTGCATATATATACGTAATATATAAAGTATATGTGTGTATGTATATTTATACATGTGTATATATACACATGTGCATGCACATACACACACACACACACATATATGTTAAATATCTCCTCCTCCCTTTTTCTTTTCTTCCTCCTTGTTCTTCTCCTTTTTCATATAGTTGACTTCTTTGATTGGCTAAACCAAGTTTGTCAGAAAAAAATCCTCTTCTGGGTCCTAAGCTGAAAAGCAAACAGTCTTCATTCCATATAACTTAGATTAATTTTTTTTTCTAAATTATTACATTGCACTTTGCCATCATGAAACTCATATGCCACTATTCTGCCCACTCTCAGACTTCCTCACAGTCTAGAACCATTGGTTTAGCTTTTTCACTACCCAGAATAGTTTAGTATTATCTGTAAACCTGGAGACCCTGTGAAGCTATACACCCTTCTCCTCAAGATCACCTTTGGTAATGATGTTAAATAAGGTAGTTAAGGTTCCTGTAAATTGCTATTCTTTATACTTCAAGGGAAGTCTTCATTTCCCTATATACTGTAGTTCTTGGATCTAGTCAAACCCTGATTCAATACCATTCCAGCTTTAGATGGTCTTTATCATGAAATTCAGACTAAAAGTATTAACAGTATAAGAATATTACATTCTCCAGTCTCTTCTTAATAGTTTTACCACTTGCCTGTGCAGACACAACAACCCCTGGCTGAAATCTGATGGATAACCTTTGTGCTCTTGGTCCTGTGTTTTTCTAGCATGATTATTTTGACATGGTAATAAGTCCACTTATTTGTGATTCTTTAGGTTCCCTCTAGCATTCATTTTTTATATCTTTGGTCCAAATTTCCCCATTTTGTTTTAGTATAAGTCTTTTGAAACTCAAAGGCAAACATGAAAAAATCCTGAGCTTTTTCTAAAACTAGTTTTTTAATTAATTAATTCTAATTAAACTAAATGAATTCATTAATTCCAGTTAAACTTTAGAACTGGCCCTTTGGAATGTATAGGTCCTCCAGATTCCCATTTCATAAGGCAATGTGAGAGGAACTTTTTCTAATGAAAAATTAATTCATCCCCAGCCTATCAGCAGTTTCTCTGTTTCCTTTGAGAACTCCACGGACTAGCCATGTGGTTTCATTCATGGTCTAGATGGCTTTCTCCTGTGTCGTGAATAGCTCTCTTGAAATGAACTCTTCAAAGCTTTCATGTGGGCAGTACATGGTTAGTGTATATGACAACAACATCATGTTTTGAGCACTGAACTTAAGACATTTTGCATTTTCAGAACCTGTAGTAGAGAATACTTTTGATTTCTTGCCTGTAGATACCTTAGGTCTCATTTACTACCACGGGGGCACTATTGATTACCAACTGACCAGCTACATGGCCATCCAGTATTCACTCCTTTTTAAAGTTCCACAGCCTCAAAGAAAGTTCCAAAATGACTAGCATCCTATATTTCCACTTCGACATACCGAATTAGACACAAAGAAAAGTAGCCTGGGGATAATCACAGCTTCCAACTTCATTCATTACAGCAGTGTTCAAAGTCATTTTAACAAGAGCACAAAAGGGAATAGCAATATGCTTACCCCATCCAAGGCACAAAAAGCGTTTCCTTATAAGCCGTGTTCTAATTTTTCCAGTTACAGCCATATATGATTGCCACGCTTCAGTCAAAACCCAACAGAATGAAGCCAGGAAGAAAAAGTGCAAAAATGCTGTGGTGGTTGTACAGATGCTCTGTGGAAACAGAAGAGACTCAGCTCAACATGGGGGCGATCATGTGTCTTTCAGAGGGTTGTTAATCTCCAACTCATTGCTTTTACTTCAAATATCTACTTCTTCTTTGTGACAGAGTAATTGTTTACAGAAACTAGAAACCATGGAGTCTTTAACCTGTACAGTATCTTACAGAATAAAAGTTCTAATTTCATCTGTGTGTTCAATTTTTTACGAGAAGAAGCCTGAATGTAAATTTAAACTCAAGGGAGATTAAAATTATAACTTTCCTTGATTTTTTTTTCTTGAATCATAATTATGGGAATGGTCCTTGCTTTGGTTTAAGTTATAGACATCTTGCATAATTCTTTTGGCTACACTGTTTATCCCTCCTTTTAAACCACTAGTGCTTTGCTGTTTTATCTGCTGACGTTCCGATTATATCGCCACAGTCTTTCAAAAGAAAAAAATTACTTTGCTTTTATACACATGTGATATTCAAAGTATAAGAGCAAAGTGCAAAATGAGGTTTGGCTAATAGCCTAGAACAAAAGTAACATATGTATTTTAAAGTACTTAATACATTCTGCGTGTGTGCACAGTCGCTCAATCATGTCCGACTCTTTGCATCGCCATGGACTGTAGCCCACCAGGCTCCTCTGTCCATGAGATTTTCCAGGGAAGAATACTAGAACGGGTTGCCATTTCCTTCTCTAGGGGATCTTCCCGACCCAGGGATCAAACCTCCGTCTCTTTGCGTCTCCTGCCTTGGCAGGTGGCTTCTACCACTGCTCCAGCTGGGAAGATACTTACTTAACACATTGCTCTGTGTCCTTATATTATAAGCTGTGTCATAATCAAATTGTTTTGAAAAACTAATTGCGTCACAGGCAGTACACAGCCATGATTTCATAGATACGTTTCTTTGTGTAACTTAATCAATTAAATGTGTCACCATTAGTTACTTATGACTCATGTGCAAAGATGAGCAGCTTCACTTTGGTAACGGCTGCTACTTACTTCATCACTGGTATAATTTCTTTGTGTAAATCTTGTTAAAATGCAAGTCTTTGTAAACTTTCCTTGGTCAGTTTCAGTCCTGGTTATTTCAAAAAATTGAGAAAAGGAAAACATAGAGCTACAAAAAAGATCACTAAAAACTCATAACAAAGAAATAAAAGAATTAACACAGCCCCTCCTTTCTCCCTCTACTCTGATCCGCTGCTAAAGTCAAATGTCTTTCATATCTTAGATCAAATTATTCATATTTTTTATTCTTTCAAAATTCACCAGATGTTCAGTCCTTCTTATCCTACAGAAAGACCTTGATCACGTTTATCTCATCAGGTTGTTTTAATGATGAGGGATAATATACAGATGCTGAGTAGGACTATACTCAGCAAGTGCTTAACCGATTATGACCACAGTCATCATCATTTTAAGTAGAACTAAAAAAAGGTGTTGTTACCAGTTTTCAGCATGGGGTTCCTTATCTCACGTGGTACTTAAATATACTTGGTGCTTAAATTTATTCTTAGAAAACAAATAATTTTCAGCCTGAGAAAGTCATGGATTTCCAGCATCCTCTTCCTCATCACTTTATTCCTGTTTCAGCCAGAATGTAGGAGCTTTACCCAACTCTGATTCCTTCTGTACTTGAGACACTGAGGCTTTTTTCCAAGTTGAAGTTTAAACATCTGCAGGCTGATTACTTTGCTCATTCCCAATCTGCAGTCTCTTATAGATTTGAACTTCAAAGATAACTTCTCCATTCAATTCCTGGACTAGTTACACATTCTAATTCACCTGTTGTTTCCTTCCATCCTTTTGTCTCACCTCAGTAACTTGTGTTTATTGATTTATAAACTATCAATACAGGGTTACCTAAAACAATGTAAAATGCTGAATTATTTAAATGCTAAGTGCTAGATGCATGGAAATTTTGTAAGAAATAATAAAATGCTCAAGATCTCAATACAGAGACTTTTAATTTGCTCTCTCTACATTATGTTTGTTACTTTGGGACTTCCTTTAATTCTGATACAAATTGACATATGACTAATAAAAATAATTTGGGGCTATTGACATTCATATTTTAATAATTCATGTCTCTCTGAACAAAGATAGGCCACTACATGTAGGGGGAATAAATAGTAACTAGAGAAGTAAGACCCTGTGGGTGGTTGCATTCTACCATGGTCAGGGGAATATTCGTAAATGACCAGAAAGTGCTCCAAGTATGGAGTTAAGCTGTCTCAACCTAAGGAAAGTGTATATGCGAACTGACAGGTCTAAAGTCAAGGGTGCAGCAAAAACCTATGATGCTGGGAGAGAGAAGGAGATACATTTTGCTTCATTATCATATGAAGGGTCAGTATAAAGTCAGATACTGCACTTCATGAAACACACACTGATCTTTCTACCGATACAGTTGCTAAGCTGTCTTTTAAAATACAACTTTTATAAATAGCAGTCTTCAAGTAAAGTCTGTTATTTGCACATTTGTTACATCAGTTTCCACAAAGTGGCTATTCTAAGTTTGGGGTTCAGGATTTTTTAATTTCTTCTCTCGTAGAACCTAAGTCCCACCTCGGTAACCCACAGAGATCAACCATCCTTTGGATCCTGCGGTACTGGGATTTTGTCAATTATAAAGTCAAACGTTGACGTTCCTTCTCTCTAAGTGTTGATATCTTGCCATCTGCTCACCTCTTCCTACCACCAGACACACGAAGGTGACTCGGCTCCCACACTGCCTTCTTATTCAGCCTGTGTGCCTGCTGCCAGCTCCACCATAGCTGGGAGTGCCCAGCCCCTCGCTCCGAACACAAGACTCACTGGCCCCTCCAGCCCTTCAGGCAATTCTTCGACTCCTCGCCAAACTGCCATGTGGTCCTTCCTGCTCTACAAACGATGAGTGTTGCTGACAAATGCTAGAAGACTTGGAAAGGTACTTAAGTTGGCAAACTGAGGGTGGTTTATACTTATAGAGTTCACCTACACTCTTCATCCCAAATCCATAGGAACAATAGAAAATGTTTCATAAAATAACTGGAAAGAAAAATATGTTAACAGTGGTAGGCTAGCTACCAGAAGGAGTGCCTGAAAAATAGAAAGTCAGTGAAGGTAGGGTGAATACCAGGGTTAAAGCTACCCATTAGGAGCAGAGATTAAGACATGGAAAGCAGGAGATTTAAGATATATGGATGGAAGAGAAGTTCAACATCTGTTTAAAAGTATTTTCAGAGGGGGAAAAAAAATGGAATTTTGGGAAAAGCATTTAAAGAAATCTTATGGGGAAATTTCTCAATAACATTAAAGATTCTTTAGCTGAAAGATAGCTAACACACACACACGTACACACACCCTAAGATATATTGCAATGAAATTTGTGAATATTAAGAATAAAGAGAAAATCTTAAAAGCTGTCAGAATCAAAAGAAAGATCACTTACAAAAGGATAGGAATCAAACTGACATCAGACTCCTTGTGAGCAACCCAGGATACAAGAAGACAATAGAATTCTTTGACATTTTAAGGGAAAATAACTTTGGTGAATTCTACACATAGCAAAACTATTATTCAAGGAGAGGTAGAAATAAAGACATTTTTAGAATGGTAAGGAACTTTGAAGTTTATTACCTTAAGATTCTCTATGAAAGAATTTCTAGACAATATAAACCAATAATAATAAGAAATCAAGAAGTTCAGAATGAGACAAAAGCTAGTCTCATGAATATCAATATTAAAATATATTAAGTTTAAACAAATGCTTATTAAACAATAAAATATATATTGGTAATATAGCCACTTGGATATAAAACTCAGTTTATATCCAAAAATAACTCAGTCTTATTTTATTTGCAGGGATATTTTAGATACTGATTAACTCTAGATTAGAAAAGCACATTTGAACATCTATGTTAATAATGTTAAGGTTACCACAAAAAGCAGAAACAAATAATATATTTGAAAAAGAGTAGAAAAATAGAACTAAGAAAAATTTATCAGTCCAATTAAACGTAAGCAAAAGGACAACTAGAAAATATAATAAACAGAAAAATCAAGTGATGATATACAAATTTCCAATTACAGAAATCATAATAAGTGGGAATGCTTTAAATTCACAGTTAAAAGTTAAGAACTTTTATCCCAGATAAAAAAATCCAGTAATGAATTTATAAGAGACCTCAAATGCAATGACTTAGGAAGACTGAGAATAAAGAGATGAAAGAGCTACATTAAGCAAATGCTAATATGCAAAAATCAGATGTCATGATGTTAATATTGAAAAGAGCTTTAAAAGAGATGAAGGACTTTTCATACTGACAAAAGGAGCAAGCCATAAAGAAGTTTCCAAAGTAACATATTTTTATGAAACTCATAAAAATTTTCCAAAGCATATGAAACAAATATATAAATATACTGAGAAAACCACAAGGATAAATGTCAAACTAAGTCTAAAATGAAAGACAACCTATAGTTCTCAGAAAGTCATGGAAAAGGTGGAGAAAAATAGTAGTATGGAATACTATGACAATCATAAAAGTGATTAATCTTTTTTTAATATTATAGATAAGAAACAGAACATGTGCAATTCTTTAAAATACAAACAGAATATTTATAGAAGTTAACTAGTCCTAGGACAGAAAAGAGAATAAAATAAACTTAAGAAGTTTGATAACATATAGAACATTTTCACAAACTATAGTACAATGAATTTAGAAATCAACATTAAAATTCTGTACATCTTGGGGGGGGACTTTTAATAACTAATGATTTAAAGAGAAATTAGCATCCAAATTATAAACTATTTAGAACTGAAAAACAAAAGAAAAACATTTGCAATTTTGGTATGACAGTACTCAGGGTTGTAAAAGCCTTAGATAGAAAACAATAGAAAATAAAAATAAATAGGCCACTTAAAGAAATCAGAAGGAATTTAACAAAGGCAAAAGCAAAAATTACAAATGAAAAATCTTAAAGATAGTAAAATTGATCCATAAAATCTAAGCTGATTTGAGAAGCTGATAAAGCAGCTAAATCTTTGGCTATCGTGATTTTTTTTTTGAGGGCAGAGGAGAATGAAAAATAAGTAACACTGGGAATATAAAATTTTTTTTAAATTATCATAAAAGAAAAGCAGGACTGTACATATAAAATTGAAAACCTACGTAAGATGGACATTCTTCAAGGAAAACATAAATGATCTAAATTGGACTGAGAGATAAAAAATTAATCTTAGATAAAATGGAAAGTCAATAAAAGGTAATAAAATGATAAAAATTGCAGAAAAATTTACAAGCAAATTCTAACACATGTATACATAAGCCCCATTTTATAAAATATTACCAGGTCAAAAAAATAAGAAAAAAATTAGATGTACCTGACTCATTTGACAAGTCTAGTATAACAATGGCACCAAAATGAACAAGAAAACTATAAGCTTTGATACTTTCACTTTTCTACATAAATGTGAAAGTATTAAATAAAAGATAAAATCTACACATACAGAAAAAAGATAATAATAATAAATCCCTATCAAATATAAGTGTGTCCACTAAAACAGGATGATTTCAATATTAAAAATGACCTCAATATAATTTATTATATTAATAGATTAAAGAAGCCAAGTGATCATATCAATAAATGTGAAAGAATTTGATAAAATTCCAGTTTTCACTTAAAATATCTTCATTACATATTATGAAAAAAGGAGAACATTCGTACTTCACAAATGTTATCTCTCCAAAACTCATGATGAAAATTGTATTTAATAGTGAAATATCAGAAGCATTCCCATCACAAATAAAAGCAGGATGGCCAACATCACCTCAACTATTCTAAGTTGTTATACGAGGTCCTCACCAAAACAATACAAGAGAAATCAATAGGAAAGGAAGAAATCATAGTCATTATTTTATAAATATATTGCCTTACTAGAAAACCCAAGAGGATCAATTTTTTTAAACAATGGAAACAATAAGGAGAATCAAGAAGGTGGCTGGAAATAAGATCAGCATACAAAAATTGTACTGTACAATGAGATCAATACACAAAACTAAATTCCTAATGCACCAACAATGTCCACTGGAAAATGTAATATAAAATTTATAATGAATCATGAAAGATTCACATCTCTTCTCCTTCCCAAGCCATGTTGAAATGACCATGTTTCAAGCCCCAGGAAAAAAGAGAATAGGCTGTAGATAGGAGTGCTGACATTCAGAAGATGCTGAGGGAAGAAGGGGCGACTGATTTAAGAGTGGCAGAGACAGTTACATCCTAAGTGCTTGTAGGGGCTAGACAGTGGGGTGGAAATCACGAATGTAATGATGCCAATTCACTCTGAAGACCTGTTGTGGGTTTAACACTTACACATAACACTTGTACTCCTCCAGAAGCAGAAGGAGGACTTAGTTTTGCATGGGACTGAAAAAGAGCCAGGTTGGCTGAAAAATCTACACACAGAAGAGCTGAAACCATTTCCTTCCAGCTCAGGGCAGCCTAGTATAGTCACAGTGAGGTTTAGTTTCTGGAAAATTCAGTGGCTGGGTTCTGAACTCAGACACCAGTTTCATTAGGGGTACAAGGCAGATACAAATGTATGCATTAAACCATTGGGCCCACCCTCTAATTCTCCTTCATTTCTACTCTCAAACTGCCAGAAGGTCAGAGGCTAAATTTCTCACCCCAAGGGGAAAAGTGTTCATACTCTGGCTCATCCTTGGTTAACATACTACATGACCTTTCAAACAGTCCATCTACCCTAGTAGAGAGCTTCAAGTCACTTTTGAGGACATTGCTCTTATATTTAAATACACAGTCAAGGATAATCAGATAGCTGAGATAATCTTCCAACATGAGAAAAAGAAAAACAAAGCCAAGCAAAGAAAAAAAAAAAAAGTGAGGAGTGAGGAGAGATAATAGGGGCAACCAAAAAATAAACAACTTCTAAAACAGATTAAGTCATTCAGAAGCTGAGAAAAGATACTGCACCAAAAACCAAAATCACTAGGGAAAGATTATCAGATGAAAGAAAAATTCCTTATTCATATTAACAACTATGCTGCTAAGTCACTTAAGCCGTGTCCGACTCTGTGTGACCCTATAGACGGCAGCCCACCAGGTTCCCCCGTCCCTGGGATTCTCCAGGCAAGAGCACTGGAGTGGGTTGCCATTTCCTTCTCCAATGCATGAAAGTGAAAAGTGAAAGTGAAGTCACTCATCGTGTCTGACTCTTCTCGACCCCATGGACTGCAGCCCACCAGGCTCCTCCGTCCATGGGATTTTCCAGGCAAGAGTACTGGAGTGGGGTGCCATTGCCTTCTCCGATTAACAACTATAAAACACCTCAAATACATTTAACAAAATGTATAGGAGGTTTATATAGAAAATCATAACATTTAATTGAAGAACATCAAACAAGACATAAATAGATGGAAAATATGTACATGAATCACGAGCTTCAATGTCATGTAAATGTCAATCTTCTCCCAACTGATAAATATGCTCAGTGCAATTCCCATCAAAATTTTTTAAGTTTGGCAAGTCAATTTTAAGTCATGGAGAAAACCAGATACAGAGAATTGTCTAGAAGTCTAAAACGAAGAATAAAGCAGGATAGACGTTTTCTTAAAGGCAAAAAACAGACTAATATGTAGTCAGATGTGTGTGCCGCCCCCACCAGGCACACAATGCTTTAGAGACACTAAATAACTTGGCCAATGTTTCATGGTTACTAAATGAGGAGGAGGGGTTAACACTGACCCCAGAGCTTGTGAAAATCACTCAGTCGTGTCTGACTCTTTGTGAACCCCTGAGCTGTAGCCTGCCAGGCTCCTTTGTCCATGGAATACTCCAAGCAAGAATACTGGAATGGGTAGCCATTCCCTTCTCCAGGGGATCTTCCTGACCCAGGGATCAAACCCCAGTCTCCTGCATTGCAGGCAGATTCTTTACCATCTGAGCCAGCAGGGAAGCCCCCAGAATTTGTACACTTCCTCAACTACCATCACTACACTGCCTATAGATGATATTTTTTGCTCATTAATAGCCTAACCCCTACACTTTTTTCATTCTTTTCAGGCCTCAATTTCCCTCCTAACTCTTACATCAGATGAGTTTGCCTTCAATATTTCTGATGAGGTACAGACCACCGACAGTGCTGACACTCTTCATATTCCCTGGGGCCCTTAGCTTCCTCTACACGCTCCTTCTTTCCAGAGCTGACGTAATAGAGCTAAGACAAGGTTCACACACTGTTTTGTTTACTGTAAAAATGAGGATACTGACAGCACCTACATTGTAGGATTGTTGCAAAAATTAAATTGACACGATCTATGTGAAGAGCTTGATACATGGTAATTACTCTGGAACTTAGATTTCGTCAACTCTACTCTCTCCCTTTAATTAGCTCCTATAGGCTTATAAACATAATCTCCTAGCCTACAAATCTGTTAAAATATTTATCTTCAACCAACAAACTAATCAATCAACCTTCTTTTTATTGACTTTTTTTGCACTGGTTCTCATTGGGTTGTTTTCTCTCTTTCCAACTGTCAAATTTCTTGAAAGGTTAATCTGTTTATCAATTTCTTTATGACCAGCTCATGCATTTTCTTCCTGTCATCCAGCATCAGCCCTGAATTGCCCTTCCACAAGAATCACTCACAACTTCCTAATTTCCAAAGCTCATGAATGAAATTTCTCTTTAGTTTGCCACAAAAACTTTGGACCTCAACATTCTCACTTATGAATCATGAGATCTTTACTATATGACCCTTAAAGGCTTCCCTAACTCTAAAATTCTACAGAACTATGAATACTCTCTAATGAAAGATTTTATCAGGATACTTCTTCTTGAACTAATTTAGTTCTTAATTAACTTTGGACATTTATGTTTGGGTTTGATCCCTCAGTCAAGAAGTTTCCTTGGAGTAAGAAACATCAATTCACTCCAGTGTTCTCGCCTGTGAAATCCTATGGACAGAGGAGCCTGGTTGGCTTCAGTCCATGGGGTCACTAAAGGGTCAGACACAACTTAGTGACTAAAAACAAATTATCCATTTCATATATATTTTCCAATGTCTTAGTATCTGATTGTATATAATGTTCTCAGAAGTTTTAAGAAATACCATTTATTCATTTCTAAGATTGCATATCTGTTTCTTACTTCTTACTAGGTTTATCAAAGATGTCCGTTTTACTAATTTATTTCAAACCTTAATGATTCTTTAATTCCAACTTGAAAAATATTTTACATTATTACTGTGATGAATTTTTCAAAGTATGAAATATAATTATTTACTCTCTTCATTTGGCAGATCTTCAAAAATTCTAAGAACAAAATACTGTGTTTGCCTTATTTCCAACATTCAAATAAATCAGAGAGAAGGGTGTTAACTCTGAAAAGTAAGCTATCTTAGAAAATTATTTTATAAATGTTTCAACAAGCTAAGGAGAAAATGCTTTTGGTGAGAGATACATGATATAATAAAACATCCATGGAATAGAGAATGCAGATAAACCTGATTTTGTTACAAACATGAAAGACAAAATATTAAGATGAAGCATTCCAGTAAAATACTTATAAACTCTCAAACACTATCAATAACTGTATACTTTAATTGCAGTATTTATGGAAAAATCAAGAATTATTGTTGTTATCACAGCATTTTAGCAATCTTAGACAAAGTGAAATAATCCCTAATATAAACAAATTCTTGTTTGAATTGTTTTAACTTTCCTATATTCACACACTGAATTGTCCATAATAAATTAATTATAAATATGTTTATTTCGCTATTACCATGTAATAAAACATGTACAAGACACATACACAATAATTTTTGGATGCACCTATAACTCTTCCTATATGAATATTGCTATGGGAAGAAACTACAGCTCATCACCACCACGGTGTTCAAAGGTAGTTCTTTAGAGGTTACACTAATAATTTCTTATTTATAGTATTCAGAAAGTGGTAGTTCTTAGACTAAAATGAATTATTGCGAGGGTGAAATAAGATTATGGATAAAAAGGGATTTACAAAAAGGAAATATATAACCACACATACAGTAAGTACACAATAAAATATTAGGTGCCAATAACAAGATCATAATTAAAGCTTAATCAAATACATGAATTGACTTTAATTTGGCAAAACAGAATTATTTAAAGATGTTTTACTACGTTGTAAAAGATGAAGAGAAAACTAACTTGTCAAGAATCTCCTCTGTCTTAAACATCAATTTGACAGCAATGCTACCAGGTCAATATCTATAATGAGTAAATGAAGCCCCAGGATGTCGTGTCTGTAGCTGCACAGGTGAAGAAGCCTGGGGTCTTTTCACACAATACACTGCCTTGTGCTATGAAGGACCTGATTTCACTAATATTTATAAAAATAAATATGGTTTTACCATATCATTTCAAGCCACCAAAAATTGTTTTTTAAATAAGTGTATAGGTTTTTAATAAACAGATGTTACTAGAAACCAACAAGATGATACTATATGACTTGTCCTCACTGTTCAAATCACTACCAACTCAAACAGAAAAATGCACCATTTAAAATTATAACTTTACAGTAACAAACTTTGGTGAGGATGTGGAGAAGAGGGAACCCTGGGACACTGTTGGTGGGAATGTAAATTGGTGCAGTCACTGTGGCAGTTTCTCAAAAACCTAAAAGTAGAGCTGCCCTATGATTCGCCCATTCCACTCCTGGGTATATGTCCAAAGAAAATGAAAACATTAATTCTGGAAGATATATGCACCCCAATATTCACTGCAGCATTATCTACAGTAGCCAAGATATGGAAGCAATCTAAGTGTCCATCAACAGATGAATGGATAAACACTACTCAGCCATAAAGGCAAATGAAACGTTGCCACTTGCTATAACATGAATGGACCTGGGGTATCACGCTTAGTGAAATGTCAGAGAGGTAAAGACAAATAATGCATATTACCACTTATGTGTGGAATCTAAAAAATAAAACTAAAGAATATATAAAACAGAACACAAACAGACTCACATATATAGAGTACAGTCTTGTGATTAAAAGTGGGGATAGTGTTGGGGCGGAAGCAAGATAGAGGCTGGAGATTAAGAGTTAGGCAAGCTACAAACTTAGGTCAACTACAAGGACATATGGTACATAGCCAATATTTTTAAGTGAAGTGTAATCTATAAAAATATTGCATCAGTATATGGTACACCTGAAACTAATAATGTAAACCAACTATATTTTAATAAAAAGGAAAAAAGTGTTGAGAGAGTATATTTCATATTAAGTCCTCGATGAAAGACAACAATAAGGGGACATGGGCACCCGTGGAAAGCACTGGCTGTGTCCACCGCCGTGATGGTGCTGATGGTGTCGGGAGCCTGTGTGCATCTTTAAACTCACCATGTGGTGCACATTAAGTATGTACAGTGCTTTATTTATCAGTTAGATCTCAATAAAGCTGTTTCAAAAAGCATAATTCTTGTTATACAGACTTCATCAACAGATATGCAAATACTGAATGGGATGAATCAATAGAACCAGTAAGCACTGTGGCCTTAAACATCATCATTTCACACAGTTAAATGAAAATTTCATAGTATTAAGGATTCAATCAGGAACTTTCTGTTCATGTCACTTTATTTGACCTCCGTCATTCTATAGTGGCTGTGACATGCTACGTCAATAGTAAAGTCACTTGTAAATAACAGACAAATGCCTCCCATAGACCCAAATACTTAGACTATGCATCGTTCTCCTTGGATGCAATGGAAAAATATCAACAGAAGAGATGTAATGGACTTTAGTTCTCTCTTGAAAACTCTTGGCTCACCATTAAAAGTTGTAATACTTAAAACCAGTGGCACAAAACTATGATGAGGAAACATTATATTATTATCTCTCTGATTCATATTTTCTGATAAAACATTGAAGAACAGAAGACATTGCTAATAGAAGAAATAGCTAAATAGAACATGTATGATATGCAATAGTTAATGAGTGCTGCTGCTGCTGCTAAGTTGCTTCAGTTGTGTCCGACTCTGTGCGACCCCACAGACGGCAGCCCACCAGGCTCCTCCATCCCTGGGATTCTCCAGGCAAGAATACTGGAGTGGGCTGCCATTTCCTTCTCCAGTTAATGAGTAAAGGAACCATATCAACATTTGCTAAACATGAATACCCAAAACAATGGTAACTCTTATTTCCTAGATTTATATAATTTCATATTAAAATAAAGCAGTACTATTAAAAAGAAAATAAATGCTAGATAGATGTCAGAAACAAAAGTCTATTCCACAGATGTCAAAAATATGGATCTTGTAAAAAATATGCTCATAATTTGCAGACCTTGGAAAGTTTGTCATATACAACAGGGAAATCTGGTTCTTTGAAACATGTCCTTTGGGAATCCAAACATTTGTACATCACACACAGCAGATGCTTCATTATATACTGTTATCTCCAGGCTTAGGAAATAAAAATTTTATTCAAAATAAAATTTAATTAGGCCACTTACTAAATAAGGCCAAGAGTTCATCTAAAGCTTTACTAATAACTTGAAATCTTCAAAATGTGCTATAATCTCTAGGATATCTCTTAAAAATAACTCACATTATGCTCTGTATCTGTAGAGGAAATCATTCATCAGTGAGTTTACATCCTCTGGTGTAAGCAAGCACCATATACAGTTGCTCAAAAAGGGGTAATAGTAACTCTAGTGTAAAGTTGTCTTCAATGTATAATAGCAGAGCAAATAAAACCCTATAGCCTTGTTGCTAAGGTTTCTATGTTTTGAAAATGTTTCTTCAATGACTTGGAAGGCAGAGGACAATGACAAGAAGACATTTTTATATCAAGAAGTCATTTATTTATTTACTGCTTATCAAGTTTAATCAACAGTCTATTTTGTGTTATAAGACTATTTCTATGTGGACTGAAAACAATTTTTGATCCAGAGACACCATGGTTTGAAAGGGTCCCAGGTTTTGGAAGCAGGCTAGTATTTATCAACCTTGAGTGGACAGTGTTATCACCTAGGGAGCTCTGAAAAAATATGCTTCTATTAGTGCTATTCCCTAAGACTTTGATGTAATCAGTCTGAGGTGTAACCTCACCATTTTAGAATTGTCCAGGCCTCCCTTATGATTCCAATATGCCTCCAATATAGTCAATGGCTCCAAACATGTGACCTTGCACCAATTACTCAACCTCTCATAGCCTCAATCTTTCATCTGTCAGACAGAAGTGAAATATCCACTACACAGGTTCTTAAAATTACATATAATAGATGCAAAGTGCTTAGCTCTTTGTGAGTTCTAAAAAGGATTAGTGATAATGACCATCCATGAGAATTCTCAACCTATTACAGTAACTTATCTAGTCTTAGTTGGTTCCTAAAATTCTAGAAAGAATAACAAAAAGGGACCCCTCTAATATGCATTCATGTTTTAATTTATAATGCCATTAGAATTGATATACTTCTTTATAGAACCTCTTATGAAAAGAGAATCAAGTACCTAACAATGAACAGTGAGGAAAACAAAAATGAGCCAAACAGATTAATGCTGTCCTTCGTGGTGTTGAGGAGGAAGGCACACTCTGCAAATACCTGAGGGCAAAGGCCTGATGCTGAACAACTCCCACAGATAAGCTGTGCAGTTCACTCAGCCCATTATGGGACTCTGGGAATGACGAGTTACAGAAATCTCAAAGAACCACAGGACCAGTTTCGACCTTGAGACTGGATGGTTCCACTTGTGCTCACCTTTTAGATCTCTATTTCCTTATCTCTGAGCCATCCAGCTCCAGATAGTTCAAGTCCAATACATCTAAAAGCAAACCCTTTAGCAGCAGCAGCAGCAGCAGCAGCTAGTTAGCTTCTCTTTCTGTGTTTGCTATCAGTGAAACAACACCCTCATGCTCAAGTAGAGATCTAGATATCACCCTTATAATACTACCACATCCAAGCAAATACCCATTCCTATACATTCAATTGGGTATATCTTTCCCTTTCTTGCTTGCCTTTCACTTTTTTTTTTTTTTCCTCAGCTATTTTTAAAGTCTCCTCATACAACCACTTTGCCTTCTTACATTTCTTTTTCTTTGGGATGCTTTTGGTCACTGCCTCATGTACAACGTTATGAACCTCCATCCATAGTTTTTCAGGCACTCTGTCTACCAGATCTAATTCCTTGAATCTAGTTGTAACCTCCATAGTATAATCAAAAGGGATTTGATTTAGGAGTTTCAGAGAATAGCAAGGAGAGATAACAAGGCTTTCTTCAAAATACAATGCTAAAAAACAGAGGAAACCGATAGAATGGGAAAGACTAGCGATCTCTTTAAGAAAGATATCAAGGTAGCATTTCATGCAAGGATGGGCACAATAAAGGACAGAAATGGTTTGGACCTAACAGACGCATAAGAGATTAAGAAGAGGTGGCAAGAATACACAGAACTATACAAAAAAGGTCTTAATGACCCAGATATCCATGATGGTGTGGTCACTCACCTAGAGCCAGATATCCTTGAGTGCAAAGTTAAGTGGGCCTTAGGACACATTGCTACAAAAAAAAAAGCTAGTGGGGGTGATGGAATTCTAGCTGAGCTATTTAAATCCTAAAAGATGATGCTGTTCAAGTGTTGCACTCAATATGTCAGCATATTTGGAAAACTCAGCAGAGGCCACAGGACTGGAAAAGGTGTTTTTATTCCAATCTCAAAGAAGGGCAATGCCAAAGAATGTTCAACTACTGTGTAATTGTGCTCATTTCACACATTAGTAAAGTTATACTCAATATTTATCAAACTAGGTTTCCACAGTACATGAACGGAGAACTTCCAGATGTACAAGCTGGGTTTAGAAAAGGCAGAGGAATCAGATATCAAATTGTCACATGTGTTGGATTATAGAACAAGCAAGAGAATTCCAGAAAAACATCTACTTCTGCTTCATCGACTAAGCTAAAGCCTTTAATTGTGTGGATCAAAAGAAACTGGAAAATTCTTAAGGAGATGGCAATACCAGACCATCTGAGAAATGTGTGTGCAGGTCAAAAAGCAATAGTTAGAACAGCCGACTGTTTCACAGTTGGGAAAGGAGTGCAACAAGAATATATATTATCATCCTGCTTACTTAACTTCTGTGCAGAGTATACCATGCAAACTGCCAAGCTGGATGAATCACAAGCTGGAATCAAGATTGCTGGGAGAAATATCAACAACCTCAGATATGCAGATAGTATCACTATGATGGTAGAAATTGAAGAGGAACTAAAGATGCTCTTAATGAGGGTGAAAGAGGAGAGTGAAAAAGTGGGTTTAAAACTCAACATTAAAAAAAAAAAAGACAAAGATCATGTCATCCAGTCCCATCACTTCATGGCAAATAGAAGGGGAGAAAGTGGAAACAGTGACATTTTATTTTCTTGGGCTCCTAAATCACTGTGGATGGTGACTCCAGCCATAAGATTAAAAGACACTTGCTTCTTAGGGAAAAAAAGCTATGACAAAACCAGACAATGTATTAAAAAGCAGAGACATCACTTTGCTAACAAAGGCCCATATAATTAAAGCTATGGTTTTTCCAGAAGTCATGTACCAATGTGAGAGCTGGGCCATAAAGAAGGATGAGTGCAGAAGAATTGATACCTTTGAACTGTGGTGCTAGAGAAGACTCTTGAGAGTCCCTTGGGCAGCAAGGAGATCAAACTAGTCAACCCTAAAGGAAATCAACCCTGAATATTCATTGGAAGGACTGATTCTGAAGCTGGAGCTCCAACACTTTGGTCACCTGATGCAAAGAGCCAACTCATTGGAAAAGACCCTGATGCTGGGAAAGACGGAAGGCAGGAGGAGAAGGGGATGACAGAGGATGAGATGGTGAGATAGCATTGCTGATTCAATGCACACGAATTTGAGTAAACTCCAGAAAACAGTGCGGAACAGAGGAGACTGGTGTGCTACCGTCCATGGGGCCACAGAGAGTCAAACACAAGCTAGCAACCGAACAACTACAAAAATCTGAATATATGAAATAACAACATATTGATTCCACTGACCTCTTTCTCCAACCTTAGCTGGGGCCACTATGCTCTCTCTCCTGAACTCCTAGTGATGGAGTGAGATCTCCCTGGAGAGAGCACCCTTCTGCTGGCTGCACCTCCAGCTCCTTCAGCAGCTCCAGAGTAATGCCAGCAAGACGTCCCTGACCCCTCCCCTCAACAAATTAATCAAGGAAAGGTCTTAGGATATCCCAGATAGGTATGAAGAGGAAAGATGAGGTGTAGTTCTCAGTACTTTCATATTTGTTCAGAGGTGGTATGAAGACAAGAGTTATTTTCACAATGAGAAATACTAAATTATGTTTGAATGCTATGTGAAGAATCTAAAGCACATGAGAAGAACAAACCTTTGAGAAGGTCCTGATTTAAAACAGGGAAGAAGAAAGACTGAGTGAAATGTAGATAAGGTGGCATACTCGTGGTGGGAAGGTAAGATCATTCCTCTCTGTGATGACTGCCAGGTTCTTTCTGGAGGAGGAGTTGAGACAGTTGCTGAAGTTACAGAAGTAGGAAGGAGGTCAGAGGTTTGAGTACATACAAAGAGTCAAATTCTCTCTGTTGAAAACTGGAGAGTCAGATAACATGGGATTGCTAGACAGCTTTGAAGCCTCTATCCAGTTGAATGACCATGCATTTATCCACTCATCACCACCAAAACCCCAAAGACCTAGAGCATAGACCCCTGTCCAACTCTGAAACCAAGAATTCCAGCCCCCTGCAAAGGATTCTTTCTGGGTATTTTATTGGGTTCCATCTCCAGTGGACAATCCAGTACACACAATCTTCCGTTTCTTCCCTCTTGGACTTCTCATTACCCTGCCCTTGCTGCTGTGCCCTCAGAAGACTGAACCCAGCTCCATGGAGACAACTCAACCTACTGTCAGGAGCAAATCGAGATTTCAGTCCATGGGTTGGGGTATTCTGAAATCACACTGTATCAAACTCCCTATTCTGAAGCAGGATGAAGATGTGTGTCAAGCTGCTTCTTATCTTTTAATAAACAATTACTTTTGAAAGTTTGGAACCCTACCAGGCTAGGTTCTCAGCTTCTCAGCATGTGGGACAGACAACTATGGTCAGAGTGCTGTAGTCCAGATTGGACAAAAATAACAGCTAGCAGAACAAACTATTTCCAGTATCATTAATTTTATAAGAAATGACTAGTATTTATGGAACACATTCATATATTGGGAAAGAATAGTTCAGCCCAGACAAAACCAAGGTAATCTTTTCTTTTTCTTTACCATGTCTTAATAGGCTTTGCTGTTGAGGAATTTAGGGTCAAATATTTCTTGAGGATCCAGTGTATGGGACATCTTGTATTAGGCAAGTTACAAGCATTTTATACAAGAACATAAACATATAAATTATTTAAGTAAAAATACACCTGCAAGCAGTTATTACATATGTGTGTATTTAGAAGGATTACTAAAAGCAACAAGATCAAGAGGGTAAGGACACTTCAAATACTGAATTTAAGTTGTTGGGTTTTTTGTGTTTGAATAACACACATTCTTAAAATCACTTAATTTCTTTTGTCAATACAGAATAATAGCTAAATTTTATGAGGACAGTTCACTTTTAAATCTGGAGCTCAAAAGACACTAGCAAAAAGTTGATTGAAAAGAAGGAAGTAAAAACATTATTTTGCTTTATTTTCTGAGCATTAAAAATTAGCAGCATATTACATAATAGCCTCACACTTTGTTTAGAAGTGGTGACAGCTGAATCACAATGTTTCTGGGTTGGCCAAAGTTTTGTTATTAAGCTCCTTTGGTTTCAGTATGACATGTCATACCTATACCATTTGCTTTTATCATATTTAAATTTTTAATGTAAAACCAAAAAAGCAAAAAAAAAAAAAATGTCAACAGGAAAAGAAGTAAAATTCAAAAGGCCATTAAGTCAAAAATAGGTCTCACTAAATATTTTAAGTGTAGTCCTTTATTCTCATATCATGACTTTAAATTATACAGTTTAAAGTAATGTGGATGAGCTGAGAAACTCCATTTTTACTGGCAAGCAAGAGCATGAACGCATGCGATCCGGGCTCAAGGCTGAGGGGGAGAGTGTGAGGAGGGCAGGAGGAGGAGCTGAAATGTGTTCCCAGTCCCCTCTAGAGAGCTATAATTTCATTCCCCTCATTCTGAGAGGGTGAAAAGTGCTCCTCTCACCCCACCTCCAACCTTGCCTCCTTCTATTCTGCTGCATTCATTTTTGCCTTCCGAGGAGAGGCGTGGCAGCAAAGTTAGTATTGGAGGAAGAAAGAGAGAAGAAAGAAAACCCAGTTAAATCCAGCAACCTGTCCTCCTCCTTTGACTACAAGGTCTTAATACCAGGATTCCTCAGGAAGAGAGCTTTGCTGCAGAATCAACTCAACTCCAAGAAACCAAATATTATATAAATAATGGTATCATTTCAAATCCAGCTAATATTACATAAATAATACCTGTCTTTTCTAAGTACCTACTTATTTATCTTATTCAATTCAAAATGAATCACCGAGTGTATGTTTCTGAGAGAAATCAGATTATGATTCACATTCAGTTCTGAATTATAGGCTCTCAGTGCTTGAAATATTCTCTTGTAGTAAATGAAGCATTTTCAGAGGAATACACATTCTTTCAGGTTTCTAGGATCCCATTTAATCCATGACTATAGCAAATAATGATTGTATCTCAGAATAACGTAACACCTATGAATTGAAAATAATTTTCTCTTGTTTATTATTGCATGATCTGCTGGAAACATATTTTTATGTCAATTCTTCATAGATTATAGCTTCTAAAGATCAGGGATTTTTCATTTTTTTTAACATCCAGTGGAATATCTGGCCCATAGATTTTATCCACTAGTTATCTGCAATATTAAAAAGTTAAGAAAATAGCTCTGTTATCAATAATTTCAAAATTATTGGTCTGAATATTTAATCTGTTCATTGGTGGTGATTAAGTGTGAGCAGTTACCTATGATTACTTTGTGGGGATGATAAACTTCCTTTGATACTTGTTCATTCCTTGCTTTCATAACAGAATCTCAAAAACAAAACAAAACAAAACAAAACAACAACAAAACATGTGGGCACATGGGGCTCCAGAATAAAGACTGAATTTTTCAATCCTTTGTTTTAAGGTTATATGATTAATCTTATAATCATAAGGTTATGATTCTTGCCAATGGAAGATACATAAAAGTACTGTGGGAAAATAGTATGGGAAGTGTGTAAAATATCTTTTCTTTCCCCCTCTTCCTTTTTGTTGTAAGATGGAAGGTTTACATCATGGCTAGAGTTGGAGCAGCCAGCTTAGGCACTGGGAGGAAGCTGCAATGACAGAAAATAGTCTGAAGGAATTTGGTCCTTAATGACAAGGAGCTGCCTACAACTATGTTAAATATGAAATAAACTTTTAAATCTTTTAAATCTCTCTTGTTTTGGGTTTTCCCATAACTTAGAGCCAAATTTAAGTCTCAATATTATATACGGTTGTTGCTGTTCAGCTGCTTGGTCATGTCTGACTCTCTGTGACCCCATGGACTACAGCACTCCAGGCTTCCCTGTCCTTCACCAACACCCAAAGCTTGCTCAAACTAATGTCTGTTGACTCGGTGATGCCATCCAACCATCCACCCTCTGTCATCGCCTTCTCCTCCTGCCTTCTATCTTTCCCAGCATCAGGGTCTTTTCCAATGAGTCGGCCCTTTGCATCAGATGGCCAAAGTACTGGAGCTTCAGCTTCAGCATCAGTCCTTCCAAAGAATATTCAGGACTGATTTCCTTTAGGATTGCCTGGTTTGATCTCCTAGATGTCCAAGGGGGTCTCGAGAGTCTTCTCTAACACCACAGTTCAAAAGCATCAATTCTTTGACGCTCAGCTTTCTTTATGGTCTCACATCTACTCATGACTAGTGGAAAAACCACAGCTTTGACTATGCAGACTTTTGTTGGCAAAGTAATGTCTCTGCTTTTTAAAACACTGTCTAGGTTTGTCGTAGCTTTTCTTCCAAGTAGCAAGCATCTTTTAATGATATTTGGTATCAATATGTAAAAGAAAGACATATATTACCATGCTCTTAATTTATAAAATATTACATATTGTGCTTAATGCAATCTGTGAACCAGCTGGAATGAATTTCACAAACTTGCCAAGCACTGAAGTAAATCCAAATATTTGCACCCCATTTAATGTACTCTGAATCATATCATCCTTGACCCCACTAAATCTCCCTTTACTTAGCAATAAATTATATTTGTGAAGTTTGGTAGGCTTTACATAGTACATTAAAACCCAGTATCTATATTCATGTACAGATGTAAGAGTTGGACCATAAGATGGTTGAGCACTGAAGAATTTAATGCTTTTGAATTGTGGTGTTGGAGAAGACTCGTGAAAGTCCCTTGGAGAGCAAGGAAATCAATCCTTGCTAAAGGAAATCCTAAAGGAAATCAACCCTGAATATTCATTGGAAGGACTGATGCTGAAGCTGAAGTTCCAACACTGACCACCTGGTGCAAAGAGCTGACTCACTGGAGAAGACTCTGATGCTGAGATAGATTGAGGGCAGGAGGAGAAGGGAGCAACAGAGGATGAGGTGTTTGGAAAGTATCACCGACTCAATGGACATGAATTTGAGCAAACTCTGGGAGATGGTGAAGGACAGGGAAGCCTGGAGTGCTCTAGTCCATGGGATCGCAAAGAGTCAGACACTACTTAGCAACTGAACAGCAACATCTTCTTTGATTCTTTCACTTCACAGAAAAAGAAGATATAATCACTACAGCTTTTATTTTTTTTTGAAAAATAAAACATGCCCAGTGAAACTGAGTGACTTTCCCAAAGTCACACAGTAGGGGCTAAGCGAGGATCCAAGGCCATGGTTTTTTATTTATTCCAGATCTCATTTGCTTTCCTGGATCTGTTTCAGTTGGAAATGACCAATATCATCTAAAATTTATAGACTGGAGCAG